>NC_057803.1:545960495-546627983 GCF_018294505.1 Triticum aestivum | reverse complement strand
GTTGGCCCAGTGGGGGGGGGGGGCTTTTCTTTTTCTTTTTTGGTCTAGTCTTTTCCATTTTTTATTTTTCTTTTCTGTTTTAATTTTATTTCCCAAATTGTTTTAGTTTCGTAAAACATTCAAATAGCACCTAAAATAATAACATTAATTACACCACTGCCACAATAACTTTCCACAATAACTTCGGCACCTAGCTAAAATAGTTTAGTATTTTATAAAATATAATAGGAGTATAAGTAAATGTTTTTGTTGTTGTTTTATTCACTTTAGGGTATTTAATTATTTTATAAAGATGTTGTTTCTCCACCATAATTCCCTATGCATTATTTGGCACAACTCGAACATTTTTAGTTTTAAAGTTTGAAAACTTTTGATGTTGGCCTTTAATTAAATTTTGAATTTGTTTCGGTTTTGCACTAACGAGAGTTTATCAACAGTAACTGAGGTGACATGGCATCATTAGCGGAGGTTCACTGTAGCTTAATTATCCGAGCGTCACAATTCTCCTCCACTACAAGAAATCTCGTCCCGAGATTTAAGAGGGGAGTAAGGGGGAAAGTTCTTGTTACGATATTCTAATGGATCTTCTCATTCATGGTTGCTCTTCTCGAAGAAGTTGATCATCGTTGATGTCTTTATTTCTTTGTTTTAGTTTATCATAATGAAGTCATCATCCCTTTTTTTTGAACTCCATCACACTTACGAATAGGTGGCAAGTCGGCAACGATAGAATGCTATAAGGGTACAGATCTGGGGGTTAACCCAAGAATGAACATATGAGTATCTCTCGAGTTAGAACTCGGGGAATACATGGAGAGAAATAAAAGTAGGCATGAAAATTTTCAAATAGGTAGGCAAACGTTCGATGCCTGAAACGGAGTGTGAGAGGGGTTTCGAGCAACGGGAATAAGTATTGTGTCTGACACCATGATAGATCCCTAGGGAGGTGGCTCGTGAATCTCATATGAAGCCAAGCGTGAGGAATGACCTTAGAAACAGGGGTGTACAGAAGAGTCAGGTTTTGATCCTGTGAAACCGTGGGTTATGGGCTCACCATGTGGGTTGAGAGTAGGAAGGGCACTGACCTCTTGCACGGTCATGATAGCAAGGCATGTAGAGAATTGCCTGTCAGTTATGTCGGCAACAACATCAGTACCAAGGGCGAGGGACAAAGAGAACCATTCTCCTGCTCGTTAAACGAGGCGGACCAATAGGCAAAGTTCTCGTCCATCGGTGGTTACCGGAATGACATCAACAAAAGCAACAGGGTCTTACTAACAAGGTTGTACACCAGGGTGTTTACATAAGCAGCGAATCGTTACTGCTTAGATCATATAAATCACGAGAAAGGTTAAAGAAGACAATGGAAAGGAAAATGTGATCATCAAATTTAAACAGAACAATGGAAAGGAAAATGTGTTTAAACACATATTTCAGGGGTATATCCTTCCCAAGGACAAGCAGAGCATGATATCCATGACTGGATAGAAGGTAGAAAACCATTTAGGTAAGGGGAGAGAAATTTCCTGTCATTATCCATACAATGGTGTTAGGATAATTGATAAAGAAAATTTAGTGTTGTGCTTTAAATGTTTTTATTGAAAATCGAAGTACCACAGACATGCTTCGAGATAGTATTGACATGTCTTGAAGCAAAGGTCGGACTTTGGATACTCAATTGATTCATCAGGAACAACTTATAGAATAAGTCTTTCAATTTGCTCATGGAAGAATGGTTAACATTGCTAAGAAGGAAGCTATAACAATAGGTCCTCCGGCCAAGTGTGCTAGGCATGACATCACCTTAGTGGGTTAAAGACCAAGGTTATAACTCTTGGGAATATGTTCCAACCATCATATCTGACCGAGATTCAAATCTTATTGGTGTCAGGATACCTCAGACTCAGGATGCCTGAGAAGAAAAGGTGCAACGCAATTGATGAGATGACATTATAAGATTCTCGGGCAATGAACTATGGAAGTGAGTCCCAACACAAGAGTTCATCATTATACCAAGGAGAGGATGAGGAGGTGGCTGGTGGACTCAACGATAATTCATCGAGACTTCCAAAAAGATGGATTTCCATAATTGCGTGAACACGGCGATATCATTTGTCAGATCAAATGATATAATGATGTATGCTCTAGGAAAATATACACAATTTAACATTGGTTGAAAGGTGCGCCCGAAATATGGGCATAGGTAGCATGATCAATGTTAGAATGGTGATTCAATAACCAATAGTCTAAGAATGGACTATTGACCATTAACTTCAAGTAATAAGTTTTGCTAGAAGTACAGAATCCAAGTAGCATCGTTCCCTTGTTGGAATCTCGGTTAGAATCAACACGGGAACAAGAAAGAATGGTGATGGTGAGAAGTATCACTATACGAAGAGTCCTTAATAGGGGGAGCAATCCTCGCAACATTCTTGACATCAAAGATGGTAATACTCCACGATAGAACATAACATAAGTTGGATAGCAAGGAACTCAAGGTACAACACAAAACAAGAACACGTTTGTGTTGGAGGGAGGGCATTAACGTTGCTGATAATAAAACAAGCCATCGAGGGGCAAGGATGGCATTTCTCATCAAGAATTCAATAGATATCTTGGAAGAGCTCAAAATGTTAATGATGATCACGACACATTTGTCGAGAGATTTCAATATGTAATCGATCGGCGATGACATCAAGTGAAAAGAATGGTGAAGTGAAAGGTTATTTGAACCAAGGGTATGACACAAACTCGAAACCAAGCTCGCTGTTCAAGGCGAAATGATATGATGAGGAAGTTCGACGTAAGCTTAGCTCATCGTCGAAAGTTATGCTTCAGGATTAAGGAGCAGGTAGCACAGTTAAAATCGGCACGATAATAATATAGCCAAGCAGGCTAGGAATGATGTGATCGAATTCAAACTCATAAGTAATGAAGGTTACCAAGAGTTGTTTAATCGCGTGTGGACTCGATTCACTATTTGGTGTCCCCGGTTGACGATAACCCAAAACCCAGGAAAATTGGAAGCGGTGTGAAATATTCAATTGATGAAGAACCCATAATAAGTTATGCGGTTCCAAGATATTCTCGAGATACCAGAGTGTAATACTCGATGGTAGATCAAAGTAAAGGTTGGACATGTGCATTGATCTGCAAAAGACAAGCACTTCAACTTGTCCGAGAAAAGGAACCAATGAATATCAATATGGCCGAAACTATGATTACAAAAGATCAGATCCCAGATATAAGGTGAACTTATACCAAGGGAATAATTAATTTAAGAGTAGCTTCCATGACAAGATATACATCGTGTCCATGGGCATGAACACAAAGTTCAAGGTCGACTCCCACTTCTCTAATGCATAACCTTTCATTCACTTCTCGCCTTCGACGAAGTTGTAGTGTTGAAGTTTTATCTGACATAGCAACAGTAGAGTATGACCCGTAGTAGTTTCCAGGTCCACACAGATTAGAAGAGGCATAGGTTCAACCCATCAGGGCCTCTTAGGAAAATATACCGCAAACTTCAGGAGTAATTTATACAAGCTCGAAAGCAAGGCATGGTTGAGAAAGCAGAGGATACAATTTACCAAAGGCATTATGTATCCAAGGAAAGGCTCACAAGGTTATTGAATATGAAGGACGTTGTCAGATATCATTCAACAAAGGATCTGGTGGCCCATAAGGGATCTGATATGAGCATCTGTACTCAACCAGAAGAAGAAAGAATGCAAAGGCAACAGGTTATGGAATCATCTGAATAATTCGAAGCTTAAATGCAAAGGAATTATGATTCCAAATCGAAGGATCAGAAGCAGACGCTCTGATCAAGGATGGATAAGTTGAATAGACTTAGGGGCACAATCGACGACAATTTGATTGGCCGAGATCCAGCTCATGTTTAAAATGATGTCGGAGCCGGAAAGATAATTTAAAAGGATCAACTGACAATTGCGTGCATTCGCACTCATGTTGAATCAATAGGATCAAAATCATGGTGTCTAAGGATACTAACGAATATTGCCACACATATGGAAAGCATCCATAATGCAAGCAGACAAGTATTGTAGAGCAATAAGCTACTGAGAAATTTTGGAGGATCGAATAGTATTTCGAAGACAATCGTGAAACACATGAACAACTGGGGATGAGCGGATACTCGATAAGGGCGAGAAATTATCCGTAGGGGTATTCAGGTGGCAAGGAACTGCAAGGCAGTAGGCACAAAATATTCTCGGAACAATAGAGGGGATTTCAGAGGTACCTTGTAATAACAAGATCAACTGGGAATGAAGTTATGGACGACAAGTGTACGTAGCTTTCCATAGGGATTTACCGGTGGTATGGAATTGCAACGGCGAAGGGCACAAGGGTCTCGGGGAAACATCGGAGAGTATTGTCAGAATCTTCTGTTGAAGCGGTCGATCATCTGTAATGAAGGGGCTCTCCGGCAGGAAGTGGTAACGAGAACCTAGAGTTAGATTTCAGCAAAATCATTTAACCCGAATAGAAGAGAGATTAGAATCCCAGAGTATAGACGAGGAATAAAAGATCCTAATACCACCCAATGGCGACGTGGGTCCGTAAGCCGCACAGCCAAGTTAGTAAAAACTTTTACAATGACTAGACTCAACTTTGGCCAAGGAGTTTGGAAAGGGGATTCCTACAGGCAGTCGGCTCTGATACCAACTTGTGACGCCCCCGATTTGATCGTACACTAATCATACACGCAAACGTGTACGATCAAGATTAGGGACTCACGGGAAGATATCACAACACAACTCTACAAATAAAATAAGTCATACAAGCATCATATTACAAGCCAGGGGCCTCGAAGGCTCGAATACAAGAGCTCGATCATAGACGAGTCAGCGGAAGCAACAATACCTGAGTATAGACATAAGTTAAACAAGTTTGCCTTAAGAAGGCTAGCACAAACTGGGATACAGATTGAAAGAGGCGCAGGCCTCCTACCTGGGATCCTCCTAAACTACTCCTGGTCGTCGTCAGCGGGCTGCACGTAGTAGTAGGCACCTCACGAGTAGTAGTAGTCGTCGCCGACAGTGGCGTCTGGCTCCTGGGCTCCAACGTCTGGTCATAGCAATCGAGTATAGAAAGGGGGAAAAGGGGGAGAAAAGCAACCGTGAGTACTCATCCAAAGTACTCGCAAGCAAGGAGCTACACTACATATGTATGCTTTGGTATCAAATGGAAAAGGCTATCATATGTGGACTAAACTGCAGAATGCCGGAATAAGAGGGGGATAGCTAGTCCTATCAAAGACTATGCTTCTGGATCTTGTAGCAGGAGAAGAGAGTAGATGGTAAGTTCACCAAGTAGCACCGCATAGCATAAACCTAACCGATGATCCTCCCCTCGTCGCCCTGTGAGAGAGCGATCACCGGTTGTATCTGGCACTTGGAAGGGTGTGTTTTATTAAGTATCCGGTTCTACTTGTCATAAGGTGAAGGTACAACTCCGGGTTGTCCTTTTACCGAGGGACACAACTATTCGAATAGATCAACTTCCCTGCAGGGGTGCACCACATTTCCCAACACGCTCGACCCCCTTTGTCAGGACACACTTTTCTGGGTCATGCCCGACCTCGGAAGATCAACACGTCGCAGCCCTACCTAGGCACAACAGAGAGGTCAGCACGCCGGTCTAAATCCTATGGCGCAGGGGTCTGGGCCCATCGCCCATTGCACACCTGCACATTGCGCACGCGGCCGGTGAGCAGACCTAGCAACCTCCATTACAAAGGAAGCTGCATTATGCGGTCCAACCCAGCGCGCGCCGCTTAGTCGCTGACGTCATGAAGGCTTCGGCTGATACCACGACGTCGAGTGCCCATAACTGTCCCCGCGTAGATGGTTAGTGCGTATAGGCCAGTGGTCTACTCTAATGCAAGCAGTATAGAGAAGAATAGGCGATATCTGGTGATCAAGGGGGGGCTTGCCTGGTTGCTCTGGCAAGAGAGAGGGGTCGTCAACACCGTAGTCGATCACAGGGGTACCGACAGCGGTCTCGGGGTCTACCAGAAAGAAGTAACGGAGGGGGAACATAATAAATAACAGAGCAATCAAAGCAACACAAAGCATAACATGGTGATACGCGGTGCTAGGGGTGACCTAATGCAGTAGGAGGTGATACCGGCAAAGGGGGAAAACATCCGGGAAAGTATCCCCGGTGTTTCGCGTTTTTGGACAGATGAATCGGAGGCGAAAAGTTGCGTGTTCGCTATGCTAGGGATGCGTGGCGGACGAACGGGCTGCGTATCCGGGTTCGTCTCGTCGTTCTGAGCAACTTTCATGTACAAAGTATTTTCTTCCGAGCTACGGTTTATTTTCTATGATTTATCAAAGTTTTAATGAATTTCTGGAATTATATGAATTCGAAATAAAATGGGTAAAATGCTACGGGTACACAGAGAGTGTACCCAGAAGTTCACCTATGAGGCTAACTGGTGGGGTCCAGTTGACTGCCCAGTCAGCAGTCAACATTGACCAGTTGACTAGTCAATGAGCCTACTGGGACCCACATGGCATTGTCTCATATATACCTTTTTTTAACAGAGATTATTGACTGGCTTTAATCAGGTTTAATTAGGGGGGTCCACTGTCATATGTTATTAGTTTAGCAAATCGAATTAATTAGGTTATTTTTTCCAAACAATTAATTAACTAATTAATTATTTAATTTCATTTATTTTGTTTTATTTTCCTTGTCTGTTTTTCTTAGGGGCAGGTCCACATGGCAGTGGCCTGAACCGGCCGCAGCTGGGCACCCGTGGCTGCACAGGGCGCCAGCGGCCACTACGGTCATGCACGCCGTGAGCAGCAGGGGGCGGCCGGGGTAGGGACGGAGCAGAGCAGCACGATGGCAGGCGGGGCGCAGCAAGGGGCGCGCGAGCATGCGGGAGCAAGCAGCCGCAACACTGCAGCAGGTGCAGCGGGTAGGTAGGGGCACACGCCTGCGAGCGGCGCGGGACAGAGGCGGCGAGCACAGGCGGTGCGGGCGAGCATGGTCGGCGCAGGGAGCAACAGAGGGCGGTCCGAGGTAGCGGCAAAGGGCGGTGCAAGTGGTAGGTGCGGCCGCGGGACGAAGAGCACGATGGTGGGTGCGGCCTGAGCGCGAGGGCGGCGGGGAGGGGCGTGGTGACCGCGGGTGTGGCCGGACCCGGTCGGGGGTGCGGTGGCCGCGACGCAAGAGAGGAAAGGGAGAGACAGGGAAGGAGGGGAGGCCTCACGGGCATTGACGGGGAGAGGGTCGGCGTGGCTCGGTGTAGGCCACCAGGGAGGAGGTCGAGGAGGTCCGGCGTGGAGGAGACGGGGACGACGGGGCGGCGTCGTGGCGTCGGGGAGGCGAGCGTAGTTCGGTGGGGAGGACGGCGGGGATGCGGTGCAGGAGGTTGGGAGCCGCGAGAAGGAGGCCGGGGGTGGCGGTGCTCAGCGTCGGCCGGTGGCGGCCTCTGGGGAGCGGCGGCGCCAGGGGCTATGCGGTCGGGGCATTTTGCCTCGATCCAGAACATGGGGGGAGTGGGGGAACGAGAGGGGAGAAGTGGGTTAGGTCACGGGGGGAGAGGGGGCTAGTAGTGGGGTGGCTCGATCCGGGTTGGCCGGCCAGTTGGGCCGAGGCCGAGCTAGGCCGGTTGGCCCAGTGGGGGGGGGCTTTTCTTTTTCTTTTTTGGTCTAGTCTTTTCCATTTTTTATTTTTCTTTTCTGTTTTAATTTTATTTCCCAAATTGTTTTAGTTTCGTAAAACATTCAAATAGCACCTAAAATAATAACATTAATTACACCACTGCCACAATAACTTGCCACAATAACTTCGGCACCTAGCTAAAATAGTTTAGTATTTTATAAAATATAATAGGAGTATAAGTAAATGTTTTTTGTTGTTGTTTTATTCACTTTAGGGTATTTAATTATTTTATAAAGATGTTGTTTCTCCACCATAATTCCCTATGCATTTTTGGCACAACTCGAACATTTTTAGTTTTAAAGTTTGAAAACTTTTGATGTTGGCCTTTAATTAAATTTTGAATTTGTTTCAGTTTTGCACTAACGAGAGTTTATCAACAGTAACTGAGGTGACGTGGCATCATTAGCGGAGGTTCACTGTAGCTTAATTATCCGGGCATCACAGATTATCACACTTTTATTTACTTATAACTCAATATTACAACTCGATACTAGAACAAAGATATGACTCTATATGAATGCCTCCGGCGGTGTACGGGGATGTGCAATGATCTAGCGTAGCAATGACATCAAAAAATGGACAAGCCATCAAAACATCATGCTAGCCATCTTACGATCATGCAAAGCAATATAATAATGAATGCTCAAGTCATGTATATGATGATGATGGAAGTTGCATGGCAATATATCTCAGAATGGCTATGGAAATGCCATAATAGGTAGGTATGGTGGTTGTTTTGAGGAAGATAAAAGGAGGCTTATGTGTGATAGAGCGTATCGTATCATGGGGTTTGGATGCACCGGCAAAGTTTGCACCGATTCTCAAGGTGAGAAAGGGCAATGCACGGTACCGAAGAGGCTAGCAAAGATGGAAGGGTGAGAGTTCGTATAATCCATGGACTCAACATTAGTCATAAAGAACTCACATACTTATTGCAAAAATCTATTAGTCATCGAAACAAAGTACTACGCGCATGCTCCTAGGGGGATAGATTGGTAGGAAAAGACCATCACTCATCCCCGACCACCACTCATAAGGAAGACAATCAATAAATACCTCATGCTCCAACTTCGTTACATAACGGTTCACCATACGTGCATGCTACGGGAATCACAAACCTCAACACAAGCATTTCTACAATCCACAACTACCCACTAGCATGACTCTAATATCACCATCTTTATATCGCAAAAATATCGCAAGGAATCAAACACATCATATTCAGTGATCTATAAGTTTTATGTAGTGTTTTATGACTAACCATGTGAATGACCAATTCCTGTCATCTCTCTAAATAGATATAAGTGAAGGAAGAGAGTTTAATCCTTTATACAAAAGATATGCCCACGCTCTAACAAATATAAGTGAAGCAAAAGAGCATTCTACAAATGGCGGTTTTCTATGTGAAGAGAAGCAGACAATCCTTCAAATGATATAAGTGAAGTGTAATGAGCATTCTATAAATCAACCATGGACTATCTCATACCATCATGGTGCATCAAAGAAAAGTGAAAACTAAATGCAAAAGACGCTCCAAGATTTGCACATATCACATGAGCGAAACGAATCCGAAAACATACCGACATTTGTTGAAGAAAGATGGGATGCCTTCCAGGGCATCCCCAAGCTTAGATACTTGAGTCTCCTTGAATAGTTACTTGGGGTGCCTTGGGCATCCTCAAGCTTGAGCTATTGCCTCTCCTCCTTCTCCTCGCATCGAGACCTCCTCGATCTTCGAACACTTCATCCACACAAAACTCAACAGAAAACTCGGTAAGATCCATTAGTATAATAAAGCAAATCACTACTCTATTGCATTGTAGCTACTGTAATATAACTTTTCCATGGCTTAATCCACTGATAAAAATCAATAGTTTCATCAAAACAAGCAAACTATGCATCAAAAGCAGAATATGTCTTAAACAGGACAGTCTGTAGTAATCTGAACATTCACCATACTTCTGTTGCTCCAAAAATTCTGAAAAATTAGGAAAAATAAACAATTTGTATAGAAAGACAGTGCAAAAAGGTTTCAGAATCATTTTACGTATAGTAAAAAAAATGTAAAATCATGCACTACAGCCAAAGTTTCTGTTCTGCACCGCACAAACCAACAAGCAATGTAAACATCCTAAAGGCAAATCTTGGCACATTATTTTTATGATACAATGGAATTGTACAAGGGGATAATTTTTTTTATTGAAATTTTTTTGTAATCAAGATTCACAAAGTTTTCGTGAGCATGAACAAAGTTCAAGGAGCTCCCCCACTTCAACAATGCTTGTCTCTCTCACTTTCACTTTCCTTTTAGAAAAGTTTTGGGTTCCCCTCTTTATTTTTTTGTTTTAAAACTATATAAAAGCACTCAACAGAAATAAATGACTCTCTAAAACTTCCAGGTTGTCTCCATGGCAGCGCTTTCTTTAAAGCCATTAAGCTAGGCATATAGTGCTCAAGTAATGAATCCACCCGGATCCCAAGGTATATCAAAGCCAATTTTAATTAACAATGATTTGTGGTTTAGCGGTGAGCACAAAGCAACATATATCATGTAACAACAAAGTCTAACTCTGTTCCTATGCATCGACATGTCATAAAATAACAATTCGTGCACACATAGTAAAGGCCAATGCATAGTATAAACAGTTTCTTGCAATTTTATCATATTGGAAACATGGAGAGGAGGAGATGTAGTTCCTCTCTCATAATAATTACAAATAGGAGCAGCAAGCACATGCATATTATATATATCAAAATCATCATGTGTAGTAGTACAACGCAACCCATCAATATAATCCTTAATAAGGGCAAACTTCTCCGATATAGTGTAGTCGGGAGAATTCAAAAAGATAATAGGACTATCGTGTGTGGGTGCAATAGCAACAATTTAATGTTTAACATAAGGAACTATAGCAAGTTCATCTCCATAAGCATAATTCATATTGGCATCTAGGCCACAAGCATAGCAAGCATCTTCAAAAAGGGATATTTCAAAAGAATCAACGGGATCATAACAATCATAATAGCATTCATCCTTCAGTAAGAACAAAGGGACATTAAATAATGTATGAGTTGGAGAGTTACTCTCATTAGAAGGTGGGCATGGGTAGCTAATCCGATCTTCCTCCTTTTTTTCTTCGCTCTCCTCATCATCTTTGTCATCCAATGAGCTCACAGTTTCATCAATTTCTTCTTCCATGGACTCCTGCAAAATATTATTCTCTTCTTGGACAACGGAGACTCTCTCAATAAAATCATCAATATCGGAATTGAATTCATAATTTTTATAGCAATATTTAAGTATGGCAAAATTTTCATGTCTGTAAACAGCATCATCAAGATTTTCACACTCTTTAAACAAAGATTCAATTTCATAAGCACCCATAAAAGCAACGAATTCTTCTATTCGTTCCACATCATAGTAATCATATATACCATTAGCATAAGAAGATAAGATTTCATTATCATTAAATTCACATGAAAAGGGAAGGTGTGGAGCCTTCAACCTAGAGCAACAAGTATAATCATATCTCAAGCATAGTTGCCTAGCATACCAATGCAACATATAAATTTGATCCCATAATAGTTTCCCTTTTTTAGTCAAGCGATAATACCTAAAGTATTCACGTTGATCCAACGTGTCTCCCATAACATAATTGAATGGGGTTTCCTCAGGATTATCAAAGTAGTACATACTCTCTTTCACATAATGAGCATCGAGGGTTTTAGGAGGTTCCCATCTCCATGAGTAGCAAGTAAACCTATTTTTTTGGTATTTCGTGTTCCTGATAACCCACAAGTATAGGGGATCAATTGTAGCCTCTTTCGATAAGTAATAGTTTCAAACCCAACGAGGAGCTAAAGGTAGAACAAATATTCCCTCAAGTTCTATCAAACACCGATACAACTCTACGCATGCTTACCGTTCGCATTACCTAGAACAAGTATGAAACTAGAAGTACTTTGTAGGTGTTTTTGGATAGGTTTGCAAGATAATAAAAAGCGCGTAAATAAAAGTGGGGGCTGTTTAGATAAAGAAGCAATAAAGTTAGTATAGCGAGTGTGGAAAAGTGGTGCTAGGAGTTGCGAAATTGTCCCTAAGCAATTGACTACTTTACTAGACCGATAGCAAGTTTTATGTGGGAGAGGCCACTGCTAGCATGTCATCCCCGACTTGGAATTCTATGCACTTATGAATGGAACTATTAGCAAGCATCTGCAACTACTAACGTTCATTAAGGTAAAACCCAACCATAGCATTAAGATATATTGGTCCCCCTTCAACCCCGTATGCATCAAGTTCTATGCTAGGTTGAAGCTTCTGTCACTCTTGCCCTCCAATACATAGTCCTATCAACATACAACTAAACCTATGGTGTGATCCACGTGCGCGCTCATATGATGGGCACCAAAGGACAGCAACATAACCACAAGCAAATTAAATCAATCATAGCAATTCATCAACCACCGATAGGATAACGAAAATCTACTCAGACATCATAGGATGGCAACACATCATTGGATAATAATATGAAGCATAAAGCACCATGTTCAGGTAGAGGGTACAACGGGTTGCGGGAGAGTGGACCGCTGTAGATAGAGGGGGGAAGGTGATGGAGATGTTGGTGAAGATGGCAGAGGGTGTTGGTGTAGATTGTGGTGATGATGATGGCCGCCGGCGGCGTTCCGACGCCACCGGAAGCGAGGGGGAGAGTGTCCCCCTTCTTCTTAGTCTTCCTTAACTTTCTCCCTAGATGGGAGAAGGGTTTCCCCTCTGGTCCATGGCCTTCATGGAGGCGGAGGGGCGAGAGCACCTCCGAGATTGGATCTGTCTCTCTCTGTTTCTGTGTTCTCATATTCTGCCCTTTCACCGTTTCTTATATTCCCGGAGATCCAAAACTCCAATTGGGCTGAAATTTTAACACGATATCTATCCGGATATTAGCTTTCTTGCGGCGAAAGAAGGGCATCAACCGCCTTACGGGGTGGCCACGAGGGCCCAGGGCGCGCCCCCTGCCCCGTGGCCCCCTCGGGCATCTTCTCACGTTGATTTTTCTTCCCCAAAATCACATATATTCCAAAATAACCTCTGTCCGTTTTTATCCCGTTTGGACTCCGTTTGATATGGATTTTCTGCGAAACAAAAAAACATGCAACAAACAGGAACTGGCACTGGGCATTGGGCACTGGATGAATATGTTAGTCCCAAAAATATTATAAAAGTTGCCAAAAGTATATGAAAGTTGTAGAATATTGGAATGGAACAATCAAAAATTATAGATACGACGGAGACGTATCAGCATCCCCAAGCTTAATTCCTGCTCGTCCTCGAGTAGGTAAATGATAAAAAAGATAAATTTTGATGTGGAATGCTACCTAGCATAATCTTTATCACATATCTAATCATGGCATGAATATTAAGACATGAGTGATTCAAAGCAATAGTCTATCATTTGACATTAAGACAATAATACTTCAAGCATACTAACCAAGCAATTATGTCTTATAAAAATAACATAGCCAAATAAAGCTCATCCCTACAAAATCATATAGTCTGGCTATGCTCCATCTTCACCACACAAAGCATTCAAATCATGCACAACCCTGATGACAAGCCGAGTAATTGATTCATACTTTTTAACGCGCTTCAGCTTTTTCAACCCTCACGCAATACATGAGCGCAAGCCATGGACATAGCACTATGGGTGGAATAGAACATGATGATGGAGGTTTGTGTGGAGAAGACAAAAAGGAGAAAGTCTCACATCGACGCGGCTAATCAATGGGCTATGGAGATGCCCATCAATTGATGTTAATGTGAGGAGTAGGGATTGACATGCAACGGATGCACTAGAGATATAAGTGTATGAAAGCTCAAAATGGAAACTAAGTGGGTGTGCATCCAACTTGCTTGCTCATGAAGACCTCGGGCATTTGAGGAAGCCCATCATCGGAATATACAAGCCACGTTCTATAATGAAAATTCCCACTAGTATATGAAAGTGATTACTCAAAAGACTCTCTATATGAAGAACATGGTGCTACTCTAAAGCACAAGTGTGGTAAAAGAATAGTAACATTGTCCCTTCTACCTTTTTCTCTCATTTTTTGGGGCCTTCCCTTTTTTGGCCTTTCTCTTTTTTTTCTTTTTTTCGTCCGGAGTCTCATCCCGACTTGTGGGGGAATTATAGTCTCCATCATCCTTTCCTCACTGGGACAATGCTCTAATAATGATGATCATCACACTTTTATTTACTTACAACTCAATATTACAACTCGATGCTAGAACAAAGGTATGACTCTATATGAATGCCTCCAGCGGTGTAACGGGATGTGCAATGATCTAGCGTAGCAATGACATCAAAAAAACCGGACAAGCCATGAAAACATCATGCTAGCTATCTTACGATCATGCAAAGCAATATGACCATAAATGCTCAAGTCATGTATATGATGATGATGGAAGTTGCATGGCAATATATCTCGGAATGGCTATGGAAATGCCATGATAGGTAGGTATGGTGGATGTTTTGAGGAAGATATAAGGAGGTTTATGTGTGATAGAGTGTATCATATCACGGAGTTTGGATGCATCGGCGAAGTTTGCACCAACTCCCGAGGTGAGAAAGGGCAATGCACGGTACAAGAGGCTATCAATGATGGAAGGGTGAGAGTGCATATAATCCATGGACTCAACATTAGTCATAAAGAACTCACATACTTATTGCAAAATTTTATTAGCCCTCGAAGCAAAGTACTACTACGCATGCCCCTAGGGGGATAGATTGGTAGGAAAAGACCATCGCTCGTCCCCGACCGCTACTCATAAGGAAGACAATCAATAAATACCTCATGCTCCAACTTTGTTACATAACGGTTCACCATACGTGCATGCTACGGGACTTGCAAACCTCAACACAAGTATTTCTCAATTTCAGAATTACTAAACTAGCACGACTCTAATATCACCACCTTTATATTGCAAAACTATTGCAAGGAATCAAACATATCATATTCAGTGATCTACAAGTTTTATGTAGGATTTTATGACTAACCATGTGAATGACCAATTCATGTCATCTCTCTAAATAGATATAAGTGAAGCAAGAGAGTTTAATTCTTTCCACAAAAGATATGCCCACGCTTTAACAAATATAAGTGAAGCAAAAGAGCATTCTACAAATGGCGGTTTTCTATGTGAAGAGAAACAGGCAACCCAAACTTCAAATGATATAAGCGAAGCACCTGAAGCATTCTATAAAGCCATACTCAAAAGTTTTAAGTGAAGTTTAATGAGCATTCTATAAATCAACCAAGGACTATCTCATACCAGCATGGTGCATAAAATAAAAGTGAAAACTAAATGCAAAAGACTCCAAGATTGCACATATCGCATGAACGAAATGAATCTGAAAACATACCGATACTTGTTGAAGAAAGATGGGATGCCTTCCGGGGCATCCCCAAGCTTAGACGATTGAGTATCCTTGAATATTTACTTGGGGTGCCTCGGGCATCCCCAAGCTTGAGCTCTAGCCTCTCTTCCTTCTTCTCACATCGAGACCTCCTCGGTCTTCGAACACTTCATCCACACAAAACTCAACAGAAAACTCGGTAAGATCCATTAGTATAATAAAGCAAATCACTACTCTAAGTACTGTTGCAAACCAATTCATATTTTGTTTTTGCATTGCAGCTACTATAATATAACTTTTCCATGGCTTAATCCACTGATATAAATCGGTAGTTTCATCAGAACAAGCAAACTATGCATCAAAAACATAATCTGTCTAAAACAGAACAGTCTGTAATAATCTGAACATTCACCATACCTATGGTACTCCAAAAATTCTACAAAAATTAGTAAAAATAAAAAATTTGTATAGAAAGACAGTGCAAAAAGTTTCAGAACCATTTGACGTTCCAACAAAAAAAATTGTAAAATCACGCACTACAGCCAAAGTTTCTGTCCTGCACCGCACAAACCAACAAGCACTGTAAACATCCTAAAGGCAAACCTTGGCACATTATTTTTATTTTTAAACCTTACAAAAGCACACAACAGAAAAAATGACTCTCTAAAACTTCCGGGTTGTCTCCCTGGCAGCGCTTTCTTTAAAGCCATTAAGCTAGGCATATGGTGCTCAAGTAATGGATCCACCCAGATCCCAAGGTATTGATACGTCTCTAACGTATCTACTTTTCCAAACACTTTTGCCCTTGTTTTGGACTCTAACTTGCATGATTAGAATGGAACAAACCCGGACTGACGCTGTTTTCAGCATAGTTACCATGGTGTTATTTATGTGCAGAAACAAACGTTCTCGGAATGACCTGAAACTTCACGGAGCAACTTTTTGGAAAATATAAAAAATACCTACAAAATATGAAGGCCAGGGGCCCACCACCTCTCCACGAGGGTGGGGGACGCGCCCCCTACCTCGTGGCCCCCTGGTGCCTCCCCGACTCCAACTCCAACTCTATATATTGTGTTTCAGGGAGAAAAAAATCACAGAGAAGAAATCATCGCATTTTACGATACGGAGCCGCCGCCAAGCCCTAAAACCTCTCAGGGGGGCTGATATGGAGTCCGTTCGGGGCTCCGGAGAGGGGAATCCGTTGCCATCGTCATCATCAACCATCCTCCATCACCAATTTCATGATGCTCACCGCCGTGCGTGAGTAATTCCATCATAGGCTTGTTGGATGGTGATGGGTTGGATGAGATCTATCATGTAACCGAGTTAGTTTTGTTAGGGTTTGATCCCTAGTATCCACTATGTTCTGAGATTGATGTTACTATGACTTTGCTATGCTTAATGCTTGTCACTAGGGCTCGAGTGCCATGATTTCAGATCTGAACCTATTATGTTTTCATCAATATATGAGAGTTCTTGATCCTATCTTGCAAGTCTATAGTCACCTATTATGTGTTATGATCCGTTAACCCCGAAGTGACAATAATCGGGATACTTACCGGTGATGACCGTAGTTTGAGGAGTTCATGTATTCACTATGTGTTAATGCTTTGTTCCGGTACTCTATTAAAAGGAGGCCTTAATATCCCTTAGTTTCCGTAAGGACCCCGCTGCCACGGGAGGGTAGGACAAAAGATGTTATGCAAGTTCTTTTCCATAAGCACGTATGACTATATTTGGAATACATGCCTACATTACATTGACGAACTGGAGCTAGTTCTGTGTCACCCTAGGTTATGACTGTTACATGATGAGCCGGATCCGGCATAATTCTCCATCACTGATCCATTGCCTACGAGCTTTCCATATATTGTTCTCCGCTTATTTACTTTTCCGTTGCTATTGCTATCATCACTACAAAATACCAAAAACATTACTTTTAGTACTGTACCTTTTGTTACCGTTATCACTACTATCATATTACTTTGCTACTAAACACTTTGTTGCAGATATTAAGTTTCCAGGTGTGGTTGAATTGACAACTCAGCTGCTAATACTTGAGAGTATTCTTTGGCTCCCCTTGTGTTGAATCAATAAATTTGGGTTGAATACTCTACCCTCGAAAACTGTTGCGATCCCCTATACTTGTGGGTTATCAAGACTATTTTCTGGTGCCATTGCCGGGGAGCATAGCTCTATTCTTTGAGTCACTTGGGATATATATCTGCTTATCATTCTGAAGAACTTGAGAGATCCAAAAACCAAGATTTATCCCTCAACTACGAGGGGAGGTAAGGAACTGCCATCTAGCTTTGCACTTGATTCACCTTCTGTTTTGAGTAAGCTTGCGACACCCACACCTGCTTCTGCTATTCGTTCTGATATGTCACATGTTATTGATGATGCTGCTTCTGCTATGCATGATACTTATGATGAAACTACTTCTATGCTTGATACTACTGTGCCACTTGGTAAATTTCTTGATGAACAACTTGCTAGAGCTAGAGAAATTGAAAATATTGAATCTGATGATACTGATGAAAGTGATGATTAAGAATCACTTGCTATTCCTAAGGGTTATGTTTTTGATCAAGAAGCTTCTTTAGCTATTTTAGCTTGCAAAAATAGAAATGAACTCAAAAGGTTATTAGCTAAATGGAGTAAGCAATCTCTAAATGCTAGAATGAAACCTGACCCTGCTTTTGCTACTTCACCTATCTTTGTTAATGATAAGGATTATGAATTCTCTATTGATCCTGATATAATTACTTTGGTTGAATCTGATCCTTTTCATGGTTATGAATCTAAAACTGTTGTGGCACATCTTACTAAATTGAATGATATTGCCACCCTGTTCACTAAAGATGAGAGAACTCGTTACTTTTACATCCTTAAAATATTTCCGTTCTCATTAAAGGGTGATGCTAAGATATGGTTTAATTCTCTTGATCCTGGTTGTGTGCGTAGTCCCCAGGATATGATTTATTGCTTCTCTGCTAAATATTTCCCTGCTCATAAGAAACAAGCTGCTTTAAGTGATATATATAATTTTGTGCAAATTGAAGAAGAGAGTCTCCCACAAGCTTGGGGGAGGCTTCTCCAGTTACTTAATGCTTTGCCTGATCATCCTCTTAAGAAAAATGAAATACTTGATATCTTTTATAATGGACTAACCGATGCCTCCAGAGATTACATCGATAGTTGTGTTGGTTCTATTTTCAGGGAAAGAACACCGGATGAAGCTGAAATTCTATTGAATAATATGTTGGCAAATGAAAATAATTGGACACCTCCGGAGCCAATTCCTGAGCCTACTCCTAAACCAATTCCGAAGAAGAGGGGTATTCTATTTCTCAGTCCTGAATATATGCAAGAGGCAAAGAAATCTATGAAAGAAAAAGGTATTAAAGCTGAAGATGTTAGGAATTTACCTGCTATTGAAGAAATACATGGTCTTAATTTACCGCCTGTTGAAGAAACATATAATCTTATTCCATTACCTATTGAAGAAACTCGGGGTATTGATAACCCGACACAGGTAGTAAAGGTAAATTCTCTCTATAGATATGATAAAGCTGAAATCCCATTTACTAAGTTTGCTAGCCCATGCTTAGATGAGTTTGATAAATTTATGGCTAAGCAAGAAGACTTTAATGCTTATTTTGGTAGACAATTGAAATACAATTCAAATATGCTTGAACACTTGGGTGATTATATGGCTAATGTTAAAGGTGAACTTAAACTCATTAGTAAACATGCTTCTATGGTTACCACTCAAGTAGAACAAGTACTTAAAGCTCAAAATGATTTGCTCAATGAATTGAATAGTAAAGATAATGATAATGCTGTTAGAGTTATGACTAGAGGTCGTAGAATGACTCAGGAACCTTTGTATCCTGAAGGCCATCCTAAGAGAATTGAGCAAGATTCTCAGATAAATAATGTAGATGCACCTAGTCCTTCTAAAAGGAAGAAAAAGAAAAATGATAGGACTTTGAATGCTTCTAGTGAACCTATTACTGAAACACCTGAGAATCCAAATGATATTTCTATTTCTGATTCTGAAACTCAATCTGGTAATGAACCTAAAACTAGTAATAATGTTACTGATAATGTTCATGTTGATGCTCAACCTAGTAATGATAATGATGTAGAAATTGAACCTGCTGTTGATCTTGATAACCCACAATCAAAGAATCAATGTTATGATAAGAAAGACTTTGTTGCTAGGAAACATGGTAAAGAAAGAGAGCCTTGGGTTCAGAAACCCATGCCTTTTCCTCCCAAACCATCCAAGAAAAAGGATGATGAGGATTTTGAGCGCTTTGCTGAAATGATTAGACCTATCTTTTTGCGTATGCGATTAACTGATATGCTCAAAACCAATCCTTATGCTAAGTACATGAAAGATATTATTACAAATAAAAGAAAGATACCGGAAGCTGAAATTTCCACCATGCTTGCTAATTATACTTTTAAGGGTGGAATACCAAAGAAACTTGGAGATCCCGGTGTACCCACTATACCATGCTCTATTAAAAGAAACTATGTTAAAACTGCTTTATGTGATCTTGGAGCCGGTGTTAGTGTTATGCCTCTCTCTTTATATCGTAGACTTGATTTGAATAAGTTGACACCTACTGAAATATCTTTGCAAATGGCTGATAAATCAACTGCTATACCTGTCGGTATTTGTGAGGATGTGCCTGTTGTAGTTGCAAACGTTACTATTTTAACGGACTTTGTTATTCTTGATATTCCCGAGGACGATAGTATGTCTATTATTCTTGGAAGACCCTTTTTGAATACTGCAGGGGCTGTTATTGATTGCACTAAAGGCAATGTCACTTTTCATGTTAATGGTAATGAGCATACGGTACACTTTCCGAGGAAACAACCTCAAGTTCATAGTATCAACTCTATTGGAAAAATTCCATCGATTATATTTGGAGGTTTTGAATTTCCTCTTCCTACTGTCAAGAAGAAATATGATATTCTTATTATTGGGGATGTGCATATCCCCGTTGAGGTAACATAGTGTTATTCGAAATTTCTCCGGTTCCATGTTATTCGGAATGAGTTCGTTAACAAGACTTGATCAACCTTGTTAGTGGATTCCTTTTGATGATCATGAGATGGATGAAACTAGAAGGCACAACCTTCTGTACCCCACTTTTACTTTCTGTTATTTATATTAAATAAAATAAAAATAAATATCTTTTTGTCTATTATCTGATTATCCGTGCAACACAAAAATACCTCGAAAATAAAAGTTCTCCAAATGCCCTGAAATTTAAATATGATTTTTTTTCTAGAATATTTGAGAATATTTGGCACTGAGAACACAACAGGGGGGTCAACCACCTGCCCACGAGGGTGGAGGGCGCGCCCCCTGCCTCGTGGGCCCACGGTGGCCCTCCTCCAGTTATTCCTGCACCCATACACTTCTTCTTCCTTCCACAAACACGAATATCCAGCTCAAGCACGAGTTCTAGCTCATCTTGCTGCCATTTTCGATCTCCTTGCTCAAAGCACCTCTCACAAAACTACTTGGGGAGATTGTTCCTTGGTATGTGACTCCTCCATTGGTCCTATTAGTTTTTGTTCTAGTGCTTTATTCATTGCAAATTTTTGCTGCTTAGGTGACCCTGTTCTTGAGCTTGCATGTCAAATTTATATGGTCAAAGTAGTTTTGATGCATGATATAGGCCCTAGGCACTTGTAGGAGTAGTTGCTATCAATATTATTGAGTTTGGTTTACTTTTATTTTGAAGTTACTAAAAATTTCAGAATTTTTCAGAGGAAGAAAAATGCTTAGGAAAATGTTCCAAGGTGGTTCCTCAAGGAAGCAAGGACCCAGGCTTGCAATGCGTGATGCTGATGAAGAGCCACCAAGAGACGCTCCAGTGCGTCCTTGTGAGTGGCCTTCTGAAAATTTTATGGATCGAGCAGGAATTAAGGAAGAATTCAACGCATATTTGCGTAACGCCGATCTTGTGAGCTTCGAGGAAGAGAAGTGCAGCCAGTATCACAATCTCACTAGTACCTTTGTGAGGAGGTTTGAATTTTCATCTTCACGTAATTCTCCAACTGTCCTGTTTGATCTTTATGAAAATTCTTATACTATGGACTTAGAGGATTTTACCACTGCTTGCAAACTTCCACAATGGGGTAGTATAAGGGATCCTCGCAAATCTGAATTTAGAGATTTTCTTGCTAGCATAACTGTGGGAGAATCTAGAGATATAACACAAGCTACCATAGGGAGCATTCACTTTCCTGCTATACATTATTTTGCTCTCTTCATAGGTAGATGCATTAATGGTAAAGATGAGGCATGTCACATGTGTGTCCCTGACCTCAGTATTCTTAGGAGTGCTGTGTTAGGAGATAAATCTTATAATTTGGGAGCCATTGTTGCACGTAGGTTGCATCTTAATAGATTTAATGGAGATTTCTTTGGAGGAATTTATGCAACCCGCATAGCTAATTTTCTTGGTGTAGCCATACGCGAAGATGATATTGAATTACCACCTGCTTACCTAGACTTTAATGCTATGGTTCACCACCAGTTTGTCGAGAGGAATGAATCACCTCTCCAGTATCGACTAATCTTTGACAGACGCCGTGCTGTCCATATTACTCTCCGTGCTCCTACCTTCTTTGATCATCAGGAAAAAGGAAGATATACTATTACCAGACAGGAGGCAGATGAGTACGAGAGGAGAGCGGAGGCCGCTCGTCGCCACACTGCGGCTCAGGAGGCGATAGCCGCTGCATCGTAGTACAACCCTAGCTACTATTATGGATATCCGCCAGGCTAGCCGTGGCCATAGACCAACTTAGGCCAAAAGCCTAAGCTTGGGGGAGTAGGTATTTCCCACTGACATTACATTCATGTTCACACACTCATTGCTAGATGTCGGTGCTCATACTTTTTCATCTGTATCATCCATGCTAGTTTAATTTCCTTTTTATGCTTTCTTTTTGTGTGATTAATAAACCTTAAGAAAAACCAAAAAAATAGTTGTAGTTTTTAATTAGTTTACTTTCCATGCTTGTAGTAGTAATTAAAAAGAAAACCCAAAAATGTTTCTTGTTCTTCTTTTGCTTGTTGGGAGCTCTCCCGTGTAAATAGTTTTATTTCTTTTCTTTCCTTTGGGGGTCGATAGGAGAAGACCATAATTAAATTGTTGAAGTGGCTCTTGTATGCATACTTGTTAATCTGACAAAAGAGCCCATATTGCCTTGTCTTCTCCTGTTTATTGAATGCTTGCAGATTCCAGCTTAGTCCAATGCACATGCACTATTATTATTATTCACATCGTTCGGCCGCGCAAGTGAAAGGCAATTATGACGATATATGATGGACTGACTAAGATGAGAAAAGCTGGTATGGACTCCACCTCTTTTGTTTTTGTAAATATGATTAGTTCATCGTTCCTGATGCAGCCTATTATGAATAAACATGTTTGCAAGACAATCAGAGATCATAGTTTCTTGTGCCATGCTTGATTAGCTATGAGTTATAATGGTTTACCTTGTGTGCCAACATGCTATTGAGATGGTTATGATGTGGTATGATAGGGTGGTATCCTCCTCTGAATGATTTAAGTGACTTGACTTGGCGCATGTTCACGCATGTAGTTGAAACAAAATCAACATAGCCTTCACGATATTTATGTTCATGGTGGATTATATCCTACTCATGCTTGCATTCGGTGTTGATTAATTTTAATGCATGTTCATGACTGTTGTCGCTCTCTAGTTGGTCGCTTCCCAGTCTTTTGCTAGCCTTCACCTGTACTAAGCAGGAATACTGCTTGTGCATCCACTCCCTTAAACCCCAAAGTTATTCCACATGAGTCCACTATACTTACCTATATACGGTATCTACCTGCCGTTCCAAGTAAATTTGTATGTGCCAAACTCTAAACCTTCAAATTAATATCCTGTTTTGTATGCTCGAATAGCTCATGTATCAACTAGGGCTGTCTGTATCTTCCATGTTAGGCGGGTTATTCTCAAGAGGAGTGGACTCCGCTCCTCACTCACGAGATAAATGGCTGATCACCGGGATGCCCAGTCCCATGCTTTATGCAAACTAAATCAAAATAATTGCAAACAAAAACTCCCCCTGGGACTCTTGTTAGTTGGAGGCACTCGTTGTTTTCGAGCAAGCCATGGATTGATGCTTGTTGGTGGAAGGGGGGGTATAAACTTTACCATTCTGTTTGGGAACCGCCTATAATGTGTGTAGCATGGAAGATATTGCCATCTCTTGGTTGTTATGTTGACAATGAAAGTATACCGCTCAAAATATTATTCACCTCTATTTCAAAACCGAGCTCTGGCACCTCTACAAATCCCTGCTTCCCTCTGCGATGGGCCTATCTATTTAATTTTATGCCGAGTCATCATCCTCTTATTAAAAAAGCACTAGTTGGAGAGCACCGCTGTCATTTGCATTCATTATTGTTAGTTCACATTGAGTATGACTTGAGTGGATCTCTTTTACCATGAATTACAATATCTAGTTGCTACCTCTTGAGCTTGCGTTGGTTTTCCCCGAAGAGGAAGGGATGATACAGCAAAGTAGCGTAAGTATTTCCCTCAGTTTTTGAGAACCAAGGTATCAATCCAGTAGGAGGCCACACTCAAGTCCCTCGTACCTGCACAAAATGATAGCTACTCACAACCAACGCGATTAGGGGTTGTCAATCCCTTCACGGTCACTTACGAGAGTGGGATCTGATAGATATAATATTTTTGGTATTTTTGGTATAAAGA
The DNA here is from genome assembly GCF_018294505.1 of Triticum aestivum. NCBI lineage: Eukaryota > Viridiplantae > Streptophyta > Magnoliopsida > Poales > Poaceae > Triticum > Triticum aestivum. Next base: position 546,604,071 of record NC_057803.1, on the reverse strand, counting down.
TGCAAAGTAAAAAAGTAAAGGAAAAGTAAAAAGCAAAGCAAGATTAAAGTGATGGAGATTGATATGATGAGAATAGACCCCGGGGCCATAGGTTTCACTAGTGGCTTCTCTCAAGAGCATAAGTATTCTACGGTGGGTGAACAAATTACTGTTGAGCAATTGACAGAATTGAGCATAGTTATGAGAATATCTAGGCATGATCATGTATATAGGCATCATGTCCGTGACAAGTAGACCGAAACGATTCTGCATCTACTACTATTACTCCACTCATCGACCGCTATCCAACATGCATCTAGAGTATTAAGTTAAAAACAAAGTAACGCCTTAAGCAAGATGACATGATGTAGAGAGATAAATTCATGCAATATGAAATAAACCCCATCTTGTTATCCTCGATGGCAACGATACAATACGTGCCTTGCTGCCCCTTCTGTCACTGGGAAAGGACACCGCAAGATCGAACCCAAAGCTAAGCACTTCTCCCATGGCAAGAACTACCAATCTAGTTGGCCAAACCAAATGGATAATTCGAAGAGACTTGCAAAGATAACCAATCATACATAAAATAATTCAGAGAAGATTCAAATATTATTCATAGATAGACTTGATCATAAACCCACAATTCATCGGTCTCAACAAACACACCCAAAAAGAAGATTACATCGAATAGATCTCCACGAGAGAGGGGGAACTTTGTATTGAGATCCAAAAAGAGAGAAGAGCCATCTAGCTACTAACTATGGACCCGAAGGTCTGAGGTAAACTACTCACACTTCATCAGAGGGTCTATGATGATGTAGAAGCCCTCCGTGATGACGGCCCTCTCCGGCGGAGCTCCGGAACAGGCCCCAAGATGGGATCTCGTGGATACAGAAAGTTGCGGCGGTGGAATTAGGTTTTTGGCTCCGTATCTGTTTGTTTGGGGGTACGTAGGTATATATAGGAGGAAGGAGTACGTCGGTGGAGCATTGAGGGGCCCACGAGGCAGGGGGCGCGCCCTAGGGGGGCGCCCCTACCCTCGTGACCGCCTCTCTGATGCCTTGGCATAGGGTCCAAGTCTCCTGGATCACGTTCGGTGAGAAAATCATGTTTCCGAAGGTTTCATTCCATTTGGACTCCGATTGATATTCCGTTTCTTCGAAACACTGAAATAGGCAAAAAAACAACAATTCTGGGCTGGGCCTTCGATTAATAGGTTAGTCCCAAAAATAATATAAAAGTGGAAAATAAAGCCCAATATAGTCCAAAACAGTAGATAATATAACATGGAGCAATCAAAAATTATAGATACGTTGGAGACGTATCAGGCATCCCCAAGCTTAATTCCTGCTCGTCCCCGAGTAGGTAAATGATAAAAAAAGAATTTTTGATGCGGAGTGCTACTTGGCATAATTTCAATGCAAATCTTCTTAATTGTGGTATGAATATTCAGATTAGGAAGATTCAAGACAAAATTTCATATTGACATAAAGAATAATAATACTTCAAGCAAACCAACAAAGCAATTATGTTTTCTTAAAGTAACATGGCCAAAGAAAGTTCATCCCTACAAAATCATATAGTTTAGTCATGCTCCATTTTCGTCACACAAGAATGCTCTCATCATGCACAACCCCGATGACAAGCCAAGCAATTGTTTCATACCTTAATAATTTCAAACTCATAAACTTTCACGCAATACATGAGCGTGAGCCATGGATATAGCACTATGGGTGGAATAGAATATAATGGTGGGGGTTATGTGGAGAAGACAAAAAAGGAGAAAGTCTCACATCAACGAGGCTAATCAATGGGCTATGGAGATGCCCATCAATTGATGTTAATGCAAGGAGTAGGGATTGCCATGCAACGGATGCACTAGAGTTATAAATGTATGAAAGCTCAACAAAAGAAACTAAGTGGGTGTGCATCCAACTTGGTTGCTCACGAAGACCTAGGGCACTTGAGGAGGCCCATTGTTGAATATACAAGCCAAGTTCTATAATGAAAATTCCCACTAGTATATGAAAGTGATAACTCAAGAGACTCTCTATATGAAGAACATGGTGCTACTTTGAAGCACAAGTGTGGAAAAAGGAATAGTAGCATTGCCCCTTTTTTTGGGCCTTCTTTTTTCTTTGGCCTTTTTTGGACAATGCTCTATTAAATGATGATCATCACACTTTTATTTATTTACAACTCAATGATTACAACTCGATTCTAAAACAAAGTATGACTCTATATGGATGCCTCCGGCGGTGTACCGGGATATGCAATGAATCAAGAGTGACAAGTATGAAAAAATTATGAATGGTGGCTTTGCCACAAATACTATGTCAACTACATGATCATGCTAAGCAATATGACAATGATGGATGTGTCATGATAAACTGGATGGTGGAAAGTTGCATGGCAATATATCTCGGAATGGCTATGGAAATGCCATAATAGGTAGGTATGGTGGCTGTTTTGAGGAAGATATATGGAGGTTTATGTGTGAAAGAGCGTATCATATCACGAGGTTTGGATGCACCGGCGAAGTTTGCACCAACTCTCGATGTGAGAAAGGGCAATGCACGGTACCGTAGAGGCTAGCAATGATGGAAGGGTGAGAGTGCGTATAATCCATGTATTCAACATTAGTCGTAAAGAACTCATATACTTATTGCAAAAATCTACAAGCCATCAAAAACCAAAGTATTACGTGCATGCTCCTAGGGGGATAGATTGGTAGGAAAAGACCATCGCTCGTCCCCGACCGCCACTCATAAGGAGGACAATCAAATAACACCTCATGTTTCAAATTTGTTGCATAACATTCACCATACGTGCATGCTACGGGACTTGCAAACTTTAACTCAAGCACTTCTCAAATTCACAATTACTCTACTAGCATGACTTTGATATTATTACCTCCATATCTCAAAACAATTATCAAGCATCCAACTTTTCTTAGTATTCAACACACTCAAATGAAAGTTTCACAAATCTTGAATACCAAGCATATTATTATTAAGAAAATTACCATGATATTAAGAGACTCTCAAAACAATTTAAGTGAAGCATGAGAGATCAATAGTTTCTTTAAAACAAATCCACCACCGTGCTCTAAAAGATCTAAGTGAAGCACATAGAGCAAAATTACTTAGCTCAAAAGATATAAGTGAAGCACATAGAGTATTCTATCAAATTTTAATTCATGTATGGCTCTCTCAAAAGGTGTGTACAGCAAGGATGATTGTGGCATACTAAAACACAAAGACACAAATAATGCAAGATGCTCCAAGCAAAACACATATCATGTTGGTGAATAAAAATATAGCTCCAAGTAAATTACCGATGGAAGTAGACGAAAGAGGGGATGCCTTCCGGGGCATCCCCAAGTTTTGATTTTTTTGGTGTCCTTGGATTATCTTGGGGGTGCCATTGGCATACCCAAGCATAGGCTCTTGCCACTCCTTGTTCCATAATCCATCACAAGAATTCACCCAAAACTTGAAAACTTCACAACACAAAACTTAAAGTAGAAACTTGTGAGCTCCGTTAGCGAAAGAAAACAAAAGACCACTTCAAGGTACTGTAATGAACTCATTATTTATTTATATTGGTGTTAAACCTACTGTATTCCAACTTCTCTATGGATTGTAAACTATTTTACAAGCCATAGATTCATCAAAATAAGCAAACAACACACGAAAAACAGAATCTGTCAAAAACAGAACAGTCTGTAGTAATCTGTATCTAGCGCAAGATCTGGAACCCACAAAATTCTAAAATAAATTTCTGGACGTGAGGAATTTATCTATTAATCATCTGCAAAAAGAATTAACTAAATATCACTCTTCAAATAAAAATGACAGCAGTTCTTGTGAGCGCTAAAGTTTCTGTTTTTACAGCAAGTTCAACAAGACTTTCCCCAAGTCTTCCCAACGGTTCTACTTGGCACAAACACTAATTAAACACAAAAAACACAACCAAAACAGAGGCTAGATAATTTATTTATTACTAAACAGGAGCAAAAATCAAGTAATAAAAATAAAATTGGGTTTCCTCCCAACAAGCGCTATCGTTTAACGCCCCTAGCTAGGCATAAAAGCGAGGATAGATCTAGGTATTGCCATCTTTGGTAGGCAATCCATAAGTGGCTCTCATGATAGTTTCACATGGCAATTTTATTTTATTTATAGGAAAGTGTTCCATGCCCTTTTTTAATGGAAATTGAAATCTAATATTCCCTTCCTTCATATCAATAATCGCACCAACCGTTCTAAGGAAAGGTCTACCAAGAATAATAGGGTAAGAAGGATTGCAATCTATATCAAGAACAATGAAATCTACGGGCACATAATTCCTATTTGCAACAATAAGAACATCATTAATCCTTCCCATAGGTTTCTTAATAGTAGAATCCGCAAGATGCAAGTTTAGAGAGCAATCATCAAAATTACGGAAATCTAGCAAATCACACAAAGCCTTGGGAATAGTGGAGACACTAGCACCCAAATCACACAAAGCATAAAACTCATGATCTTTAATTTTAATTTTAATAGTTGGTTCCCACTCATCATAGAGTTTTCTAGGGATATAAACTTTCAACTCAAGTTTTTCTTCATAAGATTGCATCAAGGCATCAACACTATGTTCGGTGAAGGCTTTATGTTGACTATAAGCATGTGGAGAATTTAGCATGGATTGCAACAAGGAAATACAATCAATTAAAGAGCAATTTTCATAATTAAATTCCTTGAAATCCAATATAGTAGGTTTAGCAACATCTATATTTTTATTTGTTTCAATCCCACTTTCATCAATTTCATCATAAAGATCTAAATACTCCGAATTTTTAGAATGCATTCTAGGTAAAGGAAGATCATATTCAGTTTCATCAAGATTCATATTGCAAAACAAAGATTTAATAGGTGACACATCAATAACCTTTAGATCTTCATATTGATTTTCATAGGAATTGGAAGAACGTGCTTTAATAAAGGCATCTTTGGAAGCACGCACCCTAGCGGTTCTTTCCTTGCACTGATCAATGGAAATTCTCATGGATTTGAGAGACTCATTGATACCATGCTTAGGAGGAATGGATCTAAGCTTTAAAGAATCAATCTCAAGAGAAATTTTATCAATATTTCTAGCCAAATCATCAACTTTAAGCAATTTCTCTTCAAGCAAAGCATTAAAATTCTTTTGTGAATTCATAAACTCTTTAACACTATTCTCAAATTCAGAGGGCATCTTATTATAATTTCCATAAGAGTTGTTGTAGGAATTCCCATAATTATTAGAAGGATTACTAGGATATGGCCTATGATTAAAATTCCCTCTATAAGCATTGTTACCAAAATTATTCCTACCAACAAAATTCACATCCATAGATTCATTGTTATTCTCAATCAAAGTAGACAAAGGCATATCATTAGGATCTGAAGAAACACTCTTAGTAGCAAATAATTTCATAAGTTCATCCATCTTTCCACTCAAAACATTGATTTCTTCTATCGCATGCACTTTTTTATTAGAAGATCTTTCAGTATGCCATTGAGAATAATTAACCATAATATTATCTAGGAGTTTAGTAGCATCTCCTAAAGTGATTTCCATAAAAGTGCCTCCCGCGGCCGAATCTAAAAGATTTCTAGAAGCAAAATTCAATCCGGCATAAATTTTTGTATAATCATCCACAAATTCAAACCATGAGTAGGGCAATTACGTATCATTAATTTCATTCTCTCCCAAGCTTGTGCAACATGTTCATGATCAAGTTTTAAGTTCATAATATCGTTTCTAAGAGAGATGATCTTAGCGGGAGGGAAATACTTAGAGATAAAAGCATCTTTGCACTTGTTCCAAGAATCAATACTATTTTTAGGCAAAGACGAAAACCAAGCTTTAGCACGATCTCTAAGTGAAAAAGGAAATAGCTTCAATTTAACGACATCATTGTCGACATCTTTTTTCTTTTGCATATCACATAAATCAATGAAGCTATTCAGATGAGTAGCGACATCTTCACTAGGAAGGCCGACGAATTGAAATTTCATAACAAGATTCAACAAAGCAGTATTGATTTCACAAGATTCGGTATTGGCAAGAGGAGCAATCGGAGTGCTAAGGAAATCATTATTATTGGTATTGGTGAAGTCACACAATTTGGTAGTATCTTGAGCCATCGCGACAAACAAGCAATCCAACACACGAGCAAACAAAAGGCAAGCAGGCAAGAGAGGGAGGATAGAGAGAGAGAGAGGGCGAATAAAACGACAAGGGTGAAGTGGGGGAGAGGAAAACGAGAGGCAAGTGGCAAATAATGTAATGCGAGAGATAGGGATTGTGATGGGTACTTGGTATGTTGACTTTTTGCGTAGACTCCCCGGCAACGGCGCCAGAAATCTTTCTTGCTACCTCTTGAGCTTGCGTTGGTTTTCCCCGAAGAGGAAGGGATGATGTAGCAAAGTAGTGTAAGTATTTCCCTAAGTTTTTGAGAACCAAGGTATCAATCCAGTAGGAGGCCACGCTCAAGTCCCTCGTACCTGCACAAAACGATAGCTACTCGCAACCAACGCGATTAGGGGTTGTCAATCCCTTCACGGTCACTTACGAGAGTGAGATCTGATAGATATAATATTTTTGGTATTTTTGGTATAAAGATGCAAAGTAAAAAAGTAAAGGCAAAGTAAAAATCAAAGCAAGATTAAAGTGATGGAGATTGATATGATGAGAATAGACCCGGGGGCCATAGGTTTCACTAGTGGCTTCTCTCAAGAGCATAAGTATTCTATGGTGGGTGAACAAATTACTGTTGAGCAATTGACAGAATTGAGCATAGTTATGTGAATATCTAGGCATGATCATGTATATAGGCATCACGTCCGTGACAAGTAGACCGAAACGATTCTGCATCTACTACTATTACTCCACTCATCGACCACTTTCCAGCATGCATCTAGAGTATTAAGTTAAAAACAGAGTAACGCCTTAAGCAAGATGACATGATGTAGAGAGATAAATTCATGCAATATGAAATAAACCCCGTCTTGTTATCCTCGATGGCAATGATACAATACGTGCCTTGCTGCCCCTTCTGTCACTGGGAAAGGACACCGCAAGATCGAACCCAAAGCTAAGCACTTCTCCCATGGAAAGAACTACCAATCTAGTTGGCCAAACCAAACGGATAATTTGAAGAGACTTGCAAAGATAACCAATCATACATAAAAGAATTCAGAGAAGACTCAAATATTATTCATAGATAGACTTGATCATAAACCCACAATTCATCGATCTCAACAAACACACCGCAAAAAGAAGATTACATCGAATAGATCTCCACGAGAAAGGGGGAGAACTTTGTATTGAGATCCAAAAAGAGAGAAGAAGCCATCTAGCTACTAACTATGGACCCGAAGGTTTGAGGTAAACTACTCACACTTCATCGGAGGGGCTATGATGATGTAGAAGCCCTCCGTGATGACGGCCCTCTCTGGCGGAGCTCCGGAACAGGCCCCAAGATGGGATCTCGTGGATACAGAAAGTTGCGGTGGTGGAATTAGGTTTTTGGCTCCGTATCTGTTCGTTTGGGGGTACGTAGGTATATATAGGAGGAAGGAGTACATCGGTGGAGCATTGAGGGGCCCACGAGGCAGGGGGCGCGCCCTAGGGGGGGGGCGCCCCCCACCCTCGTGACCACCTCTCTGATGCCTTGGCGTAGGGTCCAAGTCTCCTGGATCATGTTCGGTGAGAAAATCACGTTTTCGAAGGTTTCATTCCGTTTGGACTCCGATTGATATTCCGTTTCTTCAAAACACTGAAATAGGCGAAAAACATCAATTCTGGGCTGGGCCTCCGGTTAATAGGTTAGTCCCAAAAATAATACTCCCTCCGTTCCTTGGTATAAGGTGTATAGATTTTTGAGAAAAAAATCCAAAATATAAGGTGTATTGCGTTGCGCCACTCAGTTGGATAATTATTTTAGGAATTTGATTACATTTCCTTATATGAGGCATGCTCCTCTATTTTCTCATGTAAATTAGTCAAGTGTAATCTCGCCCAAAATTTGTGAAATTTTCCCTCCACATGCGTTCTTTAATTTTCGTGCCAAAAACTATACACCCTATAGTTAGGAATGGAGGGAGTATAAAAGTGGAAAATAAAGCCCAATATAGTCCAAAACAATAGATAATATAGCATGGAGCAATCAAAAATTATAGATACGTTGGAGACGTATCACTAGTCAGTCCTTAGTCTTTAAAGGTGCTCTGCATTTATGTTTTGCAGTCTCAGAAAGGGCTAGCGAGATACCACCTTGTTATATCATATTATGATTGTTTTGAGAAAGTGTTGTCATCCGAGATTTATTATTATTGCTCGCCAGTTGATTATGCTATTGATATGAGTAAACTTGAGACCTAAGCGTTATTGCGAATGTGGTTAGTTATAATCTTTGCTGAAAACTTGAATGCTGGCTTTACATATTTACAACAACAAGAGCAAACAGAGTTTGTAAAAGTTTGTCTTTATCAATTTCAGTTTGTTAACTAAATTGCTTGAGGAAAAGCAAAGGTTTAAGCTGGAGGGAGTTGATAAAGTCTCTAACATATCTACTTTTCCAAACACTTTTGCCCTTGTTTTGGACTCTAACTTGCATGATTAGAATGGAACTAACCCGGACTGACGCTGTTTTCAGCAGAATTACCATGGTGTTATTTATGTGCAGAAACAAATGTTCTCGGAATGACATGAAACTTCACAGAGCAACTTTTTGGAAAATATAAAAAATACCTGCAAAAGATGAAGGCCAGGGGGCCCACCACCTCTCCACGAGGGTGGGGGGCGCGCCCCCTACCTCGTGGGCCCCCTGGTGCCTCTCCGACTCCAACTCCAACTCTATATATTGTTTTTTGGGGAGAAAAAAATTAGAGAGAAGAAATCATCGCATTTTACGATATGGAGCCGCCGCCAAGCCCTAAAACCTCTCGGGTGGGCTGATCTGGAGTCCGTTCGGGGCTCCAGAGAGGGGAATCCGCCGCCATCGTCATCATCAACCATCCTCCATCACCACTTTCATGATGCTCACCGCCGCGCGTGAGTAATTCCGTCGTAGGCTTGCTGGACGGTGATGGGTTGGATGAGATCTATCATGTAATCGAGTTAGTTTTGTTAGGGTTTGATCCCTAGTATCCACTATGTTGTGAGATTGATGTTGCTATGACTTTGCTATGCTTAATGCTTGTCACTAGGGCCCGAGTGCCATGATTTCAGATCTGGACCTATTATGTTTTCATCAATATATGAGAGTTCTCGATCCTATCTTGCAAGTCTATAGTCACCTATTATGTGTTATGATCCGTTAACCCCGAAGTGACAATAATCGAGATACTTACCGGTGATGACCGTAGTTTGAGGAGTTCATGTATTCACTATGTGTTAATGCTTTGTTCCGGTACTCTATTAAAAGGAGGCCTTAATATCCCTTAGTTTCTGTAAGGACCCCGCTGCCACGGGAGGGTAGGACAAAAGATGTTATGCAAGTTCTTTTCCATAAGCACGTATGACTATATTCGGAATACATGCCTACATTACATTGACGAACTGGAGCTAGTTCTGTGTCACCCTAGGTTATGACTGTTACATGATGAACCGCATCCGGCATAATTATCCATCACCGATCCATTTCCTACGAGATTTCCATATATTGTTCTCCGCTTATTTACTTTTCCGTTGCTATTGCTATCATCACTACAAAATACCAAAAACATTACTTTTACTACTGTCACCTTTTGTTACCATTATCACTACTATCATATTACTTTGCTACTAAACACTTTGCTGCAGATATTAAGTTTCCAGGTGTGGTTGAATTGACAACTCAACTGCTAATACTTGAGAGTATTCTTTGGCTCCCCTTGTGTCGAATCAATTAATTTGGGTTGAATACTCTACCCTCGAAAACTATTGCGATCCCCTATACTTGTGGGTTATCAGGTATATCAAAGCCAATTTTAATTAACAATGATTTGTAATTTAGTGGTGACCACAAAGTAACATATATCATGTAACAACGAAGTCTAACTCTCTTCCTATGCATCGGCATGTCATAAAAGAACAATTCATGCACACAAAGTAAAGGCCAATGCATAGTATAAACAGTTTCTTGCAATTTTTTCGTGTTGGAAACATAAAGAGGCGGAGATGCAGTTCCTCTCTCATAATAATTGCAAGTAGGAGCAGCAAGCACATGCATATTATTGTTGGGGAACATAGTAATTTCAAAAAAATTCCTACGCACACGCAAGATCATGGTGATGCACAGCAACGAGAGGGGAGAGTGTTGTCCACGTACCCTCGTAGACCGAAAGCGAAAGCGTTTGCACAACGTGGTTGATGTAGTCATACATCTTCACGATCCGACCGATCAAGTACCGAACGTACGGTACCTCCGAGTGCAGCACACGTTCAGCCCGATGACGTCCCTCGAACTCCGATCCAGCCGAGTGTTGAGGGAGAGTTTTGTCAGCACGACGGCGTGGTGACGATGTTGATGTTCTACCGACGCAGGGCTTCGCCTAAGCACCACTACAGTATTATCGAGGTGGACTATGGTGGAGGGGGGCACCGCACATGGCTAAAAGATCAACTTGATCAATTGTTGTGTCTATGGGGTGCCCTCTGCCCCTGTATATAAAGGAGCAAAGGGGGGGTGCGGCCGGCCAGGGAGAGGGCGCGCCAGGAGGAGTCCTACTCCCACCGGGAGTAGGACTCCCCCCTTTCCTAGTTGGAATAGGATTCGGGAGAAGGAAAGAGAGAGGGGAAGAAGGAAAGAGGGGGCCGGCCCCCCTTGCCCTAAACAAATTCGGTTTGGGCCTTGGGGGGTGCACCCCACACTCCCTTTGCTTCCCTCTATTTCCACTAAGGCTCATGTAGGCCCATTAAGCCCTCGGGGGTTCCGGTAACCTCCCGGTACTCCGGTAAAATCTCGATTTCACCCGGAACACTTCCGATATCCAAACATAGGCTTCCAATATATCAATCTTCATGTCTCGACCATTTCGAGACTCCTCGTCATGTCCTTGATCACATCCGGGACTCCAAACAATCTTCGGTACATCAAAATATATAAACTCATAATATAACTGTCATCGTAACATTAAGCGTGCGGACCCTACGGGTTCGAGAACTATGTAGACATGACCGAGACACATCTCCGGTCAATAACCAATAGCGGAACCTGGATGCTCATATTGGCTCCCACATATTCTACGAAGATCTTTATCGGTCAAACCGCACAACAACATACGTTGTTCTCTTTGTCATCGGTATGTTACTTGCCCGAGATTCGATCGTTGGTATATCAATACCTAGTTCAATCTCGTTACCGGAAGTCTCTTTACTCGTTCTGTAATACATCATCCCACAACTAACTCATTAGTTGCAATGCTTGCAAGGCTTAAGTGATGTGCATTACCGAGAGGGCCCAGAGATACCTCTCCGACAATCGGAGTGACAAATCCTAATCTCGAAATACGCCAACCCAACAAGTACCTTTGGAGACACTTGTAGAGCACCTTTATAATCACCCAGTTACGTTGTGACGTTTGGTAGCACACAAAGTGTTCCTCCAGTAAACGGGAGTTGCATAATCTCATAGTCATAGGAACATGTATAAGTCATGAAGAAAGCAATAGCAACAAACTAAACGATCAAGTGCTAAGATAACTGTCGTGGGTTTGTCACGGCAGATGTCCTTGTGAAAGGACTTAGTCGTGGAGCCATCGCTACGGGTTAGCTTTAAGGGGTTAAACCGGACAAAGGGACACGGGGAATTTTATACTAGTTCGGCCCCTTCGTGGAAGGTAAAATCCTACATCTAGTTGTGATTGGTATTGCTAGGGTTTCGAAGGCCAGGGAGCGAATCCGCTTTGTCTGGCTCTCGAGTTGTTGTCTGTCCCTAAACCGTGGCGGGGTCGTCCCTTTATATACATAGGTTGACGCCCGCCGGGATACAGAGTCCCGAAGCCGGATCATAAACGTGTCCGGTTCGGTCTCTATTCTCCCTATCTTACTATACAAGTTCATGACTAGGTCGGTTTACATTTACAGGCTGTAACCCGCCTTTGGGCCTTGGGCCTTCCTTAAAGCACCATTATCCTCACATCTTCATGGGCTTCTAATCTTCAAAGAGTCAACCCGACTACATAAGGCCGGTTTACCTCTAGTAATAATATCCCCAACATTAGGCCCCAGATTGGTTTGAACTGGTTCATGTCAATCTTCCACACTTAGAAAAAATCTTCTCCCCTATCTTCACCTTTGATCTTGTAAATCGCCGTGACGTCATACTTCCAAACTATGATAAACCGCCCTGACGTCATCCATCCGTTGATGTCGGAGATTACCTTCATTTATTATATATTCAGTCATCGAGGCGACACCTTTATTAACTTATCCATTTTTTGGGCTCCTCGATTCCCGCACTTGTCGTTTTATCACTTCGCCTTATAAATAGGGGCAGCGGACCCCTTTCTCTTCTTTCCGCTACCCATTCATCTCTTCTTCTTCCTCTCGACGACCTCGCACCCAAGCGCCACCGTCATCGTCGAACTCCGCCTCTGCTTCACCGTCGGCCGCTGCATCAACCTGTTTGCACCAGAGTTCTACAACGCCCTTCCGCTGCTTCCACTGTCACCGTAAGTCTTTTACTCTTTCTCGCTTAGATCCATTAGGGTTTCCTGTTCTTCGCTGTTCTTGAGGTTCGTCAGAGCTTTCAGTGTTGCTCTTTCATGGCCTTTAGATGAATACTTCGTGTCTGACGTGCTCCTTGCCGTAGCTAACCTTCCATTGTCACCACAAACCCCTATGCACAAAGAGCTGATCTAGTCCTTCATAAGTTGCTTCAGTTCTGCACCCCTTCTAGATCCAATTATTTTTACTTTTCTGTCTTACCTTAGATCCGAAATTTTTTATATGTCACTGTGAGATCTGTTTCTCCTTACACCAACATAGGTGGTTTAACCTTGTATAAGCAGTCTATGCCATTAGCCCTCTGATAAACCAGAGGAGCATTTTACCTTCATAATTATGCTTCGGTTTAACAGTGTCTGAATAATCCTGTGCTAGTATTACCTTCTCCTCTTATTGCATTAGTCTCTGGTTTGTACCATTTCACATATCAGTATGTTTCTTACTCCCTTGTCTCTTGCATATAATCATGCATACTTTATAAACTGGCCTTTCATTTTCAGCTTGTTTGCTTCGCAATGGCCAAACAATTCACTACCTGCAACTGGGCTCGTTCCCGGGTTACGGAGACTCAGTTGAATGAGATGGTTAGCACCGACTCTCTGCCTAAGAAAACTGAGATCAAATGGCGAGTTCCAGGAACAGAAAATCCTCCAACCCCAAGGCAGGGCGAGGTGGTGGTCTTTGTTGACCATATAGGCCGTGGTTTCAAACCGCCAGGGTCAAAGTTTTATCGAGATGTGCTTGCCAGCTTCCAACTTCATCCACAAGATATTGGTCCCAACTCGGTTTCCAACTTATGCAACTTCCAGGTCTTCTGTGAAGTATATTTACAAGAAGAACCAACTGCAGAATTGTTCCGGGATTTCTTTCACTTAAACCGGCGCACATAATTTGTAAATGGCCCGAACACAGAACTTGGTGGTGTCTCGATTCAAAAGCGGAAAGAAGTGGAATTTCCTCATGCCAAACATCATAGCCACCCAAAGGAATGGAACCAAACATGGTTTTATTGCAGAGACACTTCGCCCGAGGATGAAAATCCCCTCCCCGGGTTTCGTGATCACAGACTATCCAATACTCACCCAATGCCACAACGCCTGAGCTCTTCAGAAAGGGCGAAATACGCTCCTCAACTCGCCAAGCTCCGGGCCTTTATGGCAAACGGTTTAACAGGCGTGGACTTTGTGCGCTGTTGGATATCCTGGAGTATCTTGCCGCTAAGCCGGCGTCCCGGTTTAATGTGCGAATATACCTGTGAGGTTGACGACCCTCAACGCCATTGCAACATCCAATTATCTGAAGAAGAAGTCACTGAAGGTGTAAAGAAGATTCTGAATGAGTCGGAACTGATCTGTAGTCAAACCGGTCTGAGTCCCTTCTATGCCAAGAACAAACCGCCTGCTGTAAGCATTACACTTCCTCTTCATCTCTAATATCTTTAACTTATACAATCTGTAACCCTTCTTCTTTATATATATAGGGTGATGACCCCTTCTGGAAACAGAAATCCATAGAGAAAGCGGCAAAGCCGACTGGAGACAAAGAGGTCAAGCCATCCCGCCCAAAGACCAAAGCCGTAAAAGGGACATCAAAATGGAAGATGGCTGGCCGGATTAATATGGAACTTGATGATGATACTGATGATCCAGAAGTTGAGGTAGAACTTGACTCACTTGGCTCTCTTTTCATGCATCTCATTAACAATGATCTTCCTCAGGAGGACGCAGAAGCTAGTCAAGCTGATGATGTAGAGGTAATTACCCTTTCCTCCGGTTCAGACTCTATGCCAACACAAAAAACTCGCCAAGCAGTCCGGAAAGTAAGCTTTTCTCATCCTCTTGCTCACTTGGATCCAACATTTATTTTGAAGACTCAACAGCATGAAGTTCGCCGGACAACCCGGCACAGTGGCCAACAGGTCACTTTAGCCGGTTTACCTGACACTCTGGTTCGGAAGCGCCGGTGTGAGGTCTCTCCTACTTCTGACCATTCTTACCCCAAGGCAGGTTATTTCAGACAGCCTCTTAATCCTCCGATTCAAATTATCAGGTGACACCTCCTTCATCTTCTAGTGAATCGACAGCAACTCAACTCCCCCTTTGAAAACCATGGCAGGGTGAGTTGTAAAAACCTTTCCTTTCAATGCGACATAAATCCTTTGAATAAGATGTTAATCCTCTTTTGTTCTGTTTGCAGGGCCAAAGCCAGACCCAGCAAGAAATCTCGGGTCACCAATCTGCCAGAAGACCCTGTCACCGAAGAAGAAGAACCAAGAGGCGAACCGGAACAGACTGGTGAACCGGAAGGTCCCCATCCTAAAGCTACTTTTGATGATCCACCCCTTGAAGGCCAACATACCGACGAACCAACAGATGCTGAGCCTGCCGCACCCGTTACTAAACCGGCAGAGCCAAACCGGGCTAGTCCGGTGGAAGACACTGAAATTCCAGCATCATCCACCAAAAATCCTGAAGGCCAAGGTGACGATGTTATTATTACTGGAATAGGCCACAGCTCTCCTGGCCATCCCGTCATTTTAGCTCAGCATAGTGCCAAAGAAGAGCAAATTGCCCGGGATAAAGGTAAATGGAGCAGCGACTTATCAAACTATGCTCATCTTAACGCTGATGAGCTTCATTCTGGCTTCTTGAACCGTCTGCACTCAAACCGGGATTATGAAGCCGGTTTGGTGAACTTGATGAAGAGCGATATGAGGTAAATTCCTCTCCCTTTGTATATTGATTTATAGCTGAAACACTATCCCAAGTAGCCCCCAAGGGCCGTTTTATGATTGTTAATCACAAACCGGGTATTTGTAACACTTTAAGCATCTCATCATTGATCCTTGCAATGGCAGGTCGCTAATAATAGATAAGACTCATCTTGAAAAAATTAGAGAACTTTCTGCAGCATATCCCCCAAAGGCCGGTTTAACTTGGCAAGTTAATCCAGTTTTTAATCCACACATCCGTTTTAGAACAGACGCACATTAGCCCCCAAGTGTCAAGGATAATGCTTGCATTGTTCTGGAGACTTTTATAAATTGTAGCACTTTTAGAGCAAATAGACATTAGCCCCCAAGTACGAAGTGTATAACTTGTTATATGCTTTATACTTAACACATATATATGTTGTTTGTTGAATATACCTTCAATGTTGCAGGCTGAACTGAGAAGCAAAGATGCCCGAAATTCTGACTTGCAAGAAAATGTGAAGTCTCAACAACCTGAGGCTGCAAAAGCCAAAGAGGAGCTGACCTAGGCCCTGGCCGGAATGGAAAAGCTGAAAGAATCCTTCAACCAAGAGCGTGCTGAATGGGAAACCGAAAAAGCTGGTTTAACCAAAAGAGCTGTGGACGCTGAGGCAGCCCTGAAACCAGTGGTTGAAGAACTAGCCGGTTTGAAATGCCAAATCAATGCTATGACCTCTGCTATCTTTGGTAAGTGTCTGCTTATGTGTGTTGCGCTAGTCGATGAATCTTATACCTGATCAAAATGTTCATAATATCCTTGGCAGGCACTCGGATCGCTCATCTTGGTACAGATATGCGGATGAAACTCAAAGCGGCATATACATTGGTTGAACAGCTATACTCTGGGTCTCAGCGGGCCATTAGTACGGCGGCTTATAACAAACCGGCTCCAACTTTGATTAAGGAGACCCTTGAGAAGCTGGACATGTTACCAGCCCGTATTGCCGAGTTGAAGAGAGCCGTTGCCAGAGCAGGAGCTTTAACCGCCCTTATTCGAGCCAAAGCCTGGATTCCAGACCTTGAAGCGGAGGATATCATTAAAGGATACCCAGGCGTTAAAGAAGACGGTTCAAACTTCGACAATGATGATCTTTGGTGGCTGACCAAACAGATGCGGCCAGCAGCCAGCAAGTTGGCTGATGATATCGATTTGTCCCATTTTCAACCGTTTTATGATGCAGAAGGGAAAAGACAGCCGGCCGACATCCATGAAGTCGAAGAACTTGTGCCTCCGATTCATAAGAACACTTACGCCCCTGATATTAACCCTTCCAATCTTATCCATGAGGAAGCAGTGTTCCAAGCTTTAACCGGAATCGATTGGTCAACGGCTGATTTCCAGCATCTGGGGAGGGATGAAGAAGTGCCTACACCAACTGATCCTCAACCGTCAAACCGTCGCGATGAAGAGTCCTGATCCGGTCGCCGGATTATATGGCTACTGTGAAAAACAATGGCCCTGTTTGAGCCGCTTTGAAGCTTCATGTAATAGGATAGCTGAAACTCCGTTTATCTGCCATGCCATCGAGCATGTTTCGTAATACTTTGTGATAATCTATGCCGCCCTTTGGGATATATTTATGCATAACCCATGATGAATTGCGTTCCTGGGTACAAAAACTTAAAAGTGTCTAGCGGTTTACCGCTAGACGTGTTATAATATCCAAGAAGTATATAGTACTTAGATGAATAATCAAGTGTTTGTACAAAAAGTAATGTACATAACATACCTCATTGATTGACCAAACGTGTATACGGAAAAGGTGTTAATACCAATCCGGAATGTTTGATAATTTCATCTTTATAATGCTGGTCTATATATTAAGCCGGACCAGGATAACTACCGGATTTTCTTTATAACACTGGTAATTTAGTCAAACCAGACCGGGTCAATGAACACCGGTTTATAATTGATCATGTGCCAACAACTGGTAGTTGAAAAGCAAGCCGGGTCAAGGATGCCAGTTTATCAAAAAATACTTATGACTTTCAATAAACAAAATTCAAACAGGAAAATATGCAAGGCTTTTTACGAGCTGCCAGGCTCCAAATCGAGGCTTTTCATGGGCTGCCAGGCCTCTGAGTTAAACCTTTTAACAAAGCCTTTTAAGATGGGCCTCCAATTAACCAATCATCCTTTTAACTGTGACAAGTTCAGGGTCTGTAAAAGATTGACTTGTCAAACGTTCGATGGGTCATACCAGGATTACCTGGACAGGAGTGGCTTACTTGATGAAGGCAGACTAACCCGGGTTTTTAGGTGAATACACCAGGCTTCCAAGCCATGGCTTGATAGCCAATTACGAGGGTCCTTTCAAACTCTTTGTTGCTTTGCAAAAAGAGCCCCCAAGTAACTTTGTGAGCGATGCTCAGTGTGTGCCCATGTTTGAGTCTGCACTGTGTACAACACTCTCTTTGGCTCCACAAAATTTTCCCTTTGTGTCTTAAATGCCTATCAAGAGGTGTAGCTATGGTGTGAGGACAACCAAGCCCCCTAGTGATATCCCTTCGTGGTTTTAAAAACCGATCAAGAGGTGTAGCTGTAGTTCAAATATGACCAAGCCCCCTAGTGATTTTCTTTGTATCTATGCAGCCGCCAAAGCCGAATTAACAAAGACTCCGCTTTGTCAGTTAACTTGTAAGAGCACCCATAGGATATAAAAAGAACAGATACCCCGCTTAAAACGGAGGCTCTGGTTTATTATATGATATATACACTATCATAAATATGTACAGATGAAGAGCCTATGGCTTCAAGTATAGTAAGGCCGAAGGAGGCTATGTTCCATGGCCGCTTGGTCTCCTCCTCTGATTGACGTGAGTATTTATGCTCTCGAACATCAATGAGGTAGTAAGATCCCTTGTGCAGATTTTTGCTGACCACAAAGGGTCCTTCCCAAGGTGGGGATAACTTGTGCATATCAGTCTGATCCTGGATGAGCCGGAGCACCAAATCACCTTCTTGAAAGGTTCTTGTTTTAACCCGGCGGCTGTGATAACGTCGGAGATCTTGTTGATAAATCGCCGATCGTGCTGCTGTAAGATCACGCTCTTCATCCAACAGGTCTAGTGAATCCTGACGTGCCTTCTCATTATCAGCTTCAACATAAGCTGCCACATGGGGCGAATCGTGACGGATGTCACTAGGAAGAACCGCCTCCGCTCCATAAACCATGAAGAAAGGTGTGTAACCCGTAGACCTATTGGGTGTGGTATTGATGCTCCATAACACAGAAGGTAGCTCCTCAACCCAACAACCCGGCGTCCGCTTTAAGGGAACCATAAGCCTTGGTTTGATACCTCGTAGAATTTCTTGATTTGCCCTTTCTGCTTGACCATTAGATTGGGGGTGAGCCACCGACGCTAAATCAAGCCGGATGTGCTCATGTTGACAGAATTCTTCCATATCCCCTTTTCACAGATTAGTACCATTATCTGTTATAATGCTGTGTGGAAAACCAAACCGGAATGTCACCTTCTTGATGAATTGAACCGCCGTGGCTGCATCACACTTGTTGACTGGCTCTGCCTCCACCCATTTAGTGAATTTGTCAACTGCTACTAGCAGGTGGGTCTTTTTGTCCTTAGAACGCTTGAAGGGTCCAACCATATCAAGCCCCCAAGTTGCAAACGGCCATGTAATTGGAATCATCCGCAACTCTTGAGCCGGAACGTGCGCACGGCGGGCAAAATTTTGACATCCATCACATCTTTTGACTAAATCCTCCGCATCAGCATGCGCCGCCAACCAGTAAAAACCATGACGAAAAGCTTTGGCAACCAACGACTTTGAACCGGCGTGGTGACCGCAATCGGCTTCATGGATTTCTCTTAAAATCTCACAACCTTCTTGAGGAGAAACGCAGCGCTGGGTTGCTCCTGAAACACTGTAACGATGTAACTCCCTGTTGAGTATGGTCATGGACTTGGAACGCCGGATTATCTGTCGAGCCAACGTTTCATCGTCTGGTAAATCGCCTCGGTTCATGTAAGCCAGATATGGTATCGTCCAATCTGGTATGGCATGCAGAGCTGCCACCAACTGAGCCTCCAGATCAGGAATAGCCAAATCTTCTTCAGTTGGTACTCTGACTGACGGATTATGCAACACATCAAGAAAGACATTGGGCAGAACCAGTTTACGCTGGGAACCAAGACGACTTAAAGCGTCCACCGCTTCATTCTTCCGCCGGTCTATATGTTCCACCTGATAACCTTTAAAGTGACCAGCCACTATGTCCACCTCTCGCCGATATGCAGCCATGAGTGGGTCCTTAGAATCCCAAGTGCCAGACACCTGCTGAGCCACTAGGCTTGAATCGCCGAAGCACTTAACCCGCCTCAAATTCATCTCCTTAGCCATCCGAAGACCATGGAGCAAAGCCTCATATTGAGCTGCATTGTTAGTACAAGGGAACATTAAATGGAGGACATAACAAAACTTGTCACCTCGTGGGGAAGTTAGTATGACTCCAGCCCCCGAGCCCTCCAACTGTCTGGATCCATCAAAATGAATAGTCCAATATGTATTATCTGGTTTCTCTTCAGGTGCCTGTAACTCCGTCCAATCATTGATGAAATCCATGAGAGCTTGGGATTTGATCGCTGTGCGGGGTATATATTTGAGCCCGTGAGGTCCAAGCTCAATAGCCCACTTGGCAATCCGGCCAGTTGCTTCTTTGTTTTGAATGATGTCGCCCAGAGGAGCTGAACTGACCACTGTGATAGGATGGCCCTGAAAATAGTGTTTAAGCTTCCGGCTCGCCATAAACACCCCATACACCAGTTTCTCCCAATGCGGATACCTCTGCTTTGACTCAATGAGCACCTCACTGATATAATAAACCGGCCGTTGAACCAGATATTACTTGCCAAGCTCCTTGCGCTCTACCACAATGGCTACCCTAACAGCCCGGGCATTAGCAGCCACATATAATAATAATGGCTCTTTATTGATCGACGCTGCAAGCACGGGCGGTTCAGCTAGCTGCCTCTTCAGATCCTCGAACGCCTTATCAGCTGCCTCACTCCAGACAAAGTTATCTGTTTTCTTGAGCATTTGATATAAGGGGATGGCCTTCTCTCCAAGGCGACTGATAAACCGGCTTAAGGCTGTAATTCGGTCGGCCACACGTTGAACATCGTTAATACACGCCGGTTTAGCCAAGGATGTAATTGCCGCAATCTTTTCCGGATTAGCCTCGATGCCTCTGTTTGATATTAGAAAGCCTAAGAGCTTTCCTGCCAGGACACTGAAGACACACTTCTCCGGATTGAGCATCATCTTCTAAACCCGGAGATTGTCAAAGGTTTCTCGTAGATCATCTATCAATGTCTCCTCCTTTCTGGACTTGACCACAATATCATCCACATATGCATGAACATTGCGCCCAATTTGTTTATGAAGGCAATTCTGAAGACATCGCTGGTAAGTTGCCTGGGCACTCTTGAGTCCAAAAGGCATGGAAACATAGCAGAAGGCTCCAAAGGGAGTTATGAAAGTTGTCTTCTCCTGGTCCTTAACCGCCATTTTGATCTGATGATAACCAGAGTAGGCATCCAGAAAACACAAACAGTCACAACCCGCCGTAGCATCAATTATCTGATCAATGCGAGGGAGAGCAAAGGGGTCTGCAGGGCAAGCCTTGTTTAAATCTGTGTAGTCCACACACATGCGCCAGGTGCCGTTTTTCTTAAGAACCAGCACCAGATTAGCTAACCACTCTGGATGAAAAACTTTGACAATAAACCCTGCGGCCAACAGACGGGCTACTTCTTCACCTATAGCCTTACGTCTCTCCTCATTGAAACGACGGAGGAACTGCCGGACCGGTTTAAACTTAGGATCAATGTTGAGTGTGTGCTCAGCGAGTTCCCTTAGTACACCTGGCATGTCAGAAGGTTTCCATGCAAAGATGTCCCAATTCTCACGGATGAACTCGATGAGCGCACTTTCCTATTTGGGATCCAGGTTAGCGCTGATGCTGAACTGTTTGGATGAATCGCCAGGGACAAAGTCAACCATCTTAGTGTCTGTAGCTGATTTGAACTTCAACGCTGGATCATGTTCTGTAGTTGGCTTTTTCAAAGAGGTCATGTCTGCTGGATCAACTTGCTCCTTGTAGAATTTCAACTCCTCCGTGGCACAAACCGACTCAGCATAAGCCGCGTCACCTTCTTCACACTCCAAAGCAATCTTTCTACTTACATGTACTGTGATAGTCCCTTTATGACCTGGCATTTTAAGCTGTAGATAAACATAACATGGCCTTGCCATAAACTTAGCATAAGCCGGCCACCCAAACAAGGCGTGGTATGGACTTTTGATCTTTACCACCTCAAATGTCAATGTTTCTGACCTTGAATCATAGTCATCTACAAAAGCTACCTCCAAAGCTATCTTGCCAACAGGATATGCAGACTTACCAGGCACCACACCATGAAAGACCGTATTTGACGGTTTAAGATCCTTATCTGTCAACCCCATATGGCGGAATGTATCATAATACAAAATATTGATACTACTTCCCCCATCCATGAGTACTTTGGTAAACTTGTATCCCCCAACTTGAGGGGCCACCACCAGGGCCAAGTGACCTGGGTTATCAACTCGGGGTGGGTGATCATCTCTACTCCACAAAATAGGTTGCTCAGACCAACGTAAATACTGAGGTACTGCCAGCTCAACAGAGTTTACTGCCCTTTTGTGAAGCTTCTGATCACGTTTGCACAAACTAGTAGTGAAGACATGATATTGCCCGCTGTTCAGCTGTTTGGGATTTCTCTGATAACCCGACTGCTGCTGTTGCTGATTCCCCTGATGGTGTAACCTTCCTGGTTGCCTTGGTGCCTTTGATTAACGTGTCCGGTTTGGTTGCCTTGAAACCCTAAATCAGAACCACCACCTCCGTAACCCGGCCCGTGGAAACCTCCTCCTGAACCGCCGGGCGGGCCGTTGTCATATTGGAACATATTGGAATTCTTGAAATCCCGCATGATGTAACAGTCCTTCCAGAGATGTGATGCCGGCTTTTCCTTTGATCCGTGCTTTGGACAGGGTTGATTCAACAAGCACTCCAAATTGGGGCCTGAACCTCCACCCCTCTGGGGCTGCTTGCCCTTACGGCGCTGGCCATTCTCCCGCGCATTGGTATTTGCAACAAAGTCCAAGCTACTGTCGGCCTTGCGCTTACCACCGTTTCCATGGCCTGCCGGATTATGCTGTTGACCCTTGGCATTGCCGTTCTTCTTACCTTTCTCTGGTTTGTCCTCCTATGAATCCGGATCCTTGGTATTATCTGAATCGGCGTATTTAACCAAAGCGGCCATGAGTGTTGACATATCACTGCAGTGACGTTTGAGCCTTCCCAATTTCTGTTTTAGCGGTTTGAAATGACAATTGCCCTCTAATGTTAACACTACCGTGTCTGCATCGATACGATCTGATGAATGCAAAATTGCTGAGACCTGTTTGACCCAATGGGTCGTGGACTCCCCTTCCTCTTGGACACAAGCGGCCAGATCCACGATTGACATCGGCTGCTTACACGTATCCTTGAAGTTCTGGACAAACCGATGCTTCAATTCGGTCCATGATCCAACAGAGTTGGTCGGCAAGCTCTTCAACCAAGTGCGAGCTGTTCCTTCCAACATCATGGTGAAATATTTAGCACACACTGCTTCATCCACATCTAACATCTCCATTGCCATCTCATAGCTCTCTACCCACGCCTCTGGTTGCAAATCAGCGGTGTAATTTGGTACCTTACGAGGTCCCTTGAAATCCTTGGGCAGTCTCACATTACGCAAAGCGGGGGTTAGACACGGCACCCCTAAGGAACTGAACATCGCTCCTGGCTCCACGGAGGCCGTGGGATGAACCGGAGTATGCTATCGTGCTCCGTGCCGAGCTGCCAACTCGGCCTCCCGACGTGCGCGGCCATGGTCCACAACATCTTGCGCATTAACGCCTCCCCCGGCCGGGTTGTTCCCTCGTGGTGAATTTCAACGACGTGCACTACTGGACACGGCCGGTTTGTCCTCCACGTGTCTGCTATAGCTCCGGCTTGGACGGGGGGTGGAATGAATCCTCTCACGACTGTGTGAATACGCTTGCTGTTGATTTAGTGCTGTTTGAAGGAGATCCCTGGCCCGACGTGCTTCCACTGCAACTGGTGACTCGCCGTCGGTTGGGAGGGCCGCTTGGCGTGAAGCGGCAGCCACAATGTTGTCCAACGGGTTGTAATAATGCCCGGGAGG
The DNA here is from genome assembly GCF_018294505.1 of Triticum aestivum. NCBI lineage: Eukaryota > Viridiplantae > Streptophyta > Magnoliopsida > Poales > Poaceae > Triticum > Triticum aestivum. The sequence continues at coordinate 546,580,331 of NC_057803.1, read as the reverse complement.
CGTTGGCACATACTGTGGCACAACGTTATTCTGGCGAGGCGGGTCCACTGTGCGCGGTTGAACCGGCGCTCCTGTTCCCGGTGCCTCCACCCGGTTTGATATGGGTTGGTTACCAGCTCCTGCTCCTGGCGTGTTGAAGAGATTCTGCGGCTCATAAACCGACGGGAGACACGATCGGTACCTTCTTCTCATGACTTCCTCTGAAGCATTCTGATCCAGCCTAATCCGGTAGGCCTGTGCTTCCAATTCAGCCCGCTCTGTGGCCATCCTAGCATTCTCTGTCGCTAGATCCACTTTAGCCTGGGCTATCTGATCTTTCACCTTTGCAATCTCCGCATTGTGTTGATCCCTGGCCACTGCATCCACCTCCGTGGCCATCAACATTGCCAAAGCGTCGAACAAATTAGACAGGACTTGGGCTGGAGGTGGCGCTAAGCTTCCTGCCCCTGCTGGTGTGGCCATTGTTGAACCAGAGAGCATTGCTGCGGCGGTAGATGAATGAGGCGCTGATTGTGTGCCGGCCATGAAGATGGCGGCCCGGTTTGGCAGATCGGGGGAATCCGGAATACTGTTGCCCTCGGATCCTCCATCAATCCGGCCGTCCCGCAACTGGTAAAGTGATTCGATCTCTCTAGAAGACTCGTCATCAGAGCAGACCACGGTATCTCCATCGGACTCCGGTCCGTCCTTGTACCTTGATCCATGGATGACACCCATGAAAACACGCCTTGCCTCAGGCTGAACCGGCGAAGAACTTGCACGCCGAGCCGTTTCGATGATGTCGGTGTAGATGTCTGGCTCAGGGGCCGGTTCGCCGATCTTGCCGATGAAGACGTGAATCCCACCAAAGGGGACCTGGTACCCGTATTCGATTGAATCGGCATCGGGACCCCATCCTGCATTGTCGATGTAGAGCTTGCCGCGACGACTCTTCGTCATCCGGCCCACAGCGTATACCTTAAGTCCATTGAAGCTGCCCTTCAAGAACTCAAAACCATCGTGCGATAGCCCCACGGTGGGCGCCAACTGTCGTGGGTTTGTCACGGCAGATGTCCTTGTGAAAGGACTTAGTCGTGGAGCCATCGCTACGGGTTAGCTTTCAGGGGTTAAACTGGACAAAGGGACACGGGGAATTTTATACTAGTTCGGCCCCTTCGAGGAAGGTAAAAGCCTACGTCTAGTTGTGATTGGTATTGTTAGGGTTTCGAAGGCCAGGGAGCGAATCCGCTTTGTCTGGCTCTCGAGTTGTTGTCTGTCCCTAAACCACGGCCGGGTTGTCCCTTTATATACATAGGTTGACGCCCGCCGGGATACAGAGTCATGAAGCCGGATCATAAACGTGTCCGGTTTGGTCTCTATTCTCCCTATCTTACTATACAAGTTACATGACTAGGTTGGTTTACATTTATAGGCTGTAACCCGCATTTGGGCCTTGGGCCTTCCTTAAAGCGCCACTATCCTCACATCTTCATGGGCTTCTAATCTTCAAAGAGTAAAACCGGCTACGTAAGGCCGGTTTACCTCTAGTAATAACATCCCCAACACTAACGGAATGGGTCAAGTCAATCACATCATTCTCCTAATGATGTGATCCCGTTAATCAAATGACAACTCATGTCTATGGTTAGGAAACATAACCATCTTTGATCAACGAGCTAGTCAAGTAGAGGCATACTAGTGACACTCTGTTTGTCTATGTATTCACACATGTATTATGTTTCCGGTTAATACAATTCTAGCATGAATAATAAACATTTATCATGATATAAGGAAATAAATAATAACTTTATTATTGCCTCTAGGGCATATTTCCTTCAATCATATCTATCAAAATCGTCATCTGTAATAGTAAAACACAACCCCTCAATATAATCCTTAATAAGGGTAAACTTCTCCGATATAGTATAGTTGGGAGAATTCAAAAAGATAATAGGACTATCATGCGTGGGTGCAATAGCAACAATTTCATGTTTAACATAAGGAATATAGCAAGTTCATCTGCATAAGCATAATTCATATTGGCATCTTGGCCACAAGCATAACAAGCATCATCAAAAAGGGATATTTCAAGAGAATCAACGGTGTCATAACAGTCATCATAGCAATCATCCTTCGGTAAGCACGAAGGGAAATTAAACAATGTATGAGTTGAAGAGTTACTCTCATTAGAAGGTGGGCACGGGTGATGAATCCGCTCTTCCTCCTTTTGTTCTTCGCTCTCCTCCTCATCTTTTTCATCAAATGAGCTCACAGTTTCATCAATTTCTTCTTCCATAGACTCCTGCAAAATATTAGTCTCTTCTTGGACAGCGGAGGAGTCCTCAATATATGGTTTAATGTAGGCATTAGAAGCATAATTATCATAACAATATTTAAGTATGGCAAAATTTTCAGATTTGTGAAGAGTAGCATCATACTATCCAATCAAAGAAGCAATTTCATAAGCACCCTTAAAAGCAACAAATTCTTCAATTTGTTGAACATCATAGTAATTATAAACACCCTTAGCATACGAAGATACGGTTCCATTATCACTAAACTTACATTGGTAGGGAAGGTGTTTCTTAGGGTCCTCAGAACAACAAGTAAAATCATAAATTTCACATAAATTCCAGGCATAGCACTGCAAAGGATGAATTTGATCCAATAAGAGTTTCCGTTTTTGAGATAAGCGGTGTCACACATAAAAAGCATGCCCATCTAAAGATTTGCCCTCAACTAAGCTAGTTGGGGTTTCAGCACGAGCACATAGGGATCGAAGATGATCCAGGTAAAAAGCTTCAGGAGTGTGATAGATTTTTTGTGGTTCTTCAACCATTGGTGTAGCAGGCACAACTAATCTTTTTGGTATTTTGCGTTTCCTACCCATAACTTGAGATAGAAAACAACTTAGAACAGAAAATAAAAATTACTTAGTGATAAAGCAAACAAGCACACACGAGAATATTCACCCCATGCTATGGCTCCCCGGCAACGGCGCCAAAAAAGGTCTTGATAACCCACAAGTATAGGGGATCAATTGTAGCCTCTTTCGATAAGTAAGAGTGTCGAACCCAATGAGGAGCTAAAGGTAGGACAAATATTCCCTCAAGTTCTATCGACCACCGATACAACTCTACGCACGCTTAACGTTAGCTTTACCTAGAACAAGTATGAAACTAGAAGTACTTTGTAGGTGTTTTTGGATAGGTTTGCAAGATAATAAAAAGCGTGTAAATAAAAGTAGGGGCTGTTTAGATAAAGAAGCAATAAAGTTAGTATAGCGAGTGTGTAAAAGTGGTGCTAGGAGTTGTGAAATTGTCCCTAAGCAATTGACTACTTTACTAGACCGATATCAAGTTTTATGTGGGAGAGGCCACTGCTAGCATGTCATCCCTGACTTGGAATTCTATGCACTTATGATTGGAACTATTAGCAAGCATCCGCAACTACTAACGTTCATTAAGGTAAAACCCAACCATAGCATTAAGATATATTGGTCCCCCTTCAAGTTCTATGCTAGGTTGAAGCTTCTGTCACTCTTGCCCTCCAATACCACTACAAAAAAAGACACATCCATGACATTTTGGGCCGAACAAATTTTTTTTCTGTCATACATATGACACTTCTATGACATAATTGTGACAAAACCCGGTATCATCATAGATGTGGTGGGCTCCTACTTCTATGACAAAAAATCATGACAGAAAATGGGCTTTTCGTCTTGGGCGGGCCGGAGACGCAGCTGCATGACATTCTTTGGGCCGTCCATGACGGAAAAAACCGTGGTAGAAGCGAGGGGGAGGAAAATTTTGGGGAGTTCCCGGTTACGGTGGGAGGTCGGGGGCCGAGCGATGCGCATTTCTCTTGTACACGTACGCGCGTGTGTGCGAGGCGTTGGCTCTAACTGAACCCGAGCGAGGCGTTGGGCTCTAACTGAACCCGAGCGATTGCACTGTAGGCTACGCGTTTCTGAACCCGAGCGTTCGATCGATGGCTGTTAACTGAACCCGATCGAGCGATTCCTTCGCTACTACTGCTAACTGAAGCCGATCGATGGGATGAACAGTGAGCGTTGCGGTGGAGGGGGGGGGGGTTTGGATGAACAGTGAGTGGTGGTGTTGCCTCTGGATGAACAGGACCCCGTGGTGGAGGGCTAGATGAACAGTAGATGGTGGAGGGGTGCCCGTGGAGGGGTGGATGAACAGGACCCCGTGGTGTGGAGGGCTGGATGAACAGTAGACGGTGGAGGGGTGGTTGAACAGGACCCCATGGTGTGGAGGGCTGGATGAACAGTAAACGGTGGACGGGTGCCCATGGAGGGGTGGTTGAACAGGACCCCGTGGTGTGGAGGGCTGGATGAACAGTAGACGGTGGAGGGGTGGTTGAACAGTAGCCAGTGGAGTAGCGCGCGGTGGAGGCTGGATGAACAGGAGCCCATGGAGGCTGGATGAACAGGAGCCCGTGGAGGCTGGAGGAGGTCGACGATGGAGATGAACAGTATCCCGTGGAGTCCCGTTTTGCGGTACGCCACACCCCTCCCGATGAACAGGACCCCCCGTTTCGACCATAGCGCTCCAACACAAGTCCGTTTCCTCCGTTTTGCGGTACGCCACACCCCTCCCGATCAACAGGACCCCCGTTTCGACCGTAGGAGGTCCGTTTCCTCCATTTTGCGGTACACCAGGCCCCTCCCGATGAACAGGATCCCATTTCGAACGTGGCCGGTCGAACACAAGGCCGTTTCCTCCGTTCTGCGGTACGCCAGGCCTCGTTTCCATCGCATGTTCCGTCCAAGCCCTCCCGATGAACACGACACATTTCGTTGCCTCCCCATGAACACGACGCATTCCGTTGCCTCCCCATGAACACGACGATGACGCTGTTTCTCCGTTCTGACCCAGCCATGTACACGAGCCCTCGCCGTACGTATGCGCGAGTAGGCGTTCGAGACCCCGCCCATATGTACACATACGTGGCCGTATTTTCTTTCTTGCACCCTGGCCGTTGTACGTACATGTAAATGCTACGTGCGCGCCTCTACTACGACACGTGTGCGCCTCTACATCGACCAGTATGTACATACACGTTCGCGACCAGAATGACAATGCTACATACGCTTCGACCAGGTGGGTCCTGACTGTCAGGCACTTCCTTGCCTGCGAAGATGTAGCTGGCCAGTCCCAGCAGTCAGGGGGCGAATCGTTTTTGTTTGCCCGAACGCACTTCCTTGCGTGCAAATATGTAGCTGGTGGGACCCAGCAGTTAGGGGGAAACGTTTTTTTCGCGAAATACGGTGGCCCGTCCGGTGGGTCCCGCTGTCAGGTGGAGGAATAATTATTTTGCACATAATAAGGAGGCACTTACTTGCTGCGGCCATGGACCCAACTGTCAGCCTCTCACGTACAATCCACGTCCGATGGAAGCCGTTCCTTGACCATGTTAACCACGCCGCACCGAGAGCACCAGGGCGGTGGACGACGGCGAGGCCTAGGAAGGGGACGACGCGGAGCCGGGGAAGACCCGGCAGTGGATGCCCACGCGTAGAGGAGTACGAGGGTTCACTGGTTCACTGCGGTGTGAGGCTGTCGTCGCCGCAGAATAACATGGGGTGTGGGTGAGTAGAGGGATGGCCTGGCCAGCGGTGGGAGTAGTAGGGGGCTGTGAGGCCTCCACCGCATCGCAGCCGGCCACGGGAGGCAGGAGCACGAGGCACGATCGGCGCTGGTTTGGGCGGCTGGAGCAAGAAGACTAGAGGTTGAAGAGGCACTACGGCCGTTGGATGGACATCGTACGGTCACTAGAGCTAGAATCGTGCATATTGACTAAGTTGACAAAGCCCTCCGTCCCCGTCAACTTAGTAGGCCCACAAGTCAGCCTCCCACCAAGGTGGGACCCAGCTAGCAGGGGGTATTCATTTTTTGAGCGTAATAAGGAGGCACTTCCTTGCGTGCGAAGATATAGCTGGTGGGTCCGAGCTGTCAGCGGCAGTAACATTTTTTTCGTGAAATACAGAGGCCCTTTCGGTGGGTCCCTGATGTCAGGTGGAGGAATCGTTATTTTGCACGTAATAAGGAGGCATTTCCTTGCGTGCAACCATGGACCCAGCTGTCGGCCTCCCCACGTACAGTCCACTTCAGATGCATGTCGGTCGTTGACCACGTTGACCAGGCCGCGCCGAGAGCACCAGGGCGGTGGACGATGGCGAGGCCTCGGAAGGGAACGACACGGAGGCAGGGAAGACTCAGCAGTTGTTTCCCACGCGGAGGGGAGTACGACTGTACGAGGGTTTACTGGTTCATCTGCCGTCGCTGGAGAATAGCAGTAGGTGTGGGTGAGTAGAGGGATGGCTAGGCCAGCGATGGGAGTACGGTGGGGCGGTGAGGCCTGTGCGGCAGCAGAGCCGGCCGCGGGGAGGAGAGAGCAGGCAGTCCCGCCGGCGCCTGTTTGAGCGGCTGGAGCAGGAAGAGCAGAGATTGAAGAAGCACGACGGCCGTTGGATGGCCATCCAACAGTCACTGCTTGTGCGTCAACCTTTTTTTAGGAAAGCCTCAAATCTGTGGAAAACAGCATACAACCCATCTGCCATTATTTCTAATAATTTACAACCCATTTGCTAATTATTATGGTTTTTTGGAGCCCATATTCTTTTTGTTACCATTACAGCCCATATTGTGGCCACGGTTAAAAAATTATACGAAATTTTGCATATTTCGGTGCGGTCCGAACTGTTTTTAATCCCGAAATTTTGACTCACATTCAAACTAATTTTAAAAATAAATGTATATCAATATAAAATCCAACAAATTCTCCACGCATAAAAATTAATGCAATTTCAAATCTCGAAATGAATAAAAGATATTTGAAACTAATTGCCGGTTTGATGTGTTTTAAAAATGTACAACCCATTTCTCATTACTGATGGGCCATTTTCTCGGCCAGCCGAATGAAAGCTCTCCTCGTCTTGAAAGATTTGCAGCCCAATAGGCCTGACAAAGCGACTTACTTGGCAAAACACAAAAAAACTGGGCTGTGGCCGTGGACCTAGCTGTCAGCCTCTCCACGTACAATACTCTTCCGATGGAATGTCGTTGACCACGTTGACCACGCCGCGCCGAGAGCACCAAGACGATGGACGACGGCGAGGCCTAGGAAGGGGACGACGCGGAGCCGGGGAAGACGCGGCAGTGGATGCCCACGCGGAGAGGAGTACGAGGGTTCACTGGTTCGGCTGCGGTGTGAGGCTGTCGTCACCGCAGGGCCTGGCTAGCGGTGGGAGTAGTAGGGGGCGATGAGGCCTCATCGGCAGCACAGCCGGCCACTGGAGGCAGGAGCAGGCGGTCTCCCCGGCACTGGTTTGGGCGGCTGGTGCAAGAAGAGAAGCGATTGGAGAAGCAGCAGGACCGTTCGATTCAAATCCAATGTTTACTGCTGCTAGAATCGTTTGTTGACTAAGTTGACAAGCCCTGCGTACACGTCAACTTAGTAGGCCCACAGGTCAGCCTCCAATCGGTGCGCCCCAGATGTCAGTGGGAGGAATCATTTTTTTACGTAATAAGGAGGCAGTTGATTGCGTGCGGCCAGGCCAGCAGAGGGAGTAGGGTGGGCCAGGGAAGCCTGCGCGGCATCACAGCGGGCCACAAGAGGAGGGAGCAGGCAGTCCCGCCGACGCTAGTTTAGGCGACTAGAGCAGGAAGATCAGAGATTGAAGAAGCACGTCGGCCATTGGATGGACATCCAACACTAACTGCTGCTAGAATCATGTGTTCACTGACAAAGCCTTGCGTAAACAAGTCAGCCTCGAAATCTGTGGCGTGTATAGCCCATTTGCTATTATTTTTTATAATTTTTACTCATTTTCTAATTCATATGAAATTTATTGCAGCCCCTTTTCCATATTTAGAATTGCTGGCCATTTTCTGGTCAGTACCAGGGTCAAAAAATTAACTAAATATGTGGAAAATTTTGAAAATTCACAAATTTTTGCTGGGGAGTGAAATATTCTTAATCCAAAAATTAATAGCCATACTAAAACAAATTTAAAAATAAATTAGTACTATGTCATGTTAAATCCAATGAAATACGTATAAGATATCGGTGAAGAACAAAAACAAAAAAAGAAACTTATATCCCATTTGTTGTAAATTTTTTGGAATTTTCAACCCCTTTTGATATTACTTTTAACAGACATTGACCATACTCTTAAGCCAGGCTGGAATGCATCCCTCCTCGTCTTGAAAGATTTGCAGCCCAGTAATTAGTAGAAAACAAATAGGCCTAGCTTGGGTATTCTTCAAAAAGAAATACTGGGTTACCTATTTTCCCAAAGAACTGGTGCATGAGCATTTAGCTTTATTTATTTATTTACTTATTTATGTTTAGGGGACCATGAGCATGTACCTGGGCCAGATTCATGTGAGAGCCTCCCTTCTAGTTAATTATGGGCTTCTCCATTGGGCCTTCATCAGTGGGCTGCATGTTATCAACAAGTGGAAAATGTGTTCCGAGTTATAAAAAAAATGTGTTCCATACGATAAATAGTATGCACTACATACGGTACGGGGCACTAAAGGATCGAACCGTGCAACGACTTCCAAAACATTATTTTGTCATTCTAACAACACATTTATTCAACCAACAGACAAAATATACTACTGATTGTACATTGAAAATAGCAGCAGCAACAACCAGGGCTGGGGGTGCAACAGAAGCAATAAGCAGGCCAGAAGAGTGAAGACGCAACTCTCTCTTCCAAACCAAACATCAGCCATCATTACAAAAGGGCTACCAAAAAAGAACAAGTGTATGCATCAAACTAAATAAAGATCCTACTACACCAAGTGTACGCATCTAACTAACTGGCTCAGTTAGACGTTACTATTTATTAAGCTGTGGAGATTGGCTGACAGCTTGAACCAGATGGGTGCCTGATGGGGGAAACTCCAGCCAGCAGGTCGAAGTCTGATACTTGTGACCCTCTCTCCTACTTTGGGCTGCAGAGCGTGGCGGCACATATCAGGGTATGGTGCATGCAGAGACGCATGGTACGTTGTGTACACACAGTTTTGCCCGATGAACGAAACCGCGCTGCCATCATGATCCTTACCGTTGGTTATCTCCTGGTTAATCGAATAATTCAGTCCGATAAACAGAGAGCGTGTACCAAGGCTACTTACCAGCCTCCAGTCAAAAATTCCCGAAGGCCCAGAGAAGCTGGGATCCTGCTCAAAGACCTTTCAGTGACTGTGATTGTATTTCGCGAAACAACATGTCCAATCTTTCGCCATCGTCTGATCGAGCCAGGAACCACCTGCAACTGCCATGCCACTTTTCTTTGAAAGGTTCTGGGATTAGGAAGGGTAGGGACACCAGGCGGCCTACAACATCATATCAAGTTGGAGTCAAATAAAAAAGGGCTCCTGGTTTAGTCAATCTTAAGAAGAGCATGTTATGAGCATGAATATTTTTTCAGCAAATGTTGACAGTAATATAAGCAAGCCATCATGATATCATAGGAAAGTAACATACTGCTGTAACAGCCATTTGTAGCGATGACTAGAGTAGGCCAGCAATACGTCCAGCCATAGAAGGAGTCGACAACGTAAATGAAGCCCTTGTGTTCAATGACATCAGAGAACCATGGAGGATGTATGATCCCGTGATGGACATGCAGATTTATCCACTTAACGCAGCGACCTGTCAGATAGGCGAGACTGCGGTTGAAGAACGCAATTATCCTGAAGTCTTTATAATTCGCAGATCTTGTGGGCACTTGGTAGATTACAACCTTGAGCAAATCAAACTTGGTATCATGTTGGCTACTGTAAGATTCCGAGTATTCTGGGCCTCGGTGCCAAAGCAGTGCAGTGTTAATCGAAGGAATGGGGGATCAATCGCCGGGTGTAGACCTCCACGAGCATCCAGCTGCTGCGACCGTCGACGAGCACCATCCAAGACGTGTTCATGCCGACTCAGTACATACCGTTAATGTAGTTGAGGCTGACGGGGATCGGATCACAGTCAAGGGGGTTGATGCTCGCCACCCTATGATCGTTATGCTGCGTGACACGCCATTTCTGAAGATCAGGCGGCATCAGCAAGCAAGGAGTTGGCTTAAAAAGCTCCGGCCTGAGGGCTTTGAGTAAACGGTACAACCCCGACGAGCACGCGACGAGTGGCATGGTACTGAGATTGTCCACACGCGAAACAATGAGCTTGATTACCTCTGTGGGGAGCGAATTCCAGCCACTCTTTCGGCGGACGCTGCTCGGTTCTGCCATTGTTAGTGCTTGCGTTTCGGACGAGGGGGGGAGGCGCCTTAGCAGGGATGGAAGATTGGACAAGATTATGTGCGGACAAAGATGGAGAAGCGAATATGTGCTGTAGGAAGTGGACAGGTGATGATGACTACAGCACGCCGCTTGACTGATGAGACACATACCCGCAGCGTAGGGTCATGTCGATGCCAGCCAACTTGCTTGAGTGATCACAGTACTGGTACTCCCTACAATGCTATGCCCTAACTTGCTTGAGTAGAGTAGTAGAGTAGGACTCTGCTCTACTACTAGCACCGGAGGAGTAGTATATTCTAATCTAAAATAGTTACAAACTTCAATGCCCGAGCGTGGAACGACTAGGAACCATGCTCAAAGACCGTGTCTACGTGGTGTTTGGACATGGGCGACAACCTCAACGCCAACGGTGCAGCTCTCGTTGCACCGTATGTGTTTCTCTCCTTCCTATTCAAAATCGTGGTAAAATTCATGTTTCTACTCTGTATCCTACTACTATGCTAGTCCACATGATTAGTTGCGAACGACGACTTCTTCCCAGACCTCGGCAACCTCATCCTCGACGACATGGGTGACAACGTCAACGCCGGCAACCAGTGAGATACAGGGTGTAGGAAGCGGTTTGGGTATTTGCATGCCTTTCCAACCAGTGAGATACTCCGTACAAAGTACGACGGAGAAATAACCATAGAGAAGGAAGCTAAAAGTAAACAATCAAACGAGCATTTTTGCATTTGTTTTGCATTGAATCGTTTCACAAGCTTGACTAGTGTTGTTTTTCTACTTTTACAAAAACCGCATCGTAATGTTAGTACTCCCTCCATCTAGGTGTATAAGTCTTCCCTCCTTCTTGGTCACGGTGCACAACCGAAGATGACTTATTGACCTGGACGGTGGGAGTATCACAGTCTGCAAGCATATATCGAGAGAGACGTGTAGTGCGATAGTGGAAAAAAATTACTCATATATGAGACCAGGTCTCACGGTTAGCAGGTGAGACCCATCCCGATGGATGACACGTGGCTTTTAAGTGGGGGGGTGGGGGATGCTTTGTGATTTATGAATGCCACGTGTCATCCATCAGGATGGGTCTCGCGTGAGACCTGGTCTCATAGAATTCTTTTCCTGCGATAGTATATAGTAAAGTTTGTGCTATATGCACGTACTTGCAAAATGCGTACGAATACACAAGGTTTACAAACTTTACCTTTTACATACTTAATTAAGGATGCTAAAAATTCCTGAACGTTCGGGATTTATCATTTGCGTCCCAAAACTAATGAGATCGCCTTAGGGAACAAAAATTATACTCCTCCTAAAAGCCACAACGCTCGCAAGAGCGCTTGCGGCGCGCCACGAGTGCCCTGGTGCACGGCTGTTTCCCAGCGCGCCGACACAACGCCTCTTCCTCAGCCTCACAACTCGCGAGGTGCTGATTGGCGGCTTGCCGGCGGGCGAGCGCGATCTCACCGGTGTGGTGATCCGGCGCAAATAGGTACTCCTCCTTGCTGGAAGCGTGCACCCGGTCCACGTACCACCAAGCGTAGATGAGGCGCTTGGGCCCGACTGCACTCAGGGCGTCGGCATGGGCGTCCTCCGCCACCCTCACGGCCCTCGCACGAGCCTTCTGCCAAAGAGCCAATTGCCTGACTCTCTCGGACGCGACATAGGCCTCCCAGGCAGCTTGTTCCGCGGTGCGCTTCTCTTCCTCGGCCTTCTTCTCTGCCTCTATTTTGGCGCGCTCTGCTGGAGGCAAAGCCTCCCACAAGGCGACATCCATTTCTTTCCAAAGCTCCTCAAGGCTGGGGGTTCGGCAGGCGGCGTGGCATTCTCCTCGTAGCGGGGAGCCGAAGTGTCCTCCGACGCATGTGCTGGCGAGATTGGGAATGCCGACGCGTCCACCTCGACGCGTCACGGTGAGGAGCGGAACACTGACGCGTCCTCCTCGACTAGTGGCAGTGAGGAACGGAACGGCGACGCGTCGCATAGCAGCGAGGAGCGGAACACCGACGCGTCCTCCTCGACTAGTGGCGGCGAGGAACGGAACGGTGACGCGTGACCGTCCGCGCAGTGCAGCGAGGGGCTCCTAGGGCTTGGTAGGGGCGATGCCATGGTGGTCGACGTGAGAGGGAGGGGGAGGAGATAGCGATGTCGTGGGAGGCACAATATTTATAGCGAGCAATGGCACACCTACGTAAGATATGGACTGAGCTGCACTGACTTAACTGCCGGTCCAGTTGCGTCACTGACATGTGGGCCAGACCCCTGTTGGGCCCATATGTCAGTGATCGAATGCACCTGCAGTTAAGTAACAGCTACGTGAGCATATTTGTTGGAGTAAATTACGGGGGAGCGAAGGGGTGGAAATATTGTTGGTCACAACGAATTGGACGAGTGTGGGGGGAGGAGAGTCATGCATGCAGATTTTTTCACATGGGGTGGAGTGGTGGGACCGCCGGAGGGACAAGGAGAGTTTGGCAGGCATATTGTTTCCACACATGGAGAGGAAAAAAATTGGAGGCGAACGGGCTTCCTGCAGGTATGGGGACGGTGCATAATAAGTCATCTTGCATGCCGGGCTAGGTATAGTCTCAAGTCATTAAAAACAAACACGCCCCACACATGTTCATATTTCAAGGTGCACTAAATTATTGCATGCGATGATTAAGGCTAGCCATAATGGTGGTATCTTAGCTGATATCATGCACACGGGAATAGCAAACATGCTGATGTAGCAAAGAATTAAAGAAGGGAGGGGGGTTAGAGTAACTAGAGTTCATCCATGCATTGGTAAACACATTTTTTGTGGAGAACAACAGCACTAGTTGAGTACTTTTGCAGACTTCAAAAACTATTCCACAATGCGTCAACATTCACAATGTCAAATCAATATTTTTACACTCATTATAAAACGTAGTTCTTATACTCCCTCCTTCCATCTATATAGGGCCTAATGTGTTTTTCGAGGCTAACTTTGACCAAATGTTAGAGCAATAATATATGACATGCAACTTACACAAAGCACATCATCAAATTCATATGTGAAAGGAGCTTTCAATGATATAATTTTCACATTATGCATGTCATGTAGTATTAATTTTATCAATAGTCAAAGGCGGTCTTGAAAAACGCATTAGGCCCTATATAGATGGAAGGAGGGAGTACTCATTATAATCAGTACTCCCTCCGTCTAGGTGAGCAAGTCATCTTAGATTGTGCACTGTGACCAAGGAGGAGGGTAAAACGAGAGATCTTAATGTTTATTTGCTAATTAATAGCATTGCATGCAATGAACTAACCACTGCATGTCGTGTTTGGTAGTCTCAAGTCATTAAAAGCATGCACACCCACATCTCCTATTGGTTGATATGTCAAGAAACAAGAAACGAGGTAGAAGTTAATGCACCGCGCCTAAGTGTTTTGGGAGTATTGTAGATATTGATATTTTTAGTATAAATTTGGTCGTGGGATTTCATTGATGCCTGTCAAAGCGTTGACAGGTCTGCTATGCGGGACCTAAAGATGAAAGCATTGAGCATCTCGAAGTTGATCAACAATCTTCAATTGTCAAAGATTAGCCGTCCGGCCAATAAGGTGGCACACTTAATCGCTAAGTATAGCTTTGACAATAGATTAGATGGTATTCTTATAAATAACATACCGCCTTGTGTGGTGAATATTGTATCGAGTGAGTGTACTGGTTGTTGGGGAACGTAGCAGAAAACAAAAAATTTCCTACGGTTTCACCAAGATCCATCTAGGAGTTCATCTAGCAACGAGTGATCGGATTGCATCTACATACCTTTGTAGATTCAAAGAACGGGGATGAGGAAGGCGTACTCGACGTGATCCAAATCACCGGAGATCCTAGCGCCGAACGGACGGTACCTCCGCATTCAACACACTTACGGTTAGCGTAACGTCTCCTTCTTCTTGATCCAGCAAGGGGGAAGGAGAGGTTGAGGGAGATGGCTCCAGCAGCAGCACGACGGCGTGGTCGTGATGGAGCTGCAGTACTCCGGCAGGGCTTCGCTAAGCACTATGGAGGAGGAGGAGGTGTTGGAGAGGGAGAGGGAGGCACCAAAGGCAAAGGTAAGAAGTCCTCCATCTCCCCACTATATATAGGAGGGCCAAGGGGGGGGGGGCGGCCCTAGGAGATCTAATCTCCTAGGGGGGTGCGGCCAAGGGGAGGAATCCCTCCTCCCCAAGGCACCTAGGAGGTGCCTTCCCCTCCTAGGACTCTTCCTTTAGGGTTTCCCCCATCCTAGGCGCATGGGCCCTAGGGGGAAGTGGCGCCCTAGCCCACTTTGGGCTGGATCCCTTCCCACTTCAGCCCATGGGGCCCTCCGGGATAGGTGGCCCCACCCGGTGGACCCCCGGGACCCTTCCGGTGGTCCCGGTACAATACCGGTGACCCCGAAACTTGTCCTGATGCCCGAAATAGCACTTCCTATATATAATTCTTTACATCCGGACCATTTCGGAACTCCTCGTGACGTCCGGGATCTCATCCGGGACTCCGAACAACATTTAGGTTACTGCATATACATATCCCTACAACCCTAGCGTCACCGAACCTTAAGTGTGTAGACCCTACGGGTTCGGGAGACATGTAGACATGACCGAGATTGCTCTCCGGTCAATAACCAACAGCGGGATCTGGATACCCATGTTGGCTCCCACATGCTCCTCGATGATCTCATCGGATGAACCACGATGTCGAGGATTCAAGCAACCCCGTATACAATTCCCTTTGTCAATCGGTATGTACTTGCCCGAGATCTGATCGTCGGTATCCCAATACCTCGTTCAATCTCGTTACCGGCAAGTCACTTTACTCGTACCGTAATGCATGATCCCGTGACCAAACACTTGATCACTTTGAGCTCATTATGATGATGCATTACCGAGTGGGCCCAGTGATACCTCTCCGTCATACGGAGTGATAAATCCCAGTCTTGATCCGTGTCAACCCAACAGACACTTTCGGAGATACCCGTAGTATACCTTTATAGTCACCCAGTTACGTTGTGACGTTTGGTATACCCAAAGCACTCCTACGGTATCCGGGAGTTACACGATCTCATGGTCTAAGGAAAAGATACTTGACATTGGAAAAACTCTAGCAAACGAACTATACGATCTTATGCTATGTTTAGGATTGGGTCTTGTCCATCACATCATTCTCCTAATGATGTGATCTCGTTATCAATGACATCCAATGTCCATAGTCAGGAAACCATGACTATCTGTTGATCAACGAGCTAGTCAACTAGAGGCTTACTAGGGACATGTTGGTGTCTATTATTCACACATGTATTACGATTTCCGGATAACACAATTATAGCATGAATAAAGACAATTATCATGAACAAGGAAATATAATAATAATGCTTTTATTATTGCCTCTAGGGCATATTTCCAACAGTCTCCCACTTGCACTAGAGTCAATAATCTAGTTACATTGTGATGAATCGAACACCCATGGAATTCTGGTGTTGATCATGTTTTGCTCTAGGGAGAGGTTTAGTCAACGGATCGGCTACATTCAGGTCCGTGTGTACTTTACAAATATCTATGTCTCCATCTTGAACATTTTCATGAATGGAGTTGAAGCGACGCTTGATGTGCCTTGTCTTCTTGTGAAACCTGGGCTCCTTGGCAAGTGCAATAGCTCCAGTGTTGTCACAGAAGAGCTTGATCGGCCCCGACGCATTGGGTATGACTCCTAGGTCGGTGATGAACTCCTTCACCCAAATTGCTTCATGCGCTTCCTCCGAGGCTGCCATGTATTCCGCTTCACATGTAGATCCCGCCACGACGCTCTGCTTGCAACTGCACCAGCTTACTGCCCCACCATTCAAAATATACACGTATCCGGTTTGTGACTTTGAGTCATCCAGATCTGTGTCGAAGCTAGCGTCGACGTAACCCTTTACGACGAGCTCTTCGTCACCTCCATAGACGAGAAACATTTCCTTGGTCCTTTTCAGGTACTTCAGGATATTCTTGACCGCTGTCCAGTGTTCCTTGCCGGGATTACTTTGGTACCTTCCTACCAAACTTACGGCAAGGTTTACATCAGGTCTGGTACACAGCATGGCATACATAATAGAACCTATGGCTGAGGCATAGGGGATGACACTCATCTCTTCTATATCTTCTGCCATGGTTGGGCATTGAGCCGAGCTCAATTTCACACCTTGCAACACAGGCAAGAACCCCTTCTTAGACTGATCCATATTGGACCTTTTCAATATCTTATCAAGGTATGTGCTTTGTGAAAGACCTGTGAGGCGTCTTGATCTATCTCTATAGATCTTGATGCCTAATATATATGCAGCTTCTCCAAGGTCCTTCATTGAAAAACTCTTATTGAAGTAGGCCTTAGTGCTGTCCAAGAGTTCTATATCATTTCCCATCAAAAGTATGTCATCTACATATAATATGAGAAATACTACAGAGCTCCCACTCACTTTCTTGTAAACGCAGGCTTCTCCATAAGTCTGCGTAAACCCAAACGCTTTGATCATCTCATCAAAGCGAATGTTCCAACTCCGAGATGCTTGCACCAGCCCATAAATCAAGCGTTGGAGCTTGCATACCTTGTCAGCATTCTTAGGATCGACAAAACCTTCCGGCTGCATCATATATAATTCTTCCTTAAGGAAACCATTAAGGAATGCCGTTTTGACGTCCATTTGCCATATCTCATAATCGTAGAATGCGGCAATAGCTAACATGATTCGGACGGACTTTAGCTTCGCTACTGGTGAGAAAGTCTCATCGTAGTCAACCCCTTGAACTTGTCAATAACCCTTAGCGACAAGCCGAGCTTTTGGTCACATTACCATCCGCGTCTGTCTTCTTCTTAAAGATCCATTTATTTTCTATGGCTCGCCGCTCAACAGGCAAGTCAGTCAAAGTCCATACTTCGTTTTCATACATGGATCCTATCTCGGATTTCATGGCTTCCAGCCATTTGTTGGAATCCGGGCCCGCCATCACTTCTTCATAGTTCGAAGGTTCACTGTTGTCCAACAACATGATTTCCAAGACAGGGTTGCCGTACCACTCTGGTGCGGAACATGTCCTTGTGGACCTTCGAATTTCTGTAGGAGCTTGATCAGAAGTATCTTGATCATTATCATTAACTTCCTCTCTAGTCGGCACAGGCACCTCAGGAACATTTTCTTGAGTTGCGCCATTTTCCGGTTCAAGGGGTAATACTTCATCAAGTTCTACTTTCCTCCCACTTACTTCTTTCGGGAGAAACTCTTTCTCCAGAAAGGATCCATTCTTGGCAACAAAGATCTTGCCTTCGGATCTGAGGTAGAAGGTATACCCAATAGTTTCTTTAGGGTATCCTATGAAGACGCATTTTTCCGATTTGGGTTCGAGCTTTTCAGGTTGAAGTTTCTTGACATAAGCATCGCATCCCCAAACTTTTAGAAACGACAGCTTAGGTTTCTTCCCAAACCATAATTCATACGGTGTCGTCTCAACGGATTTCGACGGAGCCCTATTTAAAGTGAATGCGGCAGTCTCTAAAGCATACCCCCAAAAAGATAGCGGTAAATCGGCAAGAGACATCATAGATCGCACCATATCTAATAGAGTGCGATTATGACGTTCGGACACACCATTACACTGAGGTGTTCCAGGCGGCGTGAGCTGTGAAACTATTCCACATTTTCTTAAGTGTGTGCCAAACTCATGACTCAAGTATTCTTCTCCACGATCTGATTGCAGGAACTTGATTTTCCTGTCACGTTGATTCTCAACCTCACTCTGAAATTCTTTGAACTTTTCAAAGGTCTCAGACTTGTGTTTCATTAAGTAGACATACCCATATCTACTCAAGTCATCAGTGAGGGTGAGAACATAACGATAGCCACCGCGAGCCTCAACACTCATTGGACCGCATACATCAGTATGTATGATTTCCAATAAGTTGGTTGCTCGCTCCATTGTTCCTGAGAACGGAGTCTTGGTCATTTTACCCATGAGGCATGGTTCGCACGTGTCAAATGATTCGTAATCAAGAGACTCTAAAAGTCCATCAGCATGGAGCTTCTTCATGCGTTTGACACCTATGTGACCAAGGCGGCAGTGCCACAAGTATGTGGGACTATCATTATCAATCTTACATCTTTTGGTACTCACACTATGAATATGTGTAGCAATACGCTCGAGATTCATTAAGAATAAACCATTTACCATCGGAGCATGACCATAAAACATATCTCTCATATAAATAGAACAACCATTATTCTCGGATTTAAATGAGTAGCCATCTCGTATTAAACGAGATCCTGATACAATGTTCATGCTCAAACTTCACACTAAATAACAATTATTGAGGTTCAAAACTAATCCCGTAGGTAAATGAAGAGGCAGCGTGCCGACGGCGATCACATCGACCTTGGAACCATTCCCAACGCGCATCGTCACCTCGTCCTACGCCAGTCTCTGCTTATTCCGCAGCTCCTGCTTTGAGTTACAAATGTGAGCAACTGCACCGGTATCAAATACCCAAGAGCTACTATGAGTACTGGTAAGGTACACATCAATTACATGTATATCACATATACCTTTCGTTTTGCCGGCCTTCTTGTCTGCTAAGTATTTGGGGTAGTTCCGCTTCCAGTGACCACTTTCCTTGCAATAAAAGCACTCAGTCTCGGGCTTGGGTCCATTCTTTGGCTTCTTCCGGGCAGCTTGCTTGCCGAGCGCGGCAACTCCCTTGCCGTCCTTCTTGAAGTTCTTTTTACCCTTGCCCTTCTTGAACTTAGTGGTTTTATTGACCATCAACACTTGATGTTCCTTCTTGACTTCTACCTCTGCTGATTTCAGCATAGCAAATACTTCGGGAATGGTCTTTTCCATCCCCTGCATATTGAAGTTCATCACAAAGCTCTTGTAGCTCGGTGGAAGCGACTGAAGGATTCTGTCAATGACCGCATCATCCGGGAGATTAACTCCCAGCTGAGTCAAGCGGTTATGTAACCCAGTCATAGTGAGTATGTGCTCACTGACAGAACTGTTTTCCTCCATCTTACAGCTGAAGAACTTGTCGGAGACTTCATATCTCTCGACCCGGGCATGAGCTTAAAAAACCATTTTCAGCTCTTCGAACATCTCATATGCTCCGTGTCTCTCAAAACGCTTTTGGAGCCCCGGCTCTAAGCTGTAAAGCATGCCGCACTGAACGAGGGAGTAGTCATCGGCACGTGCCTGCCAAGCGTTCATAACGTCTTGTTCTGCAGGGAGAACAGGTGCATCACCTAGCGGTGCTTGTAGGACATAATCTTTCTTGGCAGCTATGAGGATGATCCTCAGGTTCCGGACCCAGTCCGTATAGTTGCTGCCATCGTCTTTCAGCTTGGTTTTCTCTAGGAACGCGTTGAAGTTGAGGACTACGTTGGCCATTTGATCTACAAGACATATTGTAAATATTTTAGACTAAGTTCATGATAATTAAGTTCATCTAATCAAATTATTCAATGAACTCCCACTTAGATAGACATCCCTCCAGTCATCTAAGTATAACATGATCCGAGTTAACTAGGCCGTGTCCGATCATCACGTGAGATGGACCAGTCAACGTCGGTGAACATCTTCATGTTGATCGTATCTTCTATACGACTCATGCTCGACCTTTCGGTCTTCTGTGTTCCGAGGCCATGTCTGTACATGCTAGGCTCGTCAAGTCAACCTAAGTGTTTTGCATGTGTAAATCTATCTTACACCCGTTGTAAGTGATACCTCTCCGTCATACGGAGTGACAAATCCCAGTCTTGATCCGTGTCAACCCAACAGACACTTTCGGAGATACCCGTAGTATACCTTTATAGTCACCCAGTTACGTTGTGACGTTTGGCACACCCAAAGCACTCCTACGGTATCCGGGAGTTACACGATCTCATGGTCTAAGGAAAAGATACTTGACATTGGAAAAACTCTAGCAAACGAACTATATGATCTTATG
The DNA here is from genome assembly GCF_018294505.1 of Triticum aestivum. Taxonomy (NCBI): domain Eukaryota; kingdom Viridiplantae; phylum Streptophyta; class Magnoliopsida; order Poales; family Poaceae; genus Triticum; species Triticum aestivum. Next base: position 546,560,069 of record NC_057803.1, on the reverse strand, counting down.
CTATGTTTAGGATTGGGTCTTGTCCATCACATCATTCTCCTAATGATGTGATCTCGTTATCAATGACATCCAATGTCCATAGTCAGGAAACCATGACTATCTGTTGATCAACGAGCTAGTCAACTAGAGGCTTACTAGGGACATGTTGGTGTCTATTATTCACACATGTATTACGATTTCCAGATAACACAATTATAGCATGAATAAAGACAATTATCATGAACAAGGAAATATAATAATAATGCTTTTATTATTGCCTCTAGGGCATATTTCCAACACTGGTGTGGCTGGTTAATTAATATAAGGTGGTGTTAAAAAAGTATAAATTTGGTCAAACACTTTGCAAACGGTTGATGGGAGTAAAAAGGACCAGAGGGAGTATCATGCATGCGGAGTAGGCAAAAAAAATTGCTTGTCTAAAAAAAGCAAAAAAATTGCTCATTTATAGCCGGTCGAAGACTCAAAGGGCGCGACCGCGCGAGGGAGGCGAAGGTCGTGGGAGGCGCGACATTTGACGGAATTAAGTGAAGTTACATCCACGCGTCGGCATGGCGTGCGAACAGGCAGAAGCTATACTGTCAGGCCTACGATATGGGTCTAGTAGACATGACATCTAGTGGGTCCCGCATAGTTCTCGAGAACTCTTTGGGGGCTTGCAGCCATTTATCCATCGGGCAAGCCAGCAATCCCACGCTGTTCGCATGCCCTACTCGTCCCTGTCTTCTGCCTTACAACAGTTCGCTCCCAGTCGTCCCGTCCTTTCACATTAGTTTGCTCCCAGTCTTTTTTGCGGGGTACAATAGTTCAACTTCTCCTAAGCCTCCTCCAAATTCCATGGCCTCCCAAATCTCCATGGTCGTCGCTGAGTAACAAGTTAGAGCCATCACCGGCGATCAGTTCATCGTCATCTACACACGTGGATCCGAGACGGTGAAAGCATGGCTTGCTTGCTTCCTACGCATGTTCAACAGTTCAATGGATGAGTGGGCCGTTGGGCTAGATGTTGAGTACACCACAGTCCTGGGACGAGAGAAGGATCTAAAGGACGAAGAGAGGAAGAAGCCCGCCGTGATCCAGGTTTGCGTACATAACGTTTGCTTGGTCTACCACATATGCCATGCCGACGTTGAGTGCCTGGATTTTAAGAACTTCCTCAAGGACAAAAGAATGAAATTCGTTACTGTAGGCTTTAAGAATGACAGTGACGTCCTGCGTCGGATAGGTCTCGTTGTAGGCCAGCCCTTCGATCTCCAGAAGGCAAGCCTGGTGTCCTCCTCTCAACCTTCAATGCTGACCCTGGCAGCAGCCATGATTGATCCTTCATACGCTAAACTAAAGAAACCTCATCACGAGTTTCATCATGCATGGGAGTCAAAGACATTAGATGAAGATCACATCCTGTATGCAGCAATGGATGCCTACCTTTGTTTAAATATCTACAAGGGTTGGATGAAGAAGCAGAGCCCAGTGTCCGGTTCAAGCAAAGAAGCATCAGCGAATAGGAAGAGGAAGAGGGACGAGGACGAAGTCGAGGACGTGGACTCGGACTCCAAGTAGGTGGCAGTGCCGTCGCTCATGCTGGTTCTACTGCAGTGTCAAGCAGACTAGTTGCTTATTAGTTTATTTTCAAGGGTGTGTTGTGCCGAGGCCCCAGCAGAACTATGTGGCTGTTTGGATTGTGACTATCTTTGCCATATGTTGCCACATGATTTTTGCCACATTTGTCACACTTGCCTTACTTGAGTTGGTCAAATTGTTAGCCATACTTTGGCTTGCCTAAGGGAATCTTGCCACACTTTTTGTGTCTATGACATGTGGGGTTCACTGCTCATAAAAAATTCCTTGTCTCAAATGTGGCTAGAACCAAACACCTACCTAACTTGGTCAAACTTGCCTAAGTTAGGTGTGGCAAAGTGTGGCAATGTGTGGCTAGGAACCAAACAGCCCCTATGCTTATGTTCTTTCTCGTTGTTTGAACTCTTTAGTACGTGCAATAGTACTAGTACTATGTCTTACTACTGTTCTTCTTGTAGTTGGTACTACTGCTCGTATCTTTGTGTTCCTACTGTACTTAATACGTTTGTACTAGTAGTATAATTTGGGTCAGTCAATTTGTGAAAGAAATTCGACGGAGCAAAGGAAGAAGACGGCAGAAGAGGTGGAAGAAGCCCTTCTAGCCATCCATGTTGCATCAAACGGCTCACATGAGTCGACTGACCCAAATTGCTCCTTCAGATTGCAGGATCCATGTGGCATTCAAGGTCTCGAAGGTAGATTCCGCGTCCGCACCCGGTTTGCGGGCTCGACGAGCGCGCGACCGGCTTCCGCCACGATTGCTACCATGCGCGCCTCCTCCGTGCGGGCGGAGACGACAATGACACGCTAGTTCCTCCTCGCCGGCGTGCTGGAGCATGCGCTCGTCCTCCTCTTCGTACGCTGCGTGCATAGACGCGGCTCCACCAGCTGCCCGCGTGCTTGGCAGCGCGGCGGCATCGCGAGGAGGGACTGCAGACGACGTGAGCGGGCGAGCCTTCGGCTTCATGGCACAGGGATGGCGGCGACACGGCGGTGATGGGCGAGAAATTGTTGGCCGGAGCAGGCGGACGTCGGCATGCGCAACAGCGGCGGCATATTGATGAGTGCGCATGTGGGAGCTTACTTTAGTTTTATATATAAGGTTGGTCAAACTTAAAAGAAAACCGTACTAGTACACGTAAACATTAGACTTAGGCAGCGCTTTTATTAGTTACTAGCTTATGTTCTTGCCCATTGTGACCAGCCTTAGTACCACGGCCACGATACGGAATCCTGTGCAAGCGCGTGAACCGCGGCTGCGCGGTCGATCGAACGGTGCGTCACCGTGTCGTGCTCGAAGGACATCCACCGAACCTTTTTATGTGTGTGAAAACAATCCTCGAATATTACTCAACTTTTTTTTCCTGTGAAAGTTCTTGACGCTGCATTATTTCCATATATTTGAATTTAGCTCCAGTTTGTGTTTATTTGGATTTGGACGTTTTAGGTGCGCCCTATTTTTTTAACACTGATTTTGTGTGTGTGACTGAGAGATAATGTGTGTATGTGTCCATATGTGTGTTGTGGCGGAAGGGCAATGTGGAGACGGTGTGTGTGTGATACAGACTTAGAGAGGTGTGAATGTGTAAATGATCGTGCATGAGTGAGACATAGACAGATGCCGATATGTTGTGTATATATGAGAGAATGGTCTTCTAGTTTACTTGTGTGTGTGTGTGTGTGAGAGAGAGAGAGGGAGAGAGAGAGACAGAGAGAGGAGCATCCGTAACACAACAACCATCTCTCTCGATTCGTCCGTCCCTCGCACGGTCGCATGCAACACATGCATCAATGCGCACATTTGACACCCTCACCCGGCCCCTGCCCACCTCAAGGCCCGCACAATCTCTTCGTGAATACCCATTTCTCTCCTTAGGTTTGTTTTCTCTCAATATCTGACACACACACACACGCACGCACGAACACACACACACATAGAGACACACGCATCACAACACACACACACACACACACACACTCCCCCGAGCACACAATTCATCCTCATCCAAGGTTATACAGCGACCACTCTCGCTTGTGCTTCTTTGCACCCCAACATGCACAACACCTCAATCTTCAAAGAGGGCAACGAGCAGATCGAAGACGGCAACCACACCGCGCTAGAGAATGCGGGGTCATTTGGAAGCAGGGTGATGTGACGACGGCTGACTGACTCCTCCCCCCACCCTCTCTCTCTTGCACAAAATTACCAATCCATCTCTCCCCCGCACAAAATTGTCAATCCCTCAACCCACGAGATCCTTCCCCTCTCGTCCATGTTTTTCCTGCTCTCTCATCAAACATGTTGTCTCTTCTCCTTCCACGTATACAGAATCCAGATGCACACACATCTCATGTATATTACATGTATGCATCTTTCTCACAGACCTAACTTCTTCCTCTCTCTTTCTCTCTCTATCTCTCTCTCTTTGTCTTGTTAGGTTTGTCTCCTACTCTCTCGTCCACATACATACAATCTTTCCCGCCCTATCTGCTCCATCTTCAAAAGCTCTCTCTGCATGTTTCATTCACACATTGGGTGTCAAAATGTTGCTTCTATAATGGCTGATGAAGAGTTATGGTTGTTCTTGTTGCATCCTACAAAGTAATAACTATGAAATGCATTTAGATTCTCATTTGACTGGGATTGTGTGAGTTTGAGCATGTTGTGAAGTACTATAGACCTTGTATACATCTTGGGATTCGATAATGATTGTAACTATTGAATTGTATAGACCATTACATTCGAAGTCAATAGCTTAATATATTTATTTCACAATTTCAACAAATGATAGTTCACTACAAACTAAGAAAACAAATGTGTACTCCCTCCATTTTTATTTAAGTCCGCGTATTAGCATTGGTCAAAGTCAAGTTTTGTAAACTCTCAGAAAGCTTATAACAAAAAATATTAACATATACAATAACAAATAAATACCATTAGATTCATTATTGAATGTACTTTCACATCATAAATATTTGTTATGGTAAATGTTTATATTTTTCTATAAACTTGGTCAACCTTTAGGAAGTTTGACTTCGGTCAAACCTAATATGCAGAGTTTACTACTACTCGCTAGTTGCTTAGCCGAATCACTCAACACGCCACACGGGGAGTCCAGTGTCATAAAATTTTGAGGTCGGCGGGAAAATCTCCCGCGACCCTGATTCGAGTAGTGGGAAGTTACCATCACAGCCTTCGGAACAGGCCTACGGATGACGCTTGGTAGGGGGCTGTTTTCGTAACTTCAGGTTCACCCTACCCAGCCAACCCCACCCCGACACCCAGAGTAGTACACCTGAATACTCCCCAATTTCTATCCCGACAGCAAAATAGACTTCTCCACGGCACCACAGCCTTCGTGCTCCTCCCCTTTACATCGGCGCACTCGTCCACCGTAGCGCATCTGCCTAATCGACGACCTCGTACGCCGCACTGGAGCCGGTCCACCGTCGTCATCGTACACGGAGCCTCTTCCCCGGCATCGTCTTCCACGGTCTCGTATCTGCTTCCCGGAAGCCGACGCCAAGCGCAGAAGTACCACCGTCGTGGACAATGAACTGACTCCCATTGCCGACCATGACTCACAGAGGCCGCCGCGACCATCATTCACCTCCTCGATTGGTAATATGTGTATTGAATCACTTAGCAGTACATGTGCAGTTCCAATTTTGTTCATACCTACCCTTCAAATTTCCTGGGTGCTATTGTTCCCGTAAAAGTAATTGGTTATAGCCTCCATTGTCCAACAGAATATCATCTTGTAATTGTGCGTCGCTCCTGTATCGCGCTGTGCTTGGGTAGGTTTTTCATCTGCAACCACTAGTGTGGCAAATGATGGAAAGGTTTTTAGAACTAGCAAAATGCCCATGCATTGCACGCATCAAGATGCATTTGTATGAGTAGTTTATCTTGTTGGAGATGCTCTAACGTGGCAGACGAGTGCTTTAATGTTGCCCACAAGATGCACGAGTATTACTAGTAGTATATTTTTCTTGCCATGTTGAGATTTTAAAACCACGAGTGCGAACATGCAGAGGAGCAATGAAGATGAAACATGGGATATTCGGGACATCTTCAAGGAGAGTGGCAAGTTAAAGAGGAGTTGCACCGAACCTGTAAAACGAGCTTTGGTAAGTAACACCCTTTCAATTACTTTCGTGTAGCCTCGTGTTCTTCGATGTGTATATGTTGTATTTTCTGTTTCTCTTAAGCGTGGTGTTCTTCGATGTGTAATAAGAAGAGTCTTAATCGTCCTAATGCTTTCGTTTTTAGCTTGATGTAGGAAGCGGGTATTCTCACCTTGTAGTCTATATTTATTTATTTATTCGTTTTGAATTCACTTCTCCGAGTTCTGTTTATCTGGCTTCTACTAAATGGATCTAGGTTTCTCTGAGTATTGATCTAAAAAAGAAGTAACTTCATGTCAGGATACAGTTCCTGCGAGGAGGGAAGTATGGTCAACCTCGAGATCATGTTTCCAAAATGAGGCTGGATTACACACAAGGTGACAGTTCCCTAATGATGCTGGATTAGACACAAGGTGCAAATTCCCAGATGATGTTGGATTACACACAAGAAAGGTGGAGTCGTCAGCTATTCGTGTCCTCGTGGCATTAGTAAAGGCCGAAAGAAAGCGTGCAGCAGCCCTTGAGAATGTAGTTGAGTTCCTGAAGAAGCGAAAAGAGCAATCAGATGCTCTCTTCACCCAAGCCAAAGAAGAGATGGAAGAAGCCAGAAATAAGCTAGCAGAGGCAGAGCAGGCTAGGCGTCTCCTGCTATCTAAAAATGTTGTCAATACAAAATTTCCTTCATAATAGCTAGGTTCAAATGTTTATCCAGTCAGCATGCATGTTGTGATGCCCGTGCATCTACTGATGTGGCACAAAATGTTTTTTCGGGTCATGTAATAACAACAATTACTTTCCAAACAATAACAGACGAAGCATTGGACATGGTATAGTTCACGCGCTAGCCCGACATTCCAAGTTCAACTTCCACATCAAACTCATGTTCACAGATATCTGCACATTCTTACATAATGTCCACAACCATGATTCACTTCAAAGCCAAAAAATGTGAGGAGAGTTATAAATAAATAAAATCCTCTACTAGTTCCTGCTACAGTGCGAGCACAACAAGTCAACACCATGCGTAAATTAATTATATTGTAGTCATTTTTTGTGTTCTAAAATGCCTGCTGGCTCGCGGAAGGACGTGTTGCACGCGGCGAGGAGGCGTGCTCAGCCGGGCCTGCAGCGATTGCGGCCCTCTTGGCCGGCGCGCTGGTTCAATGCCTGCGCTATGAGAGGTCGCGTCCATGTCAGAGCAATCACTCCCTCTAGTCCTTTTTTGTTTGGGTATAACAAAATCTCGTTTTCCATTCACATTTTAGTGGTAGGAGTTGTGCGTGTGTGTTTGTGAGAGAGAGAGAGGAGACGGTAGTCAGGGTTGTCTAATCAGTAAACAAATGAATAATGTCAGTCTGGGATGGAGACGAAAAGGAGACCGCAACAAATGTTGTGTCTACAGGAGAGATAGAGAGAGTAATTTTAGTGGTATGAGTCATATGTAGAGACATATAGGGTGTGTGAGAGAATCCCATAGAGAGAAATACAAAGTGAAAAACGAGTGGAGACTGTGTGTTTGGCGGTGAAAAAGAAAGCTTACGTACCGAGCGATACCAGAGAACAGTAGAGACATGAGAGATAATGAAAACAGTGTAATTTATAATGATAGGGAGAGTGTGACACTTCTCAAGGGAGACGCTGAGAGACCATGTTTGCGAGGATAGGAGCAACATGAAGTGAGCGTGGGGGTGAGCTGGAGAAAAGAGAGTGATAGCTACCTGAAGGAGCATGCATGCGAGAGAGATGGGCGTGAAAGGAGTGAACAAAAAAGGGATGCAAATATTTGAATTCGAGATGATGATACATGTAATCCATACTCGAACCAAAATTGATCTATCAAACATGCATACTCATATGAATTCATGCACATCTATGTTATTTAATATGTAGATATTACTGATCCATACATTTTAGTAGAACATAATTTGGTTAAAAAAATCGAATTCAACCTTAAGATTTCGAGATCATTGTATTTATAAATCATATTATACATATAAAGGAGCAGAATTCTTTGTTGTGCTTTTGAAAGTATATATAAAAAATGATGTATATAGAATGTAATTCTAATTGAAAATGGATCCCGCCCGAAAAAATATAGAATACAAACGGGATTCGAATTGAGTTGGCACAGTAAATGTGCACTCTGCAAAATTTGAACGAAGCAAGGAAAGTCGCAGTAACCGCCCGAAACCAAAATATGCGAGATGGAAATCACTACTGCCTATCCCTGCCACACAAAGCCTATATGCTGGATTTCTATAGGTTTCGATAGGGGTAGGTTTGTAATTTCACCCAAACGTGACGTAACGGCCTCTCACCCGGATTCATACACGGTGGGCGCCAAAACACAGTGTGTCCTCGGCAGAAATTGACTCCCTCCCCGATTCATATTCATACACGGTGGGCGCCAAAAACAAACTCTCGTCGGCAAATATTCGATGTATGCGAGATTACCACCCTATCCCCAACCGACTAGTGTTGCTGTGATGTAGTAGAAATTTGAAACGGGGGTTAAGTTTGTAAATTTCCTCGCATTTGAGACAAGCGCGCCCTGAGTACATGGTTCCCCCTTCCTCTCTACCTCCCCTTTCCCCATTCGTACTCCGTGGGCGGCAAAACACCCTCTCCACCCCACCCTCCTCCGTCCACCGCCGGCGCCACCCCATCCACCGCCGTCCACCTCCACCATGCCGGAGCTGATACCCCTACGCCGCCGTCCATTACAAGAGATCGACCTCTCTCATCCATGACTTCGGACCGGGATCCTTGCATCCCGTCCTCTCGCTTCATCCCTGCCGTCGTCCACCTTGCTGGCGCCGCTCCTACGACTGTCTCGTCCACCGCGCCCCGCCGCCACCGTCTACCCTCCTAGATCTGCTTCCACGCCGTCGACAGCCATCGCTACCGCAGCACCGTCAAATTCTCAGCAGATGCGTACACGGCGCCACACCAGAGGCGGTACTCTTTCGTATCTTCTCAACTTATTTATCGCAGCAAGAAAATAGATCGCCACTGCTTTACTCTGATTTCTTGTCTTGGTTGCGAAGTGAAAGTGTGTTATATCGACTAGAGGGGGGTGAATAGGTGATTTTTATAAAATTCTTCACTGAGGAATTTGCCGGTGAGGAAATTCCTTAGCAAAGAACTACTAGCAGCGGAATAAGTACTCAAAGGTAAACATAACAGAATACAAGCATAGTCATCATGATGAAATGAAGACAGGCACAGAGTACAGGAAGCGTAATCACAGGATAACACAGGATGAAGACAAACAAACTGAAGAAATAGAACTGAGGAAATTGAGAAAGTCTTCAGTCAAGGTCTTCTAACACAGATATGAACAAACATACAACACAGTTATGAGGAAATGAAAGAGTTGAGGAAATATAACCAGTAAGCTCGGCGAAGACAATGATTTGGTAGACCAGTTCCAATTGCTGTCTCAGTTGTACGTTTGGTTGGAGCGGCTGAGTATTTAAACTCGAGGACACACAGTCCCGGACACCCAGTCAAGGACACTTAGTCCAAGACACCCAATCCTCACCGTATTCTCCTTGAACTAAGGTCACACAGACCTCGTCCAATCACTCGTGGTAAGTCTTCAGGTGACTTCCAAACCTTCACAAACTTGGTCACCCGGCGATCCACAATTCCGCTTGGATGCTCTAGACCATGATGCCTAATCGTCTGGAAGAAGCACAGTCTTCAAAGGTAACAAGCGTCGGATCCACTCAGGATCAATCTCTTCAGTGATGCTCAATCACTTGGGGTTTGTAGGTGTTTGGGTTTTGGGTTTTGGTTTTTCCTCACTTGATGATTTTCGCTCAAAGTCCTCGGAGGATGGGTTGCTCTCAAATGACAAGTGTCGGTTTCTCTCGGAGCAGCCTCTCCAGCTAGTGGTTGTAGGGGGCCGCTATTAATAGCCTAGGGAGCAGCCCGACATGATAAGACATAAATGCCCTTCAATGATATGACCGTTAGGTGGATAGATATTTTGGGATAGCTGGCGCATAGCACAGCAACGGTCGGAATTTTGAGTAGCAAAATCCTCAGGGCTATCATGTTCCTCACTGTGTAGGCAATCCGCACTGGCGAATTCCTAACTCCTCAGTCATGACAAATTCCTCAGAGACCAGAAGAACTTCGTCTCTGTCACTGAAGAAATTGACTGAACTGTATGAGATTTCCAATGGCTTCACTCGAAGGGATTGGTAGGTGTAGGATTTTGAGTTGAGCATCACATGGAAATTGTTCCTTAGTATTTCCTCGACCCCCTTTAACAGTACGGTGTTTCCTATGACTCAAGAAAGAGAAAAACAAAACTATGAAAACGAAAGTATTCAAGCTTCATATTTCTCGCATGAATATCAAGTCTTCATGGAGACACCAATTTCTTCACTTTCAAAGTCTTCATGAAAGTCTTCAGAAATACCAAAATCTTCAGTCGAAGATATTCATTTTTAGGGGTCGACTTTTCCTGTAAATATCAAACTCCTCATAGACTTATAGACCTATGTACACTCACAAATGCATTAGTCCCTTAACCTATAAGTCTTGAATACACCAAAATCACTAAGGGGCACTAGATGCACTTACAATCTCCCCCTTTTTGGTGATTGATGACAATATAGGTTAAGTTTTCAATGGGGATAAACATATGAAGTGTAACTACTGATATTGAGGAATTTGATTGCAAGATATAGAAGAACTCCCCCTGAAGATGTGCATAGTGAGGAATTTGCTTTTGAAGCAATGCACACTTGAAGAGTTGAATCATGGAGATCTCCCCCTATATCTTGTAATTCATACACGCATTTAACATATAATATGAAGAATTTGAAATGCATGATGAAATATGGTGCCTGATGAAATTCAGCATGCGTGCAATAATATTAACGAGGAATAAGCATGCATCAAGAGTATCAGAGCACAGTGCATCAAAAGTATCAGAGCACCATCGGGTTTAAGATTACAACTCGATCCAATAAAGTTTCAGAAGAACGAGAGTTGTAACTTAGCAAAAAAACGTTGTATATGGGCGATAAAATAGACCTGCTTGAAGACTAACTCAAATTTCTCCGCCTTTGTCATCAAATGACCAAAAGGATCGAAACTGAGGACTAACGCCCCTGAAGATAATCAAGTTGATGAAGGAGCGCCATCGTTGTTGGGGTTGTTGGTTGATGTAGGGCCTGCCGCAGTGTCGTCTAAATCTTCATCTTCATCAGTGTCGCACGATGAAGAATATGAGTTGGCCACCAGAGAAGGAACCTTTATTCTTGAATTTCTTCGGTGGAGTTGCAGACCAGTCAAAATCTTCATTAAGACCCATGTTCTTCAGATCTTCTTCACCATACAGATGTGACAGGATAGCCCAGGTGCGACCGAAGACTTGATGGAAGTAGTAGTGGTTTTTCTTCACTGCATTGTGTGTGGCAGTCATGTTGTGAAGAAGTGAACCAAACTGACGCTTAACCCATTTGTGATTTTGATCCACCTTCTGGTGAAGACTAAGCAGAGTCATCACGCGCGGAGCAGTGGCTTGAGGAGTTCACGGTCTATCATCACGCGCGGAGCAGTGGCTTGAGGAGTGGACTTGGGAGCATTGGTAGAGTCATGTGTGGCAGAGTCATCATTGGTAGAATAAGATGTAGCTTTGTGAAACTGACCATCCAATGGACGAATGCCTTCATCAATTACAGCTGGTGCCTTGCCCTTTCCATCAACTAAGGAATATGTCTACTTGAGGACTTCAATTGGGGGCAAGTAGCTGAGATGATTCTGGAAATCAGCTTTGTAGTAGAGTGAAGACCTTGTCCTGAGGAATCTCATTATCCAAGGTGAATAAGGCTTCAGCTCAAACGGAGACAGTGCAACATTGGCCATAGTCCTCATGAAGAAATCGTGATAGTTGACAGGAATGCCATGAACGATGTTGAATACCAGATTCTTCATGATGACAACAATTTCCTCATCAGATGAGTCGTGGCCTTTGATAGGACTGATTGTCCTCGTAAGAATACGATAGACAGTTCTGGGCACATACATCAATTCCTTCACAAGGAATTTTGTTCGTGGTGCCTGACCTGGTTTCAAAGGCTTCATCAGCACTTGCATGTAATGATGTGTGAGCTCAGGTTCACTGTAGATGCAGCAAGCTTCTTCAAGGGGAGGACTGAGTGGTAGAGCACGAAGCAATTCAGAGGCTGGTGCAGTGTAGTGAGTGTTTTCAGACATCCAGTCCAGCACCCATGAATTCACATCTTCAGCATTTCCGGTGATGTGCAGCGTTGCATAGAATTGAAGAATCAGTTCTTCATTCCAATCGCAGATGTCAGAGCAAAAATTGAGCAGTCCAGCATCGTGAAGAACACTAAGGACTGGTGCGAAGCACGGCAGATATTCCATATCCACGTGAGGAATATGCTCATGGTAGAAAATCTTCTCCTTGTTGAATAACACTGAGGAATAGAAATTGGCTTGACTAACAGTCCAGAAATGCCTCTTCCTAATGCGAGCAGAGTCATATGGGTTGTAATCTTCGAAGAATACGTGCTCACCGAAGAAATCATCAGCCTTGAACTTTTGCTTGCGTGAGAATGGATCCTTTGGCTTTGGCAGAGGAGTGTCAGTGAGTTGCATCACGACCTCAGGAATCTCAATCGCAGGTTCTCCAGGCTAAGGAATTTCTGGTTCTTCCTCAGTGGTAGTCTGCGTAGTTGGTTGTTCAGCAGCAGCAGTTTCTTCAGCGCTAGTGGCTGGAATTTCCTCATGGACAGATGCAGTGGGATGAGTTTCTTTAGAGCCCGTGTGAACAGTTTGTGTGGGGGACTGAGGAATTTGCTGTAGAGGGGTGAACATTGGAGAGTTTGGATGTTGACTTTCCTAGAATTCATCACTGATTACGGGTGTGGAGCAGCCAATGTCCACATCTTCATCTTCCATTTCTTCAACGCCAGCCTCTTCAGCTGTGAACTGAGGCATGGGCGAGGAGATGATAGGTGTTGAAGGGATCATATCCACTTCAGTTTCTTCATCCAACGGTTCAGACGAAGCAGCAGAAGGAGTTTCTTCATCAGATCCGCTGGGGATCACATATTCTTCATCAAAAGGAACAAGGTCCTTTGATGGCCTGGTTGAGATGGGAACATCATCAATCGGATGTGCAAATGAACTTGTCATAGGCTTCATTTTCTTCGGAGCTGAAGAATCTTAAGCAGCTCATGCTTTCCTTTTCTTCACTGCAGCACGCTCTGTAGCCTTGATCTTCTTCACATCTGATGCAGATGGAAGGATTGGAGTTGAAGTTGGTGCAGGAGCAGCTGAGGAATCTGGTTGATTTTCTTCAGGCACAACTGATGCAATTGCCCTGAGTTCTTCAGTTTCTTCAGGCACACCACTAGTGGGTGCCCTGGCAATTTCTTCAGTGGCTGGAATGCAGTCATCACCCCTGGAACTCACATTTTCTTCAGCAGCTTGATTGTCATCAGCGGTGCTGGCATGTTCTTCAGTCGGCTGAGCAGATGCTTCAGCCTGAGGAATTTCCTGTTGCGTTGGGGCAGCAACATTTGAAGTGAACTGTTCAGTTATCTTTACAAATCTAAGTTTGGCTGCTTGCCAATCAGCATAGTAGGCTTTGAAGTCATCGCTGAGGGTTTTGATTTCACATTGGATTTTTACAAGTTCATCAGTTGTCATAGTGACAACGTTGTTCTTCAGATATTTCTCCTTTCTGTATTGGTCCTTCTTGATCTGCCTGACCTGATCATATTTCCATTTCTCCTCTTGGATGAAATGAGTCAGCATGTGATTTTGACCAGGTGTCAGCTTGAAGTCGGGCATAGGAGTATTTGGGTCCTTGTGCCAGAGATCAATGTAGTCGAGGATCAGCTTGGGATCCAAAAGCAGTGGCACAGGTGTGCCTTTGGCTCTAGCGGCCCTAACTTGTCTGTCTTTGATGATTTCTGCAAGTTCATCATCATCAGCTTCATCTTCTTCAGGTGGCACTTGGAAAGTGACTTGCTTCTTTTGAGGACTTGGGCGTGGACCTCGTCCAGCAGTGGCCTTGGTCTTTAGCAGAGTGGGGCCATATGAAGAATTTGGTGCAGCTGAGGAGCTTGCTGAAACACCAGAGGCAATGGAGATGCATGTAGTCCTTTGGCACGAGGCCAGATGCGCAGGTGCTGAGGACTTTGTCGGAACAGCTGAGGACTTTGGAGGAAGTGCAGAGGATTTTGAGGGAGCAGCTTGAGGGATTGGTCGTGAGGACTTTGAAGAGTCTGGCCGTCAGGGCGCAGCTGAGGAACTTGGCCGTGAGGGCACTCTTGGTGAAGCACTTGGCTTATGAGCAGGCTTCTTAGACATGGATTTCCTCGGCTTGACAGAGGCCTCAGCAGAGGCAGCAGCAGCCACAACAGAGTCTTCATTGAATTTCCTCACTGCTTCTCTGGCTTGCTTGGCCAGCTTGGCTTGGCGCTTGGCCCATTCATTAGGATAGTCCTCACCGCGCTTGAGGCCGGTGGGATCAGCGATTTGGCCAGGTGCCAATGGAGGTCTTGGGCATGGAGGATTGAGTGCGAATTTCTTCATGTACTTAGGAGTGACATATCTGTACTCCCTCCATTCTCTTGCCCATCTCCTCTCTATCTTCTGAATGCGCACTTTGTGCTCATTCTTGGTTTCCTCAGTAGGTGTGCAGTACCCAGCATATATGTCATCAAGGATTTCAAACGCTGTATTTACCTCAGGCCTCTTTCCTCCCTTCTGTGGCTTCTTACCATCAACCATTTTCTTCAGTTGAGGAATTTGAACAATTGAATTCTCTAACGAAGTATGCAACTTTTCTTCGAGGAATGCTGCAAATGAGTTAAGTTGATGAGAACCTAGTGATTCAGCAGCGGACATGTGTACCTGTGAACAGAGTATAGTTGCAAGGAATTTGGAGAGGTCATATGCGTTCTCAGAAGGTTTTTCAAAAAGAACAAGTTTGAGGAATTTGACCAGATGAGTCTTGAAGATTTTCACTAAGCGTTCTTTGTCTTAGGTTCCAGAGTTGTATAGATCGAAGATCCACACAATTGAGGAATCTTGAAGAAAAATGATGCTTAGAGAAACGAATCAAGAACAGATGACATGTGAGGTGTTTAGTGTGTGAAGATTTGAAGAATAAAACACCTTTGAAGATTTTGTAGAGAAACTTCGAATCAAAGAGGGCAGTAAAAGTAACTTTTAATTACCCTAAATGAAGAACACGATGAACAGTGAGGTGAAACAGTGGAGTTCGTCGGTGTAGATCTTCCACGCCCTAACTTGGCGAAGGAAGACGTCTACGGCGGCGGCGGAGGTGAAGATTTCCGTGGTCGGTGCAAGTACGACCACGACGAGGTCGAGGCAGTGAAGCTCTTCCTCACCGGCGATGATGGAGTAGCGGCGGCGCTAGGGTTTGGGAAGCTCGAGTGGGAGAGAGAGATCGAGCGGAGTAAAGGAAGTGAGGAAGGGATGAGGGGGTATTTATAGTAGCAGCGAAAAACTGTTCGCCCGAAGATTTGGGACGAACGTGCCCCTTACCCTTCTCCTTCGCACGACATGTGTCACCCACGTACTGTGTAGTGGATATCGTGTAAGATCGTGGGTGAATTAAAAATTTATCGTGGGATGCGGAACGATTTGAGCGGCAAAACTGAAAATTTGGATAAGATTAGTTTTAAAGTTCCGTTCGCAATTTCTTCAGCTGACAATGACATAGTGAAGATTTTGAACGAGTTTCAAATAGAACGCACATGAAGAATTTGTGAACAGATTGGGTTGAGTATAGCATACAGGGGAAGGGTCCGACCACATTCACTTAGCAGAAAACCACCTTGAAGAAATAGCAATAAATGAATGCTGTAGAGGACATAAACTCATATATATATGTATATATATATAGCCAATGAAGAAAAACAACGGAACCAGTGAAGACTATGCAAAGTTGAAGAATATGAATAATTTGAGGAATTTCAACTTTTGGTGGTGGCGTGACCCACCGTATAAGAATGATGATTTCAGACACCACGTACAATTATCGTAGGGTTCTGAGAATCAAATTCTTCATTAATTTCTTCATACTAAGAGTGTTATTCTTCATTGATTGAAGCAAAATGTTTCTTCATGTGTTGCACATCTAAGTCATCAATTTTGCATAAGTGTTAGGATGAGTGTCCTTTTCATAGAACATTCGAAGATTCTACGATATTTAGCTCACAGCGCAACTTGCTAAATCTCTTCTCATCCAAGGGCTTTGTGAAGATATCGGCTAGCTGTTCTTCAGTCTTCACATGCTCAATAGAAATGTCGCCCTTCAACACATGATCACGAAGAAAATGATGATGAATCTGAATGTGCTTTGTCTTCGAGTGCTGAACTGGGTTGTGAGCAATCTTGATGGCACTCTCATTGTCACAGAAGAGAGGTACATTCTTCATGTTGACGCCGTAGTCCTTGAGAGTTTGCTTCATCCATAGCAATTGGGCACAGCAAGAACCAGCGGCAATGTACTCAGCTTCAGCAGTAGATAGTGATACACAGTTCTATTTCTTCGAGGACCAACAGACCAAAGATCGTCCGAGGAAATGACATGTACCAGATGTTGACTTGCAATCCACACGATCACCAGCATAGTCAGAGTCAGAATATCCAACAAAATCAAAAGCTGAGCCCTTGGGGTACCATAATCCAAGTGTTGGTGTGTGAGCTAGATATCGAAGAATATGCTTCACAGCCTTATGGTGTGATTCCTTCGGTGCAGCTTGAAATCGGGCACACATGAAAACACTAAGCATTATATCTGGCCTAGATGCACATAAGTATAATAAGGAACCTATCATGGAGCGGTATACCTTATGATCGAAGTCAATACCATTTTCATCAGTGCATAGATGGCCATTTGTGGGCATAGGAATTTTGACGCCTTTGCAATCTTGCATGCCGAATTTCCTCAGTACATCCTTGAGGTATTTCTCCTGAGATATGAATATGCCATTGTGTTGTTGACGAATTTGAAGACCTAAAAAAAATTTCAACTCTCCCATACTAGACATTTGATATTCTTCACTCATCATATAGGCAAATTCATCACTATAACGTTGGTCAGTACAGCCAAAGATAATATCATCAACATATACTTGGCACACAAACAATTCACCATCTAAAGATTTAGTGAAAAGAGTGTTGGAAATATGCCCTAGAGGCAATAATAAATTGGTTATTATTATATTTCCTTGTTCATGATAATCATTTATTATCCATGCTAGAATTGTATTGATAGGAAACTCAGATACATGTGTGGATACATAGACAACACCATGTCCCTAGTAAGCCTCTAGTTGACTAGCTCGTTAATCAATAGATGGTTACGGTTTCCTGACCACGGACATTGGATGTCGTTGATAACGGGATCACATCATTAGGAGAATGATGTGATGGACAAGACCCAATCCTAAGCCTAGCACTAGGATCGTGTAGTTCATTCGCCAAAGCTTTTCTAATGTCAAGTATCATTTCCTTAGACCATGAGATTGTGCAACTCCCGGATACCGTAGGAATACTTTGGGTGTGCCAAACGTCACAACATAACTGGGTGACTATAAAGGTGCACTACGGGTATCTCCGAAAGTGTCTGTTGGGTTGGCACGAATCGAGACTGGGATTTGTCACTCCGTGTGACGGAGAGGTATCTCTGGGCCCACTTGGTAGGACATCATCATAATGTGCACAATGTGATCAAGGAGTTGATCACAGGATGATGTGTTATGGAACGAGTAAAGAGACTTGCCGGTAACGAGATTGAACAAGGTATCAGGATACCGACGATCGAATCTCGGGCAAGTATCGTGCCGCTAGACAAAGGGAATTGTATACGGGATTGATTGAATCCTCGACATCGTGGTTCATCCGATGAGATCATCGTGGCGCATGTGGGAGCCAACATGGGTATCCAGATCCCGCTGTTGGTTATTGGCCGGAGAGTCGTCTCGGTCATGTCTACGTGTCTCCCGAACCCGTAGGGTCTACACACTTAAGGTTCGGTGACGCTAGGGTTGTAGGGATATGTATATGCAGTAACCCGAATGTTGTTCGGAGTCCCAGATGAGATCCCGGACGTCACGAGGAGTTCCGGAATGGTCTGGAGGTAAATAATTATATATAGGAAGTGCTATTTCGGGCATCGGGACAAGTTTCGGGGTCACCGGTATTGTACTGGGACCACCGGAAGGGTCCCGGGGGTCCACCGGGTGGGGCCACCTGTCCCGGAGGGCCCCATGGGCTGAAGTGGGACGGGATCCAGCCCAAAGTGGGCTGGGGCGCCACTTCCCTCTAGGGCCCATGCGCCTAGGGTGGAAAAACCCTAGGGGAAGAGTCCCAAAGGGGGAAGGCACCCCCTAGGTGCCTTGGGGAGGAGGGACTCCTCCCTTGGCCGCCGCCCCCCCTAGGAGATTGCATCTCCTAGGGCCGGCGCCCCCTCCCTAGGCTCCCTATATATAGTGGGGGAAGGAGGGCCTCTCACCCTACGCCTTGGTGCCTCCCTCTCCCTCTCCAACACCTCCTCATCCTCCATAGAGCTTAGCGAAGCCCTGCCGGAGTACTGCAGCTCCATCACCACCACGCCGTTGTGCTGCTGTTGGAGCCATCTCCATCAACCTCTCCTCCCCCCTTGCTGGATCAAGAAGGAGGAGACGTCGCTGCTCCGTACGTGTGCTGAACGCGGAGGTGCCATCCGTTCGGCGCTAGGTTCATCGGTGATTTGGATCACGACGAGTACGACTCCATCAACCCAGTTCTGTTGAACGCTTCCGCGTGCGATCTACAATGGTATGTAGATCCACTCCTCCCTCGTTGCTAGATGACTCCATAGATAGATCTTGGTGACACGTAGGAAAATTTTGAATTTATGCTACGTTCCCCTAACAGTGGCATCATAAGCTAGGTCTATGCGTAGTTACTATGCACGAGTAGAACACAAAGTAGTTGTGGGTGTCGATTTTGTTCAATATGCTTACCGTTACTAGTCCAATCTTGATTCGGCGGCATTGTAGAATGAAGCGGCCCGGACCGACCTTACACGTACTCTTACGTGAGACTGGTTCCACCGACAGATATGCACTAGTTGCATAAGGTGGCTAGCGGGTGTCTGTCTCTTCCAATTTAGTCGGATCGGATTCGATGAAAAGGGTCCTTATGAAGGGTAAATAGCAATTGGCATATCACGTTGTGGTTTTTGCGTAGGTAAGAAAGGTTCTTGCTAGAAACGCATAGCAGCCACGTAAAACATGCAAACAACAATTAGAGGACGTCTAACTTGTTTTTGCAGGGTATGCTATGTGATGTGATATGGCCAAAGGATGTGATGAATGATATATGTGATGTATGAGATGATCATGCTCTTGTAATAGGAATCACGACTTGCATGTCGATGAGTATGACAACCGGCAGGAGCCATAGGAGTTGTCTTAATTTATTTATGACCTGCGTGTCAACATAAACGTCATGTAATTACTTTACTTTATTGCTAACCGTTAGCTGTAGTAGTACAAGTAACAGTTGGCGAGGCAACTTCATGGAGACACGATGATGGAGATCATGATGATGGAGATCATGGTGTCATGCCGGTGACGATGATGATCATGGAGCCCCGAAGATGAAGATCAAAAGGAGCAATATGATATTGGCCATATCATGTCACTATTTGATTGCATGTGATGTTTATCATGTTTATACATCTTATTTTCTTAGAACGACGGTAGTAAATAAGATGATCCCTCACCAAAATTTCAAGAAGGTGTTCCCCCTAACTGTGCACCGTTGCGACAGTTCGTTGTTTCGAAGCACCACGTGATGATCAGGTGTGGTAGATTCTTACATTCAATTCAACGGGTGTTGACGAGCCTAGCATGTACAGACATGGCCTCGGAACACATGCGAAACACTTAGGTTGACTTGACGAGCCTAGCATGTACAGACATGGCCTCGGAACACAAGAGACCGAAAGGTCGAACATGAGTCGTATGGAAGATACGATCAACATGAAGATGTTCACCGATGTTGACTAGTCTGTCTCACGTGATGATCGGACACGACCTAGTTGACTCAGATCATGTAATCACTTAGATGACTAGAGGGATGTCTATCTGAGTGGGAGTTCATAAGATGAACTTATTTATCCTGAACATAGTCAAAAGGTCTTCGCAAATTATGTCGTAGCTCGCGCTTCAGTTCTACTGTTTAGATATGTTCCAAGAGAAAATTTAGTTGAAAGATGATAGTAGAAATTATGCGGACTAGGTCCGTAAACTGAGGATTGTCCTCATTGCTTCATAGAAGGCTTATGTCCTTAATGCACCACTCAGTGTGTTGAACCTCGAACGTCTGTGGATGTTGCGAACATCTGACATACACATTTTGATAACTACGTGATAGTTCAGTTAAACGGTTTAGAATTGAGGCACCGAAAATGGTTTTGAAACGTCGCGAAACATATGAGATGTTTCGAGGGCTGAAATTGGGATTTCAGGCTCGTGCCCACGTCAAGAGGTATAAGACCTCCGACGATTTTCTTAGCCCACAAACTAAGGGAGAAAAGCTCAATTGTTGAGCTTGTGCTCAGATTGTCTGAGTACAACAATCATTTGAATCGAGTGGGAGTTGATCTTCCAGATGAGATAGTGATGTTTCTCCAAAGTCATTACCACCAAGCTGCTAGAGCTTCGTGATGAACTATAATATATCAGGGACATATATGATGATCCTTGAGATATTCGCGATGTTTGTAGAAATCAAGAAGGAGCATCAATTGTTGATGGTTGGTGAAACCACTAGTTTCAAGAAAGGCAAGGGCAAGAAAGGGATACTTCATGGAACAACAAATCAGTTGCTGTTCTAGTGAAGAAACCCAAAGTTGAACCCAAGCCCGAGACTAAGTGCTTCTGTAATAAAGGGAACAACCACTGGAGCAGAATTACCCTAGATACTTGGTAGATGAGAAGGCTGGCAAAGTCGATAGAAGTATATTGGATATACATTGTGTTAATGTATACTTTACTAGTACTCCTAGCAGCACCAGGGTATTAGATACTGGTTCGGTTGCTAAGTGTTAGTAACTCGAAATAAAAGCTACGGAATAAACGGAGGCTAGCTAAAGGTGAGATGACGATATGTGTTGGAAGTATTTCCAAGGTTGATTACGCTCCCTCTACCATCGAGAATGGTGTTGAGCATAGACATGATTGGATTATGTCTATCGCAATATGGTTATTCATTTAAGAAGAATAATGGTTACTCTGTTTATTTGAATAATACCTTCAATGGTCTTACACCTAAAATGAATGGTTTATTGAATCTCGATCGTAGTGATACACATGTTCATGCCAAAAGATAGTAATGATAGTACCACCTACTTGTGGCACTGCCACGTAAGTCATATCGGTATAAAACGCATGAAGAAGCTCCATGTTGATGGATCTTTGGGCTCACTCGTTTTTGAAAAGTTTGAGACATGCGAACCATGTCTATTGGTGTATATGCATGAAGAAACTCCATGCAAATGGACCGTTTGGACTCACTTGATTTTGAATCACTTGAGACATGCAAATCATACCACATGGGCAAGATGACTGAAAGCCTCGTTTTCAGTAAAATGGAACTAGAAAGCAACTTGTTGGAAGTAATACATTTTGATGTGTGCAGTCCAATGAGTGTTGAGGCATGTAGTGGATATCGTTATGTTCTTACTTCACAGATGATTTGAGTAGATGTTGAGTATATTTACTTGATGAATCACGAGTCTGAATTATTGAAAGGTTCAAGTAATTTCAGGGTGAAGTTGAAAGATCGTCGTGACAAGAGGATAAAATATCTATGATATGATCATAGAGATGAATATCTGAATTACGAGTTTGGCATAGAATTAAGACATTGTGGAAATTGTTTCACAACTAATACAGCCTGGAACACCATAGTGTGATGGTGTGTCCGAACATCATAACTGCACCCTATTGGATATGATGCATACCATGATGTCTCTTATCGAATTACCACGATAGTTTATGGGTTAGGCATTAGAGACAACCACATTCACTTTAAATAGGGCACCACGTAATTCCGATGAGATGACACCGTATGAACTATGGTTTAGGGAAACCTAAGCTGTCATTTCTTAAAAGTTTGGGGCTGCGACACTTATGTGAAAAAGTTTCAGGCTGATAAGCTCGAACCCAAAACGGATAAATGCATCTTCATAGGACACCCAAAACAGTTGGGTATACCTCCTGTCTCAGATCCGAAAGCAGTAAGGGATTGTTTCTAGAATCGGGTCCTTTCTCGAGGAAAAGTTTCTCTCGAAGGAATTGAGTGGGAGGATGGTGGAGACTTGATGATGTTATTGAACCGTCACTTCAACTAGTGTGTGGCAGGGCACAGGAAGTTGTTCCTGTGGCACCTACACCAATTGAAGTGGAAGCTTATGATAGTGATCATGAAACTTCAGATCAAGTCACTACCAAACCTCGTGGGATGACAAGGATGCGTACTACTTCAGAGTGGTACATAATCCTGTCTTGGAAGTCATGTTGCTAGACAACAATGAACCTACGAGCTATGGAGAAGCGATGGTGGGCCTGGATTCCAAAATGGCTCGAGGCCATAAAATCTGAGAGAGGATCCATGTACGAAAACAAAGTGTAGACTTTGGCAGAACGGCTCGATGGTCGTAAGGCTATTGAGTACAGATGGATTTTAAAAGGAAGACGGAAAATGATGGTAAGTATCACCATTAAGAAAGCTCGACTTGTCGTTAAGATTTTTTTCGACAAGTTCAAGGAGTTGACTATGATGAGACTTTCTCACTCATAGCGATGCTAAGAGTCTGTTGGAATTATATTAGCGATTACTGCATTATTTATGAAATCTTGCAGATAGGATGTCAAAAAACATTGTTTTCTCAACGATTTTCTTGAGGAAAGGTTGTATGTGATACAACCGGAAGGTTTTGTCAATCCTGAAAGATGCTAATAAGTATGCAAAGCTCCAGCAATCCTTCTAAGGACTGAGTAAGCATCTCGGAGTTGGAATGTATGCTTTGATAAGATGATCAAAGTTTTGGGTGTATACAAAGTTTATGAGAAACTTGTATTTCCAAAGAAGTGAGTGGGAGCATTATAGAATTTCTGATGAATATATGTTGTTGACATATTGTTGATCAGAAATGACGTAGAATTTCTGGAAAGCATATAGGGTTATTTGGAAAGTGTTTTTCAATGGAAAGCCTGGATTAAGCTACTTGAACATTGAGCATCAAGATCTATAAGGATAGATCAAAACGCTTAATGGTACTTTCAAATGAGCACATACCTTGACATGATCTTGAAGGTGTTCAAGATGAATCAGTCAAAGAAGGAGTTCTTGCCTGAGTTGTAAGGTATGAAGTTAAGACTTAAAGCTCGACCACAGCAGAATAGAGAGAAAGGACGAAGGTCATCCCCTATGCTTAAGACGTAGGCTCTACAGTATGCTATGCTATGTACCGCACCCGAAGTGTACCTTGCCATGAGTCAGTCAAGGGGTACAAGAGTGATCTAAGAATGGATCACAGGACAGCGGTCAAAGTTATCCTTAGTAACTAGTGGACTAAGGAATTTTCTCGATTATGGAAGTGGTAAAAGAGTTCGTCGTAAAGGGTTACGCCGATGCAAACTCTGACACTAAATCCAGATTATTCTGAGTAGTAAAACTGGATTCGTATAGTAGAACAGTTATTTAGAATAGCTCCAAATGTAGCATAGTAGTTGCATCTACAAGATGACATAGAAATTTGCGAAGTACATACGGATCTGAAAGATTCAGACCCGTTGACTATAACATCTCTCACAAGCATAACATGATCAAACCCAGAACTCATCGAGTGTTAATCACATGGTAATGTGAACTAGATTATTGACTCTAGTAAACTCTTTGGGTGTTAGTCACATGGGGATGTGACCTTGAGTGTTAGTCACATAGCGATGTGAACTGGATTATTGACTCTAGTGCAAGTGGGAGACTGTTGGAAATATGCCCTAGAGGCAATAATAAATTGGTTATTATTATATTTCCTTGTTCATGATAATCGTTTATTATCCATGCTAGAATTGTATTGATAGGAAACTCAGATACATGTGTGGATACATAGACAACACCATGTCCCTAGTAAGCCTCTAGTTGACTAGCTCGTTGATCAATAGATGGTTACGGTTTCCTGACCATGGACATTGGATGTCGTTGATAACGGGATCACATCATTAGGAGAATGATGTGATGGACAAGACCCAATCCTAAGCCTAGCACAAGATCGTGTAGTTCGTATGCTAAAGCTTTTCTAATGTCAAGTATCATTTCCTTAGACCATGAGATTGTGCAACTCCCGGATACCGTAGGAGTGCTTTGGGTGTGCCAAACGTCACAACATAACTGGGTGGCTATAAAGGTACACTACAGGTATCTCCGAAAGTGTCTGTTGGGTTGGCACGAATCGAGACTGGGATTTTTCACTCCGTGTGACGGAGAGGTATCTCTGGGCCCACTCGGTAGGACATCATCATAATGTGCACAATGTGATCAAGGAGTTGATCACGGGATGATGTGTTACGGAATGAGTAAAGAGACTTGCCAGTAACGAGATTGAACAAGGTATCGGGATACCGACGATCGAATCACGGGCAAGTATCGTACCGCTAGACAAAGGGAATTGTATACGGGATTGATTGAATCCTCGACATCGTGGTTCATCCGATGAGATCATCATCGAGCATGTGGGAGCCAACATGGGTATCCAGATCCCGCTGTTGGTTATTGGCCGGAGAGTCGTCTCGGTCATGTCTACGTGTCTCCCGAACCCGTAGGGTCTACACACTTAAGGTTCGATGACGCTAGGGTTGTAGGGATATGTATATGCAGTAACCCGAATGTTGTTCGGAGTCTCGGATGAGATCCCGGACGTCACGAGGATTTCCGGAATGGTCCGGAGGTAAAGAATTATATATAGGAAGTGCTATTTCGGCCATCGGGACAAGTTTTGGGGTCACCGATATTGTACCGGGACCACCGGAAGGGTCCCGGGGGTCCACCGGGTGGGGCCACCTGTCCTGGAGGGCCCCATGGGCTGAAGTGGGAAGGTATCCAGCCCAAAGTGGGCTGGGGCGCCACTTCCCTCTAGGGCCCATGCGCCTAGGGTGGAAAAACCCTAGGGGAAGAGTCCCAAAGGGGGAAGGCACCCCCTAGGTGCCTTGGGGAGGAGGGACTCCTCCCTTGGCCGCCCCCCCTAGGAGATTGCATCTCCTAGGGCCGGCGCCCCCTCCCTAGGCTCCCTATATATAGTGGGGGAAGGAGGGCCTCTCACCCTACGCCTTGGTGCCTCCCTCTCCCTCTCCAACACCTCCTCATCCTCCATAGAGCTTAGCGAAGCCCTGCCGGAGTACTGCAGCTCCATCACCACCACGCCGTTGTGCTGCTCCTGGAGCCATCTCCATCAACCTCTCCTCCCCCTTTGCTGGATCAAGAAGGAGGAGACGTCGCTGCTCCGTACGTGTGTTTAACGCGGAGGTGTCGTCCGTTCGGCGCTAGGATCATCGGTGATTTGGATCACAACGAGTACGACTCCATCAACCCAGTTCTCTTGAACGCTTCCGCGCGTGATCTACAATGGTATGTAGATCCACTCCTCCCTCGTTGCTAGATGACTCCATAGATAGATCTTGGTGACACGTAGGAAAATTTTGAATTTATGCTATGTTCCCCAACAAAGAGTAGGGTCGAGTGAACCGGGTTTGAAGCCTTTCTTCATGAAGAGTTCCTTCAAGGTATCATACCAAGCCTGTGGGGCCTGCTTGAGGCCATAGAGGGCCTTGTTGAGTCTGAAGACTTTGTCAGGATTCTTCGGATCTTCAAAACCTGGGGGTTGAGCAACATATACTTCTTCCTCAAGCTTACCATTGAGGAATGCACTTTTTGTTGGGTAACGTAGCAGAAATTTAAAATTTTCTACGCATCACCAAGATCAATCTATGGAGTAATCTAGCAACGAGGGGAAGGAGAGTGCATCTACATACCCTTGTAGATCGCTAAGCGGAAGCGTTCAAGTGAACGGGGTTGATGGAGTCGTACTCGTCGTGATCCAAATCACCGATGATCCTAGCGCCGAACGGACGGCACCTCCGCGTTCAACACACGTACGAAACGGGGACGTCTCCCACACCTTGATCCAGCAAGGAGGAGGGAGAGGTTGAGGAAGAGAGTTCAATAGCAGCACGACGGCGTGGTGGTGATGGAGCTCGTGGTTCTCCAGCAGGGCTTCGCCAAGCACTATGGAGGAGGAGGAGGTGTAGGAGGAGGGAGGGCTATGCCAGGTTCAAGGTTGTGGCCGCCCTCCCACCCCTCCACTATTTTTAGGTGGGGGAGAGGGGGGCCGGCCCCCCTAGATCCCATCTAGGGTTGGGGGCGGCGGCCAAGGGGGGGAGGAGTGCCTCCCAAGTCAAGTGGAGGCCCTCCCCTTTAGGGTTTCCCCTCTCCCATACGCATGGGCCTTGGGGGGGCTAGTGCCCTTGGCCCATTAAGGTTAGGGAGCCCCCCTACAGCCCATGTTGCTGTATTGGACGTGGTGGAACATTTTCCGGACATCCAGACCCCTCCGGAATCCTCCGGAACCTTCCGGAAGCTTCTCGGTACAATACCGGAAAAAATCAAACTTTTCCCGGAACCCGAACAACAACTTTCCATATATAAATCTTTACCTCCGGACCATTCCGAAACTCCTCGTGACATCCGGGATCTCATCCGGGACTCCGAAAAACATTCGGTAATCACATACAAGTCTTCCTAATAACCCTAGCGTCATCGAACCTTAAGTGTGTAGACCCTACGGGTTCGGGAACCATGCAGACATGACCGAGACAACTCTCCGGCCAATAACCAACAGCGGGATCTGGATACCCATGTTGGCTCCCACATGTTCCACGATGATCTCATCGGATGAATCACAATGTCGAGGATTTCAATCAATCCCGTATTCAATTCCCTTTGTCTAGCGGTACGATACTTGCCCGAGATTCGATCGTCGGTATCCCGATACCTTGTTCAATCTCGTTATCGGCAAGTCTCTTTACTCGTTCCATAACACATCATCCCGTGATCAACTCCTTGGTCACATTGTGCACATTATGATGATGTCCTACCGAGTGGGCCCAGAGATACCTCTCCGTTTACACGGAGTGACAAATCCCAGTCTCAATTCGTGCCAACCCAACAGACATTTTCGAAGATACCTGTAGTGTACCTTTATGGCCACCCAGTTACGTTGTGACGTTTGGCACACCCAAAGCACTCCTACGGTATCCGGGAGTTGCACAATCTCATGGTCTAAGGAAATGATACTTGACATTAGAAAAGCTTTAGCAAACGAACTACACGATCTTGTGCTAGGCTTAGGATTGGGTCTTGTCCATCACATCATTCTCCTAATGATGTGATCCTGTTATCAACGACATCCAATGTCCATGGTCAGGAAACCGTAACCATCTATTGATCAACGAGCTAGTCAACTAGAGGCTTACTAGGGACATGGTGTTGTCTATGTATCCACACATGTATCTGAGTTTCCTATCAATACAATTCTAGCATGGATAATAAACGATTATCATGAACAATGAAATATAATAATAACTAATTTATTATTGCCTCTAGGGCATATTTCCAACAGTCTCCCACTTGCACTAGAGTCAATAATCTAGTTCACATCGCCATGTGATTAACACTCACATGTCACATCGCCATGTGACCAACATCCAAAGAGTTTACTAGACTCAATAATCTAGTTCACATCACTATGTGATTAACACTCAATGAGTTCAGGGTTTGATCATGTTATGCTTGTGAGAGAGGTTGTAGTCAACGGGTCTTGCCATATTCAGATCCCTATGTATTTCGCAAAACTTTATATTGTAGATGCTGCTACCACGTTCCACTTGGAGCTATTCCAAATTATTGCTCCATTGTACGTATCCGGTATCTCTACTCAGTGCTATCCGGATAGGTGTTAAGCTTGCATCGACGTAACTCTTTATGTCGAACTCTTTATCACCTCCATAACCGAGAAACATTTCCTTATTCCTCTAAGGATAATTTTGACTGCTATCTGGTGATCCAAACCTAGATCACCTTTGTACCCTCTTGCCAGACATGTGGCAAGGCACACATCAGGTGCGGTACTCAGCATGGCATACCGTATAGGGCCTATGACAAGAGCATAGGGGACGACCTTCGTCCTTCCTCTTTCTTCTGCCGTGGTCAATCTTTGAGTCTTACTCAACTTCACACCTTACAACTCAGGTAAGAACCCCTTCTTTGACTGATCTATTTTGAACTCCTTCAAAAACATGTCAAGGTGTGCGCTCTTTGAAAGTATCATCAGGCGTCTTGATCTATCTCTATAGATCTTGATGCCCAATATGTAAGCAGCTTTATCCAGGTCTTCCTTTGAAAAACACTCTTCAAACAACCGTTTATGCTTTCCAGAAATTCTACATTATTTCGGATCTACAATATGTCATCCACATATACTTATCAGAAATGTTGTAGTGCTCCCACTCACTTTCTTGTAAATACAAGTTTCTAGCAAACATTGTATAAAACCTAAAAGCTTTGATCACTCCATCAAAACATATATCCCGATTCCGAGATGCTTACTCTAGTCCATAGAAGGATTGCTGGAGCCAGCATACCTTTTAGCATCCTTAGGATCGACAAAAGCTTTTATTGTATCACATACAACTTTTCTTACGAAAACTTGGTAAGAAAACTTGTTTTGACATCCATTTGTAAGATTTCATAATCGAAAAATACAGCTAGTGCTAACATGATTCCGACGGACTTAAGCATAGCTACGGGTGAGAAATTCTCATCGTAGTCAACTCTTTGAACTTGTGAAAAGACTCTTTCCCACAAGTCGAACTTCATAGACGGTAACATTACCGCCCACGTCCGTCTTCTTCTTAAAGATCCATTTATCTCAATGGCTTGCCGATCATCGGGCAAGTCCACCAAAGTCCATACTTTGTTCTGATATATGGATCCTATCTCGGATTTCATGGCTTCTAACCATTTGTCGGAATACGGGCCCACCATCGCTTCTCCATAGCTCGTAGGTTCATTGTTGTCTAACAACATGATATCTAAGACAGGATTACCGTACCTCTTAGGAGTAGTACATATCCTTGTCGACCTACGAGGTTCGATAGCAACTTGATCCGAAGCTTCATGATCACTATCATTAACTTCCTATTCAACAGACGTAGGCACCACAGAAAACATCTTTCTGTGTTGCATCACTCTCTGGTTGAAGTAAAGGTTCGACAACCTCATCAAGTTCTATCTTCCTCCCACTCAATTCTTTCGAGAGAAACTCCTTCTCGAGAAAGGACCCGTTCTTAGCGACAAACAATTTGCCCTCGGATCTGAGATAGAAGGTATACCCTACTATCACCTTTGGGTATCCTATGAAGATGTGTTTGTCCGCTTTGGGTTCGAGCTTCTTTGGCTGAAGCCTTAAGCATCACAGTCCCAAACATTAAGAAACGACAACTTTGGTTTCTTGCCAAACCAATGTTCATACGACATCGTCTCAACGGACTTAGATGGTGTCCTATCTAAAGTGAATGCAGCTGTCTCTAACGCATAACCTCAAAATGAAAATGGTAGATTGATAAGAGACATCATAGATTGCACCATATCTCATCGTGTTCGATTACGACGTCCGGACACACCATTACCTTGTGGTGTTCCAGGTGGCTTCAACTGTGAAACAATTCCACAATGTCTTAAGTGATTGCCAAACTCATAACTCAGAAAATCCCCTTTTTGACCAGATCGTAGGAATATGATCTTATTGTTATGATGATTCTTAATTTCACTCTGAAATCGCTTGAACTTTTCAAACGTTTCAGACTTGTGCTTCATTAAGTAAATATACCTATATCTACTCAAATCATCAGTGAGGATGAGAAAATAGCGATATCCACCGCACGCTTCAATTCTCATTGGATCACATGCATCAGCATGCATGATTTCCAACAAGTCACTTGCCCGTTTCATTGTACCTAAAAACGGGGTCTTAGTCATCCTGCCCATGAGGCATGGCTCGCATGTGTCAAGTGATTCAAAATGAAGTGACTCCAAACATCCATAGATATGGAGTTTCTTCATGCATCTTACGCCAATATGACCTAAGCGGCAGTGCCACAAGAAAGTGGTACTATCATTATTAACTCTACATCTTTTGGCGTGAACATGTGTATTACCACGATCGAGATTCAATGAACCATTCACATAGGGTGCATGACCATGAAAGGTATTATTCATGTAAATAGAATAACCAGTATTCTCTAACTTAAATGAATAACTGTATTGCAATGAACATGATCTAATCATATTCATGCTCAACGTAGACACCTGATAACATTTATCTAGGTTCAATACTAATCCCGAAGGCAGATGGAGCATGCGATGGTGATCTCATCAACTTTGGAAACACTTCCAACACACATCGTCACCTCGCCCTTAGCCAGTCTTCGTTTAGTCCATAGCTTTTGCTTCAAGTTACCAATAATAGTAACTGAACTAGTATCTAATACCCAGGTGCTACCAGGAGTACTAGTGAGGTACACATTAATAACACGTATATACTTTGAAGTTGCCAGCCTTCTTATCTACCATGCATTTGGGGTAATTCCGCTACCAGTGACCGTTCCCCTTACAATAGAAGCACTTAGTCTCGGGTTTGGGTTCAACCCTGGGTTCCTTCACTGGAGCGGCAACTGGTTTGCCATCCATGAAGTTTCCCTTCTAGCCCTTGCCCTTCTTGAAACCAGTGGTCTTATCAAACCATCAACACTTGATGCTCCTTCTTGATTTCTACCTTTTGTGGTCTTAAGCACCGCGAACAGCTCCGGGATCAACTCCACCCTTGCATGTCATAGTTCATCACGAAGATCTAGTAGCTTAGTGATAGATGCTAGAGAACTCTATCAATCACTATCTTATCTGGAAGTTTAACTCCCACTTGATTTAAGTGATTGTAGTACCCAGACATTCTGAGCACATGCTCACTAGCTGAGCTATTCTCCTCCATCTTGTTGGCAAAAGAACTTGTCAGAGGTCTCACACCTCTCAACACGGGCATGAGCCTGAAATCCCAATTTCAGCTCTTGGAACATCTCATATGTTCTTATGGCGTTCAAAACGTCATTGGAATCCCGATTCTAAGCCGTAAAGTATGGTGCACTAAACTATCAAGTAGTCATCATGATGTGTCTGTCAGGTGTTCACAACATCCACAGACGATGTTGTAGGGGTTTGCACATGGAGCGGTGCATCAAAGACGTAAGCCTTCTGTGTAGCAGTGAGGACACTCCTCGGACTACGGACCTAGTCCGCATCATTGCTTACAATATCTTTCAACTTAATCTTTCTCTAGGAACGTATTGAAACAGGGAGCTACAACGTGAGCTATTTATCTACAACATATTTGCAAAGACAATTTAGACTATGTTCATGATAATTGAGTTCATCTAATCAAATTATTTAATGAACTCCCACTCAGATAGACATCCCTCTAGTCATCTAAGTGAAACATGATCCGAGTCAACTAGGCCGTGTCCGATCATCACGTGAGACGGACTAGTCAACATCGGTGAACATCTTCATGTTGATCGTATCTTCTATACGACTCATGCTCGACCTTTCGGTCTTCCGTGTTCCGAGGCCATGTCTGTACATGCTAGGCTCGTCAAGTCAACCTAAGTGTTTTGCGTGTGTAAATCTGGCTTACACCCGTTGTATTCGAACGTTAGAATCTATCACACCCGATCATCACGTGGTGCTTCGAAACGACGAACCTTCGCAACGGTGCACAGTTAGGGGGAACACTTTTCTTGAAATTTTAGTGAGGGATCATCTTATTTAAGCTACCGTCGTTCTAAGCAAATAAGATGTAAAACATGATAAACATCACATGCAATCAAATAGTGACATGATATGGCCAATATCATTTTGCTCCTTTTGATCTCCATCTTCGGGGCTCCATGATCATCGTTGTCACCGGCATGACACCATGATCTCCATCATCGTGTCTTCTCGAAGTTGTCTCGTCATCTATTACTTCTACTACTATGGCTAACGCATTAGCAATAAAGTAAAGTAATTACATGACGTTTATGTTGACACGCAGGTCATAAATAAATTAAGACAACTCCTGCCGGTTGTCATACTCATCGACATGCAAGTCGTGATTCCTATTACAAGAACATGATCAATCTCATACATCACATATATCATTCATCACATCCTTTTGGCCATATCACATCACAAAACACTTGCTGCAAAAACAAGTTAGACGTCCTCTAATTGTTGTTGCAAGTTTTTTCGTGGCTGCTATAGGTTTCTAGCAAGAACGTTTCTTACCTACGCCAAAACCACAACGTAAATTGCCAATTTCTATTTACCCTTCATAAGGACCCTGTTCATCGAATCCGATCCGACTAAAGTGGGAGAGACAGACACCCGCCAGCCACCTTATGCAACTAGTGCATGTCAGTCGGTGGAATCGGTCTCACGTAAGCGTACGTGTAAGGTTGGTCCGGGCCGCTTCATCCCACGATGCCGCCGAATCAAGATAAGACTAGTAATGGCAAGCAAATTGACAATTTCGACACCCACAACTACTTTGTGTTCTACTCGTGCATAGTAACTACGCATAGACCCAGCTCATGATGCCACTGTTGGGTAACGTAGCAGAAATTTAAAATTTTCTATGCATCACCAAGATCAATCTATGGAGTAATCTAACAACGAGGGGAAGGAGAGTGCATCTACATACCCTTGTAGATCGCTAAGCGGAAGCGTTCAAGTGAACGGGGTTGATGGAGTCGTACTCGTCGTGATCCAAATCACCGATGATCCTATTTCCAAACGGACGGCACCTCCGCGTTCAATACATGTACGAAACGGGGACGTCTCCCACGCCTTGATCCAGCAAGGAGGAGGGAGAGGTTGAGGAAGAGAGTCCAACAGCAGCACGACGGCGTGGTGGTGATGGAGCTCGTGGTTCTCCAGCAGGGCTTCGCCAAGCACTCTGGAGGAGGAGGAGGTGTAGGAGGAGGGAGGGCTGCGCCAGGTTCAAGGTTGTGGCCGCCCTCCCACCCCTCCACTATTTATAGGTGGTCGAGAGGGGGGCCGGCCCCCCTAGATCCCATCTAGGGTTGGGCGCGGCGGCCAAGGGGGGGAGGAGTGCCTCCCAAGTCAAGTGGAGGCCCTCCCCTTTAGGGTTTCCCCTCTCCCATGCGCATTGGCCTTGGGGGGGCTGGTGCCCTTAGCCCATTAAGGTTAGGGAGCCCCCTACAGCCCATGCTGCTGTATTGGACGTGGTGGAAGATTTTCCAGACCTCCGGACCCCTCTGGAATCCTCCGGAACCTTCCGGAAGCTTCCCGGTACAATACCGGAAAAAACCGAACTTTTCCCGGAACCCGAACAACAACTTTCCATATATAAATCTTTACCTCCGGCATTTCAGGAACTCCTCGTGACGTCCGAGATCTCATCCGGGACTCCGAACAACATTCGGTAATCACATACAAGTCTTCCTAATAACCCTAGCGTCATCGAACCTTAAGTGTGTAGACCCTACGGGTTCGGGAACCATGCAGACATGACCGAGACAACTCTCCGGCGAATAACCAATAGCGGGATCTGGATACCCATGTTGGCTCCCACATGTTCCACGATGATCTCATTGGATGAACCACGATGTCGAGGATTTCAATCAATCCCGTATTCAATTCCCTTTGTCTAGCGGTACGATACTTGCCCGAGATTCGATCGTCGGTATCCCGATACCTTGTTCAATCTTGTTACCGGCAAGTCTCTTTACTCGTTCCGTAACACATCATCCCGTGATCAACTCCTTGGTCACATTGTGCACATTATGATGATGTCCTACCGAGTGGGCCCAGA
Organism: Triticum aestivum; assembly: GCF_018294505.1. Lineage (NCBI taxonomy): Eukaryota > Viridiplantae > Streptophyta > Magnoliopsida > Poales > Poaceae > Triticum > Triticum aestivum. Next base: position 546,526,300 of record NC_057803.1, on the reverse strand, counting down.
GATACCTCTCCGTTTACACGGAGTGACAAATCCCAGTCTCGATACGTGCCAACCCAACAGACACTTTCGGAGATACCTGTAGTGTACCTTTATAGCCACCCAGTTACGTTGTGACGTTTGGCACACCCAAAGCACTCCTACGGTATCCGGGAGTTACACAATCTCATGGTCTAAGGAAAAGATACTTGACATTAGAAAAGCTTTAGCAAACGAACTACACGATCTTGTGCTAGGCTTAGGATTGGGTCTTGTCCATCACATCATTCTCCTAATGATGTGATCCTGTTATCAACGATATCCAATGTCCATGGTCAGGAAACCGTAACCATCTATTGATCAACGAGCTAGTCAACTAGAGGCTTACTAGGGACATGGTGTTGTCTATGTATCCACAGATGTATCTGAGTTTCCTATCAATACAATTCTAGCATGGATAATAAACGATTATCATGAACAATGAAATATAATAATAACTAATTTATTATTGCCTCTAGGGCATATTTCCAACACTTTTCACATCCATTTGATATAGAGTGATATCATGATGGTTAGCATAAGCAAGTAATATGCAGATAGCCTCAAGTCTAGTGACAGGTGCAAATGTTTCATCGAAATCAATTCCTTCAACCTGTGTGTAGCCTTGAGCTACAAGCCGTGCCTTATTCCTCACAACAAGGCCATTTTCATCTTGCTTGTTGCGGTAGATCCACTTTGTGCCGATGATATTGTGCTTGCGAGGATCTGGGCGTCTGACCAGTTCCCAGACATTGTTGAGCTCGAACTGATGTAATTCTTCTTGCATGGCCTGAATCCACTCTGGCTCCAGAAATGCTTCATCTACCTTAGTGGGCTCTGTAATAGAGACAAAAGCATACTGCCCTCAAAAGTTAGACAAATGTGAAGCTTTTGAGCGTGTGAGAGGACCTGGCGCTTTGATGTCATTGATGATCTTTTCAACTTGCACTTCTTTTGCAATGCGAGGATGAGCTGGTTGTCGTTGAAGAATTTGATCAGCGTTTTCTTCAGCACCATTTTCTTCAGGTGCATTAGCTCGATGTTCTTCATGTTCTGGAATGAATTCTTTAGCAGATTCTTCAGTAGGAATGACATCCTCAGTAGCCGTGAACTTGATAGTTTCCTCAGGTGCTGGTTCATCTATCACAGTAGGTAGGTGCTCTCTTTGCGAGCCATTAGTTTCATCGAACCGCACATCTACAGTTTCAACAACTTTGTGAAGAACATCGTTGAAGACTCTGTAGATGTGCGAGTCCTTTCTGTAACCAAGCATAAAACCTTCATGTGCTTTCGGTGCAAATTTTGAGTTGTGATGAGGATCTCTAATCCAACATTTAGCACCGAAGACTTTGAAATAACTTACATTGGGTTTCTTATCAGTGAGGAGTTCATAGGCAGTCTTTTTGAAGAATTTGTGAAGATATACTCTGTTGATGATGTGGCACGCAGTATCAATTGCCTCAGTCCAGAAACGACGAGGCATTTTGTATTCATCAAGCATAGTGCGAGCCATCTCAGCAAGAGTCCTGTTCTTGCGCTCCACGACGCTATTCTGCTGAGTGTAAGGAGCGGATAACTCATGAGTAATACCAAGTTCATCAAGATAGTCATCGAGACCAGAATTCTTGAACTCAGTGCCATTGTCACTTCTGATGTGCTTGATATTCACACCAAAGTTGGTTGAAGCCCTCGAGGAAAATCGTTTGAAGACTTCCTGCACTTCATGTTTGTAAGTAACAAGGTGTACCCATGTGTAACGAGAATAATCATCAACAATAACAAAGCCATATTGAGATGCTTCATTTGAGATAGCAGAATAATCATTAGGACCAAAGAGATCCATGTGAAGCAATTCAAATGGGTGAGTGGTGGTCATGATAGTCTTTGCTGGATGCTTGGCCTTGGTCATCTTCCCAGCTTCACAGGCTCCGCATAGGTGATCCTTGAGGAATTTGACATTTTCGATGCCAATGACATGCTTTTTCTTCGCAAGCATGTGCAAATTCCTCATGCCTGCATGACCAAGTCGTCGATGCCAGAGCCAGCCTTCTGAAGCTTTTGCAAGTAAGCACACGGCTGGTTGTGGTCCTGTAGAGAAATCAACAATATACAGGTCTCCTCTCCTAAAGCATTCGAAGACTTTGGAATTGTTAGCTTCCATAACCACAACACAACGGTACTTGCCAAAGACAACAACCATATCAAGATCACAAAGCATTGAGACAGACATAAGGTTGTATCCTAAGGACTCAACAAGCATGACTTTGTCCATGTGTCGATCCTTTGTAATCGCAACCTTACCTAGACCCAATACCTGACTTTTTCCTTTGTCAGCAAAGATGATATGCTTCAGATGCGACGGTGATAATGGAGCATCCATCAATAGATTCTTGTCACCAGTCATGTGGTTTGTACATCCACTATCGAGGACCCACTCAATGGCTTTGGGTTGATCATCCTGCAGATGAATTAGTGCAGCTTACAAACTCATATACTTCATCATTGAAGAATATGACATCAATTCATCAGATCAATTTCATCAAGTAAAAGAACTGATAAAGCAATATGAGGACGTGAGAAATGAAAGTTCATTTCTTCATGATTAGCCTGCGTCCTTTCAGGCATGCTCAGGTCTCCAGCAAATTCTTCAAACAATTATGTGTGTCTGGAGACCTGACCCTGCAGAAGAGATTAGTTCTTTTTCTTCACCACCCACATCTGAAGGGGTGGCAAAGAGTTCATCATTCTGCGAGCTCCATACAAGAAGGATGGCATAGAAGCCAGTCCATTTCGTTTCACATAAGAGGGGTTAGAGTAAGCATAAGAGTAAGCAGAGAAATTCTTCGAGGACTTATGGACATAATGATTTGAAGAATAATGCAGATATCCATAATCCTTGGATTTTCCCTGCAAAACAGACGGGTTAGCACGATGATGTTCATATGAGGACTTTGATCCATATGAGGAATTTGGTCCGTATAAGGACTTAAATCCATATGAAGAATTTGGTCCATATGAAGAATTTGATCTGGGGTTCCTATTCTTCACAGGTGGCGTCATGATGACATTCACCTGAAGATTTTCAAGGCATCTTTTGGGAACCCAGATTTTCTTCACAGGGGAGCCGTTCCTGTAGTTAGTGCCAACATATCTAGCAAATACTTCACCATTCTGATTTTTGAACAGTTTATAGTTGGAGTCAATTGACTCATCGTCAGAATGAGGTGTTTCACATGCAAATCCAGATAAGTTAGATGGATCAACTGGAGGTCCCTTTGCAGCAACCCATGTAGTTTTGGGGTACTGCTCAGGCTTCCAATATGTACCATCAGCGTTGATTTTCCTCTCAAAGGCGATACCCTCTTTCCTAGGGTTCTTGTTGAGGATCTACTTTTTAAGCACATCACAAAGAGCCTGATGCCCTTTGAGGCTTTTGTACATGCCTGTGGTGTACAATTCCTTTAGCCCTGCATCGTCAGTGATACTGGCAATGTCCTCAGATGAGGAATTAGTGATAGCAGAAGCATGTGAAGAATTTGAAACATTAGCAGCATTTGAACATTCAGGTGAAGAATTACCAGATTCACGTTCAATGCACTTCAAGCATGGAGGAACAAATTCTTCCTGAGATGCGCTGATTTGTTGAGCAAGTAATGAATCGCGCTCCTTCTGAAGATCTTCATAACTCACTCTTAGCTTCTCAAGGTCTTGCTTTCTTTGAAGAAATTCATAAGAAAGCTTCTCATGATCCGATAAGAGAGTGTTATGATGACTTTGAAGTTTGTCAAGCTTGGACTGAAGTCTCTGAAGATTTTCAATCAAAGTTTCAGTGCGATCCATTTCTTCACCCAACATATCATCACTTTTATTTAGCATGTTTTGAACCTTTTCTAAAGCCCTTTGTTGTTTTATAGCAATCTTAGCAAGTTTAGAATAGCTGGGCTTAAGGTTTTCATCAGATTCATTCTCACTTGATTCAGAGGAGGTATATTTGAGTACCTTGGCACCCTTTGCCATGAAGCAATAGGTGGGAGCATAGTCATCATCCCCTTCATCAGCCTTGTTGGTGAGGTCATTTTCCTCAATGTTGAATATAGACTTGCTGACGAATGCAGTAGCGAGAGCAAGGCTCGCCACTCCGGATTTGGACTCCTCAGATGACTCCTCTTCCTCATTTTCTTCAGATTCAGCCTCAGAGTCCATTTCCTTGCCAATGAATGCCCTGGCCTTCTTGGAGCTGCTCTTCTTGTGATATGAAGGCTTTGAGGATTTTGATGATGAGGATTTTGTGGATTTCTTCTTTTTCTTTGCATCATCAGAACTGTAATCCTTGTATTTCTTCTTCTTTTATTCCTTTTCCCACTGAGGACAATATTGAATGAAATGTCCAGGTTTCTTGCACTTGTGACAGAGCCTCTTCTTGTAGTCACTGGATGAGGAATCATTGCTCCTTGAGGATCTTCCAAGGCGACCACGTCTTGAGAACTTTTGGAACTTCTTCATGAGCAGAGCCAGATCATGGCTCAGTTCTTCAGGATCACCAAGGCTGCTACCAGAGTCTTCATCTTCGGACTCAAATACTGCCTTGGCTTTCAGTGCACGTGTTCTGCCATAGCTTGAACCATAGAGATCTCTCTTTTCAGCAAGTTGGAACTCATGAGTATTTAGCCTCTCGAGAATATCAGCGGGATCAAGTGACTTGTAATCAGCATGTTCTTGCATCATCAATGCCAGAGTGTCAAATGAGGAATCAAGCGATCTCAGCAATTTCTTCACCACCTCATGGTCGGTGATGTCAGTGGCACCAAGTGCTTGAAGCTCATTTGAGATGTCAGTGAGGCGATCGAAGGTTTGTTGAACATTTTCATTGTCGAGTCTTTTGAAGCGGTTGAAGAGATTGCGAAGAGCATCAACTTGAGAGTCACGCTGAGTTGAGACTCCTTCATTCACTTTGGACAACCTGTCCCAGATAAGCTTCGCTGTTTCCAAAGCACTCACTCTGCCATATTGTCCTTTGCTCAGATGGCCACATATGACATTCTTCGCTTGAGAGTCGAGTTGCTTGAATCTCTTCACATCGGCAACATTCAGAGAAGGTGTGACTGAGGGAACACCATTTTCCACAACATACCAGAGATCGTTATCAATTGCTTCAAGATGCATTCGCATCTTATTCTTCCAGTAGGGGTAGTCCGTCCCATCAAAGGTAGGACACCCAACAGAGACCTTGATCATACATGCGGTCGACATAACTAAAACTCCAGGTGGTTAAACCAAAATCACACAGAACAAGGGAGTACCTTGCTCTGATACCAATTGAAAGTGCGTTATATCGACTAGAGGGGGGTGAATAGGCGATTTTTATGAAATTCTTCACTGAGGAATTTGCCGGTGAGGAAATTCTTTAGCGAAGAACTACTAGCAGCGAAATAAGTACTCAAAGGTAAACATAACAGAATACAAGCATAGTCATCATGATGAAATGAAGACAGGCACAGAGTACAGGAAGCGTAATCACAAGATAACACAGGATGAAGACAAACAGACTGAAGAAATAGAACTAAGGAAATTGAGAAAGTCTTCAGTCAAGGTCTTCTAACACAGATATGAACAAACATACATCACAGTTATGAGGAAATGAAAGAGTTGAGGAAATAGAACTAGTAAGCTCGGTGAAGACAATGATTTGGTAGACCAGTTCCAACTGCTATCTCAGTTGTACGTCTGGTTGGAGCAGCTGAGTATTTAAACTCGAGGACACACAGTCTCGGACACCCAGTCAAGAACACTTAGTCCAAGACACCCAATTTTCACCGTATTCTCCTTGAACTAAGGTCACACAGACCTCGTCCAATCACTCATGGTAAGTCTTCAGGCGACTTCCAAACCTTCACAAACTTGGTCACCCGGCGATCCACAATTCCTCTTGGATGCTCTAGACCATGACGCCTAACCGTCTGGAAGAAGCACAGTCTTCAAAGGTAACAAGCGTCGGATCCACTCAGGATCAATCTCTTCAGTGATGCTCAATCACTTGGGGTTTGTAGGTGTTTGGGTTTTGGGTTTTGGTTTTTCCTCACTTGATGATTTTCGCTCAAAGTCCTCGGAGGATGGGTTGCTCTCAAATGACAAGTGTCGGTTTCTCTCGGAGCAGCCTCTCCGGCTAGTGGTTGTAGGGGGCGGCTATTTATAGCCTAGGGAGCAGCCCGACATGATAAGACATAAATGCCCTTCAATGATATGACCGTTAGGTGGATAGATATTTTGGGATAGCTGGCGCATAGCACAGCAACGGTTGGAATTTTGAGTAGCAAAATCCTCAGGGCTATCATGTTCCTCACTGTGTAGGCAATCCGCACTAGCGAATTCCTAACTCCTCAGTCAAGACAAATTCCTCGGAGACCAGAAGAACTTCGTCTCTGTCACTGAAGAAATTGACTGAACTGTATGAGATTTCTAATGGCTTAACTCGAAGGGATTGGTAGGTGTAGGATTTTGAGTTGAGCATCACATCGAAATTTTTCCTTAGTATTTCCTCGACCCCCTTTAATAGTACGGTGTTTCCTATGACTCAAGAAAGAGAAAAACAAAAGTATGAAAACGAAAGTCTTCAAGCTTCATATTTCTCGCATGAATATCAAGTCTTCACAGACACACCAATTTCTTCACTTTCAAAGTCTTCATGAAAGTCTTCAGAAATACCAAAATCTTCAGTCGAAGATATTCATTTTTAGGGGTCGACTTTTCCTGTAAATATAAAACTCCTCATAGACTTATAGACATGTGTACACTCACAAATGCATTAGTCCCTTAACCTATAAGTCTTCAATACACCAAAATCACTAAGGGGCACTAGATGCACTTACACGAAGTTGCCTTTGTCCGGTTTGCACCTTCAGATCCGCCATGGCACGCTCAACACCATACTCGCAATGATTATGGTTTTCCCCTTTTATATTCCACACTAGTTAAATCACACTAGACTAAATTTCAAAATTGGGTCAGTCGATTTTTCAGAGCTCGCCGGAGTTCGCCGGTGCGATCGAAGGGGCTCGGGTGGTTGTCGGGCCTCGCCAAACAAAGAAAACTCAACGCGGGTGGGGGTTGGGGTGGGGGTGGGGGTGGCGGAGGAAGACAGGCGGTGGGGCCGGTGGTCCGGCCGGCGGCCCGTGTGGTGTTCTGTATGAGAAGAATCAGAGACGAGGAAGAAGAAGGGTTAGGAGACGTAGGATCTTCATCCAACCGCCTGAAATGGTCGAGAGACAGCTAGGAGTTGCATTCTTAATGCTCTCTGGTTCATCATGTGTGGGCACTGCGCAACCAACATTTTATTATCCAAAATCTGCTTGCTCTTCTTTACCATGTTCCTCTTCCGTTCTTCTTTAATATGTACTATCTCCGTTCCTAAATACAAGTCTTTGTATAGATTCCACCATGGACTACACATGGAGCAAAATGAGTGAATCTACACTCTAAAATGTACCTGGATACATCTGTATGTGATCCATAATGGAAATCTCTACCAAGACTTATATTTTGGAACAGAGGGAGTATGATAGTAGTACAGTATGTTCCTTGTACTGAAGATGAGCAGGGACATTTGCAGTGTAGAGGTCTATATGGTCGGTTGTGATGGACACTTTGAGCCTTTTGATTCGTAGGATCTTGTAAACATAGGAATAGGATTTGTAGTGGCCTGCCCACTTGAATCCTATAAGAATAGCAAGGAAATGCGAGGAGCTGTGTCGCCTTTGAGAGTTACATTGATATTAACAGTACCGCACCTTCACTTGATGAGAGCTGGTATCCGAAGCCTTTCTAGCCATACCGACGATACTAGCACATATATTCCAGCAAGTTCCACTTTGCTGATTTTACTCTGATGCTTAAGGTTTTCCGTTATATCTACACTATGATCTGTGTAGCTGCTTTGTGTTGCACTAGCAGCAGTCCACTCTTGAAGCTAAACACTTCAATGACTTACAAAATTGGCACCAAGGCATTGAGTGCCATTCTGGATGCAATGAAACTCATACGCTCCCCACCTGTTGATTCTTGTTCAGAATATGATCCTAATGACTATTCTAACCTAGAGGTGTCAAAGGCAGATGGCCTATCCTGTTCACCCATCAAGGTGCCTGTTCTAATTTGGCAATGTTTTATTGATTGCGGGCATCTTGCATATGTTGTCTTGCATTTCTTCTACTTTGTTGCACCGCCATCTGCTTAGTTTACTCATCAAATATGTCGAGATGCCATGCCCATCCATTATCAATACATATTCCATCTGTCATCATACCATGTTTTTCCACTCAAATCCTGTTCTTGTGCATCAGACATCAAAAAGGAAGAGGGTGATTGCTGAACCTGAAGGAGCACCAGCAAAGTCCTTGAAAAACGTGGTGGTGCCGGAGAAATCAGACAGCACCCCACTTATATTGGTTGTACAACCAGTGACACAAAACATAGGACCGACTCCAGCAGACTGTACCCATACTTCACTGGCCACACTGCTACGTCTTGAGCTTGCGTTGGTTTTCCCCGAAGAGGAAGGGATGATGCAGCAGAGTAGCGTAAGTATTTCCCTCAGTTTTTGAGAACCAAGGTATCAATCCAGTAGGAGCCCACGCTCAAGTCCCTCGTACCTGCACAAAGTGATAGCTACTCGCACCCAACGCGATTAGGGGTTGTCAATCCCTTCACGGTCACTTACGAGAGTGAGATCTGATAGATATAGTATTTTTGGTATTTTTGGTATAAAGATGCAAAGTAAAAAGTAAAATCAAAGTAAAAAGCAAAGCAAGATCAAAGTGATAGAGATTGATATGATGAGAATAGACCCGGGGGGCATAGGTTTCATTAGTGGCTTCTCTCAAGAGCATAAGTATTCTACGGTGGGTGAACAAATTACTGTTGAGCAATTGACAGAATTGAGCATAGTTATGAGAATATCTAGGCATGATCATGTATATAGGCATCACGTCCGTGACAAGTAGATCGAAACAATTCTGCATCTACTACTATTACTCCAATCATCGGCCGCTATCCAGCATGCATCTAGAGTATTAAGTTAAAAACAGAGTAACGCCTTCAGCAAGATGACATGATGTAGAGGGATAAATTCATGCAATATGAAATAAACCCCATCTTGTTATCCTTGATGGCAATGATACAATACGTGCCTTGCTGCCCCTTCTGTCACTGGGTAAAGACACCGCAAGATCGAACCCAAAGCTAAGCACTTCTCCCATGGCAAGAACTACCAATCTAGTTGGCCAAACCAAACAGATAATTCGAAAAGACTTGCAAAGATAACCAATCATACATAAAAGAATTCAGAGAAGATTCAAATATTATTCATAAATAGACTTGATCATAAACCCACAATTCATCGATCTCAACAAACACACCGCAAAAAGAAGATTACATCGAATAGATCTCCACAAGAGAGGGGGGAACTTTGTATTGAGATTCAAAGAGAGAGAAGAAGCCATCTAGCTACTAACTATAGACCCGAAGGTCTGAGGTAAACTACTCACACTTCATCGGAGGGGCTAGGATGATGTAGAAGCCCTCTGTGATGACGGCCCTCTTCCGGTGGAGCTCCGGAACAGGCCCCGAGATGGGATCTCATGGATACATAAAGTTGCGGCGGTGGAATTAGGTTTTTGGCTCCTGTTCTGATCGTTTGGGGGTACGTGTGTATATATAGGAGGAAGAAGTATGCCGGAGGAGCAACGAGGGGCCCACGAGGCAGGGGGGCGTGCCCTGGGGGGGCACCCCCACCCTCGTGACCGCCTCTTTTGTTCCTTGGAGCAGGGTCCAAGTCTCCTGGATCACGTTCGGTGAGAAAATCATGTTCCCGAAGATTTTATTCCGTTTGGACTCCGTTTGATATTCCGTTTATCTGAAACACTGAAATAGGCAAAAAAAACAGCAATTCTGGGTTGGGCCTCCAGTCAATAGGTTAGTCCCCAAAATAATATAAAAGTGGAAATAAAGCCCAATATAGTCCAAAACAGTAGATAATATAGCATGAAGCAATCAAAAATTATAGATACGTCGGAGATGTATCAGGCATCCCCAAGCTTAATTCTTGCTCGTCCTCGAGTAGGTAAATGATAAAGGAGAATTTTTGATGCGGAGTGCTACTTGGCATAATTTCAATGCAAATCTTCTTAATTGTGGTATGAATATTCAGATTAGAAAGATTCAAGACAAAAGTTTATATTGACATAAAAATAATAATACTTCAGGCATACTAATAAAGCAATTATGTCTTCTCAAAATAACATGGCCAAAGAAAGTTATCCGTACAAAATCATATAGTCTGGCTATGCTCCATCTTCACCACACAAAGTATTCAAATCATGCACAACCCCGATGACAAGCCAAGCAATTGTTTCATACTCTAACTTTTTCAAAACTTTTTTCAATCTTCACGCAATACATGAGCGTGAGCCATGGATATAGCACTATAGGTGGAATAGAATGGTGGTTGTGGAGAAGACAAAAAGGAGGGGAAGATAGTCTCACATCAACTAGGCGTATCAATGGGCTATGGAGATGCCCATCAATAGATATCAATGTGAGTGAGTAGGGATTGCCATGCAACGGATGCACTAGAGCTATAAATGTATGAAAGCTCAACAAAAGAAACTAGTGGGTGTGCATCCAACTTGCTTGCTCACGAAGACCTAGGGCAATTTGAGGAAGCACATTATTGGAATATACAAACCAAGTTCTATAATGTAAAATTCCCACTAGTATATGAAAGTGACAACATATGAGACTCTCTATATGAAGAACATGGTGCTACTTTGAAGCACAATATATGAGACTCGCTATATCACGGTGCTACTTTGAAGCACAAGTGTGGTAAAAGGATAGTAACATTGCCCCTTTTTTATTTATTTTCCTTTTTTGGGCCTTCTTTTTTTTGGTCTTGCTCTCTCTTTTTTTATTGGGACAATGCTCTATTGAATGATGATCATCACACTTCTATTTATTTACAACTCAATGATTTCAACTCGATTCTAAAACAAAGTATGACTCTATATGGATGCCTCCGGCGGTGTACCAGGATATGCAATGAATCAAGAGTGACAAGTATGAACAAATTATGAACGGTGGCTTTGCCATAAATACTTATGTCAACTACATGATCATGCTAAGCAATATGACAATGATGAATGTGTCATGATGAACTAGATGGTGGAAAGTTGCATGGCAATATATCTCTGAATGGCTATGGAAATGCCATAATAGGTAGGTATGGTGGCTGTTTTGAGGAAGGTATATGGTAGGTGTATGATACCGGCGAAAGGTGCGCGGTATTAGAGAGGCTAGCAAAGGTGGAAGGGTGAGAGTGCGTATAATCCATGGACTCAACATTAGTCATAAAGAACTCAAATACTTATTGCAAAAATCTAGAAGTTTATCAAAGCAAAGTATTACGCGCATGCTCCTAGGGGGATAGATTGGTAGGAAAAGACCTTCGCTCGTCCCCGACCGCCACTCATAAGGAAGACAATCAATAAATAAATCATGCTCCGACTTCGTTACATAACAGTTCACCATACGTGCATGCTACGGGAATCACAAACCTTAACACAAGTATTCTTTAAATTCACAACTACTCAACTAGCATGACTTTAATATTATCACCTTCATATCTCAAAACAATTATCATGCTTCAATCTTTTCTTAGTATTCAACACACTCAAAAGAAAGTTTCACAAATCTTGAATACCAAGCATATTATTATTAAGCAAATTACCATGCTATTAAGAGACTCTCAAAATAATTTAAGTGAAGCATGAGAGATCAATAGTTTCTTTAAAACAAATCCACCACCGTGCTCTAAAAGATCTAAGTGAAGCACATAGAGCAAAATTATAACACTCAAAAGATATAAGTGAAGCACATAGAGCAAAACTACTTAGCTCAAAAGATATAAGTGAAGCACATAGAGCAAAACTACTTAGCTCAAAAGATATAAGTGAAGCACATAGAGTATTCTATCAAATTTTAATTCATGTATGGCTCTCTCAAATGGTGTGTACAACAAGGATGATTGTGGCATACTAAGACACAAAGACACAAATAATACAAGACGCTCCAAGCAAAACACATATGATGTTGGTGAATAAAAATATAGCTCCAAGTAAATTACCGATGGAAGTGGACGAAAGAGGGGATGCCTTCCGGGGCATCCCCAAGCTTTGACTTTTTGGTGTCCTTGGATTATCTTTGGGGTGCCATGGGCATCCCCAAGCTTAGGCTCTTGCCACTCCTTGTTCCATGATCCATCAAAAGAATTCACCCAAAACTTCAAAACTTCACAACACAAAACTCAAAATAGAAAACTCGTGAGCTCCGTTAGCGAAAGAAAACAAAAGACCACTTCAAGGTACTGTAATGAAATCATTCTTTATTTATATTGGTGTTAAACCTACTGTATTCCCACTTCTCTATGAATTATAAACTATTTTACTAGCCATAGATTCATCAAAATAAGCAAACAACACACGAAAAACAGAATCTGTGAAAAACAGAACAGTCTGTAGTAATCTGTAGCTAGCGCAAGATCTGGAACCCCAAAAATTCTAAAATAAATTTCTGGACGTGAGGAATTTATCTATTAATCATATTCAAAAATAATTAACTAAATAGCACTCTTCAAGTAAAAATTACAGCAGTTCTCGTGAGCGCTAAAGTTTCTTTTTTTTACAGCAAGTTCAACAAGACTTTCCCCAAGTCTTCCCAACGGTTCTACTTGGCAAAAACACTAATTAAACACAAAAAGCACAACCAAAACAGAGGCTAAATAATTTATTTATTACTAATCAGGATCAAAAAGCAAGGAATAAAAATAAAACTGGGTTGCCTCCCAACAAGCGCTATCGTTTAACGCCCCTAGCTAGGCATAAAAGCGAGGATAGATCTAGGTATTGCCATCTTTGGTAGGCAATCCATAAGTGTCTCTCATGATAGTTTCATATGGTAATTTTATTTTCTTTCTAGGAAAGTGTTCCATGCCCTTTTTAATGGAAATTTAAATCTAATATTCCCTTCCTTCATATCAATAATCGCACCAACCGTTCTAAGGAAAGGTCTACCAAGAATAATAGGGCAAGAAGGATTGCAATCTATATCAAGAACAATGAAATCTACGGGCACATAATTCCTATTTTCAACAATAAGAACATCATTAATCCTTCCCATAGGTTTCCTAATAGTGGAATCCGCAAGATGCAAGTGTAGAGAGCAATCATCAAAATTACGGAAATCTAGTAAATCACACAAAGTCTTGGGAATAATAGAGACACTCGCACCCAAATCACACAAAGCATAAAAATCATGATCTTTAATTTAATTTTAATAGTTTGTTCCCACTCATCATAGAGTTTTTTAGGGATAGAAACTTTCAACTCAAGTTTTTCTTCATAAGATTGCATCAAGGCATCAACAATATGTTCGGTGAAGGCTTTATTTTGACTATAAGCATGTGGAGAATTTAGCACGGATTGCAACAAGGAAATACAATCAATTAAAGAGCAACTTCCATAATTAAATTCCTTGAAATCCAATCTAGTGGGTTTAGCAGCATCTAGATTTTTATTTCTTTCAATCCCACTTTCATCAATTTCATCATTAAGATCTAAATACTCCAAATTTTTAGAACGCCTTCTAGGTAAAGGAAGATCATATTCAGTTTCATCAAGATTCATATTGCAAAATAAAGATTTAATAGGAGACACATCAATAACTTTTAGATCTTCATCTTGATTTTCATAGGTATTGGAAGAACACGCTTTAATAAAGGCATCTTTGGAAGCACGCATCCTAGCGGTTCTTTCCTTGCACTCATCAATGGAAATTCTCATGGCTTTGAGAGACTCATTGATATCATGCTTAGGAGGAATAGATCTAAGCTTTAAAGAATCAACCTCAAGAGAAATTCTATCAACGTTTCTAGCCAAATCATCAACTTTAAGCAATTTCTCCTCAAGCAAAGCATTAAAATTCTTTTGTGAATTCATAAACTCTTTAACACTATTCTCAAATTCAGAGGGCATCTTATTATAATTTCCATAAGAGTTGTTGTAGGAATTACCATAATTATTAGAAGGATTACTAGGATATGGCCTAGGATTAAAATTCCCTCTATAAGCGTTGTTACCAAAATTATTCCTACCAACAAAATTCACATCCATAGATTCATTGTTATTCTCAATCAAAGTAGACAAAGGCATATCATTAGGATCAGAAGAAACACTCTTAGTAGCAAATAATTTCATAAGTTCATCCATCTTTCCACTCAAACACATTAATTTCTTCTATCTCATGCACTTTTTTATTAGAAGATCTTTCAGTATGCCATTGAGAATAATTAACCATAATATTAGCTAGGAGTTTAGTAGCATCTCCTAAAGTGATTTCCATAAAAGTGCCTCCCGCAGCCGAATCTAAAAGATTTCTAGAAGCAAAATTCAATCCGGCATAATTTTTTTTGTATAATCATCCACAAATTCAAACCATGAGTAGGGCAATTATGTATCATTAATTTCATTCTCTCCCAAGCTTGTGCAACATGTTCATGATCAAGTTGTTTAAAGTTCATAATATCGTTTCTAAGAGAGATGATCTTAGCGGGAGGAAAATACTTAGAGATAAAAGCATCTTTGCACTTGTTCCATGAATCAATACTATTCTTAGGCAAAGACGAAAACCAAGCTTTAGCATGATCTCTACGCAAAAAAGGAAATAGCTTCAATTTAACTACATCATTATTGATATCTTTTTTCTTTTGCATATCACATAAATAAACGAAGCTATTCAGATGAGTAGCGGCATCTTCACTAGGAAGGCCGGCGAATTGAACTTTCATAACAAGATTCAACAAAGCACTAATTTCACAAGATTCAGCATCGATAAGAGGAGCAAACGGGGTGCTAAGGAAATCATTATTATTGGTATTGGTGAAGTCACACAATTTAGTAGTATCTAGAGCCATCGCGACAAACAAGCAATCTAACACACGAGCAAACAAAAAGGCAAATAGAGAGGGAGGATAGAGAGAGGCCGAATAAAACGGCAAGGGTGAATTGGGGGGAGAGGGAAACGAGAGGCAAATGGCAAATAATGTAATGCGAGAGATAGGGATTGTGATGGGTACTTGGTATGTTGACTTTTTGCGTAGACTCCCCGGCAATGGCGCCAGAATTCCTTCTTGCTACGTCTTGAGCTTGCATTGGTTTTCCCCGAAGAGGAAGGGATGATGCAGCAGAGTAGCGTAAGTATTTCCCTCAGTTTTTGAGAACCAAGGTATCAATCCAGTAGGAGCCCACGCTCAAGTCCCTCGTACCTGCACAAAGCGATAGCTACTCGCAACCAACGCGATTAGGGGTTGTCAATCCCTTCACGTTCACTTACGAGAGTGAGATCTGATAGATATAATATTTTTGGTATTTTTGGTATAAAGATGCAAAGTAAAAAGTAAAAGCAAAGTAAAAAGCAAAGCAAGATTAAAGTGATGGAGATTGATATGATGAGAATAGACCCGGGGGCCATAGGTTTCACTAGTGGCTTCTCTCAAGAGCATAAGTATTCTACGGTGGGTGAACAAATTACTGTTGAGCAATTGACAGAATTGAGCATAGTTATGAGAATATCTAGACATTATCATGTATATAGGCATCACGTCCGTGACAAGTAGATCGAAACGATTCTGCATCTACTACTATTACTCCACTCATGGACCGCTATCCAGCATGCATCTAGAGTATTAAGTTAAAAACAGAGTAACGCCTTAAGCAAGATGACATGATGTAGAGAGATAAATTCATGCAATATGAAATAAACCCCATCTTGTTATCCTCGATGGCAACGATACAATACGTGCCTTGCTGCCCCTTCTGTCACTGGTAAGGACACCGCAAGATCGAACCCAAAGCTAAGCACTTCTCCCATGGCAAGAACTACCAATCTAGTTGGCCAAACCAAACGGATAATTCAAGAGACTTGCAAAGATAACCAATCATACATAAAAGAATTCAGAGAAGATTCAAATATTATTCATAGATAGACTTGATCATAAACCCACAATTCATCGGTCTCAACAAACACACCGCAAAAAGAAGATTACATCGAATAGATCTCCACAAGAGAGGGGGAGAACTTTGTATTGAGATTCAAAGAGAGAGAAGAAGCCATCTAGCTACTAACTATAGACCCGAAGGTCTGAGGTAAACTACTCACACTTCATCGGAGGGGCTAGGATGATGTAGAAGCCCTCCGTGATGACGACCCTCTTCCGGCGGAGCTCCGGAACATGCCCCAAGATGGGATCTCGTGGATACAGAAAGTTGCGGCGGTGGAATTAGGTTTTTGGCTCCTGTTCTGGTCGTTAGGGGGTATGTGTGTATATATAGGAGGAAGAAGTACGCCGGAGGAGCAACGATGGGCCCACGAGGCAGGGGGCACGCCCTAGGGGGGGCCCACCCTCGTGACCGCCTCTTTTGTTCCTTGGAGCAGGGTCCAAGTCTCTTGGAGCAGGGTCCAAGTCTCTTGGATCACGTTCGGTGAGAAAATCACGTTCCCGAAGATTTTATTCCGTTTGGACTCCATTTGATATTCCGTTTATCTGAAACACTAAAATAGGCAAAAAAACAGCAATTCTGGGCTGGGCCTCCGGTTAATAGGTTAGTCCCAAAAATAATATAGAAGTGGAAAATAAAGCCCAATATAGTCCAAAACAGTAGATAATATAGAGCAATCAAAAATTATAGATACGTTGGAGACGTATCACACACCACTAGCCCCACCACACAGGACCTGCACTCTAGCAAAAGGTATACCGATTTCATTTTCCATAGCACCGGCTGTACCACAGAAAAATCCCACTCCAGCAAAAAGTATAGCAAGTCCACCGGCCGAAGACCTATCCCAACTGCAGAGACGGCCAATTCCTGCAGATTGGAACCCCATTCCATTTATTCCCAGTTTAAAAGACAATGCTTTCGGTGTTGTTAGGGACTACGTGCATATATTCCCATCATGGGAAGATTATTGTGAAGACAAACACCATTTTCACATCTTCCTGTCCAACTTACGTGTAAGTGCTATTATTCATGGCTATTATTTTCCTGTTTTCTGCTGATTGAACACATCAATGATTTACATTACATTGTTGTAACTAGGCGAGGGTCAATCTGGATAGTCATGACGAGCAAAGCTTGCTTGGGCTTTTCAAGGAAGCATTGCAGTAGTATCGGTGTTACCTGAGGAAATCACACTTTGATGGCAAGTCTATAAATGAATTTCTAGTGAAGTCTCCTGTGCTAAATTTAGAAGACATTGAATGGAAATTGTTATGCACCGGTCTCGTTCCCAGGATGAGGTACTATCTATGAAATCACATGACAATTTGAACTTCTACTTTTTCGCATGTGCCTTACGGATCTTTTTTGCAGGAAATCTGCTCGAAGAAGAATTCCTGTTTGACAAGAACGACATGATATCTCAAATATGCTGCCCGCTGCTTTGCTCTTGTTAGTACCTGTTGTCCTGTATCATTGTACTTGCATACATACCTGGTTCATTATATGACAGCAGTATGCATTATAGCTTGCTTATCAATTGTTCACTCCAAATTATCTGATCTGTATGAATGGTTACATTAGTGTAGAATATATCCAATGCCAATGTTTTTTTAGCTCTGCATTGTTCTTGTAAGTACATGTTGTCCTTTATCAGTGTACTTATAATGACAGGTAGTTGTTCATGTACCATCACTCTGCAGCATATTTTCCTTTGCCCTCCATTTTCTACACATCAAATCTATATTTACGCTTACCATAAGGTTGGTACTGAAGAAGTTTAGTTGTGCATTTCTCTTGGCTGTACCTTTTTCCTGTATCGCTGCACTTACATTTATAGCTACTTGGTTATGTAGCATCACTCTTCATCTTATCTTAAATATTCTCCATTTTTTCGTATATTATCACATCTATATTTACTCTTAACAAAATGTAGAATAAAGGCAATGCTTTTGAAGAAGATTCTGTGGTAAACTTCTTGAATTGCCCCCCCATCAGCATGGACAAGGCCTTTATAGAGCCTGTCTTCACCAATAATGTAAGTTTGTCCATCTCAAGCCTTCAAACTTTGTTGTATATATTTGGTTAGGCATGACTGCAACAGCTGTTTATTTTTGGTGTTTGCATCAAATTGCTTGTTTAAAGTTTATTATATGTAGTTCATAAACAAAAGTTTGTCCTTTCTCAATTTAAGTTTTCAGTTGTACAACCAAGTTCCTTCTTCATACCATGTAAATTAAACTATACAGAGCAAGTGATCTTCTTTTGCACTGCATGTATGCTTCTGTTCTTCATCTGTAATCTAGTGGTGTGGTGAACCTACCCACTACAGCACAATGTCATATTCTGCAATGTCTTAACTATGAAAAATGGCATATCATTCTGCTATTATTTAAGCCGTCTCTTTATTTGACAATCTGAAATGATATAAATTGACAGCACACTGATGATTGATACTTATGAGTTCTTGATCTGTAATCCAGTGGTGTCGTGAAGCTGCCAACTCCTTCACAATGTCATTTCCTGCCATGTCTTGACCTGAACAATACCATATTGTGTTAATGCAAATTTAAACTATGTCACTTTATTCGTCAGTAAGAAATGTGATGAATTGTCAGCACTGATACTTTTATGTGCAAAACCTATCATCTGTATGCTTGTTTATCTTTCAGAGTGAGGAAGATATAAGTGTTGAACAAGCGCAGTCTCATCATCTTGCTCAGCTGCTTGCGCTGCAGCTCACCAGCAGGGCTAACCTTTCTTGAACTCTATTGAAGTGCTGTCTGTTTTGTATATTATTTTGTTGGCGTGTTTATTTGCACTGGTGGCGATCTTGTGGGCCTTTAGCTGGGCCAGCCCATTATGGTCCGCGAAATCTTGTGGGCCTTTAGCTGCCAGCCCATTATGGTCCAAAAAATCTCGTGGGCCTTTAGCTGGGTCGGCCCATTATGGTCCCCAAAATCTTGTGGGCCTTTAGTTGGGCCGTCCCATTTAAACTTGTTGGGCCATGCCACATGTCGACGTATCCTAGGCGCCTTCTGTCCAGTGAGTGGATGACATCTGTCCCGACGATGAGCCGACACGTGTTTCCTCTAGTCAATGATGATTTTACACGTGGAAAATCCCCATTGGTCGGGGCTGTTAATGGGTTATCGGATCCAAAACCCGACCCGATAGCTTAACGGCGTTCCGTTACGGTGGATGCCACGTGTCGGTCACCCTTGACGAAAGCACTTCTGTGACCCGCGATTTATCGTCATGGAAGTGGACACTTCCGTGATGATAATTTTGGTAATGTCATGGAACACTTCTACGACAACAAAGGTATGACTATCTTGATTCTATCATAAATTTGTCATGGATGTACATGCATGACAAAAAAGTGACCTACTGTGACAAACACGTATCATCACGGAAGTGTATTTTTTTGTAGTGTACATAGTCCTATCAACATACAACTAACCCTATGGTGTGATCCACGCGCATGCTCATATGATGGGCACCAAAGGACAACAACATAACCACAAGCAAATTAAATCAATCATAGTAATTCATCAACTATCGATAGGACAACAAAAATCTACTCAGACATCATAGGATGGCAACACATCATTGGATAATAATATGAAGCATAAAGCACCATGTTCAAGTAGAGGGTACAGCGGGTTGCGGGAGACTGGACCACTGTAGATAGAGGGGGGAAGGTGATGGAGATGTTGGTGAAGATGGCGGAGGTGTTGGTGTAGATTGCGGTGATGATGATGGCCCCCGGCGATGTTCCATCGCCACCGGAAGCGAGGGGGAGAGAGCCCCCCTTCTTCTTATTCTTCCTTGAACTTATCCCTAGATGGGAGGAGGGTTTCCCCTCTGGTCCATGGCCTCCATGGAGGCAGAGGGGAGAGAGCCCCTCCGAGATTGGATCTGTCTCCCTGTCTCTCTCTGTTTCTGCATTCTCAGATTCTGCCCTTTCACCGTTTCTTATATTCCCGGAGATCCGTAACTCCGGTTGGGCTGAGATTTTAACACGATCTCTATCCGGATATTATCTTTCTAACGGCTAAATAAGGGCATCAACCGCCTTACGGGGTGGCCACAAGGGCCCAGGGCGCGCCCGCCCCCTGCCTCGTGCCCCGCTCGGGCATCGTCTCGCGTTGATTTTTCTTCCCAAAAATCACATATATTCCAAAAAATTCTTCGTCAGTTTTTATCCCGTTTAGACTCTGTTTGATATGAATTTTCTGCGAAACAAAGAAACATGCAACAAACAGGAACTGGCACTGGACACTGAATCAATATGGTAGTCCCAAAAATATTATAAAAAGTTGCCAAAAGTATATGAAAGTTGTAGAATATTTGCATGGAACAATCAAAAATTATAGATACGGCGGAGACGTATCAGTTCCATATCCATAACTAAAGATATAGAACAGCTTAGAACAGCAAATAAAAATTACTTAGTGATAAAGCAAACAAGCACACACGAGAATATTCACCCCACACTATAACTCCCCGGCAACGGCGCCAGAAAAAGCTCTTGATAACCCACAAGTATAGGGGATCAATTGTAGCCTCTTTCGATAAGTAAGAGTGTCGAACCCAACGATGAGCTAAAGGTAGGACAAATATTCCCTCAAGTTCTATCGACCACCGATACAACTCTACGTACGCTTAACGTTCGCTTTACCTAGAACAAGTATGAAACTAGAAGTACTTTGTAGGTGTTGTTGAATAGGTTTGCAAGATAATAAAGAGTGCGTAAATAAAAAGTAGGGGCTGTTTAGATGAAGACACAACTAAGTTAGTTTTACTAGAGAGCTTGTTGTCACACAAGAAAGTTATTTGTCCCTAGGCAATCGATAACTAGACCGGTAATCATTATTGCAATTTTATTTGAGGGAGAGGCATAAGATAACATACTTTATATTCTTGGATCATATGCACTTATGATTGGAACTCTAGCAAGCATCCGCAACTACAAAAGATTATTAAGGTAAAACCGAACCATAGCATTATAAGGCATCAAGTCCTCTTTATTCCCATACGCAAACAACCTACTTACTCGGGTCTGTATTTCTATCACTCACGCCACCCACCATAAGCAAATCATGAACATATTGCAAACCCTTCAGCGGGGATCCCTCACGCTTGCGCAACACGGAGAGCACCATAGGACAGCACCAATAATAAAACATGCAACTCAAACAAATCACGATCATCAATTAACCCATAGGACAAAACGGATCTACTCAAACATCATAGGATAGCCATACATCATTGGAAAATAATATATAGCGTTGAGCACCATGTTTAAGTAGAGATTGCAGCGGATAAAATAGGTGTTACACTGCTGCATAGAGGGGGGAAGAGTTGGTGATGATGGCGGTGAAGTTGTTGGTGTAGATTGCAGTGATGATGATGGCCCCGATGGCGTTCTGGTGCCACCGGAAGAGAGGGGGAGAGAGCCCCCTTCTTCTTCTTCCTTGACCTTCTCCCTAGATGGGAGAAGGGTTTCCCCTCTGGTCCATGGCCTCCATGGCATGGGAGGGGCGAGAGCCCCTCTGAGATCGGATCTATCTCTCTCTGTTTCTGCGTTCCAAATTCTGCCCCTTCACCGTTTCTTAAATTCCCGGAGACCCGTAACTCGGATTGGGCTGAATTTTGGACACGATCTCTATCCGCATATCAGCTTTCTTGAGGCGAAAGAAGGGCATCAACCGCCTTACAGGGTGGCCACGAGGGCCCAGGGCGCGCCTGACCCCCTGGGGCGCGCCCCCTGCCTCATGGCCCTCTCGGGCATCGTCTCGCGTTGATTTTTCTTCCCAAAAATCACATATAATCCAAAAAAATCTCCATCAGTTTTTATCCCGTTTGGACTCCGTTTGATATGGATTTACTGTGAAACAAAAAACATTCAACAAACAGGAACTGGCACTGGGCACTGGATCAATATGTTAGTCCCAAAAATAGTATAAAAAGTTGTCAAAAGTAGATGAAAGTTGTATAATATTAGCATGGAACAATCAAAAATTATAGATACGACGAAGACGTATCACGCAGCTCCAGGAGCACGCCAGAGTCGAAGCTGGGCCGGGGTGGATACCGGCCAACGAACAACGCCTGCAGGGGGTGGGTGCGAACCTGCAAAGATACCAACAAGCCTGAGGAGTTGGAAGAAGACACAACTCCAAACGGGAAGCGCGAGATCTGGAGCCGCTCCAGACAGCCATGGACACAAACATAGGAGTAGGTCCGTGACCACCAGTGCCGGAGCCGCATCTGCAGGGAGGAGGGCGAAGGGAGCGCAAGCGTGCCATGCCTCCAGCCAGCGCATTGCAAGGGCAGACGCCGCCAGGCAACCGCCGAAAATACAACATGGAGACGCCACCTTGGAGCCGTGCTGCAAGCCGCGGAAGGAAGAATGCCACCGCGGCACCCCAAGGCCAAATCGACCCGGCCAAGAAGCCCCGACACCATCCTCCTGGATTCCGGCGCCGACAACAGCAGAGGTGCTAGCGGCCGCCCAGATCTGACACAGGAGAAGGTAGGCGGGGCGAGGACGCATCGGAGAGCGGGCGGGGCAGCCGGAGCCCGGAGGAAGGGGGCGGGTGAGGTCCGGGAAGGAGAGGTCGGCGGCAGCACACCGGCGCCATGCGCGAAGGGATCCGACGTCGGAGAAGGGGGCGGTGGCCAGGAGTCGGGCAAGCCGAGGTGCCCCACCGCCACCATCCTGGGAACCGGCGCGGCTTCGCCGGCCACTCCTCTGGTGGCGGCGAGGATGAGGGGCGGGAGGGAGGGGTGCGGAGACGCGGCCTTGGGCCCCCCTGCCGTTGCCGCTAGGGGAGGCGACGCGGGGGTCGCGAGATTGGTTGGCTGTAATCTCATGGGCCTAAACCCTGAGACTACCTAGAAAGTCCTAAGAAGTAGGTCCAACGCTTGCATCAAGCTTTAGTGACAAACAAAAACAATGTTTCAGCCACTTGACATAAGCTTAATTCCGGAATGTGCTCTGATTCACAAATGAAAAAAGTGAATGCACACCATTCAGAGACATGGCCAGTGCTTAGGAGGAGACTTGAAGCACATCCTCCAAGTCATGAAAAAGACTATGATCCATATTATAGTTATGTGACATCTCCTCTCTCCATTGTTCTTTAATACAAAGGTAACATAGCTGCCCCTACACCATTGTTATCGATCAGATGTAATTCTTGGTGTGCTTGTTGTGATGTGATGAATTGCCACTTTGTGATCAGATTATACACGAAATTCTATTTGGGTTCTTTGAATTTTTTTGTTGTATGATTTTTATATACCTATATGCTTTCTCATCTATTAGTCTTGCATGTGCCATATTTAGATGAATTATCTCCAAGAGAAAGTTGAGTCTGTTGGTTGGTTTTGTACACATATATACTCTCTCATCGGTCAGTCGACATATGGCATACTTCGCACGCTTCATTTACTTTGGAGGTTACCAAGGCAATGCACAAACACCAAGTCGTCATAATGCGACCTTCATATTTTCCATGTGAGTAGGATCCCTAGTCATTGGATCATCGGTTCTTCTCCAATAATCCAAATTCAGAAGAACACACTTGACAGAAGCATTGGTTTCATTCATATAGATAATGACAGAAAATTAGCCGCACTAGAACTTACATTCATAGAACATCTAATACTCCCTCCGTTCACTTTTATAAGTCGTTTCAGACAACTAAAATTGACCTATTTTGCATGTTGTCTGAAATACCAACAAGGACTTATAAAAGTGAACAGAGGGAGTAATTAATTAGAACTAAGTAGCCTAACTACTTGCGGCCATGACTAAATTTCCCAGTGGTGGCGGGGTAGGGGTCAAGTGGGAATGTGGTAATGCGATCCTCGACGACCTCATCCCAGGTCGGCTATGCGTCGGCGGCGGTAGCATTGTGGGTCCCGATGCCTTGAAAAAGGGCATCAACTTGATTATACTACGCCAGCCTTGGGTCGACAATTGCGGCGGTGTCAGGAGCAACAATGTGGTCCCAAATCCGTTGCCCCCTTTTTGCGTCGTGATTCGCGTGCTCGTGAAGGGCCACTTCCATCAACTCCCAATAGGGGTCCAGTGGATTCGTTTTCTTCTCTTCCTCCTCATCCCCGAAACTAAAGATAAGAGGGAGCTCCTTTCGCTGCGTCATTGGCGAGGAAGTGGTGGATTATAGGCGGGCGAGAGGGGATTGGGAGGCATCGAAGAGTCAAAAGGATAAGCGAGAGAGGGGAGGGTTCCTGCCTTTTATAAGCCGCCTTGGGACCATTAGGAGGGCCGTTGGAAAGGTGGGAGGCGGCCATCAAGGGGTGCACTTCCCAGTGAAAACACGGTCGAGTTGCTCACACGCCTCCTCCTGGCCTGCCCACAGGCAAGCCAGAAGATGATGTCGCTTGGCGACCATCAAATGAGCCTCCACGGGAAATCAGCAGAGCGGCATGCTATTTAAAGTTGTGCGGTTAACAATCACATATCTCCGATTGCCAGGTGGGAGGCCGTGCTGCTTCAAACCCTGCTTGTGGCCCGAGGGGGCTGTTTGGATTGTGACTATGTTTGCCATATATTGCCACATTATTTTTGCCACACTTGCCACACTTGCTTAACTTAAGTTGCTCAAATTGTTAGCCACACTTTGGCTTGCCTAAGGAAATATTATCACACTTTTTGTGTCTATGACACGTAGGGTTCTCTTTTCATAAAACAATTCTTGCCTTAGGTGTGGTTAGAACCAAACACCCACCTAACTTGGTCAAACAGAAAACTTGTTGCCTTGGCTGACAATTGGGTTTGGAACTAGCTCACATAGTTGCCCTACATGATTATGATCACATAGTAGCCCTACATGATTATGATCGACCTGATGTAATTTTTGGTGTGCTTATTGTGATGTGATAATTTGTCACTTTATGATCATATTATAAATGAATTTCTACTTGGTTTATTTGAACTTCTTCGCCTCATGATTTATATACCTATATGCTCTCCGATTTATTAGTCTTGCACGTGCCATGTTTAGACGAATGATCTCCAAGGTGAAGTTGTGTCTGTTGGTTGGTTTTACATACATATACACAATATACTCTCTGATCTATTAGTCGCCATATGGCATATCTCGTGCGCTCCTTATGCTTTTGAAGGCCACCAAGGCAATGCGCAAACATGGAGTCATCATGATGCAACCTTCATATTTTCCCGGCAAGTAGGACCACCCAATCATTAGATCATCGGTTCTTCCCCAATAATTCAGGGAAAATATGATCATCGCTTCATCGGCTCCCCGGTAATTTTCCACCCATAGTTTGTAGCATCTCTCCTTTGTTTACCATTTTATTTCTAACTTATCCTTCGTTCACCATGTTCACCTCAAGCATCTTCTTCTTCAGCACCGTCAGAAAATACCCATCACGGGTGCAAGAGTTTACTAAATCATTCGTTTCTGCCGGCAGTCCCGGCTGCGTCGGTGCACCCCCTCGTTGACCCACCCATTCTTTCTCATCTTTTTTATTTGTTTCTCGACATAAAAAAACGATTCTTCCGTTCTTGTATGGCATGATAAATAAAAATTGATTCTTTTCTTTATTGATGCGGGAGCGTGTGAGAGGACGAGGAAGCACCGGCGGCAGTCGGCGACGGGAAGAGAAGTGGACCGTGGAACACGCCGGCCACGTGCACCCCCAGCTCCCTTCGCGAACCGCGTAATGGAGAGGTTAGTAGAATAAAAATCAAATCTTTGCAAGCAGGGAGAAAGCGGCCGTCGGTTGATTAAGGGGCAGGAGAGAGCAGAGCGGGGCAGAGGAGGCTTTGCTTTTGCTTGGTTCCTCTTCCTCCTCCTCCTCCCCCGTCGACAAGCAAAGGCCACCCACCCCAGCTACCCACCCGACGCTGCCCGCGCAACCTCCCGTCCCTCCCCCGCATTCCCCTCCTGGGAACGAATCCTCTAACATCATGAAGAGATGTCACGAAGCTATAGTGCAATCCCAGTGCAAAACGAAGAAGGGATGTCACGGACACTACAGCAAAGACAATATGCGCAATTACTGCGTGTCGGTAGAAGTAGCCGGGACGACCGGCCGCGGGGCATTGGCTTGGATAACCGGTCGAGGGCCATTGGACAGATGCACCGGCGGCCTCGGCGGAGCGGCTCCATGCCCCACTGCCGCAGCGGTCGGTGGCCTCAGTGGAGCAGCGCCACGGCCCACCGCCATAGGTCCCGGCGGAGCCGGCGGCGGCGGCCGAAGTCCAGCAGTGCCACGATCCGCAGCCGTAGACGCTTCGGACGCCAGCGCTGGTTTTGGGCCGGGTGGGATGCCACTCCCTGCAGCAGCCGCTGGTCGCACTCCCGGCGGCACGCCGCGCCCTGCCGGCAAGACCGGCCTCTGCCCTAGCGCACCGCCGCCTCGTCCAGCCGGCGTCGCTCCGCCCCCCAAGGTTCTTTGGATCAGCAGAAGGAGCACTTCCCCGCCCAGCCATGGCGAGGGGAGGGATACGGGTTGCGCGGCCAGGACCACAGCGAGGAAAACCCGGCAGAACGGAGCGCTTGGCAACCCTAGGCGGCTGAAGGACAGATCGGACACGACGATCTTCAACCCTGCATGGCTCGATAAGCAGGGGAGGCGCGTCCAGGCTCTCCTGGGCCACATACCCAGTCGAAGCCGGTCCACCAGGCCCTTCGTCAACACCCCCATGTTGGGCCTCATACCCATGCACAGGCTTGCAGCCGGCCCACTCCTCGACAGTCCCTTCGCGGTCCAAGATGAAATTCAAACAAGCAGCCCTAGCCACCCGAATCTCAGCCGCCACCCTGATCTCCGGCACCAGGGGCACTGGCTCCGGTCTCCCTCTTCTCTTATTCTTCTTACGGACAACCCGAGTCCAAGCGTCTTGCAGGAAAAAATCTGACAAAGTTATGGGTTTGATGCATACCTTAGGTAGGATGGGACTCTGCTAGGGCTGATTTTTTTATGGTCCGTGTTTCATCATCATCATGGAATTTGGTTGAACACGACGACTGTCCCGAAGTTGCTCCAAGTAATTTTCCGCCCATAGTTTGTAGCTCAAACCAGGTCGCTCTTGAGGAGTGAGAAAACCTAACAGGCCTCGCGAGTCGCTCGGCGACTCACGAGGCGTCCAGCGCCGCCACCCAAAAAGCCTCTCCACCGTTCCCTCCTCGCCGCAGCCGCCAGCCGGCTTGCCGGTCGACGGTGGCGGGCTGCTAGGCCTCTTCCGTCTCCACCCATGTCCTGTCCCTTCTTCCCATGACCCTCGATCTTGGAGCTTGGCAGCGCTGCGCTCTAGCCATGCGCTCGTCCTTCCCGGAGATGCAGCATGCTATGAGAGCTGGTGTACGGCGGTTCGTCGCCACGGAGGTCAGCTACGCGCTCGTGTTCGGCGGCTGCGTACGTCTCGTCCCGCCCGACGACGCGCGTATGGCGTCCTGTGTGCGCCGTCCCGAATCTACCACGGCCTGAGGCGGGCCTGCTCCTACCGGCTCGATTAACGACCTGGCAGGAGACTCTCGGCGTATGTATTGTTGCGGCGGCTGTGGTGGTGCACGGGCAATCTGATCTGGCCTGTTTGATACCGCTGTGGACGGCCATGATGCCAGCACGGATCAGGACAAATATGATGCTTGATGGCAGCTCTTCAGACTTTCAGTGGTTGTCGATACGGCGGTGGTTGGCTGAGTGCAGCTCTGATCCGCTTGACGGCCTTCGGAAGGCATGCCACCGTTGGTAGATGGTTGGGCGGCTACAGACGGCGATTTGACGCAGAGGGTATGGTTGCGCAGCGGCGTGGTGGATTCTAGTCGAGTGCATGTAGCTGCTGGGATCGTGAAAAGTGGCGGGGATGACACATGATTGACTTCGATCTGGTGGTGCTTCTAGTATCCGGTCTCGAGCTCCGGGATGAAAATCCAAGGTCTAACCCATGTTGGTTTTACCTGGCAATGGCGATGTTTTTGCATCGTTACCTTGTTGAAGGCATTGCATGGATATGCTCGGACTTGCTTCTTCAGGATGAAAACCTAGATTCTGATCATTGGTGGTCGGATCCGGTGACGGCAGTGTTTGAGCATCGTTGCCTTGTTGAAGGCGTTGTTGTTGAAGAACTTTTTCGTTGTCCTTGTGGTGTCAAGAGATGATTGGTGCGGATATGGTCGTCGATGTAGTTTGTCGGTCGCTGTTTTGATCATAGGGATTTTTTTTACTCGCTTAGGCATAGCTTTGGTCTTGTATGACTTTGCTTTTTGCCAGCGTTTTTTTTAGCGTGAGTGCGTTGGTGTTGGCTATGTGCATCCTAGCTATGCAGAGGCTGGGTTTGTGCTCTTTGTGTCTGTATCTTCTTAATGTTTCATTTTGAGTCAATAAAATCCATCATTTTTCGAAAAATCTGCAACCTATCCTTTGTTCACCATGTACGCCCATTGGTGGATCGCAGCGCCGCCCGCTCTTGTTTATCTTATTACACGCTGCAAGTAGTGCCAACCATCTGTTCCGTGGCGCCTCCGGTAGCCCATGTGCGCCCTGTTGTCCCTTCAACGGTCAAGGAAAAGGGGATCTGATGGCGCCCATGGAGAGGATGGAACCTAGACAGCAGCAACACTACTAGCAGTCATTTTGCCCTTTGCAGTCCCTGCCATCCTCCTCTCGCCTGCAGGCCGGCTCCTACTTCCAAGGTGAGCTCTCTCTCTGCCGCCTCTATCTATGTATGTACTGGTTGATTGATGGATGTGGATCTCCGCACCGCGGCAGCAACTTTCTCTGGTTTATTCGACCCTTTTCCATACCCCCATTGCTGTCAGCTCAAGGTAGTATATCTGCCACACATTCCCGTTGTGTAACTGTGGGAAAGGTGTCACTTTTGGATACGGAGTACTTCAGTTTGTGGCAACGCCATTGCTTTCCGTGGAATGAGCTTCAGGTGAACTCAAAAGGGCATCGATCGTTGCATCTCTTAGAATAGAGCATGGGGAGTGCTTATCTTTTTCCTTGGGTGTCCGTGCTCGTCATGGACATGGAGCGAATTCCGGAAATAATCTAGTTTATCATCTGCTTGTGTCGTACTTCCTCCGTTCCGAAATACTTATGAAAAAATGTATAAAAATAGATGTATCTAAAACTAAAATACGTCTAGATACGTCTATTCCTCCGACAAATATTTCCGGACGGAGTACTTACTCAAATGCCGGAGTACAAACATCCCGGATGAATGGCGATCCGGCCGGCCACCTGCATATTATTGTGCAGCCAGAGTGTTTCGTTTTTCATCACCAATGACAAGGTTCCGGACATTTTTGTGCAGCTAGATCTGTCTGATTCGGCGGTTCTCCGGCGGGGAATCTGCGGCAAGAACAGAGCGTTGAACCGCGGTTGTGAACTCTGATCGCGCGCGGTTGCTGGGACGATGCAAGCGGCGGCGCGGCAGGTGGAGGACAAGGAGTGCTACAGCTACACCACCAATGGCGCGGCCAACGGGCGGGCGCACCGCAAGAACCCGGCCGCGTCCTCCAGGCTCAAGCCGATGCCGTCCAAGTGGGACGACGCGCAGAAGTGGCTCGTGGGCATGTCCAACAGCGGCGGCGGCGGCGACGGGCTGCACGGCGGCAAGGCCGCCAAGCCCCGCAACTCCAACGCCGACGACCGGCGCCTCCTCAGCTCGTCCTCGCAGAACGGCCGCATCTCCTGCAGCAGCGTGGACGGCGGGGTCGAGTACAACATGGTGGCGGCGCCCCCGACGCCGCCGCAGCTGGGCGAGGACGACGTCGGGGAGACCAAGAACATGGACTGCAGCATGGTGCGGCCGCACTGCCACGGTTCGCCCGTGTCGGTGTGCCTGCGGGACATGGGCACCGAGATGACGCCCATCGCCAGCAAGGAGCCGTCCAGGGCCGCCACGCCGCTGCGCTCCACCACGCCCGTCGCGCGGAGCCCGATACCGTCCCGGTCGTCCACGCCGGGGCGGCGGCGGCAGGACGCGCCGCCCGCGGCCGCTCTTGGCTCCGACGTGGCCAGGGCCGCGGAGCAGGCCGCGGTAAGCAACAACGCCGTCAGCGGCGGCGAGGCGGACATGGACAGCGACGGCGGCGCTCCCAGAGCCAACACGCTCGAGTCCCGCGCGGCGGCCTGGGACGAGGCCGAGCGGGCCAAGTTCATGGCGAGGTGCGCACGAAACGCAACCCATAGAAAATCGCCAGCGTCGCGCGCAGATCTGCTCGCCAGCTCCCTTAATCCGTTCATCGATCGTGACATTTTCCCCGGCTCGTGTGGATGGATGCAGATACAAGCGCGAGGAGGTGAAGATCCAGGCCTGGGAGAACCACGAGAGGCGAAAAGCCGAGCTGGAGATGAAGAAAATAGAGGTAACCACATTTCTGAAGATTCCATCCTTTGGCGCTAGACCGAATCTCATGCCATGATTGTGCAAAGGCGCGTACAGAAAGGTGGCGAGGATGGCATCAGTTTTCGTGCTCCGTCCATCCATTCATTCTCACACAGGAGTTTGCAGTGGTCCATCCAATTAGTAGTAGAATTCATTCGCTGCACGTCTGCGCCTGCATAAGCCTACAGCGAAACAGACAAGCGGCGCTGCGGATCTTGAATGATCCATCACCCCATCTTTTCCGAACGAGCGATCTTGAATGGCACCACAGACACTGACTGGCCCAATTGAATTCACCGTACCAGTGGCGCAGTAGATCGCCATTACCATCACACGACACTGCTCGACCATCGCCGCAGTGGATCTGCGGCCGCTTGATGCGCCACATGAGCACTGTCGGGCGCTTATTAATTTATTTACTGCGCGCGCTGATGTCTTCACGCATGCCTGCGGTCGAAAATTGATGATTGAACTGAACCCGCAGATGAAGGCGGAGCAGATGAAGGCGCGGGCGCAGGAGAAGCTGGCGAGCAAGCTGGCGACGGCGCGGCGCGTGGCGGAGGAGAAGCGGGCGGTGGCGGAGGCGACGCTGAACGAGGGCGCGGCGAGGACGTCGGAGAAGGCGGACTACATCCGGAGGACCGGCCACCTGCCCTCCTCCTTCTTCTCCTTCAGAATCCCCTCCCTCTGCGGCTAGGCTCAACTGCCTCCCTACACAGGACAGATTCATAGGGATCACCGTATATGCACCTTGCCGGAGTGGAGTTCTTGCCATGTGTAGCCACCTCCACTGCCCCACTGCTTCATTTTGTGTCCATTCTCCACTGTAGGGGTTGATTGCTCGGTTGATTGCCAAGGGAAAGAAAATGTAGGGGTGAATGCACTTTTATATGATCCACATAGCCTGCTTCTCGATTCTCAACGAAGGTAGATAAAAGTTGTGCGCCTCTGCTACAATCAGCCAGTCATACATGTGCCTTGTTTGTCTGCTAGAATCATCTGAGATTGTTTTTTCTTTCTTTAACATATGTATGGACACAAGCACTCATATATACGCGCATATACTCGCCCGTATGAATGCACACACGCATGCCCTACACCTATGAGCATTTTCGAGAGACCGAGTCGGCATATCATTTTGAGATTTTACGAAATCACCGTACACGCCTCATAATCGACGGAAACGTCTCCTCCCATACAACGCGCTTCGTCGAAAATTCTGAAATAAATCCAGAATAATTGCGAGCAACAGAACTTGAATCATGATTGTGTCACCTGTGATTGTTATCTATGGATGTTTTTTCACCGCTCATGCGAGAACCACTGCAGGTGGGCGAAGTTTGAGCATGCTACTTCCTCCATTTCCTTATACAAGGCCACTACGAAAAATACATTTTGTATCTATACAAGGCCACTAACGATAATCGAGACAAAAATTGATGTTGTTTTCTTGTAGTACTAGCAACTTGTTTAATACTTGCATGCATTTAGTCATAATGACATTGAGCTATTTCCTTCCTATTCCTTTCTTACATGCATGCAGAGCATTAATGATCCGGCTAACGAAAAGAAAAATTGGCATACAAAGCACTTATTAAATTTTATTTTGATATCTGTAATCTAAGTTTATGGTATTGTATAAAAGAATAGAGAGAGTATCTGTGATCGCCGCACGAGCAGCTTTCAATGGACCTGATTCTCATCTTTGAAAGGGACTCATAAAAAACCAAAAGAGGATTCTAGTCTAGATCTGGAGAGAAACATAGTGTTATTTACAGGTTGGTCGAGTAGCAAATCCGCAAAGCAAACATGCGGCTAATCATTTCCCTTACACAGATCGATATTATCGAAAAAGGATTTCCTCCGCTTTAGATTATAAGGCAATCATTACCGATTACAACCGAGAGATCGATACAAACGCACGTCACCACCACACACAGCCCACACACCCAGGGTAAGATACAAAGGTACCAGGCACCGACACACCACCCCACCAACAACCAAGCAAACTACAGATGGGCGAGGAAGACCGCTTGGAGCCGACGGAGATCTTCACAAAAAGAGGTGAGCCAGACAACAACGAAGTTAGGACTCCAAAGCGGTGCCTCCCAGAAGGTTACGATCATGGATAGCCGCCACCGCTCGATCCCGAAGATCAGGTTTTCACCCGGAGCAAGACGATAGGAGTGGGAACGCTACGACGGAGCCTTCAGCAAGGGTACGACGTCAACAGCCACCGCCACCGTCGGCCAGTCAAAGGACTGAGCAAGTGGTGTACCTCGGCGCTCACACCCCTCCATCGCACCCTAACTCCGTCAACCACCCGCAACCACGTCACCCACGTGGCCATGGTTGCCCGCCCGCGTCAGAGACGCACGCTTCGCCCCCAAACGTCGCGCCTCCCGTCGCCAGAGCCGCCGCCCTGCAACCAGACCACCCGGAGACCTACACAAAGGCCCCGACTTTGGACCAATCAGCGGCCCTCGACCGACAGAACCACCCATAGACGCTCCACTGGAAGTCCCGCGCCAGCCCGCCTGTGGCCGAGGAAAGGGGGAGAAAGGGGAGCGGACGCATCCGGACCGGCACAGAGGTGTGCCGTCGACAGGTGACGCGACCGCATCGAGGCCACCCATCCCTCCAACAAAGCTCCCCGCCGAACAAGAGGAAAGGGGGAGAAGGAGGAGCGGACGCATTCGGACCGACAAATGTGCCGGTGACAGATG
This sequence comes from Triticum aestivum, assembly GCF_018294505.1. Classification (NCBI taxonomy): domain Eukaryota; kingdom Viridiplantae; phylum Streptophyta; class Magnoliopsida; order Poales; family Poaceae; genus Triticum; species Triticum aestivum. The sequence goes on along the minus strand of NC_057803.1, from coordinate 546,493,052 downwards.
GCGCGACCGCATCGAGGCCACCCATCCCAACTATCGAGCTCCCCATCGAGCACCCTCGTGTCGTCCCATCATGGTAGCTAGCACACATCTCCCCGAGGCCACCCACAAACGTGCGCCTGCCGAAGAGGGGCACCACGTTGACTGAGGATATACGATTTTTCTTCGTCACCTGAGAAACAAACGATCCAAAATAATGTTTGTACTGTTAGATTCCATGGTCGAGCTCTCGTATACAAGGCAGTGGACAAGCTCACTAAAGGAAATATGCCCTAGAGGCAATAATAAAGGTTACTATTTATTTCCTCATATCATGATAAATGTTTATTATTTATGCTAGAATTGTATTAACCGGAAACTTAGTACATGTGTGAATACATAGACAAACAGAGTGTCACTACTATGCCTCTACTTGACTAGCTCATTAATCAAAGATGGTTAAGTTTCCTAACCATAGACATGAGTTGTCATTTGATTAACGAGATCACATCATTAGGAGAATGATGTGATTGACTTGACCCATTCCGTTAGCTTAGCACTTCATCGTTTAGTTTACTGCTATTGCTTTCTTCATGACTCATACATGTTCCTATGACTATGAGGTTATGCAACCCCCGATTACCGGAGGAACACTTTGTGTGCTACCAAACGTCACAATGTAACTGGGTGGTTATAAAGGTGCCCTACAGGTGTCTCCGATGGTACTTGTTGAGTTGGTATAGATCAAGATTAGGATTTGTCACTCCGATTATCGGAGAGGTATCTCTGGGCCCACTCGGTAATGCACATCACTATAAGCCTTGCAAGCATTGTAACTAATGAGTTAGTTGCGAGATGATGTATTACGGAACGAGTAAAGAGACTTGCCGGTAACGAGATTGAACTAGGTATTGAGATACCGACGATCGAATCTCGGGCAAGTAACATACCAATGACAAAGGGAACAATGTATGTTGTTATGCGGTTTGACCGATAAAGATCTTCGTAGAATATGTGGGAGCCAATATGAACATCTAGGTTCCGCTATTGGTTATTGACCGGAGACGTGTCTCGTTCATGTCTACATAGTTCTCGAACCCGTAGGGTCCGCACGCTTAAAGTTCGGTGATGATCGGTATTATGAGTTTTTGTGTTTTGATGTACCGAAAGTAGTTCGGAGTCCCGGATATGATCACGGACATGACGAGGAGTCTCGAAATGGTCGAGACATAAAGATCGATATATTGGATGACTATATTCGGACACCATAAGTGTTCCGGGTGATTTCGAAGAAAACCGGAGTGCTGGAGGGTTACCGGAACCCCCCGGGAGAAATAGTGGGCCTTATGGGCCTTAGTGGAGAGAGAAAGGGCTTGCCTAGGGCAGGCCATGTGCCCTCCCCCTCTGGTCCGAATTGGACTAGGAGAGGGGGGCGGCTCTGTTGGGGAACGTAGTAATTTCAAAAAAATTCCTACGCACACGCAAGATCATGGTGATGCATAGCAATGAGAAGGGGAGCGTGTCCACGTACCCTCGTAGATCGAAAGTGGAAGCGTTAGCACAACGCAGTTGATGTAGTCGTACGTCTTCACAATCTGACCGATCAAGTACCGAACGCACGGCACCTCCGAGTTCTGCACACGTTCAACTCGATGATGAAAGGATCGATATGGTTGACTAGAGGGGGGGGTGAATAGGCAACTAACAATTTTTAGTTTTTCTTTACCAAATTAAACTTTGCATCAAATTAGGTTGTCTAGATGTGCAACTAGGTGAGCAACCTTTATGATGCAACAACAACGAACACACAAGCAAGCAAGAGAAGTAACGCTAATAAGCTTGCACAAGTAAAGGTGAGAGATAACCAAGAGTGGACCCGGTGAAGACGATGATGTGTTACCGAAGTTCATTCCTTTTGAGGGGAAGTACGTCTCCGTTAGAGCGGTGTGGAGGCACAATGCTCCCCAAAAAGCCACTAGGGCCACCATATTCTCCTCACGCCCTCACACAATGCGAGATGCTGTGATTCCACTATTGGTGCCCTTGGAGGCGGCGACCGGACCTTTACAAACAAGGTTGGGGCTATCTCCACAACTTAATCGGAGGCTCCCAACAACACCACGAAGCTTCACCACAATGGACTATGGCTCCGTGGTGACCTCAACCGTCTAGGGTGCTCAAACACCCAAGAGTAACAAGATCCGCTAGGGATTAGTGGGGGATTCAAATTTCTCTTGATGGAAGTGTAGATCGGGGCCTTCTCAACCAATCCTGAGCAAATCAACAAGTTTGATTGGCTAGGGAGAGAGATCGGGTGAAAATGGAGCTTAGAGCATTAATGGAGCTTGGAGGTGGAAGAGGTAGTCAACAAGAGGGAGAAGACACCCCTTATATAGTAGAAGAACAAATCCAACCGTTATCCACCAACTCAGCCTGCGCAACGCGGTACTACCGTACCAAAGGCGCGATACTACCATAGGGGCACGCGGTACTACCGCAGGGCACCGCGGTACTACCGCCCATGCAGCAGAGACCTGACCGGCCCAAAATGCACTACGGCAGAGGGCAGCAGTACTGCTGGCGCGGTGCTACCGCGCTCCCTTGCAGTACTACCGCAAGGCAGGGACTGACCAAATGTGGGAAGGCACGGATATAATCAATTACATCCGTGTCTACTTCCGCTGAGTTGGAGTCGATGCAAAAACCCGATATGGTAGTACCGTAAGCCAGCAGCGGTACTACCGTGCTAGGCGCGGATGAAAAAAATTTCATCCGCCCCTTACTGCCGCATACTTGCGGAACTAAGCCAGATACCACGGTACTATCGTGCCAGTGCATGGTACTATCGTGATGGGTGTCACCCACTAGGGAGAGGGTGACAATATCTGGACTCCGGCCACAGTACTACCGCTTGCCAGGAAGCGGTACTACCGTGGGCACTTGCGGTACTACCGCACCGGAGGACGGTACTACCGCAAGGGCCTGCAGTACTACCGCTCTAAGGAGCAGTACTACAGCATGCCCTAGTTCAGCAAGCACGAGCAATATTTGCATAGACAAGGAGAACAGGGGATGCTCCAAAGGCTAGAAGAAAAGGAGGAACACAGGAAGATGTGTACGTGATGAATCCGCCCACCCTTTCCAACGCGGACCCCCTCTTAATAGTACGGCTTCCCTACGACTCAATACCACCAAAAAGAAACGAAGATAAACACCGTCTTCCATAGCCTTCAAGGGGAACCCAATCATCTTGTGCCTTAGTCAATATATATCTGAAATATTCGATGCACATGATTAGTCCGCATAAGTATTGTCATCAATCACCAAAACCAACTAAGGGATAAAATGCCCTTACAATCTCCCCTTTTTGGTGGATTGATGATAACACATGATTTGCATAAGAGTATAATGCAAAGAGCAAGGGCAAACCCCAAGTCTCTAAAATATAGACGGGCCCCCCCTAGATGTGTGCTATCTTGATGAGTGCTTTGGACTGCACGGCACACATACTAGGATCAACACTCCCCCTATATTTTATAGACATGGCATATCTTGCTATAGGGCTAAAACTAAGCAAGATAGGAAAGAGCATAATGAAATAAGCACAATAGAATAAGCTCACTACGGTATGATAGAGTGCATATGTCTTACACCATATGATAGAAGGACTCACAAGCATAAACCAAAGCAAACCAAAGCAAACCAAAGCAAACGACATAAACGAAGTTCAACTGACCCAAACACGACACAACTCGCAAATCCTACATTCTCTCCCCCTTCGGCATCGAGACGCCAAAAAGGCAGAGAGGACACCTACAACAGAAGGGGTGGCTCAAGCTGAGTAGTCACTCGCATGCTCCCCGCCAGACTCGGCAGCTGGGACGGACTCTTCCTCAGACTCCGACCAGTGATAACCCTGCTTGGCGATCCATTCGGCCTCTAGGGTGACGTCCTCCTCTGGCCCGCTGGAGATGTTCTCGCCGAAGGTCCTAAAAATCCGCTTGTCGCGGCGGCGAGTCTCCTTGGAAGCCACATGGGTCTTGTACTGCCCCTTTACCTGCATACAGAACAACATCTTCATCTTGTTCTTCAGTCGCTTAGCCCAAGATGGCTCAGAAGTGGGAGGGGTGTAACCCTCAGAGCTGTCCTCGTCTGCTGCCTCCTCCTCATGCTCATCTGCACCCACGTCCATGTTAGCAGCAGCATCAACACGAGAGGTAGTGTTGGCCCACTGAGTCTTGATACAGAGGTTGATGGGCTCATGCCGGATCCAACTAGGGGCCTCAAAATCATCCTAAGGGTATAGCTGCTCCCAAGTTGCTGAGATCAACTGAAACAGATAAGGTCCATAGATGGGGACCTTGCGGTTGTAGACCGCAAACTGAAGCTCATTCCACATGACATGTGAGACATCAAGTGGTAGTGTCTGAGAGTTGCGAGCGTCTGCACATAGGAGCATCATATCCACAAGATAGGCATGCACCTTGTCCTTGTCCCCAATGCATGTGAAGAGAGTTTTACGGAAGATCCGGTGCATGATGTCGAGAAAGGAGTTGAGTACCCAAGTTGTCTTGTTATTGGAGAGCTTCTTCTCTACATAGAAGGGCAAACGACTGTTCTTGTTTGCAGACTCGGAATTGGCATGAGGGCGAACACCTTGGGGTGTGGCGAGCCCCTCATCCGGAACCCCAAGCAAAGTCATGAATTCCTTCCAAGTAGCAGTCAGCTGCCGACCATTGGTCATCCAAGTCATGGTCCTGTCCTCATTGGGATGAAAATGCACTGAGGCAAAGAACTGAGCAATGATCTCAGGATCAAAGTCTTTGCGGAATGAGATGATATGCTTAATGCCAAACTGCTCCACGAGGTCTAAAGCCTCACCAAAGTATTCCCGATGCTTCTCTTGCCTCATGTGATGCATGTTGATCCACTTCACCTCCACATAGGTGTTTTGCTTGGCCTTGATGACATCTAGATAGATGAGATTCTACTGCTTGGTCCAGAATAGCTCATTCCCTCTAAAGTTGGCACGAGGATTTCCATATGGATTGATCTTCCTCCTAGCGATGAAATCAGCAAGCGGTATCTCATCCATACCCATGGTGGGTTCCTTCTCTTTGGTGGCGGTGGTCTTGGTTCTGCGTTGGGGGGCATTGGAGCCCTCTGCTGCCTCTGAGTTGCACATACGCTTGGATCCCGTGTTATGGCTTGGATTGGAGCGGCGAGCCAGAGCACCTGAGCCACCACCTAAAACACACACCACAAAACAAACACGCACGAAACGCGAGAAGGATCAATGCAAAGACCACAGAAACAGGGTGAAACAAGTAGACATAGTATGTGAGAAGTGCCACAAGAGGGATTTGAGACAACGGTAGTAGCGTGTGTTGCGCCATGTGCGGTAGTACCGCTCCGAGGAGTGGTAGTACCGGGGACGAGGTAGTACCGCACTAGCAGGGCGGTAGTACCGGACGCACGGTAGTACCGTACCTGAAGAGCGGTAGTACCGCATGGTTGCAGATCCGTAATGGCCATGGAGATTTGAGCACAACCGTGTCAACATGTGGTACTACGGTCGATCAAATCCATCACGGGACAACTAAAGCAAGTACTATCACTACACAAAACCACTCTCCTATATCTGACTCTTGCAAAGATTTGGCCTAAAATCTCACGAACAACTTGCATCTCCCCAAGACCTAAAAACTACAAGACGAACAAGAAAAAGGAATGGATTGGGGAGAAACCTTGGTCCATGGCAAGAGGGAGTGGTGGGGAACGATCCCACCGGTTGGAATCCAAGGAGAGCGGCCAGATATGGAGATCCGGCGAGGACCTCCGGCGCCGTTCTTGAGAGAGAGAGAGACGGAGTGGGGAGAGAGAAGAATGGGTATGGGGGAGTTAGAACTCCCCCTGCCCGTGTTTAACCCCCACGCCCTTCGACCGCACGGTAGTACCACATGTCATTGCGGTAGTACCGCCCCGGGCGGAAGTACCGCACCGTGGCTTTAGTACCGCTCCCCTAGGCGGCAGTAAAAAATTTCTGCCGCGCTGGGTGCGGAAGTACCATGCACTCCTCACACGGTAGTACCTCATGTCATTGTGGTAGTACCGCCCGGGCGGAAGTACCGCACCGAGGCCGTAGTACCGCTCCTCCAGGCGGCAGAAAAAAAATTCTGCCGCACTGGGTGCGGAAGTTCCGCGTGCTTCCCTCGCGGTAGTACCGTGGCAGGCCGCGGTAGTACCGCGAGCTCAAAAAAACGCAATTTCAACCAACCGAGAGAGCATCGAAGCACTGAACCTTCAAGCGAAAGACTACACCAACGAGCTAACACACAAGACACCACAAGCACAAGCAAGAGACAATGCAGACCAAAAACGAGACACAAACTCTCCAAGGAGAGGGCGGTGGCCGGAGCCACCTATATTTGAGTCAATTGGTATGTCACCATGAAGAATTATCCTTGGGCCCATGACCAAAACTCGTCTTTGAAGCACAAGTACCATAAAAAATGGCTAATGTGAAAGAGTTGATCGTTTTATGCATAATGGGGGAGGGAGAGTTCATTGAGAGAACAACACTCCCCCTATGTCCATGCCTACACCTAGATTAGACAACAAGTTGAGTGAGGTGGGGTGTGCAAGGGTTCAAGCAACATTGCTCGAATCAATGATATTTAGCTCATGCCTTAGCTTGCAAAATCTTGCTTCATCCAAAGGCTTCGTGAAAATATCTACGAGGTTATCATGGGTGTTGACGTAGTTGAGCTCGATCTCCCCTCGCCTAATGTGATCCCGGATGAAGTGATACCGAATCTCAATATGCTTCGTCTTGAAGTGTTGCACCGGGTTGAGAGAAATCTTGATGGCACTTTCATTGTCACACCAAAGAGGCACTTTGTCACAAATGACACCGTAATCCTTTAAAGTTTGCTTCATCCATAAGAGTTGTGCACAACAACTACCGGCAGCCACATACTCTGCTTCCGTGGACGAGAGAGATACACAACTTTGCTTCTTGGAAGACCAACTCACCAAAGAGCAACCAAGAAATTGGCACCCTCCGGAAGTGGACTTCCTATCCACTTTGTCTCCCGCCCAATCCGAGTCCGAATAACCTACAAGCTTAAAGTTTGCTCCCCTTGGGTACCATAAGCCAAAGTTTGGGGTATGAGCCAAATATCGAAAGATTTGCTTGACCGCCACAAAGTGACTTTCCTTAGGTGCGGCTTGAAACCGTGCACAAATTCCCACACTCAACATGATATCCGGTCTAGATGCACAAAGGTAAAGCAAGGAGCCAATCATGGAGCGATATACCTTTTGATCCACCGCTTTACCATTGTTATCAAAGTCAAGTTGGCACTTGGTGGGCATGGGAGTGGAAGCCGGCTTGACATCACTTAGCTTGAATCTCTTGAGCATGTCTTGAGTGTATTTGAGTTGGTTGATGAAGGTTCCTTCTCTACTTTGCTTCACTTCGAACCCGAGAAAGAACTTCAACTCTCCCATGGAAGACATCTCAAACTTTGAGGTCATGAGAGCGGCAAATTACTCATTGAAAGCTTTGTTAGGGGAACCAAAGATAATATCATCAACATATAATTGGCACACAAACAACTCCCCTTTGACCTTCTTAGTAAAAAGAGTGGGGTTGATTAGCCCAACTTCAAAACCACGATCTTGTAACAACTCGGTAAGGTGGTCATACCACGCACGTGGGGCTTGTTTAAGGCCATAGAGTGCCTTATCGAGTTGATACACATGATCGGGAAAGTAGGGATCCTCGAACCCGAGGGGTTGCTTGACATATACCAATTCATTAATCGTACCATTAAGGAAAGCACTCTTCACATCCATTTGTTGTAACTTAAATTTATGATGAGAAGCATATGCAATCAACATGCGAATGGATTCAAGACGAGCAATGGGGACAAAGGTTTCATCGTAATCGATACCCTCGACTTGGGAGTAGCCTTGTGCTACCAAACGAGCCTTGTTGCGAATGATAATCCCATGAGCATCTTGCTTGTTCTTGAATATCCACTTGGTTCCAATGACATTGTGGTTCTCCGTTGGCCTTGGCACCAATCGCCACACTTTGTTGCGCTCGAAGTTGTTGAGTTCTTCATGCATGGCATTGAGCCAATCCGGATCCTCGAGCGCCTCATAGACCTTTTGGGGTTCAACACAAGAGACAAACGCGTGATGTTCACAATAGTTTACTAATTGTCTACGAGTGCTTACCCCCTTTTTAAGCTTCCAAGAACATTTGTCATGAGATGATCCTTGGTGGAGAGCTTGGAAGCAATCTTGGCGGCACGACGCTCCAATTCCTCCTCGGGGGTGAGACGAGGAGTGGTCACTTGATCATCTTGAGCATCGTCTTGAGCTTGTTCTTGATCTCGAGGAAGCTCTTGATCTTGAACTTGCTCGGAGGAGAGAACTTGGCCTTGGGCATCACTTGATGTTACAACACCATCTTGAGATTGACCTTGCCCTTGGTCTTGTTCTTGAGGTTGAGGGCGTTCACTTTGTTCTTAGGAAGCGTGTGGGTCTTGGGTTGGTGAAGGTTCCACTTGAGTGGAATGTTGTCCTTCTCCTTCGGCCACAAGGGGTTCCTCAATGGGTAGGATATGACCAACACCCATTCTTCTTATGGCTTGGGGAGGAATTTCATCACCTACATCACAAGTACCACTTTGCTCCACTTGGGAGTCGTTATTCTCATCAAACTCCACGTTACACGTTTCCTCAATAAGTCCCGTGGACTTATTGAGAATACAGTAAGCATGAGAGTTTGTAGCATAACCAACAAATATGCCCTCATAAGCTCTAGCCTCAAATTTAGACAAATGAACACCTTTCTTGAGAATGAAACACTTACACCCGAACACCCGGAAGTACTTGAGGTTGGGCTTGTTACCGGTGAGTATCTCATATGGAGTCTTGTTCAAGCCTTTGCGGAGGTGGAGCCGATTAGATGCATGACACGCGGTGTTGATGGCTTCAGCCCAAAAGTTGTAGGGAGACTTGAACTCCGCCATCATGGTCCTTGCCGCATCCATCAACGTCCGGTTCTTCCTCTCCGCTACACCATTTTGTTGAGCAGTATAAGGTGCGGAATATTGATGCTTGATTCCCTCATCACTCAAAAACTCATCCAAGGTGTAGTTCTTGAACTCGGAGCCGTTGTCACTTCTTATAGTCAAGATCTTTGTATTGTGTTGTCGTTGAGCTTCATTTGCAAAGTCGATGACGGTTTGTTGGGTCTTGCTCTTCCTCTTGAAGAAATATACCCAAGTGTATCTTGAATAGTCATTCACAATCACCAAGCAATACTTTCTACCGCCAAGACTATCAAAGGATGGTGGCCCGAAGAGATCCAAATGAAGGAGCTCCAAAGGCCTCTTCGAGTAGATGATAGTCGTGGGAGGGTGAGCCTTCTCATGTAGCTTTCCTTCGATGCAAGCACTGCAAGCACGATCTTTGGCAAAACTAACATTTGTTAGTCCACGGACATGGTCCCCCTTGAGAAGACTTGGCAAAGATCTCATATTGACGTGGGCTAAATGGCGATGCCAAAGCCATCCCATGTCAACTTTAGCCATTAGGCATGTTGCAGTCTTAGTGGGTCGCTTCAAAAAGTTAATCACATAGAGACCGTTCTTGACGTGCCCAACAAAGGCTACTTTAAGAGTCTTGCTCCACAAGAGGGCCACGGTATCAATATCAAAGAAAGTGGCAAAGCCCATGAGTGCTAGTTGACGAATGGAAAGTAAATTGTATGCAAGGGACTCAACAAGCATGACCTTCTCGATCGTAAGATCATGAGAAATGACAACTTTACCGAGTCCCAATACCTTAGAGGACGAGGCGTCACCCCACTCGACGTTGATGGGCATGGATGGAATCTTTTGCATGTCCACCACCAAGTCCTTGCTTTCGGTCATATGATTAGTAGCTCCACTATCGAGCAACCATGATCCCCCACCGGAAGCAAACGCCTACAAGAGATCAATGCTTGGTTTTAGGTACCCATTTTGTAATGGGTCCTTTGATGTTAGTAACAAGGGTCTTAGGAACCCAAATAGACCATTCAATGTACTCATAAGTGATGACCCACAAGTATAGGGGATCTATCGTAGTCCTTTCGATAAGTAAGAGTGTCGAACCCAATGAGGAGTAGAAGGAAATGATAAACGATTTCCAGCAAGGTATTCTCTGCAAGTACTCAAATAAGTGGTAACAGATAGTTTTGTGATAGGATAATTTGTAACGAGCAACAAGTAACAAAAGTAAATAAAGTGCAGCAAGGTGTCCCAATACTTTTTGTAGCAAAGGACATGCCTGGACAAACTCTTATATAGAGAAAAGCGCTCCCGAGGACACATGGGAATATCGTCAAGCTAGTTTTCATCACGCTCATATGATTCGCATTCGGTACTTTGATAATTTGGTATGTGGGTGGACCGGTGCTTGGGTACTGCCCTTACTTGTACAAGCATCCCACTTATGATTAACCTCTATTGCAAGCATCCGCAACTACAACAAAAGTATTAAGGTAAACCTAACCATAGCATGAAACATATGGATCCAAATCAGCCCCTTACGAAGCAACGCATAAACTAGGGTTTAAGCTTCTGTCACTCTAGCAACCCATCATCTACTTATTACTCCCACCAATTCCTTCCTCTAGGCCCAAACAATGGTGAAGTGTCATGTAGTCGACATTCACATAACACCACTAGAGGAGAGACAACATACATCTCATCAAAATATCGAACGAATACCAAATTCACATGACTACTAATAGCAAGACTTCTCCCATGTCCTCAGGAACAAAAGTAACTACTCACAAAGCATAAACATGTTCATAATTAGAGGGGTATTAATATGCATATAGGATCTGAACATATGATCTTCCACCAAATAAACCAACTAGCATCAACTACAAGGAGTAATTAACACTAGTAGCAACCTAATAGCACCAATCCCGGACTTGGAGACAAGAATTGGATACAAGAGATGAACTAGGGTTTTGAGAGGAGATGGTGCTGATGAAGATGTTGATGGAGATTGCCCTCACCCGATGAGAGGAGCATTGGTGATGACGATGGCAATGATTTCCCCCTCCCAGAGGGAAGTTTCACCAGCAGAACAGCTCTGCCAGAGCCCTAGATTGGTTCCGCCTCGTGGCGGCGAAGTTTCGTCCGAGAAGATGGCTTGTTACTTTTTTCCATCAAAAGACTTCATATAGCAGAAGATGATCACCGGAGGCCCACCAGGGGGCCCACGAGGTAGGAGGGCGCCCCCAGGGGGGTAGGGTGCGCCCCCACCCTCGTGGGCAGGGTGTGGCCCCCCTGGTGAAGTTCTTGCTCTCAGTATTTTTTATATATTTGGAAAACGTCTTCCGAGTTTTAGGACTTTTGGAGCTGTGCAAAATAGGTCTCTAATATTTGCTCCTTTTCCAGCCCAGAATCCCAACTGCCGGCATTCTCCCTCTTTATGTAAACCTTGTAAAATAAGAGAGAATAGGCATAAGTATTGTGACATAATGTGTAATAACAGCCCATAATGCAATAAATATCGATATAAAAGCATGATGCAAAATGGACGTATCAACTCCCCCAAGCTTATACCTCGCTTGTCCTCAAGCGAAAAGCCGAAATCGAAAAATATGTCCACATGTTTAGAGATAGAGGTGTCGATAAAAATAAAATATGGACATGAGGGCATCATGATCATTCTTAGAACAACAACTTATATAGTTCTTGTCATATGATTTCTTATGCTAGAGTAATAATTCAATCACAATTTCAAGTATGAATCGTAAACTTCATTGAAAACTAACAAACTATAATCTCAGTCATTGGAGCAATTGCAATTTATCATAACATAGGAAAGAGTCAACATATAAGAGCTTTTCAGCAAGTCCACATACTCAACTATCATATAGTCTTTCATAATTGCTGACACTCACGCAATACTTATGGGTATGGAGTTTTAATCGGACACAGAGAAAGATAGGGGCTTATAGTTTTGCCTCACAACATTTTACCTCAAGGGTAATGTCAACAATAATAGTTCATGAAAACTCACATCCAATTAGCCTTATATACCAGGATCTTTCCAACATACTGTGCTTGCCAAAGGATAAAATGTAAAAAGGAAGGGTGGAGATCACCATGACTCTTATGCAAAGTAGGAGATAAAAGTAAAAGATAGGCCCTTCACAGAGGGAAGCAGAGGTTGTCATGCGCTTTTATGGTTGGATGCACAAAATCTTAATGCGAAAGAACATCACTTTATATTGCCACTTGTGATATGGACCTTTATTATGCAGTCTGTCACTTTTATTTCTTCCACATCACACGATCGTATAAAGCTTATTTTCTCCCACACTAATAAGTCATACATATTTAGAGAGCAATTTTTATTGCTTGCACCGATGACAACTTACTTGTAGGATCTTACTCAATCCATAGGTAGGTGTGGTGGACTCTCATGGCAAGACTGGTTTAAGGGTATTTGGAAGCACAAGTAGTATCTTTACTTGGTGCGATGAATTTGGCTAGCATGAGAGGGAAAGGCAAGCTCAACCATGTTGGATGATCCATGACAATATAATTTATCTCAGATGTAAGAAAACATAACCCATTACGTTGTCTTCCTTGTCCAACGTCAACTCTTTAGCATCTCATATTTTAATGAGTGCTCACAATCATAAAAGATGTCCAAGATAGTATATCTCTATGTGAAGACCTCTCTTTCTTTATTACTTCCTATTAATTGCAACGATGACCAAAACTATGTTTGTCAACTCTCAACAACTTTTATCCATCATACTTTTTCTATGTGAGCTCATTACTCTCCATAAGGCTCACATGTTCTCTTTGTTTCTTTTTATTTCTTTCTCTTTTCTTTTATTCACTTAGGATCATGGAAAATAATCAAGCCCTCGACTCAACATTAATCTTTATTATATATAGCTCACGGACTTGATTACATAGAAGGATAATAAAGCAAAACTCACAACTAGATCATACTAAGAACTTTTATTCTACTAGATCAAGATATTACCAAAAGGATTGAACTAAGAAAAACGGTAGAGATAAAAGTGATGGTGATATGATACCGGGGCACTCCCCCAAGCTTGGCAGTTGCCAAGGGGGGTGCCCATACCAGATTCTCAGTTCTTCTTTGTTGGTGAAGAAGGTGGAGTTGTTGATGATGGATAATCACACATCAAGCGTAGGAGGTCTTCTAACTTGCGGATAATGCCCTTGAGTGCGATGATATGCTCCATCAACAAAATATTTTCACGTGTGAGATACTTATTTTGTATACGAGCTAACTCAATCATCTTGAAAGCTTTGATTTCTGTTGGGATAAGAAGATTGTGATCCAGTTGAAGGGTGTCTTCTGTTGCCAGAACTTGGTCCTCCATGGCCTTCTTGATCCCTTCATCCTTGTTGATCTCCATGGTTTCTTCTCTCTTCAGCTCTATCTTCATTAGCCAAGCATCATTGTTCTCATGGTTGGAGGAGGAGGGAGACGACATAGTGCCTGGCCTTGATAACCCTGACAGAAAACAGCTCGAAACAAAGACATGAGATTTTTGCGTGATACGGGAGTCAAAACCCCCAGGAGATTATATAATGAATTTTTACCGACCAAAATACGTGTCGTGTACGAAAACGGAGTCCGGAAAGCGCACGAGGTGCCCACGAGGTAGGGGGGCTCGCCCAGTAGGGTAGGGCGCGCCCTCCACCCTCGTGGAGCCCTCGTGTCCTTCCCGGACTGCTTCTTATTTTTCTATTTTTCTAAATATTCCTAAATGGAGAAATATTGCCTTAAAAACTGTTTTGGAGTCGGTTTACTTACCGTACCACATACCTATTCCTTTTCGGAGTCTGAAACGTTCCGGAAAGTGTCCCTTATGTATTCCTCCGGGGTTACAGTTTCAATAACATTGGTTTCAACATTTATGGGATTACCTGAGATATAATGTTTGATTCTTTGACCGTTCACCACCTTCGGATTTGTGCCTTCAAAGTTGTTGATTTTCATGGCACCGGAATGATAGACCTCCTCGATAACGTAAGGACCTTCCCATTTAGAGAGAAGTTTTCCTGCAAAAAATCGTAAACGAGAGTTGTATAGCAATACATAATCACCTACATTAAACTCACGCTTTTGTATTCTTTTGTCATGCCATCTTTTAACTTCTTATTTAAACAACTTGGCATTTTCATAGGCTTGGGTTCTCCATTCATCAAGTGAGCTAATATCAAATAGCCTCTTCTCACCGGCAAGTTTGAAATCATAATTGAGCTCTTTAATAGCCCAATATGCCTTGTGTTCTAGTTCGAGAGGTAAGTGACATGCTTTTCCATAAACCATTTTATACGGAGACATACCCATAGGATTTTTATATACAGTTCTATAGGCCCATAATGCATCATCAAGTTTCTTGGACCAATTCTTTCTAGATCTATTAACAGTCTTTTGCAAAATTAATTTGAGCTCTCTATTACTCAATTCTACTTGACCACTAGACTGTGGGTGATAAGGAGATGCAATTCTATGATTAACATCATATTTAGCAAGCATTTTACGGAAAGCACCATGAATAAAATGTGAACCACCATTAGTCATTAAATATCTAGGGACTCCAAATCTTGGAAAAATAACTTCTTTAAGCATTTTAATAGAAGTGTTATGATCAGCACTACTAGTTGGAATAGCTTCTACCCACTTAGTAACATAATCAATAGCAACTAAAATATGTGTATATCCATTAGAGGAAGGAAAGGGTCCCATATAGTCAAAGCCCCAAACATCAAATGGTTCAATAACGAGTGAATAGTTCATAAGCATTTCTTGGCGTCTACTAATATTACCAATTCTTTGACATTCATCACAAGATAAGACAAACTTACGGGCATCCTTGAAGAGAGTAGGACAATAAAAACCAGATTGCAATACCTTATGTGCAGTTCTATCTCCAGCATGGTGTCCTCCATAAGCTTCGGAGTGACACTTGCATAGGATCTGTTCCTGTTCATGCTCAGGTACACAACGTCTAATAACACCATCTACTCCTTCTTTATAAAGATGTGGGTCATCCCAAAAGTAATGCCTCAAATCATAGAAGAACTTTTTCTTTTGCTGGTATGTGAAACTAGGTGGTATAAACTTAGCAACAATGTAACTAGAATAATTAGCATACCATGGAGCAGTATGAGAAGCATTTATGACATTTAATTGATCATCAGGAAAGCTATCATCAATAGGACGTGGGTCATCAAGCACATTTTCTAACCTAGACAAGTTGTCTGCAACGGGGTTCTCAGCTCCCTTTCTATCAACAATATGTAAGTCAAATTCTTGTAGCAAGAGAACCCATCTAATAAGTCTAGGTTTAGCATCTTTCTTTTCCATGAGATATTTAATAGCAGCATGATCAGTGTGAATAGTTACTTTAGAATCAATAATATAAGGTCTGAACTTATCACAAGCAAATACAACTACTAAGAATTCTTTTTCAGTGGTAGCATAATTTCTTTGAGCATTGTCTAGGGTTTTACTAGCATATTGAATAACATTTAATTTCTTATCAACTCTTTGTCCTAGAACAGCACCTACAACATAATCACTAGCATCACACATAATTTCAAACGGTAAATTCCAATCAGGTGGCTGAACAATAGGTGCAGAAATCAATGCTTTCTTAAGTATTTCAAATGCTTCTACACAATCATCATCAAAAACAAATGGTATATCTTTTTGTAATAAATTAGTCAAAGGCCGAGAAATTTTTGAGAAGTCCTTAATGAACCTCCTATAAAATCCGGCATGACCAAGGAAACTTCTTATACCTTTGATTTCCTTGGGACATGGCATCTTCTCAATAGCATCAACTTTGGCTTTATCAACTTCAATACCTCTTTCAGAAAATTTATGCCCCAAGACAATACCTTCATTAACCATAAAGTGGCACTTTTCCCAATTCAAGACAAGATTAGTTTCTTCACATCTCTGCAAAACTCGATCAAGGTTGCTCAAGAAATCATCAAAAGAAGATCCATAGACGGAGAAATCGTCCATGAAAACCTCACAAATCTTTTCACAGAAGTCAGAGAATATAGCCATCATGCATCTTTGAAAGGTATCAGGTGCATTACATAAACCAAAAGTTATACATCTATAAGCAAAAGTACCAAAAGGGCATGTAAAAGTAGTGTTTGATTGATCTTTGGCTGACACAGGTATTTGAGAGAAACCAGAATAACCATCTAGAAAGCAAAAATGTGTATGTTTGGATAATCTTTCTAGCATTTGATCGATAAAAGGTAAGGGGTAATGATCCTTTTTAGTTGCCTTATTTAATTTGCCGAAATCAATTACCATCCTATAACCTGTAATAATTCTTTGAGGAATCATTTCATCTTTATCATCAGGAACGACAGTAATACCTCCCTTCTTAGGGACACAATCACTACAAAAAAAAGACACATCCATGACTTTTTGGGTCAAACGAATTTTTTTTCTGTCATACATATGACACTTCTATGACGATAATTGTGACAAAACCCGGTATCATCATAGATGTGGTGGGCTCCTACTTCTATGACAAAAAATCATGACAGAAAATGGGCTTTTCGTCCTGGGCAGGCCGGAGACGCAGCCGCATGACATTCTTTGGGCCGTCCATGATGGAAAAAACCGTGGTAGAAGCAAGGGGAGGAAAATTTCGGGGAGTTCCCGGTTACGGTGGGAGGTCGGGGGCCGAGCGATGCGCGTTTCTCTCGTACACGTACGCGCGTGTGTGCGAGGCGTGGGCTCTAACTGAACCCGAGCGATTGCACTACAGGCTACGCGTTACTGAACCCGAGCGACCGATCGATGGCTGTCAACTGAACCCGATCGAGCGATTCCTTCGCTACTGCTGCTAACCGAAGCCGATCGATTGGATGAACAATGAGCGTTGCGGGGGGGGGGGGGGGGGTGGATGAACAGTGAGCGGTGGCATTGCCTCTGGATGAACAGGACCCTGTGGTGTGGTGGAGGGCTGGATGAACAGTAGGCGGTGGAGGGGTGCCCGTGGAGGGGCAGTTGAACAGGACCCCGTGGTGTGGAGGGCTAGATGAACAGTAGACGATGGAGGGGTGCCCGTGGAGGGGTGGTTGAACAGTAGCCGGTGGAGTAGCGCGTGGTGGAGGCTGGATGAACAGGAGCCCGTGGAGGCTGGAGGAGGTCGACGGTAGCTCGTGGAGGATGGAGGAGGTCAACGGTGGAGATGAACAGTATCCCGTGGAGTCCCGTTTTGCGGTACGCCACACCCCTCCCGATGAATAGGACCTCCATTTCGACCGTAGGAGGTCCGTTTTGTCCGTTTTGCAGTACGCCACACCCCTCCCGATCAACAGTACCCCCGTTTCGACCGTAGGAGGTCCGTTTCCTCTGTTTTGCGGTACGCCAGACCCCTCCCGATCAACAGGACCCCGTTCCGAATGTAGGAGGTCCGTTTCCTCCGTTGTGCAATACGCCAGGCCTTGTTTTCATCGCCTGTTCCGTCCAAGCCCTCCCGATGAACACGACCACACATTCCGTTCCGACCCAGCCGGTTGGCTCCCACACGTTCCGTTGCCTCCCCGATGAACACGACGCATTCCGTTGCCTCCCCATGAACACGACGCATTCCGTTGCCTCCCCATGAACACGACGATGATGCTTCAGATGCATGTCCACTTCAGCTGTCAGCCTCTCCATGTACAGTCCACTTCAGATGCATGTCGGTCGTTGACCACGTTGACCAGGCCGCGCCGAGAGCACCAGGGCGGTGTACGACGGCGAGGCCTAGGAAGGGAACGACACGGAGGCAGGGAAGACTCGGCAGTTGTTTCCCACGCGGAGGGGAGTACGACTGTATGAGAGTTTACTGGTTCGTTTGCCATCGTCGGAGAATAACAGCAGGTGTGGGTGAGTAGAGGGATGGCTAGGCCAGCGATGGGAGTATGGTGGGGCGGTGAGGCCTGCGCGGCAGCACAGCCGGCCGCGGGAGGAGGGAGCAGGCAGTCCCGCCGGCGCTTGTTTGAGCGGCTGGAGCAGGAAGAGCAGAGATTGAAGTAGCATGACGGCCGTTGGATGGACATTGTACGGTCACTGGAGCTAGAGTCGTTCATATTGACTAAGTTGACAAAGCCCGCCGTCCCCGTCAACTTAGTAGGCCCACAAGTCAGCCTCCCACCATGGTGGGCCCCAGCTAGCAGGGGGAGTATTCATTTTTCTGTGCGTAATAAGGAGGCACTTCCGGTGGGTCCGAGCTGACAGCGGGGGAACGTTTTTTTCGCGAAATACGGTGCTCCGTCCGGTGGGTCCCAGTAGTCAGGGGCAAACATTTTTTTTCACGAAATACGATGGCCCATCCAGTGGGTCCCAGTAGTCAGGGGAAACGTTTTTTCCGTGAAATACTGGTGGCCCGTCCGGTGGGTCCGTGCTGTCAGGTGGAGGAATAATTATTTTGCGTGTAATAAGGAGGCACTTCCTTGCGGCTGCCGTGGACCCAGCTGTCAGCCTCTCCACGTACAGTACTCTTCCGATGGAAGTCGGCCGTTGACCACATTGACCACGCCGCGCCGAGAGCACCACGGCGGTGGACGACGGCGAGGCCTAGGAAGGGGACGACGCGGAGCCAGGGAAGACGCGGAAGTGGATGCCCACGCGGAGAGGATTACGAGGGTTCACTGGTTCGGCTGCGGTGTGAGGCTGCCGTTGCCGCAGAATAACAGGGGGAGTGGGTGAGCGGAGGGATGGCCTGGTGTCGGTGCCAAAACCGGCGGATCTCGGGTAGGGGGTCCCGAACTGTGCGTCTAGGCCGGATGGTAACAGGAGGCAGGGGACACGAAGTTTTACCCAGGTTCGGGCCCTCTTGATGGAGGTAAAACCCTACGTCCTGCTGGATTAATATTGATGGTATGGGTAGTACAAGAGTTGATCTACCACGAGATCAGAGAGGCTAAACCCTAGAAGCTAGCCTATGGTATGATTGTTGATGTGTATGTTGTCCTACGGACTAAAACCCTCCGGTTTATATAGACACCGAATAGGGTTAGGGTTACATAGAGTTGGTTACAATGGTAGGAGATCTGAACATCTGTGTCACCAAGCTTGCCTTCCACGCCAAGGAAAGTCCCTTCCGGACACGGGACGGAGTCTTCAATCTTGCATCTTCATAGTCCAGGAGTCCGGCTTGAAGGTATAGTTCGGCTATCCGAACACCCCCTAATCCAGGACTCCCTCAGTAGCCCCTGAACCAGGCTTCAATGACGACGAGTCCGGCGCGCAGATTGTCTTCGGCATTGCAAGGCGGGTTCCTCCTCCAAGTACTTCATAGAAGATTTTGAACACAAAGATAGTGTCTGGCTCTGCAAAATAAGTTTCCACATATTACCCTAGAGAGAATAATAATATTAACACAAATCTAATCTGCTGACGTATTCCATGGTGCGACACGCCACGGCCAAGCCTTTATCCAAATCCTTTCATTATCCCACCTCAGCGTGTTTATGCGAGGCAGTTTCCTTGGCACATCTTGTCAAAGCAGCGATCGTGTCCCTTTATTCCAGGATTCTCATCAATATGGGTGTGGGTAACCCAACCGCTCCATCGATTACGGCGCTTGGAGATAAGCGAGTTTTACCAGGCTGGTGGGGACATGTTGTTGCGTCCACCCATATAAGGGGATAAGGATCCACCTTTTCACCCACGCCTTCTTCCTCCTTTGCCTATCCATTCTTGCGCACACGAGCTCCAGCGCCCAAGTCCGCACTACCACCTCAACCTTCTCCAGTCATGTCCGGAGCGGGAGGCAAGTGGATGGTCTCCTCCGTCATGGAGGGACACATAAAAAAGTTGAGGAAGGCCGGATATCTGGCCAGCGACATCATGCACCGACTCCCCGAGAAGGGGCAGCTCATCCCCACTCCTGGGCCCCATGAGAGGGTGGTATTTCTCCCCCATTTCCTCCGCGGACTGGGCTTCCCTCTGCATCCATTTGTTCGGGGGCTCATGTTCTACTACGGCCTGGATTTCCATGATCTGGCCCCGAACTTCTTCCTCAACATCTCAGCGTTTATCGTCATGTGCGAGGCGTTCCTCTACATCCGCCCCCATTTCGGCCTATGGCTTAAGACTTTCAACGTCAAGCCAAAGGTGGTGCGCGGCAGCCAGGCGGAGTGCGGCGGCGCCATGGTTGGCAAGATGGCCAACGTCCTGTGGCTCGAGGGCTCCTTTGTGGAGACCCTGAAGGGGTGGCAATCAGGGTGGTTTTACATCACCGAGCCGCGCGACGCCAAATGGGTCGCACCCCCTAAGTTCCGATCCGCCCCCCACACGGCTCACCTCCTGGAAGGAGACAGGCCTGTCTTGGGGTAAAAAAGGAGAGCTGACCGGACTCCAAACATGCATCCAAACCCTGGTGGACAAGAAGCTCAAGCTTGTTAACGTCGTCCAGGTTATGCTTGCTTGCCTGATCCTCTCGTGTCAACGACGGGCCTTCAACTTTTGGGAATTCGACCCGACGCAGCATCAAACTCTTAACAGGCTCTTCGACACGACGTACGAAGATGCCTGGAGGGTGCTTTTCAAGGGCGCCAAGGCTCCCGCATCCGCTGCCGAGGATCGCAGATTCAGTACTCAGCATCACGCTCATGCGGTAAGCTATTTTTCTCCTTTTACAGGGTATCAGTTTTTCATAGTTTGACTCTATGCGGGATCTGAGTTCCCTTATCTTGGATAGGATTGGGTGGTGACGTCCGGACAGATCAACTGTCCGGCTCCTCTGCCCGAAGGCCCAGCGAACGTTCACTTGGCGAAGCTGCTGGTTCCGGCGCCCTATGTGGTGCAGGAGAAGAAGGCCACGAAAAGGGCCACGGGGACTCGAAAGAGTGCCCGACGCCAAGAGGTGTCGGATTCGTCATCCGACGGTCCCGAAGCGCCTTCCTCTCGTGAAGACGAGGAGGAAGAAGAAGAGACCTCTCCCCCTCCAGCGGGAGGAGAGAAGAAAAGGAAGGCCGCCCTCTCCGAGGAGGCCGGAGGGTCCAAGAAGGGGAAAACCCTTCCCCCGGACTGCTCCACCGACGCCGACGTCGACGAAGAGGAGTGGCAGCCCATGGCCAAGCCCCTGGCGAAATCGTAAGTGTCCGGATATCGGGGTAGTTTATAGTATTTGTTTTTCACACATCTTTCCCTTATGTCGAATATGTTTATGCAGCCCACCCAAAGACCGGCTCGACGCATCATCGAGCGGCTCACTGGACCCGTCGGAGGTGAAGTCGCTTCCGACGGCTTCATCCCCCTGCCCTTTGGACGACACCGAAGTGTTGTCCGAACAGGTTCCAAGCTGGGAGGAGGTGGTCCTGGAGGTGCCGCAAGGCGACCTCCCGGACTCCAGGAGTAAAGGGGATAACCCCCCCCCCCAGGGCTCCAAGTCCGGCTTAAGGCCGGACACAGCTCCGGAATCTTCAAGGGTTCTAGAGTCCGGCGGGCGACCTCCTTCCAAGAGGAGCAAGAATACCGTGCCAGTGACCTCCGCCCAACCGGAGGCACCGGACAATATGTTGGAGGCGCTCCAAGGTGCCTCCATCGACGAGGGGCACCGCACTATTATGAGTGTGGTGATCTAGAAGGTTCAGTCCGCCAAAAGCAGACTGACTGAAGCTTGTACAAGCCTTTTAACAGGCTTTGAGGTAAGTAAAGAATGTTCACATAGTGTTACCGCATAGACAGTAGCCCCTGATGCTCTGTTGGGTGTTCGGGAAGAAAAGCCGAATAGAGGATCAAAGAATTCGCAGGAGTCTAACAAAAGGAGTCAATATGCGTATGCAGGCTTCTCTGCTAGCGTCCACCGCACTGACTGCGGTAGTGGACGTGATGAAGCAGAGTCTCGAGAAGTCCGAGCAAGAGCTCGGGCGTGCCAAGAAGCAGCTCGAGAGAAGGAAGGTAAGAAATACCCTGTCTGAATATGTATATAAAAGAGGTGCAATTGCAAAAAATGACAGGATTGACATGGCTATTGTAGGGGCCACGTCTGAGGTGGCGACCCTTAAGCAAGCGCTGCTCGAGGCCAAGAAGAGTGCGGCCGTGGAGCGCACCGAGTGGGAGAGGTATGAGGCTGAGGTTGGCAAGGTGCGGCAAGAGCTCCAGGTTCTCATGAAGAAACATGAGAGTTTGGAGCTTGACTCGAAGACGCGAGCGTCTGAGCTCGCGACAGCTATAGAAAATGCCAAGTCTGCTAAGGCCGAGTCCCAGAAGACCCTCCAGGAGTTGGATGAGGTGAAGAAGATTGCGGCGGGTAAGGAATTCTTTATGCAAAGCAAACACATAAACGTGAGTTACCTGTTACTTACCCGAATCCAGAGCTCTCCAGGAGCGTTCGCAGATATTCCCCGGAGTGTATCTGATGCCGCCGCATTCTATCGAGCCGAGGAGGGCAGCTCGATGGAGAAGGTGTTCTGGTCCCAGTACGCTGAGGCCGGACACCCCGTGCCCCTGAGCGACCAGCTGAAGCAACTGGTCGAGGTCCACAAGGCGGCCGACAGGCCATGAAGGGCCTCCTAGTTCGGCTATGGCTTGGAGAGGCTCTGCCTGGGAGCTATTTAGGGCTGGTGCGGCGGCTGGTGGAGGCCTGTCCGAGGCTTGAAGACATCAAGCACTCCGTCTGCATTGAAGGTGCCCGTAGGGCCCTTGCCTGTGCTAAGGTGCACTGGGGCAAGCTTGATGCGGAGAAGCTTGTGAAGGACGGGCCACCGCCGGGGAAGGAGCATCGCAAGCCCGAGAATTATTATAAGGATGTTCTAAAGGGTGCCCGCCTTGTTGCGGATGAATGTACCAAGGATGTATTTTTTGAGTAAAACCCGCTCGTGTTATCATGTGCGCTGAAAACTTGTTCATATGTGCTAAGCAATGCTGCTTGAATTTAAAATATTATCTTCTGTGCGGCTGTTTATCAATACTGAGAGATGGCGAGTCGTCGGCTTCTGCCCCCATGCTGCTAGTGCTGGGGTGTTCGGGGATAAACCTGGGCGCTCATTTTCCCATATTTGGGTCCTTCGAGGGAGGCGCTCAGCCCAACGAACGAGGCAATCGGACTATAATGCATGAACACTCTCACTTAGCCATAGAATTCTATAATTTTAAATTTCGGCGAAGCCCCTAGTATTCGGGAGACCGATTTCGGGGCGCTATCCACGCCTTGGCCGGACAGAGCTGACTCGTCGCCCGAAGCGACATAAGTCTTTAGGGACTCGAAAAAACCTCTCGAACAGTGACCAGCTCTCGCTTCATCATGACAGTCAGTTTTAGCTTTCTCCACTGAGGTGCTCGGCCCTGCTCAACTGGGGCACAATCGCAGTGGTTCTCCTAGTGCTACCTTAGCTGATATAGCGGAACGTAAGGCACCAAAACATAGGAGCCGGGCAAACCCAACTATTGACCCAAGACATGATTCGGAGCCGATGCATATAATGCTATAAGTTCGGGGTGCCGTACTTGTTAAAGTGTTCAGACTTCTCACATCATGTTGAGGGGTACTGAAGCCCCTGGCGTATTTTGGCCATACCAAAGTGTACGGGTGCAACATGTCATTAAGGAACATATATATATATATATATATAAAGGTAATGCAAAAAATAGACAAAAGTTATGCATTGTTCATTAAAATAGCTGCGATCAAAGCAAAACGATACAAGTGATGTGATAAACGAAAAGTTGGACTATTTAACATGTCTGCTTCAGGGGCAAGCTGCGGGATAGTATGCAAAACGGGTATACTGCTCGCGATAGAGACCACCTGGGATTTCCGTAATGCAGCCTGGCTTGTCTGCTTCCCTGGTCCTCGCATCGTTTGTGCAACAATTGAACTGCCGAACAAGCCTTCCGAAGAGTAGAGTCCTGGAAGTAAGAGAAAAGTGTAAAAAAAAGTTAGGAGCCCTTGGTGCGGTTTAAGCCGTGTTCTGGGCATGGCGTGATGGTGCCCCTCCCCCTATGCCCATGGTATTTCTAGGGTGTAGTTATGTACGCGAAGTACTGGCGTCGCCTTTTTGCGGGGGCTGGGGTTGGGGCCGCATTGCTACGCTTGCTCGGAATGTGCCAGGCGGTCTTGTTGTAGGTTACTCCGGGCGCGCTTGACTGTGTCCGGACGTTTAATGGCTGGACAGGAGAACTGCCTGGAGAGGCTGCTTTGTACTTCCGCTGCAAGGGCCGCCGTGTGCTCCTCCATTCGGAGGGAGCGTTCGGTGTTTCCATTGACCGTAATTACTCCTCGAGGGCCTGGCATCTTAAGCTTAAGGTATGCGTAGTGCGGGACCGCATTGAACTTGGCGAATGCGGTTCGCCCAAGCAGTGCATGGTAGCCACTGCGGAACGGGACTATGTCGAAGGTTAACTCCTCGCTTCGGAAATTATCCGGGGATCCGAAGACCACTTCAAGTGTGACTGAGCCTGTACAGCTGGCCTCTACACCTGGTATTACGCCTTTAAAGGTCGTTTTGGTGGGCTTAATCCTCGAGGGATCTATGCCCATTTTCCGCACTGTATCCTGGTAAAGCAGGTTCAGGCTACTGTCGCCGTCCATAAGGACTCTAGTAAGATGAAATCCGTCAATAATTGGGTCGAGAACCAATGCGGCGAATACACCATGACGGATGCTAGTGGGATGGTCTCTTCGATCAAAGGTGATCGGGCAGGAGGACCATGGGTTGAACTTTGGGGCGACTGGGTCTACCGCGTATACGTCCCTTAACGCGCGCTTCCGCTCCCTCTTGGGGACGTGGGTGGCGTATATCATGTTCACCGTCCGCACTTGTGGGGGAAAACCCTTCTGTCTATTGTTGTTCGGCGGCCGGGGCTCCTCGTCATCATCGCTATGCAACCCCTTGTCTTCATTGTTGTCGCTTAATCTGCCTGCCTGCTTGAACACCCAACAGTCCCTGTTGGTGTGATTGGCCGGCTTTTCGGGGTGCCATGTATTTGGCACAAGCGGTCGAGTATTCGGTCCAAGCTGGACGGGCCCCTGGGATTCCTTTTGAATGATTTTTTCCGCTGACCGGATTTAGAGCCTCTGAATCCGGCATTAACTGCCGTATCCTTAGCATTGTCGCCGTTGATGTGGCGCTTCTATTGGTTGCGATGCGACCTGCCACTAATGTCCCTGGTGTCCGAACGACCAGGGTTCTTGGTCATATTGTTGCTTGAAGCGAGCCAGCTGTCTTCTCCCGCGCAAAAGCGGGTCATGAGTGCCGTGAGTGCTGCCATAGATTTCGGCATCTCTTGTCCTAGGTGCCGAGCGAGCCACTCGTCACGGATATTATGCTTGAAGGCTGCTAAGGCCTCTGTGTCCGGACAGTCGAGTATTTGATTTTTCTTTGTTAGGATCCGTGTCCAGAATTGCCTGGCCGATTCGTCTGGCTGCTGAATTACATGGCTTAGGTCATCAGTGTCTGGGGGTTGCACATAAGTGCCCTGGAAATTGTCGAGGAATGCGGCTTCCAGGTCCTCCCAACAGCTGATTGACCCTGTTGGCAGGCTGTTAAGCCACTGCCGAATCTGTGGCCGGCGTGACAGTTGTCGTCTCGAGCCGTGGGGTGCCTACGCGATCCGTAGATCGATCTTGTTTGCCTTGTCTTGTCCTCCAACATGTCTTGTAGGTCCGGCGCATATTCCCGTGCCTTGGTATAGGGTGCGGCTTGGGTGGAGGGCCATGAGGCTTCTCTGTCGCGACCATGAGGTGGCCTGTCGGCCGCGTCGAGTGCTTCCTCCTCTAATCGGGGTAGCAACCTGCGCTTTGGGTAGCACTTGGAGGGGCGTTCAGGTTTATGCTCTTCGGCCGCAAGGACTTCAGTCCATCTATCGACTAGCCGATCTTGATCAGCTTTAAGCTGTTGCTATTTTTTCTTGAGGCTTCTTGCCGTGGCCATAAGCCTGTGTTGAAAACGCTCTTGTTCGACGGGATCCTCTGGCACGGTGAATTCATCGTCGTCGAGGCTTGCCTCGTCTTCGGAGGGAGGCATACAATTATTGTCCTCGACCTCTCTGTCGGCCGCTCTCTCATGAGGGCTGGTTTCTCCATCCTCCTGTGTTAAATCTTGCTCGGGGGGGTGTTCTTTGGCGCTTTCCGGGGTATTATTATCTCCCGTGAGAATCGCCGTTTTTGTGTTGGCAGGATTTTGAGCGGCACCGCTGACGCCGATGCTTTTGTTGTTTCTTGGAGGGGTCATCCTCCGCTGTTCCATCGTCCTCTCCCTCTTTTGGGGTGTCCACCATGTATATGTCATATGACGAGGTGGCTTTCCAGGGCCTAGTGGGCGCTGGTTCTTCATCGTCTCCTTCATCGGTGTCCATACCGTCGATGTCTTCGGAGTCGAAGTCGACCATGTCGGTTAAGTTGTCGACAGTGGCTAAAAAGTGGGTGGTGGGTGGGTTTTGAATTTCTTTATCGTCCATACCCCAACCTTGCTGACCGTAGTCCGGCCAGGGCTCTCCTGTCAAAGAGAGAGACTTCAGTGATCTCAGGATATCGCCAAAAGGCGAGTGCTGAAAGACGTCCGCGGCCGTGAACTCCATGATTGGCGCCCAATCAGATTCGCTCCGTAGGGGCGCGGAGAGTTCGGAGTCCGGAGAAGAATCTGGCTCCATGGAGTCACGAGTCTTGCAAAGTACGGGGCTGGTGTTTGGCTCAACCACCGTTGGGATCATGGCCCCCGAGGTGACGTCCAACCGCCCGTCCTCGATCGACGCGGCCGGCTCTGAACTAGGGGTTGGAGCCGATGCGGGTGCGGCCTCCAGGGCTCTATTCGGTGGCAGAGCTAGATCATGCTCGTCGTGACAGAGCGGCACGCTCGGCAGTGGTTCGAATCCGTCGAAGATCAAGTCCCCGCGGATGTCGGCCGTGTAGTTTAAACTTCCGAATCTGATCTGATGGCTAGCGGCTTAGCTTTCGATCTGCTCTAGATGGCCAAGTGAATCGGCCCGCAGTGCAAAGCCGCCAAAGACGAAGATCTGTCCGGGGAGGAAGGTCTCACCCTGGACTGCATCGCTATTGATGATCGTAGGA
Organism: Triticum aestivum; assembly: GCF_018294505.1. NCBI lineage: Eukaryota > Viridiplantae > Streptophyta > Magnoliopsida > Poales > Poaceae > Triticum > Triticum aestivum. The sequence continues at coordinate 546,465,958 of NC_057803.1, read as the reverse complement.
GCCATCAAGCCTGACGGCGACGACACAGAGGAACTCTCAATGAAAGCACCAATGTCGGTGTCAAAACCGGCGGATCTCGGGTAGGGGGTCCCGAATTGTGCGTCTAGGCCGGATGGTAACAGGAGGCAAGGGAGACGAAGTTTTACCCAGGTTCGGGCCCTCGCGATGGAGGTAAAACCCTATGTCCTGCTTGATTAATATTGATGATATGGGTAGTACAAGAGTATATCTACCACGAGATCGGAGAGGCTAAACCCTAGAAGGTAGCCTATGGTATGATTGTTGTTGTGTATGTTGTCCAATGGACTAAAACCCTCCGGTTTATATAGACACCGGAGAGGGTTAGGGTTACATAGAGTCGGTTACAATGGTAGGAGATCTGAACATCCGTATCGCCAAGCTTGCCTTCCACGCTAAGGAAAGTCCCTTCCGGACACGGGATGGAGTCTTCAATCTTGTATCTTCATAGTCCAGGAGTCCGGCTTGAAGGTATAGTTCGGCTATCCGAACACCCCCTAATCCAGGACTCCCTCACCTGGCCAGTGGTGGGAGTAGTATGGGGACGGTGAGGCCTCCACGTCAGCACAGTCGGCCACGGGAGGCAGGAGCATGCGGCACGACCGGCGCTGCTTTGGGCGGCTGGGGCAAGAAGACCAGAGGTTGAAGAAGCACTACGGCCGTTGGATGGACATCATTGACCACGCCGCACCGAGAGCACCAGGGCGGTGGACGACGGCGAGGCCTACGAAGGGAACGACACGGAGCCAGGGAAGACACGGCAGTGGCTGCCCACGCGGTGGAGAGTAGGAGGGTTGACTGGTTCGGCTGCATTCGCCGGAAAATAATAGGAGGTGTGGGTGAGTAGAGGGATAAAGAGGCCAGGGATGCAAGTATGATGGGGCCGTGACCTTCCCAGCAGCACTGCCGACCACGGGAGGCGGGAGCAGGCGGTTCCAACGGTGCTGGTTTGGGCGGTTGGGGCAGGAAGATCAGAGACCGAAGAAGCACGATTGCCGTTAGATTGACATCAAACGGTCTAACGCTGGTAGAGTTGATTGTTGACTAAGTTTTTTTTTGAGAAACCTTGTGTACGCATGAACTTAGTAGGCCCACAAGTCAGCCTCCAAATCTGTGGCAAACAACATAAAGCCCATTTGCTATTTTTATAATTTGCAGCCCATTTGCTAATTCTTAAGTAATTTATCACAACCCATTTTCTGCCTAGGACCATGGTCAAAAGTTCAACCTTATTTTTCATATTTCGGTGGAGTCCGAACTGTTGTAATCCCGAAATGATAAACATTTTTTAAGAACTTATTGATTTGCCAAAAAAATCATTTTGTTTTTGTAAGCAAATAAGACGTGAGACAATTGAGTTAGTTTAAGGGAAAACCAGTGGTAAAAAAATCAGCGCTGGGTGGGAAAAACAACAAAAATAAGGATGTAAATATGAAAAGGGAATTTTATTTGTTTTCAATATAATGATACGTGTATATGAACTAGTAAAACTATAGGTAGAGATTAGAAAACGAATGTAGGACATGCGTTTCAAGAGGATAATAGAACTGGGTTGTGTGTTTGATTCAGTAAAAAAACTGCCTGCGGATGTTGTAAGACAAAATATAACTAATGCTGGCGGGCCAGAGGCCTGTAGATACCTGCTGGATCTTTGTGCCCCGTTGTCGTCATGGGCTGGGCCTGTTAAAAACAAAACCAACCCTGGGCAGTCTACAGCCCAGCTCAAACTTGCTCGACCTGAAAAAACAATACACGTGCTAAATAAACGAGAGAATTCTGCAAGTACAGACTGATAACTGGGATGCATCACGGATATTGTTTTTTTATCGTGATAATAAGTGCATGCACTTGTTTCGAAAAAATTGGAGAACTGGGAATTCGAACGGCGGGTGCTTATGCTACCCATCAAATGAAAATCAGGTGCTTGAAAATTCGTTTCGAAACAAATGATTCAGCTTTATATCCACGTTGACCCTTGACATGATGGTTGGAAGCAAATGCAAGTTCATACCAAAAGATTGTTAACAACAATACCAACTTGCGGATGACAAGGTAGTACAACTACCAATACCAAACTAACTTATAATCTTTTTACTCCTAGCCCTAGTGTTTGTCTGGTAGAAAATCTTGCAGAGGACAAGCTCCCGCTCCTTCTCTTGCTCCAGGTCCCCGAGGTGGTACTGGTGCATCACCCAGTTGGTCCTCTGCTGGTCGAAGTTCTTATTGGTGTGTAGCACCAGAACCTTTTTTGCTGCCCGTCTGCCGGCCGTTGACCATCACCGGCAAGGTATTGCCGGTCTTGTGCCACATCGCGTGCATGCCGCACTCCGACTGTATCTTGCGACGCGTCCACGTGCCCCTTTTGAACGCCATGGAATTGCGCTGGAAGAAATGCTTCCTTCGGCCACTTAGTGCGATACCTGCAGTATTGTGGAATACAGGTTTTAGTGTACCTAGTTGGCATTTTCATAACATCTTTGGCATGTTGCAGTCACTTGTTTCACTTTTTATTAACTGTCAAATTGTAATTGCTTCACCAGGTCTGCGTCTAAAAAGAAAAATAGAGCTATAAACAAAGGAATATGTTTGTGCAAGTAGATGGCCGATCGGTGTCTTACCTAGAAGTTTCTCAGGTTGGGTGTAGCATATGTCGTGCTCGCTGTCAATGGTTGGTATGAACAAATCGATGAGAGAATGAAATCTCGCACTGTCAGCACTCACTTTGGCCTCAAGGTTCTCGAACAGCTCCTGATCCGTGGGATCGAACTTGACGCCAGCCGGCAACACCGGCCAATCCTTCTTCGACTTGCATCGGTAATTCCAGTTATATGGTACTCAATGTATGATCAATCGACTGTTTTAAGTGAATGATGAAAGATTTCGACAGATAAGTGGTACTCCAAATCTGAAGTCTGGAATACCCGAACACGCTGCCAGGATTCTTGTATCACCTCACGCGCAGCGTGTTGTCATGTCAATTCAATGTGTGGACATGATGAATAATTTGACCGACGTATACTAGTGTACTACTTACTAGTCGTATTTAGTGTCACAATTTATACATAGGTTTAACTAACAAGTACTCACAATTTATATATGGCTTCTGCACAGCATCTCCATCATCATTATCAGTACATCCTACGCAGGTGAGTTAGGATGCACTTGATCCCAGGAAGGTATCTGAGGGAGTTCTGGATTAGGGGGTGTCCGGATGGCCGGACTATACCTTCAGCCGGACTCCTGGACTATGAAGATACAAGATTGAAGACTTCGTCCCGTGTCCGGAAGGGACTTTCCTTGGCGTGGAAGGCAAGCTTGGCGATACGGATATGCAGATCTCCTACCATTGTAACCGACTTTGTGTAACCCTAACCCTCTCCGGTGTCTATATAAACCGGAGGGTTTTAGTCCGTAGGACAACATACACAACAACAATCATACCATAGGCTAGCTTCTAGGGTTTAGCCTCTCCGATCTCGTGGTAGATCTACTCTTGTACTACCCATATCATCAATATTAATCAAGCAGGACGTAGGGTTTTACCTCCATCACGAGGGCCCGAACCTGGGTAAAACTTCGTGTCCCTTGCCTCCTGTTACCATCCGGCCTAGACACACAGTTTGGGACCCCCTACTCGAGATCCGCCGGTTTTGACACCGACATTGGTGCTTTCATTGAGAGTTCCTCTGTGTCGTCGTCGTCAGGCTTGATGGCTCCTACGATCATCAATAGAGATGCAGTCCAGGGTGAGACCTTCCTCCCCGGACAGATCTTCGTCTTCGGCGGCTTCGCACTGCGGGCCAATTCACTTGGCCATCTGGAGCAGATCGAAAGCTATGCCCCTGGCCGTCAGGTCAGATTTGGAAGTTTAAACTACACGACTGACATCCGCAGGGACTTGATCTTCGACGGATTCGAGCCACTGCCGAGCGCGCCGCACTGTCACGACGAGCATGATCTAGCTCTGCCGCTAAACAGTGCCCTGGAGGCCGCACCCGCATCGGCTTCGACCCTTAATTCGGAGCCAACTGCGCCGATCGAGGATGGGTGGTTGGACGCCGCCTCGGGGGCTGTGATCCCAACGGCGATTGAGCCAAACACCAGCCCCGGACTCTGCGAGACTCGTGACTCCAAGGAGCCGGACTCCTCCCCGGACTCTGAACCCTCCGCGCCCCTGCCGATCGAATCTGATTGGGCGCCGATCATGGAGTTTACTGCCGCGAACATCTTTCAGCACTCGACTTTTGGCGATATTCTGAAGACACTGGAGTCTCTCTCTTTATCAGGAGAGCCCTGGCCGGACTACGGTCAGCAAGGTTGGGGTACGGATGATGAAGAAATTCAAAGCCCACCCACCACCCACTTTGTACCCACTATCGACGATTTAACCGACATGCTCGACTTCGACTCTGAAGACATCGATGGTATGAACACCGATGAAGGAGACGATGAAGAACCGGCGCCTATTAGGCCCTGGAAAGCCACCTCATCATATGACATATACATGGTGGACACCCCAAAAGAAGGAGATGGCGATGGAACAGCGGAGGATGACCCCTCCAAGAAACAGCCTAAGCGCCGGCGTCAGCGGCGCCGCTCAAAATCCCGCCAAAACAAATATGGTGATTCCAGCACGGGAGATAATAATACTCCGGAAAGTGCCGAAGAAAACCCCCTTCAGCAAGATTTAGCACAGGAGGATGGAGAAACCAGCCCTCGTGAGAGAGCGGCAAACAGAGAGGTCGAGGACAATAACTATATGCCTCCCTCCGAAGACGAGGCAAGCCTTGACGACGACGAATTCGTTGTGCCAGAGGATCCCGTCGAGCAAGAGCATTTTCAACACAGGCTTATGGCCATGGCAAGAAGCCTCCAGAAAAAACAGCAACAGCTTAGAGCTGATCAAGATTTGCTAGTCGAAAGATGGACTGAAGTCCTTGCGGCCGAAGAGCATAAACTCAAATGCCCCTCCAAGAGCTACCCAAAGCGCAGGTTGCTACCCCGATTAGAGGAGGAAGCACTCGATGCGGCCAACCAGCCACCTCGTGGCCGCGACAGAGAGGCCTCTCGGCCCTCCACTCAAGCCGCACCCTGTACCAAGGCACAGGAATATGCGCCAGACTTACGAGATATGTTGGAGGACAAGGCAAGGCAAACAAGATCGATCTACGGATCGCGTGGGCGCCCCACGGCTCAAGACGGTATCCGTCACGCCGGCCACAAATTCGGCAGGGCCGAACACAGTAGACAAAGCTCATTGGAGCTACGTCGTGATATAGCCCAGTACAGAGGCGCCGCACACCCACTATGCTTCACAGACGAAATAATGGATCATCAAATCCCTGAGGGTTTCAAACCTGTAAATATCGAATCATATGATGGCACAACAGATCCTGCGGTATGGATCAAGGATTATCTCCTTCATATCCACATGGCCCGCGGCGATGATTTCCACGCCATCAAATACCTCCCACTCAAGCTTAAAGGACCAGCTTGGCATTGGCTTAACAGCTTGCCAACAGGATCAATCAGTTGTTGGGAGGACCTGGAAGCCGCATTCCTCGACAATTTCCAGGGCACTTATGTGCGACCCCCAGACGCCGATGACCTAAGTCATGTAATTCAGCAGCCAGAGGAATCGGCCAGGTAATTCTGGACACGGTTCCTAACAAAGAAAAATCAAATAGTCAACTGTCCGGATGCTGAGGCCCTAGCAGCCTTCAAGCACAATATTCGTGACGAGTGGCTTGCCCGGCACCTTGGACAAGAAAAGCCGAAGTCTATGGCAGCACTCATGATACTCATGACCCGCTTTTGCGCGGGAGAAGACAGTTGGCTTGCTCGTAGCAACAATATGACCAAGAACCCTGGTAATTCGGATACCAGGGACAGTAGTGGCAGGTCGCGTCGCAACAAGCAGAAGCGCCGCATTAACGGCGACAATGCTGAGGATACGACAGTTAATGCCAGATTCAGAGGCTCTAAATCCGGTCAGCGGAAAAAGCCATTCAAAAGGAATCCTAGGGGCTCGTGCAGTTTGGACCGAATACTCGACCGCTTGTGCCAGATACATGGCACCCCCGAAAAGCCGGCCAATCACACCAACAGGGATTGTTGGGTGTTCAAGCAGGCAGGCAAGTTAAACGCCGAAAATGAAGACAAGGGGCTGCATAGCGATGACGACGAGGAGCCCCGGCCGCCGAACAATAGTAGACAGAAGGGCTTTCCCCCACAAGTGCGGACGGTGAACATGATATACGCAACCCACGTCCCCAAAAGGGAGCGGAAGCGCGCGTTAAGGGATGTATACACGGTAGAGCCAGTCGCCCCAAAGTTCAACCCATGGTCCTCCCGCCCGATCACCTTTGATCGAAGGGACCATCCCACTAGCATCCGTCATGGCGGATTCGCCGCATTGGTTCTAGACCCAATTATTGACGGATTTCATCTCACTAGAGTCCTTATGGACGGCGGCAGTAGCCTGAACCTGCTTTACCAAGATACAATGCGGAAAATGGGCATAGATCCCTTGAGGATTAAGCCCATCAAAACGACCTTTAAAGGCGTAATACCAGGTGTAGAGGCCAACTGTACAGGCTCAGTCACACTTGAAGTGGTCTTCGGATCTCCGGATAATTTCCGAAGTGAGGAGTTAATCTTCGACATAGTCCCATTCCGCAGTGGCTATCATGCACTGCTCGGGCGAATCGCATTCGCCAAGTTCAATGCGGTACCGCACTACGCATACCTTAAGCTCAAGATGCCAGGCCCTCGAGGAGTAATTACGGTCAATGGAAACACCAAACGCTCCCTCCGAACGGAGGAGCACACGGCGGCCCTTGCAGCGGAAGTACAAAGCAGCCTCTCCAGGCAGTTCTCCAGTCCGGCCATTAAACGACCGGACACCATCAAGCGTGCCCGGAGTAACCTACAACAAGACCGCCTGGCACGACCCGAGCAGGCGTAGCAATGTGGCCCTAACCCCAGCCCTCGCAAAAATGCGACACCAGTACTTCGCGTACATAACTACGCTCTACAAATACCATGTGTACAGGGGAAGGGGCACCATCACGGCACGCCCGAAACACGGCTTAAACCGCACCAGGGGCTGCCAATTTTTTAATTTTCTCTTACTTTCAGGACTCCACACTTCGGAAGGCCTGTTCGGAAGTTCAATTGCCGCACAAATGATGCAAGAACCAGGGAAGCAGACAAGCCGCACCGCATTACGGAACTCCCAGGTGGTCTCTATCATGAGCAGTATACCTGTTTCGTATACTATTCCGCAGCTTGCCCCTGGAACGGACATGTTACATAGTCCAACCTTTTGCTTATCGCATTATTTGTATCGTTCTGTTTTGATCGCAGCCCTCTTTAATAAACAGTGCATAGCTTTTGTCTATTTTTGCATTACTCTTTATATATATATATATGTGTGTGTGTGTGTGTGTTCCTTAACGACATATTGCACCCGTACACTCTGGTACGGCCGCCAGGGGCTCTCAATATGGTGTGAGAAGTCCGAACACTTTAACAAGTGCGGCACCCCGAACTTATAGCATTATATGCATCGGCTCCGAATCATGTCTTGGGTTAATAGTTGGGTTTGCCCGGCTCCTATGTTTTGGTGCCTTCCGTTCCGCTATATCGGCTAAGGTAGCACTAGGAGAACCACTGCAATTGTGCCCCAGTTGAGCTGGGTCGAGAACCTCTATGGCGAAAGCTAAAACTGACTGTCATGATGAAGCGAGAGCTGGTCGCTGTTCGAGAGGTTTTTCGAGTCCCTAACGACTTATGCCGCTTAGAGCGAGGAGCCGGCTCTGTTCGGCCAAGGCGTGGATAGCGCCCCGAACTCGGTCTTCCGAATACCAGGGGCTTCGCCGAAATTTAAAATTATAGAATTCTATGGCTAAGTGAGAGTGTTCACGCATTATAGTCCGATTGCCTTGTTCGTTGGACTGAGCGCCTCCCTCGAAGGACCCAAACATGGGAAAAAGAGCGCTCAGGTTTATCCCCGAACACCCCAGCACTAGCGGCACGGGGGCAGAAGCCGACGACTTGCCATCTCTTAGTATTGATAAACAGCTGCATAGAAGGTAATATTTTAAATTCCAACAGCATTTCTTAGCGCATATGAACAAGTTTTCAGCGCACAGGACAAAACGAGCAAGTTTCACTCAAAAATTACATCCCTAGAACATTCATCTGTCACAAGGCAGGCACCCTTCAGAACATCCATATAATAATTCTCGGGCTTGTGATGCTCTTTCCCCGGCGGTGGCCCGTCCTTCACAAGCTTCTCAGCATCCAGCTTGCCCCAGTGCACCTTAGCACGGGCAAGGGCCCTACGGGCACCTTCAATGCAGACGGAGCGCTTGATGACTTCGAGCCTTGGACAGGCCTCCACCAGCCGCCGCACCAGCCCGAAATAGCTCCCAGGCAGAGCCCCTCCAGGCCACAGCCGAACTATGAGGCCCTTCGTGGCCTGTTTGGCCGCCTTGTGGAGCTCGACCAGTTGCTTCAGCTGGTCGCTCAAGGGCACGGGGTGTCCGGCCTCAACGTACTGAGACCAGAACACCTTCTCTGTCGAGCTGCCCTCCTCGGCTCGATAGGATGCGGCGGCATCGGACACACTCCGGGGAAGATCTGCGAACGCTCCTGGAGAGCTCCGGATTCGGGTAAGTAACAAGTAACTCACGGTTATGTGTTTGCTTTGCATAAAGAATGCCTTACCCGCCGCTATCTTCTTCACCTCATCCAACTCCTGGAGGGTCTTTAGGGATTCGGCCTTGGCAGACTTGGCATTTTCAATAGCCACCGCGAGCTCGGACGCTCGCGTCTTTGAGTCAAGCTCCAAACTCTCATGTTTTTCCATGAGCCTGGAGCTCCTGCCGTACCTTGCCAACCTCGGCCTCATACTTCTCCCGCTCGGTGCGCTCTGTGGCCGCCCTCTTCTCGGCCTCTACCAGCGCTTGTTTAAGGGTCGCCACCTCAGACGTGGCCCCTACAATAGCCACGATAATCCTGTCATTTTTTGCAATTGCACCTTTTTATATATATTTAAACAAGGTATTTCTTACCTTCATTGTGCTCGAGCTGCTTCTTGGCATGCCCGAGCTCTTGCTCGGACCGCTCGAGGTTCTGCTTTAGCGTGTCCACTTCCGCAGTCAGTGCGGCGGACGCAAGCAGAGAATCCTGCATACGCATATTGACTCCTTTTTGTTAGACTCCTGCGAATTTTATTTGATCCTCTATATGGCTTTTCTTCCCGAACGCCAAACAGAGCATCAGGGGCTACTGTCTATGCGGTAATATTATTTACACATTCTTTACTTACCTCAAAGCCTGTTAAAAGGCTACTACAAGCTTCAGTCAGTCCGCTCTTGGCGGACTGAACCTTCTGGACCACCGCACTCATAATGGTGCGGTGCTCCTCATCGATGGAGGTGCGTTGGAGCGCCTCCAACAGATTGTCCAGCGCCTCCGGTTGGACGGGGGTCACCGGCACAGTGGGCTTGCTCCTCTTGGAAGGAGGTCCCTTGCCGGACTCTGGAACCTTTGAAGGTTCCGGAGCGGTGTCCGGCCTAGAGCCGGACTTGGAGCCCTGGGGAGTTTCATCCCCTTTACTCCTGGAGTCCGGGAGGTCGCCTTGCGGAGCCTCCAGGACCACCTCCTCCCGGCTTGGAACCTGTTGGGACAACACTTAGGTGTCATCCGTAGGGCGGGGGGAGGAAGCCGTCGGAAGCGTTCACATCCGACGAGTCCTGTGAGCCGCTCGACGACGCGTCGAGCCGGTCTTTGGGTGGGCTGCATACACATATTCGACATAAGGGAAAGCTGTGCAATAAACGAATACTATGAATTACTCTGGTATCCGGATACTTACGATTTTGCCAGGGGCTTGGCCCTGGGCGGCCACTCCTCTCCGCCATCGTCGGCGTCGGTGGAGTAGTCTGGAGGAAGGGCTTTCCTCTTCTTGGACCCTCCGGCCTCCCCAGAGAGGGTGGCCTTCCTTTTCTTCTCTCCTCCCGCTGGATGGGGAGAGGTCTCTTCTTCCTCCTCATCTTCACGGGAGGAATGTGCCTCGGAACCATCGGATGATGGATCTGACACCTCCTGGCGCCGGGCACTCTTTCGAGTCCCCGTGGCCTTTTTCGCGGCCTTCTTCTCCGGCACCACATAGGGTGCCGGAACCAGCAGCTTCGCCAAGCGAGCATCCGCTGGGCCTTCGGGCAAAGGAGCCGGACAGTTGATTTGTTCGGACGTCACCTGCCAATCCTATCAAAGGTAAGGGAGCTTAGATACCGCATGGAGTCAAACTATAAAAACGGATACCCTGTAAAAGGAAAAAACAGCTTACCGCATGAGCGTGATGCTGCATACTGAATCCGCGATCCTCGGTAGCGGATGCGGGGGCCTCGGCGCCCTTGAAAAGCACCTTCCAGGCATCTTCGTACATCGTGTCGAAGAGCCTGCTCAGAGTTTGTTGCCGCGCCGGGTCGAACTCCCACAGGTTGAAAGCCCGTTGTTGACACAGGAGGATCAGGCGGATGCATAACCTGGACTAAGTTGACAAGTTTGAGCTTCTTGTCCACCAGGGTTTGGACGCATGTTTGGAGTCCGGTCAGCTCTCCTTTTTTACCCCATGATAGGCCCGTCTCCTTCCAGGAGGTGAGCCGCGTAGGGGGTCCGGATCGAAACTCGGGGGCTGCGACCCATTCGGGGTCGCACGGCTTGGTGATGTAAAACCACCCTGATTGCCACCTCTTCAGGGTCTCCAAAAAGGAGCCCTCGAGCCATAAGACATTGGCCATCTTGCCCACCATGGCACCTCCGCACTCCGCCTGGTTGCCGCGCACCACCTTCGGCTTGACATTGAAAGTCTTGAGCCATAGGCCGAAATGGGGGCAGATGCGGAGGAAAGCCTCGCACACGACGATAAACGCCGAGATGTTGAGGACAAAGTTCGGGGCCAGATCGTGGAAATCCAGGCCATAGTAGAACATGAGCCCCTGGACAAATGGGTGAAGAGGGAAGCCCAGTCCGTGGAGGAAATGGGGGAGGAACACCACCCTCTCATGGGGCCTAGGGTTGGGGATGAGCTGCCCCTTTTCGGGAAGATGGTATGCAATGTCGTTAGACAAGTATCTGGCCTTCCTCGGTTTTTTGATGTGTCCCTCCGTGACGGAGGAGACCATCCACTTGCCTCCTGCTCCGGACATGGCTGGAGAAGGTTGAGGTGGGGAGTGCGGACTTGGGCGCTGGAGCTCGAGTGCGCGAGAATGGATAGGCAAAGGAGGAAGAAGGCGTAGGTGAAAAGGTGGATCCTTATCCCCTTATATGGGTGGACGCAACTACGTGTCCCCACCAGCCTGGTAAAACTCGTTTATCTCCTAGCGCCGTAATCAATGGTGTGGTTGGGTTACCCACGCCCGTATTGATGAGAATCCCGGAACAAGGGGACACGATCTCTGCTTTAACACGACGTGCCAAGGAAACCGCCTCGCATTACGCGCTGAGGTGGGATAATGAAATGACTTGGATAAAGGCTTGGCCGTGGTGTGTCACACTACGGAATACGTCAGCAGATTAGATTTGTGTAAATATTATTCTCTCTATGGCAATATGTGGAAACTTATTTTGCAGAGCCGGACACTATCTTTGTGTTCAAAATCTTCTATGAAGTACTTGGAGGAGGAACCCGCCTTGCAATGCCGAAGACAATCTGCGCGCCGGACTCGTCGTCATTGAAGCCTGGTTCAGGGGCTACTAAGGGAGTCCTGGATTAGGGGGTGTCCGGATGGCCAGACCATACCTTTAGCCGGACTCCTGGACTATGAAGATACAAGATTGAAGACTTCGTCCCGTGTCCGGAAGGGACTTTCCTTGGCGTGGAAGGCAAGCTTGGCGATACGGATATGCAGATCTCCTACCATTGTAACCGACTTTGTGTAAGCCTAACCCTCTCTGGTGTCTATATAAACCAGAGGGTTTTAGTCCGTAGGACAACATACACAACAACAATCATACCATAGGCTAGCTTCTAGGGTTTAGTCTCTCCGATCTCGTGGTAGATCTACTCTTGTACTACCCATATCATCAATATTAATCAAGCAGGACGTAGGGTTTTACCTCCATCAAGAGGGCCCGAACCTGGGTACAACTTCGTGTCCCTTGCCTCCTGTTACCATCTGGCCTAGACGCACAGTTTGGGACCCCCTACCCGAGATCCGCCAGTTTTGACACCGACAGTATCTATCCTTCAAACCAGAGGAGTGCTTCAAACTAACAACTGTACATAATATCCAACAAAAGAGGATCGTGCTATAGCAGCAGAATACATGGCTCAGTCTAGATATCAACACGAATCAAGTTGTGCATATTTGCTGTTGGCATGAACCACATCGCCGCATGTCGGGTTTGCAAAAGCCATCCATCGCATGGAAGCTTGATGCCTTTCACACACTGAAGATTATCTGGCAACTAGCTATGTCGACGAATCTCTGGATATGGTGATTCATGAAACCCATTGTATGATATGTAAACACATCCCCCCTCGTGAATGGAAGTTGCATAGCACAGTAATCATCACCGGTGATATGATCGATGATTGGCTGGATGATCAGATAATTGAGCCCGAGGAACAAAGAGTGGTTGCCAAGGCTGTAAACCCGCCTCTTGTTGAATACGCCTGGCCCAACGGAGCTGGGATCTTTCTCGAACACGAAGCAGCCATAGCCATCAATGTCACGAACGCCCCACGCATTGTACTGCATGTGGTTTGATGTAATGGTTTGGTTAATTTGGTACATGCGAATGAGCATCAAATGACCGCCGTCAGCTGAACGAGCGATAAACCACCACCCATCGGCTGGTATGATTCCAGATCCTGGAATCATGAAGGCCAGCGCATTTGCGTCTGCTGCAACAATTCAAATTGGAGACCAAAAGGACAAAAGTAAACAATCATGTTCAGAGTATGTGTGGAATTAAGATTATAATAACAGTGACACATATCATAGACAGAGAATTGCAATACCGTGGTCATAATCATACCCCAAGTTAAAAAAAATAAGCCAATGGCTTTCATATTCTAGCAATATGTCATGGTTCAAACATCATGTAACAATGAGAGGAAAACAGCTAAGACAGCGCCTACTCATATTCTACCATAACACTTACTACTACTGTTCTCATATCAACTTTAAGCAATAACATGCGTTGTTATAAAAATCTTGTAAATGAGAGTAACATATAGCAATCATGATGTTATGCTCATAATATGTATTCTAACAATCATTAGATGCCAATTGTTCTCATATCAACTCTAACGATAACATGTGTGGTCATGAAAATCTAGGAAATGAGACGAACATATAGCAATGATGTGGTTATAGACATGCTATGCATTCTAAATTTGTAACAAATGAACATGCAGTTGTATTCATAAGGTAAAGATGAGATGAGATAGAACAACTACACGACGATAGGTTCCACCAGTATAGGCAACCAATCTGTATGTCGACCGCATAAACGATGCCATCGTGCACTATAGCATCAGATAGAAATGTTGCCTCAACAGGATTGATGATGAGCCATAACCATGTATGGCGACCGGATTCCAGATAGACTAATCCCATGTTGAACAAGGCAATGAGCTTGTAATCCATGTAGTCTTCTGATGGTGTGGGCACTTCGCAGATTACAACTTTCTGCAAACAGAGGTCGAGCCAAAAGCTTGACGCATCTCATGTGTAGTAGGCAGGAGTGTCTGGCGGGCCGCGAGGCTCGATGGCGGCGGTATCCAATGATGGAAGGGTGATCTCTCGCTGGGTGTAGATATCCACGAGACGCACGGACTACCGGTGTGGTGGATGAGGACGATCCAGTTGGCCTTCATGCCCGCCCAGTAGTGGGCACGCATGAAGGACAGGTGGACGGGTAGTGGTAGCATGTTGAGGGGCACCACAGCAACCTCCGTAGGATCGTCAAGTTGGTGTCTGGGCCACCTGCGAGGATCGGGCATCATCAAGCAGGGTGTCTTGAAAAGAGCCGACCGATTGCAGACGAGTAGACGGTACAAAGACACCAAGCATGCAGCCAGACGGACGGTGCTGGGTAGGTCCATACGACTACAGATCTGCTCCAAGAGAACAATAGGGAGGGAATTCCAATCGCGGCTCTGCGTGTCAGTAGGTTCTGCCATTGGGGTTTTCGGTGCCTGTGAGCCAGTGGGGAAGTGGATTCGGGCGGGCGAGCGAAGAAGCTTCTCCTTGTGTGGCCGAGCAGTGAGCGGGGGGATATGGTACGCGCGAGCTACCAAGGAAGATGGCACGGGCGGCGAGCAGTGAGCGGGGGTAAATGGTGTGCGGCCGACGATGGGGAAGAGAGGAGGAAGAAGAAGAAGAGATGGCAGTACTGGGTAAGGCTGATTTAGTAACACCAACACGCTGGTTCAGCTTATTAATTACGTGTCCCATCTGCTGTAGCGTGTATTGTCACTTCACTGCGAAGACTAGTTGAATAGTTCTCTCTGACCGAGATGGGGAATAATGGATCGTGAGGACTTCCTTTCTACAGTATCCCTATGCCTCTATGCTCACTTCACTCATTTTGCTCCGTACCTAGTCACTTGTTGAAATCTGTAGAAAGACAAATACTCCGTATTTGGGAACAGAGGGAGGCTTTTACTCCGTACTATTTGGGAACAGAGGGAGTATCACCATATGGAGGGAACAAAGGATGCTTGAAATATGAACATGTCAATGGGAGGGAGTAAGCCCCATGCATGCATGCATGCAACATGCAACACTCACACGTACACATGGATGCACGCAACACTCACGCACCTATGCGGCACACAGCACACGATGCAACACACACGCTCACGCTCAAGTGCTCAACCTACTCCCTACGTCCGTGAAAGACTGTACATTTAGAGATTTACACATTGACCAGGGCATAATTAACGCCCAAAAGTAGCAGACTTATGTGTGCATGCGACCATTGAGATACGAAGATTAAATGAAGGCCGTTGCATGCTGTAATTAAGAATAGACATGTAGCCTATACCTACAGCACAATTTGGTGCATTAGTCAATCAATATAGATTTAGATTAAAGGCTAAATGCATTGGAAGTGTAGATGTACATCATGTACTACACTCTTTGTTTTATAGCCGATGTACACTTTTTGTTGGAAGACCGAGGGAGGACACGTGCATGCACTCACATACACAGCCAGGGCGGTTCGCACGCAAGGGTTGGACTCGTGTCGCGCCTGCATAAAGTTTTGTTTAACTGATTTCTTTGCTCTGCCAACTGACAGGTGGGACCCAGAAACCAGGTGACAATTTAACCAGTCAACAAAGTGCCACGTCGACTATTGTCGGCGTTCTGGGAACGGGGGTCCCCAGACTTGCCTGCCTGCGGCCTGCGGCGTGGCTCAAAAGGGGGCCCAGCACGGCCCATCTTCATCAACACAAACCCAAGACCCTCGCGAGGGGCCAAGCCTCGCGAGGCAGATGACGTGAAGCTTCCTCAGGCATGACCTCGTCAGGCTATCTCACGAGGAGGCGGAGAGATCAAGGCGGGGTACCTCACGAGGTGCCCATGATGCAAGCCATGACAACTCATGGCGCCAGGCAGGTGCCAGCCCGCGTAGTGTCCTCCTTTCCTCTTTGGTGCAAAGGGGGCAAGCGCAGCCGCGGAGTATCGAGGCATCAGGCAAAGGTTGCCATTTTCGGTGCAATGAGACCAAGACCAGGACGACTACGAGACGGAGGTCACTGTGGAGCCCAAGACGGCGTCATCACCAGAGCTTTGCGCAGGCGAAGACTACTTTTGTCGGGATAGCTGATACTTGTTGTCCCCCTTCAAATTAGTCCGCCATTGTTGGCTCCCTTCCCGCTCAATATTTGGGAAGAGGACCAGGGCCTGTATAAATAGGACCAGCCACCCATACAGCAAAGGGGGGGGTTCCAGTTCGGTCGGTCGAGAGAGAGAGAGAGAGAAAGGTGGTTGAACTCCTCCCAGCAGTTCATCGCCTCAGCCAAGAACAGACCCTCGCGAGGTTGTTCTTCCTTGTATTGTTCATCATCACCAGCCCAAGAGGCAATCCACACACCACACACTGGAGTAGGGTGTTACACCACAACGGTGGCCCGAACCAGTATAAACCCTGTGTCTCTTGTGTTATTCTTTCCTGAGTTTAGATCCTAGCACGGCGGAGGGGTGCAGGGAGGTAGGAGGCGAAATCTCCACGCGCACCCCAGTGTTCAAACCTCAAGGGTCTGTCGGAACCCGAAATCCGACATTTGGCGCGCCAGGTAGGGGTGCGCCAGAATTCGTCTTCCACCGCCCCGTTCTCCTCCGACCGTCACACCCATGTTTGACGCTCGTTGGGCCCGCGCCGAGCGCCGGGCCGCACTCGCTTCCCGCGTCGCCCAGACGGCCCCTGTCGGCGGCCATCCACGCCATTCCCCGTCACCTGCCGTCAACGCCGCCACTGGCCTGGCGGGGGACGAGCGGCAAGCATCATCCCAGCATTCGTCCGTGCGGCAAGACGGCCGCACCGCAACTCCCTCGCTCGCCCCAGCTGGATCCTCGTCCCGCGCGCTCCGCGCGCCCATGGAGGCTCGGGCTGCACTCATCGCGGCAAACGAGCTCCTGTGCTACCGTCCCGTAGACGACGTCTACGAGGAATGGCTCGACCGCGTCGCCGAGCTCGTCCGCGCCGTCCGTTCCGCTGCACCGCACCCCGCCCCGCGCGGGCGAAGAGGCTCCGGCGGCGCCCCGACCGCCTCCTCCACAAGAAGACGCCATGGCTCCAAGGCGCATGGCCCCTGGGCGGAACCCGCTCCGTCAGGTGCCAGCGCAGCAAGAACAGAGCTGCCAAGAAGTCCCTCGCCCGCTGGAAGCTGCCCGGGCGCTCCTTGCTCCAGCACGTCGCGACCATCCCCCTGCTCCAGCGCGTGGGGACATGCAAGACCAGGCTCTCCGTCACCTAAGGCCTCTCGTGGCCACAGCAGGCTGCCGCGCCTACACCACCGAACTACGCAGCGTCGTGTGGCCCGGCAAGTTCAAGCCAGACCTGCCTCCTCGCTACGACGGCACGGCCGACCCTGCGGAGTTCCTCCAGCTCTACGAGCTGGGCATCGAAGCTGCCAACAGAGACGATGAGGTCATGGCGAACTGGTTTCCCATGGCGCTCAAGGACGGGGCCCGCACCTGGCTCCTGAACCTGGCTCCAGGCACAATCTCCTCCTGGGAAGAGATGCGCACCCGCTTCATCGCCAACTTCCAAGGTACTCGCGACCGGCCCCCCGCCGTGAGCGACATGTGCCGCATCAAGCAACAACCCGGGGAGACCCTGCAGAAGTACATCCAGCGCTTCAACAACGCATGCCTCAAGATCCCCAATGTGACTGAGGAGGCCATCATCTCAGCTTTCTCTGATGGAGTGCGCGACGTCAAGATGAAGGAGGAGCTGGTGATGCATGAAGACCTGTGCACTTCCTTGGAGCTGTTCAACTTGGCAAACAAGTGCACCAGGGCTGAGGAGGGGCGTCTCTCCCTCCTCGAGCTGCCTGCCGCAGACCCAGAAGAGAAGAATCGCAAGGCCAAGGATGTGAAGCGCAAGGGGGCTGCAGTGCTCGCGGCAGAACTAGACACCAAGCGGGGCAGAGATCAACCCGAACCTCCCAAGGGCAGCCGGTACTGTGTGTACCACGACCTCCACACCCACAACACCAACGAATGCCAAGAACTCCGAGCCGTGCGTGAAGGAAGGATCGGCCGTCGCCCCGACCGCGGTGACCGGGGCTACGGTCGAGGAGGAGGAAGAAACGCAGGACGCTGGGAAGACCGTGGGCCGCGCCAAGGGTGGCGCGATCAACCTCACGAGGATCGCTGGCAAGACCCGCCTCGCAAGAGAGGATGGAGAGATCAGCCTCGTGAGGGAGACTAGAGGGATCAGCCTCGCAAAGATCGCCCGCTAGGCAACGCAGGCCTCCCACCGCCACAGCCAAGGAGAAACGAGGACCGCCATCAGGACGAGGAGGCTGGGGGCTTCCAGGAGCCGCGCACGATCGCCTGCATCCTGGGCGGAGCTCAAGCCCCAGCCTCTCAGCACATCTTCAAGCAGTTTGCCCGCGAAGTGAACGCAGTACTCCCCAGACTTGAAGCCACACGCCCTCTCAGGTGGTCGGCGTGCACCATCATGTTCAGCTCAACAGATCAGCTCAAGTGTGCGGCAACAGCTGGAGTCCTCCCAATGCTTTGTTCCCCAATCATCAGCAATTTGGTGGTCACCAAGACCCTCATCGATGGCGGGGCAGGGCTCAATGCCCTGTCCGTGGAGATGTTCAACAACCTCCAAGTGCCCTACAGCCAGCTTCAGCCAACCAAGCCCTTCTCCGGTATCACCAACGACTCCACGGTCCCGATTGGGCAGGTCCGCCTCCCTGTCACCTTTGGGGTGCGCGACAACTACCGCACCGAGCTCATCGACTTCGACGTCGCTCACATTCACCTGCCGTACAACGCCATCCTTGGGTACCCAGCGCTGGCCAAGTTCATGGCCGTAACTCACCACGGCTACAACGTCCTCAAGATGCCAGGAAGCGGCGGAGTCATCACGGTGCCCTGTGAAGAGAAGGACGCGGCGTGTTCCCTGGAACGAGCCTTTCAGGTCGCATCACTGGAAGACCCGGATCGCGGAAGCAGGAGGCTTCCCGAGGCCACCCCCAAGAAGAAGAAGACATCGTCCGGCTCGACCACTCAGGAGGCAGGCCCCTCTAGGCCCGCGCCTGCCCATGGGGAGCCTCCCTCCATCGCATAGGAAAGCGCGCCTAGCGCCCTCCTCATGCAGGGCTCGGGGGCTCTCCCCTGGAGGGCCACCGACCTAGCCAGGGTCACGAGGGAGGCGCTTGGGCACCACATGGAGGCGTGTTTTGAAGCACGTTTCCCTCAAGAAGGAGCAAGGCAAGGAGACCCAGACCCACAGGAGTTCGTCAGCAAGGCCATTCAGGAGCTACAAGAGTCAAGAGTCATGAGAGGCGCCCGCCGCCTACCAGCAGTGGCCCCCCATCCAGGCGAGGATGGTGGGCTGCGCGTCTGCATCGACATACCAGGGCTCAACCGAGTCATCTCTCTGGAGCGCCTCTGGCCCTCGCGAGTGGGGCGCTGCGGAGGTCCACCCCACAACTATGTTCGCCTGCCTTACGGCTTGCCGAACGCGGCTGATGCGTACCAGCGCCTCATGAGGGGCATCACGGAGGCACAAGAGGCCAGGCATTCCGCAGCCCTGGCAGAGATGGAGATGGCCCGCGAGGAGCCGCCAGCGCCTCCGGAGCCTCCCGAGGCCCCTGGGCCTGGCGGCTCGTGAGGATCGGCTCCCGCAGCCCCCTGAGCCTGCTACACCAACACCCCTTTGTCCTCAACATCATCAGGTGACATCTTTCTAGTTTTACTTCCAGCTGGGAGCGCCCCTAGGGCTGCATTATTCCCAGGCCACGTGGGTCCGTCCTTGCGGCATGTATCTCTTTATTCCATGTTGTTAGCTTACCTTGTTGGGGGCGTCCCTCAGGTTGCATGATCCCCAAGCCGCTCGGGCCAGGCCTAGCGGCATGTATCCCATTTGTGTTTATTTCCGATCATGCGTTAGACCCACCATGCTTGATTATTTGATGCCGGTCCCCGGCACCTCTTCTCCTCCATGTCGACCACTTGCACGTTAAAGGGGGCACCTGAGCATCACGACTCAGGGCTCTTACTGGCTCTCCAGCCCTCACCCTCTGGCCTTGTCCATGGCATCGCGACCTGGCATACCAGCGACGGCTGAGACCAGCTCGAGGGCCGGGACCCGAGGATGTAGAGTGCCGACATCTAACCAAATTTGCAGGGACACATCACAAGATAAGGCCCAGTGCCAGGCGCAACCCGCCTAGAGGTAGGGCCCCGTGAGTCCTGCGCTGGCTCACGGGTGCCCAGATACACCTCGCTAGGCCCTACCGTGCCAGCCACGTGTCAGGGCGGGGCTGTACATGCCCCAGGGGCTCCTCCCGGAGGGTTGCCCCCTCCCACGTACCAGTGGAAGCACCATGCTCCGTGCTGGCTGACGACACTGCCGAGGAGCGGCTATGCCCGTACACATATGGTAGCACTATGCTTCGCGCTGGTGATAAACAACTGAGGGTGGCCCCCGGGCCGCATCAACCTCAGGGAGCCCAGAGCTTAGTGTCTAGCCTCATCGTAACGCCTCCCCTCGGGAGTTCCGCACGAGGGGGCTGGGCACGGGGGCTGCGCCTGGGTCACACCCAGACGCACGCCGCCCGGCCAGGTCCCCCAGGCCTGGTTCGTCGCGCGTCTCTCCCCGAGCGGAGCCAAGGTACGAAGGCCGTTTGAGCGTCAAGGGGGACTCCTGAGCATCGCGACTCAGGAGCCTAACTGGTCACGTAGCCCCTCACTCTGTGGCCCCGTCCTGGTTTCCGGTCGGGACCATCGCTGGGTGAGGCACACGCGCGACCGGGCTCTACAGACGTAGAACGGTGGATCCACCCGCATCACACCTCCCTACTTGTTGTTCGTGCGCCAAGGGGGACTCCTGAGCATCGCGACTCAGGAGCCTAACTTGTCACGTAGCCCCTCACTCCTTGGTCCCGTCCTGGTTTCCGGTCGAGACTATTGCTGGGTGAGGTACGCGCGGGGCCGGGCTCTGCCGGCGTAGAACGTAAGCAAGTAGGAAGGAAAATCGCTAATTTCAAGGAATTCAAAAGAAAATATTACAGTCCACACTGTTATTTCAATGCCAAACGCAAGTTTAAACGCCTCCCCGAGGCATGATACATGTGCAGGAATTAAAAGCAGGACAGGAGCCACGACGGAGTCACTTGGCGGCGGGGGAGCAGCGCGGAGCGGGTTCGCCTCACGGAGCAGCGGGGTCGGCAGCGCGTTGCTCCGGCTTGGTGCTGAAGGCCCGGAACTTCCCCAGCAGAACCTCCGCGTGACCCTTCACGGCCTCGGCAGTGGCAGCGGCACACTCACCGCTCACTGGCTCCAGCAGGCTGTCGAGGTCGACACCAGGATCGCGAAGGTGGATGTGGGTGAGGACCCGCGTCAGTGCTGCAGAAGACAGGCACGCGCCTCGGCCTTGGTCGTGGGGCCAAGGCCAAGGGCGACATCTTCAAGAGCGTGAACCAGGAAGGGAAGCAGCTTGGCGGGGCCGTCCTCGGCACCGGCCAGCGGGCTCTCCAGGCCGCTGTCGTAAAGCATCCTCAGCGAGGAGCGAGCCTTCGCCTCCAACTCCGTGAAGGCCGCGCGGTCCTCGGCAAGAACCAGGGCCTTGCCGTCCAGCTCGGCCTTCCTCGCCCCCAACTCCTACTCCAGCGCGCCTAGGCGGTCGCGGCGCTTCCTGAGCTTGGCCTCCCGGCCCTCGACGACTGCCTTGCGAGCCTTCACGCCTTCTTCCTGCTCTTGGCGAAGGCGGACCTCTTCCGCGAGCCGATCCCGCAGGCCTTGCAGCTCGTCCTCCAGCGCCTTGCAGCGACCGCGGACGTTGACCACCTCCCCCAAGGCTGCATCACGGGCAGCCTTCGCCTCCAGGACGGCCTGCTTCTCCTCGTCGCATGCCGTCGAGGCCTGGACCAGCGCCGCCCGAATTGAGGCATCGGAGCGAACCCATCCAAACGCCAGCTCCAAACGCCCGGCCACCAAGCGGGGGTCGACGCCAATATCCTGCCGCAATCGGTCCAGCTCAGCAACAGCACGATCCAGAACGACGGAACGAGTCAGAGAGATAGCGGCTGGTGGAGTAGGAGGAGAAGGCGGCAGCGCAGCCGCAGCATCCTGAGGCGGAGTCTTTCGTGCCCCAGCAGCTGTAGTGGCGGCGGCAGGCAAGAGCACCTCGGGAGCCACTTGGGCCGTGGGGGCTGAGCTTGCCCCAGCCGGCTCAGCCAAACCTTGCGAGGACGACCGGGCAGGAGAAGCCTGTGCGTCGCGGTTACCTTCCTTCGCGGGCAGAAGCGCCGCCACGGATGGGACCTCGGGAGCCCCCTTCGGCTTCTTTGCTGCGGGCGCCAACCTACCCAAAGATGCGGACGTCAAGCCTCAGAAGCAGAGCAAGAGATAAAGACAAGGATCGAATGCTTACGGGTCGTCGCCAGTGAGCTCAAGCGGCCTCCGGCCAAATTTGAAGCCTGAAAGTCGGCTGGAAGGGTCGACCTCGGGAAGCTTGGAGGCAGAAGGTGCGTCTGGGGTTCGCCCCAGGGCCGGGGGAGACCCGCGGGAGATCAGCCCGGTCCTGTCCTTCTTCGGCATCGGGGCAAGCTCCCGCCGTCCTGCTCGTCGTCTACGTCGTCATCCTCGTCGTCGTTATTTGGAGAGAGGCGGAGAATGCGGGACCTGCACCGGGGGAGGGGAGCCCCCAACTCTCCGTCAGTCGCCTCGGAGTCAGGCCCCTTTCCGCGCTCCTCTCCCTCTTCCTCTTTGCTGGAGTCGCCGGAGGGCACGTCCACTGGTTCCTCGGGAGCTTCCAGGGGCACTGGCCCATCCCCGTTGAAGACGGGCATGGACTTCACCACCTGCTCCCAGTCGTTGCGGAGGAACAAGGGCGTAGGAGCGCCCTCCAGCCTCGCCACATTGCCCCCGACAGAGATTGGAGAACCGCAGCCAGGTCTCCGGCGGCCAAGGCCGCGGGGTTCGGACGGGGCCTCCACATTGGAAGCGAGTACTGCCAAAGCGGAGCCAGCCGGTGCTCCAGGAACTCCCTCAGCAGCGACGTGCCGGTCAGCTTCGCCGCCGCCATGTCGGCCGGCCTCAAATCCGCGTCCATCTTCTCCAACACCATCTTCGCGCGGGGATCCGTGAGCTCCGCTCGACCCCAGTCACTGGAGCTCGTGGGCTGCTCCGTGGGCAAGATCAGCCGAGGGTGAATGCGCCCAGCATCCACCAAGATCCACTTGCTCCTGAAGCCCTCAATCCTCTTCCCAGAGTTCGAGATGGCAATGGCGCCACCGGACGCGACGAAGCTCGCGCACGCGGAAGCGGTCCCGCGAGAGGTCTGGAGGTAGAAGTAGTGGCGCAGCAAGGCCACTGAGGGCTACACCCCAACATGTGCTTCACAATAATAAGCAAAGATTGCCAGGAGAAGGACGGAGTTGGGATGGAGATGCAGAGCCTGTAGCTTGTAATGGCGGAGGACAGAGAAGAACTCAGAGAAGGGAGGCACCAGGCTAGCAACAATGGCACTTACGAAGAGCGGATAGAAGGTGCTCCCTTGATCTTCAGGGGTGGCGGAGCCGGCCTTGAACACCTTCTTCCCGTCGATGCCCCACGCCGTCGCCATCCGGCGCAACCGGCCAAAGTCCGCCTCCGACACGTTCGGCGAGTCCAGGGCAGACGAGTACCAAGCTGCGGCCGGGGGCTGACGAGGCGCCATGGCTCCCTAGGCCGCACGGTCAGAGCAGATCCGTAAATCTTGGAGGAAGGAAGGAGAGGCGCAAGAAGGGGATCTGAGTAGCAACCGGAGAAAGCAAGAAGCAGGGTCTAGGCGGATGCCACTTCTTTATAAACTCGCACGGTTGCTGAGACGCCCACGTCCAACCAACCGCCACGCGGTGCCCAAGGCCGCAGGCTGTTAGGGCCCGCGGCGCTTCGCTCTTGCCCTTCCGCCTCCCTGCACGGCCAAGTCCGGGCGCGCCTTGGGCCCGGGGGCTACTGTCGGCGTTCTGGGAATGGGGGTCCCCAGACTTGCCTTCCTGCGGCCTGCGGCGTGGCTCAAAAGGGGGCCCAGCACGGCCCATCTTCATCAACACAAACCCAAGACC
The DNA here is from genome assembly GCF_018294505.1 of Triticum aestivum. Classification (NCBI taxonomy): domain Eukaryota; kingdom Viridiplantae; phylum Streptophyta; class Magnoliopsida; order Poales; family Poaceae; genus Triticum; species Triticum aestivum. The sequence continues at coordinate 546,442,116 of NC_057803.1, read as the reverse complement.
CTCGCGAGGGGCCAAGCCTCGTGAGGCGGACGACGCGAAGCTTCCTCAGGCACGGCCTCGTTAGGCTGGCTCATGAGGAGGCGGAGAGATCAAGGCGGGTTACCTCACGAGGTGCCCATGACGCAAGCCATGACAACTCATGGCGCCAGGCGGGTGCCAGCCCGCGCAGCGTCCTCCTTTCCTCTTTGGTGCAAAGGGGGCAAGCGCAGCCGCGGAGTACCGATGCATCAGGCAAAGGTTGACATTTCGGTGCAACGAGACCAAGGCCAGTAGGACTACAAGACGGAGGTCACCGTGGAGCCCAAGACGGCGTCATCACCAGAGCTTTGCGCAGGCGAAGACTACTTTTGTCAGGATAGCTGATACTTGTTGTCCCCCTTCAAATTAGCCCGCCATTGTTGGCTCCCTTCCCGCTCAATATTTGGGAAGAGGACCAGGGCCTCTATAAATAGGACCAGCCACCCATACAGCAAAGGGGGGTTCCGGTTCGGTCGGTCGAGAGAGAGAGAGAGAGAGAAAGGTGGTTGAACTCCACCAGCAGTTCATCTTCTCAGCCAAGAACAGACCCTCGCGAGGTTGTTCTTCCTTGTATTGTTCATCATCACCAGCCCAAGAGGCAATCCACACACCACACACTGGAGTAGGGTGTTACACCACAACGGTGGCCCGAACCAGTATAAACCCTGTGTCTCTTGTGTTGTTCTTTCCTGAGTTTAGATCCTAGCACGGCGGAGGGGTGCAGGAAGGTAGGAGGCGAAATCTCCGTGCGCACCCCAGTGTTCGAACCTCAAGGGTCTGCCGGAACCCAAAATCCGACAACTATGTGGCCGGTCAGTTGGGTGCAATACGGTGCTCTACGATGAGCTAGTGATCGTATAATCGCCGCAGAACTATATATAGTGACCGTAAAGAGCGTATTGTTACATACGTTGACCACCAGTGTATTTTTATCATTTCAAATTAAGCCATATTAATCGGAAAGGACGCAGTATGGACTACTACTACTAGTACTAGTACTGCTTTGATGTGTCCCGTCAACTCGCCCAACGAGGAGAAGCTTGCTTACTACGCCTCTCCCTCGCCCACGCGTGCGGTGGTTCACAGGATGACGAGAGGGTTTTGACTACAGCGCCCTCTCCCTCTCCCTCTCCCTCACCCTCTCCCTCGCGGTGGACATGCAACAGTTCAATCAGTGTCAGATTGCCAGAAGCATATTGTACTGTAGTATCATCATTGTTGGACCTTCCGAAGAGGCGAAGAGCCAAGTGCAAGGTTCACATGAGTACGAACTGTTGAACCTCCCGAAGAGGCAAAGAGCCAAGCGCAAGGTTTTATAGGAGTTGTCGTCCTACTAGGAGTGTACTACAACTATAGCGAACGATGCTACTGTATGATGCCGCCATGTCACGTATAGCCAAAGTTGTGCCACCTTTTTTTCTCAAAGAGCGTGTTGGAGCCCGTGCAACAACCACACAAGTTGCACGTACACATAACACATTTACAAGTAATAAATTCTAAAGGACAAATGCTAGTATGCCACACAAGTTCATCTCCAATTCACGTGATAAATTTGTGCACGGCTAGTATACATATATTCACAATGCTACCGTTCACAATTACCGTACTCCACTTACACGTTACAGATGGGCTACATGTCCTCCTCCAGGTTCCAGTCCTAGGTGTTCTTCATGGATGGCACAATCCATAGCGGTGGGCAACGGGAATCATTGTCACAACTTTCTAGTCCGGTTCCACACAATGGAGACTCATCCAAGCTGAAGCGGCATAAATCAGGGATAGCGTGTCCAGCATGTTGTTCTTCTGGCGGTGCGCATTGAAGACACAACCATGCTTCATGAACGGCAGGCCTTCCATGTCGTGCACGGAAGGTGGCATCCGCTTCACAATGGGGTAGCTATCCCCGATGAAAAGCGAGTACTCTCCAAGAGTGTTCCTCGGCACCCACGTAGCATCACGGGGGTCGAACTCGGCGCCGTTCATCTGGTACACACGGCATCCCAGATCTGGACACACGGTGACGTACATAGTCGAGGTCCATGCATAATAATGTTGTGCTCAAATATGGCAGTCAGTAATACTGTGCAACAAATAGTACTATTCCGGTATAGAGGAAGTAAAATAACTGGCTTATTATATATAGCCACTCTTGGCTACATGGATGAGATAGTAAGACATGGAAAAACAAAAATGGTGGCAGCTAGTGGGTTCAAGTCTTCAAGGGCCTAGCTAGCTATACGCGTCCTCCAAGGTAAAAAGTACTCCTACTAGTACTACAAAGTATACTACTAGTACAACAATGAAAGAGAAGACGAGAGGGTTAAAAATGGAATACCTGGGTAGATGGTGATGGTCCGATCGTGGTAGATTGTGTGACCATGTTGCACATCAGTGGTACCATGGGTAACGACTGCTAAGATAGTTGATCTCAATATGCCAAAGTCAGCTACAAGGTTCCAGGTTAGACCGAATCGCAGATGCAAATGCACATCCAGGATCGGCGATCTTATTTTGATCGGGGGATTACTGGTCCCTACAAAATAATGGAGTACCGTTAGGGATGCAAATGATGATTTGTGCATTTCGTTTGTAATCTCCCGTACCGTAGGATGGCAACCAGATGAAACAAGTCCCCTGGCTTGTCACCGCGAAGATGCGGCCTAGATGGTGCACGGCGTCTTCGAACATGTAGGGGTACAAATCTGCTGCCGCCAACATGCGCCAGCCTCTGCCGTTACTGCCTCTTGCATTGATGGCAATCCTTATGTCGAACACCGCGATGAGATAGTAATCGTCGTAGCCACGTCGCTTTGTCGACGGGTCCGCAATTGCTATCTTCTTCAATCTCATGTAGGCATCATCATACGTATTCAAGCCCAGCCAGTCCGAAAGGACGATCCCAATGGTGGAGAAGGGGTCTACCGGAACGGCCGCACTACTGTGGATGTTGTGCAAATGATGGTGTATCCGGCCGGAGGTATGCAAGACAATCTTCGTTGGCACCGACCCAGACCTATATATAAGACGGTGGGCAGCAAAGAAATTACGGGATGGAAATGGAATAACTAAGTACTACATGATCAAACTACATTACTGACCTGCTCATCGGACAAAATCCGACTACCTCTCAACGTCGGCAACTCTAGCGGAGTCAACATGCAACCATGGCCAGGGAGCGATGGACTGTTCGAAGGATAGTCCCATAGAAGAACCTTCTCCTCGAGGACGCATGGAAGACCAACAAGCATGGCCTGTTTAAGCAGCGTCTTGAAAAAGTTGGTGCAGGAAGCACCGAGTCTTGCGACGGTGAGGGCGTCGGAGCGCCGTGCGATTTCTCCCACAGGATCGTCGTCCAAGGTCTCCCAGCCCCGACGAGGAGGAGAACCGCCTAGCGAATCCATGGGAGCAACGACGAACTGCCTTCTCTTCGGGGGGAGGGGAACTAGCGAGGAGGAGATAAGAGCGTAGTAACCATAAGGCCTCGTACCTTCCAATTGTAGATCGTTCCTCGGTGAAGGGGTGAGGCTATTATTTACTACTAGTACTCCCTCCATCCAGGTGCATAGGGCACCTAAGAAATGGCACCGTGAATTAGGCATATGTTGATTGGACGCTCATCACGTTTTTCTCTCCCTCTAGTTAATCCCACATTAAGTGTAATGATGGTAGGACTAACCACGCATAGGCTAACGGATTGTTTCACACAATTATTTAGGTCCAGCTTGCATGCATGCAAAGAAAAAGTAAATGGTAGAGGCGGCTAATTGGTTTGCATATGGAAGGGAGATAAATGTGAAGCTGAAAACGCTAAGTGCATTGTGGTAGGCATACGAGTCATTAGTGCTAACTAATGAAGGGCGACTAATATACTTGAAAATCCAAAATTCTCTTAGGTGCCTTATGCACCTGGACAGAGGGAGTACTAGCATCATGGAACGTTATGGGATTGCATTATACTGTAAATAATAGCACTAGTAAGAAATTTTTGACACTAGGTAGTAGTTTTTGGCATGGATTAAGAAATTTTGGGTATGTTTTTGCCATTTTTGTACACGCCAACTAGTGTCAAAAAACGTCTTACATTATGTGATGGAGGAGTACGTACTCGTACTGTAGCAGTACTAGTACTACTTTTCTCAACTAGTAGTGCGATGTACTATACTTCTAGTCTAGTCTAATATAGTGCACCAGTTTTGAACTCTTGAATCTCAGGGCCAAGGAGCTACAGTTGGAAGTGGAGGGTACTACTGTTCTCTAGAACCATCGCTGTATTAACAATGCAGGGGAAGTACACCTACGTAGTGGCCTAGTGGGTACCCTCGGTGCTCTATTCAGCCGCTCCTCTCACGTAGCTGGCCTACTCAGCCGCTCCTCTCACGCACACACTAGCAGCCTGTTTATCAGCGACGGTTACTGCGGGGGCAGAACATTTGAGTTATTTGATACAACGAGACTAGGCTTTTCGCTTCGATTTGTGGAGGTGTAATGGATCTCGTCGAACCTTGTTAGTAGTTCCTTCTTTATGAATGAGATGAAGCAAAGCTTTTGCCTCCGTTTAAAAAAACACGTCAAGATGAATTTCTTTTATAGTAGAGACGATAATGGGGTGACGTCCATGCGTGCAACGCCACAAAATACAGAATAGTAGTAGAGCACTTTACGTACAGAGCCATATTGCATAGTTCCCAATGCCCCGCCAGGCTTTTCCAGCTCCTCAGGCTTAATTGGGAGGCGCTAGTTTAAATATGCTACTAGCTGATGAGGAAGCTACAAGCGAGGTGCGGCTAGGGCGAGCACGCGAGCCATGGGATGCTGGGAAGGAAAACCCATTCACGTGGCTAGGCTGTCTAGTGCACCCAGATTGTGGGGCCGCACATCCGTTTGACTTCAAAACTCAAACTACCCATGTAAAATATTGGCTTGCAGCGAAGTGTAGTAGTACTATTTTTTTAAAAGGCCGCTGTGCGTTCGGCCGGGATCGAACCCACAAAACGAGGTATACACTCCCGCGACCACTAGTAGTACTCGTTGGAGTACAACGCAACCTAGAATCGCCTTTTGTCGCTAGTAGTACGTACATTGTTCCTTATAAGAAACCCCTATCATCTGATGCTAGCTATAAGCTAGTGCCATGTCATCTACAGCCCATCTTATAGCCAACATGTACAATAATAGATCAAAAGAGTGTACTACTTTTTTATTATGTGGTCCACTTCTCATTCTCACAAAGTGCCTAGGAGCACGTGCTAGAGCTGGCTCTTCATGAAGAGCCCGCTTACCTTCTCTCTCCTCTTCTCTTTCCTCCAACTAAGCAAAAATATACTAGTTTATTTCTTATAGCCCGCTGACTCAGCTCTATTGTACTTGCTCTAATAATGCAAGAAACCACTAAAATGCCAAGAAACTACTACCACTTGCATACGTGGCAGACTTAAGATAACACTACCTTATCAACCATTGTACATGCTCTTACCAACAAAAATCCTCGAGTGACCTCCTACCTCCGGCCCGTCCACCTAGTCATCCTCGGCCATGGGATGCAGCTACCGCCGCCGACAGAAGGCAAGGTCAAAACCGCCAGCGGTGCGGAGCCCATGTGGCAGCAGCCCGAATGCCAGCTCCGTCCGGCGCTCGCGGCCGTTAGCTAGCCAAGATAGCTCCGTCCAGCTGCTTGTTTGTAAAGTTTGCTAGCTAGATTGGCACAGCAGCGCGGCAGCTTGCTCGCGCGTGCCGCGCTAAGGCCAGCCATCTGGCTCGAGCGAAGGCCAGCGCGAGGGCTTGCTCGCTCGTGATTCACGCTCGGGCCAGCCTGCCAACCCGTGCGGAGGCCAGCGTGGCATCCGGCCCGTCTGGCAGAGCGGCGGCAAACTCGCTCATCACCGGCGCCACCGACGAACACGCATCAGTACTGTTTGAAGTAATGTTCAGGAAAAATAATGATTTGAGGGGGAATAACAGGATAGAAGGTCAGATGTGGGTCCCTCATGTCAACGATCAAACAAAATGTGTTGGTTTAAGCTGCCTTGTCAGCACGGACGTGTGGGCCAACCCTGTCATAAATGGGTTTAAACGAACCTAATCGGTAGGAGTACTAGGTAGTTTTTGGCATGGATTAAGAAATTTTGGGTATGTTTTTGCTATTTTTTGTACAATAGATTCTTCCTAGGGCTGGTTGAAAGTGGTAGTTTTTTGTTAAATACTCTATATATTGTAAGTAGGAGTGAAAGTTAAGCTTTGGAAGCCAATAAGCAAGGCTAGTTACATAGTGCATATGTGTACATGATTGAAAGTAAATATCAACCATGAGTGACTAATATCTTGATGGAAAACTTGAAATATGGAATACTAGGAAAAAAATGCATGGTTGGAAATACTAGCAATGTTCATGTCCGTTGCAACGAATCGTAATTAGAATAATACTTATTCACAAACTTGGTACAAAACACTCTAATTTAGATATACATATTTCACTAGAGATATATTGTGTTTCAATTAGAATATATTCCTTGGGCTGTTTTGGTGAGGTCAGGGAGGGATGTGGTTGATTTTAAAATACTAATTATGGGTTTTTCTGCAAATTGGTAGACACGTGGGATGTTGGTGAGAAAAGGCAACAACTTACCTCACAATCGTTAGATGTAGATCTAATGGTCAGAAACGACGGACGACAGACACACCAGCATCACCAACTTAGTCTTGTGTAGGAGTACTAGCAAGATCCGTGCATTGCACGGAACATCAAGATGCATTTTTTTATAAAACACTTGTTGTGATTGACCCTTGCGGGAGTAATCCCATGTGTAAAAACTAATGATATCTAGAGAAATATGAGATAAGGTGAAGAGGAGTGGGGTGTGGTGGTGGTTGGTGGTCGGACTGAGCGGAGGCATGGGGATTGACGATGCTGGCAGCGGCCACCAGGCCAGTTTGTTCCAGAGGCTTCCTTTCTTAATTGCTCAACAACGAGGTTTGTTGGAGATAAGGATGAACGAGGGAAGGCCTTGTCTGCAAATGTGGAGAGGGGTGCGGGTATCTTTTAGTTTAATTTCCATCCGCCAGACATAGATCGGACGGTCTATATTACAAGATGGCACACGTACCATCATCACCAACTCGGTTTTTTATAAGAGAAGAAATATAAGTATGGAGATGCAAACGTATTATCGATACTTGCTTCCGTAAACTAGCATCTACATTCTATTCAACGCCTCGGCATGTGGGGCCTTAGCACAATGACTTCTCGACTGTGTAAAACAAAGATTTTCCCGTCGCCAACAAGGAGGGGGTGATGGCGGCGCGCTTTTTGGCTTGCTCTAGTCCTAGTAGTCATACTAGGTGGTCTAAGCACGTGTAGATTTATTATTTTTCACGTCTCGTGTTCGCCGTACTGCCACGACTGTTGATGAATAGATGGTAAGTTATTCATGGGGAAACCCTTGTTGAGCATGTTTGCGAGAGAGAGAGAGAGAGAGAGAGAGAGAGTGCGTGTGTGATATGTTAGAGACTGAGGCAATGATAACAGATTCTTTGTGTCTATGTGTGTGGAGGATAGAGAGAGACATGTACATGGGGCTTTGTGTTGTGTAATGTGGAGACACATATACATAATTAGAGATTGAGTGTGTGAGATACACATGCTGACATGAGGAGAGATGAGGATCCAGATAAATGGGTGTTTGTGCGTGTCTGTGTGTGTTTGTGCACGCGTTTGTGTGTGGGAGGGAGAGAGTGTATGTGGAGTAGAGAGACCACTGATGATGTAAACCTAGTATAAGGGAAGGGGGAATGGTGTGACATGTGTAGTAGCGAGATAGCACGGGTGCGGGCGGGGGGAGTAGACTATTTGGAAGAGACATCGAGTGTGTGTGTGGGAGAGGGGTGTGAGAGCGAGAGAAAGAGAGAGCTAGACATGGAGAGAGAGAGAGAGAGGAAGGGAGGGGTCGTTTGTGTCCATAAATGGCGTATAGATAGGGAGACAATGCTGATGTTATCCGAAATTGGCCTATGAACGGAGACACAAGGGAAGCGAGTCATTGTGTGTGTGATAGGGACTTCATGAGAGATCTAGAATAGATGGTGTAGAGAACAATTTGTGAAATCAAGAATGATTATACATTAGGGAGCTATGCAAAGAGTCACGACATATATGTATACAGGGAAGGAGCTGGGGCGGGTCCGCGTGTGGGAGAGATAGAAAGATGAGAGTGGTGCACAAGGAGACAAAGTGTGCTTGTTTACAGTGGGGGTGGTGTGTGAGGTGAGTGCGCGAGAACCACATAACTAAGGAGATAGACGTTTGGGGGCGACGTTTTGTGTGTATGGGAAATATACACTCTACATAGTGCGTGTGCTTGGGTAAGAGAGATAGCGGGAGACCTAGAGAGTGAGGGAAGAGATGTGTGCATGCCCGAGAGACAAAGTGATAGAGACCTATGTTGGGTTCGGACTTTACAAGAGAGAGGGGTGTTAATGTGCTCGTGTGTTGGTGTTTGGGGGAGAGAACGACTTCTCTATGTGTGTGTGTGTGTGGTGGTGGTGGGGGGGGGGGTTGACTTCAGATAAAGAGTGAGGTGTCTATATTTGAGGGACTTTAGCATAATTGAGATATTGTGCACTCATGGTTGATCAATTTGTTTCACAGTTTGTACTATGAGATAACGATACTTTTGAACATGCGTGATATACCTTGATGTACCAGAATTACAAACCTAAGATTGGAATTTTGGAATTCGACTCCATCATTAGCTTTTGTAATTCATTTAAACGGAGGTACATTTTTTAAGCCAGGATTTCCTGATTTCAAATTCATATATCAAACCTAGAGACATACACATACGGGCATGTTCAAACTTTATAATTATCCACTTTATTCATACACATACACATTTTTGCTTTTGTCATCATATATAGGATAAACACATTTGGAATTTCATTTGAATTGGACCGTATGATGGTACTTGCTTGTAGTAGCTCAATGATCCATATTTGAATTGAATGGACAATCTAAGTTTCGAGTTGGAGACATTGATTTTCCGAACTTGCACATTTTTTTGCGTGCAAAACAAACAAATTGTCAGCCATGATATCATAGTCGGCCGTACGAGAGCAGAATACTTATAATTTTAGGCGCCAAAAGCTTTCAAACTTCCCGCTCACATTGAAATATCACGCGCCCGAAAGTTTAGCCCTGCGATATTCCTGTTTACCCTGCCACATGAATGGAAAAGGGCTGCTTTGGTAACTCCATTGTTTTCCCCTCTTTGCCCCCAACATTATTCCCCAGAGCCCCTCCCCTTCCCCTCCCAGACCCACCCAACCACGGCAGGCCGCCGAATCTAGTCCTCCGCCGCAGCGGTGGACCTCACACCCCGCCGGATCTACCTTCCGCACCTTGGAACCCCCAACTGCCAACTCACCACTTCACCGGAGCCGCTTCAGCGACTGGCTTGTCCACCGCTCCAGATCTCCTTGACCGCCATCATGGTCCACCGCACCGGATCTGCTTAACCGGCGCCCTCGTCCACCACAGCATAGGCCCTTCACTGACTCCCTCGTCCGCCCCTTCGCTGGCCCTTCATACAAGCCCTCGTCCACCGCAACAGATCCGCCTCACCGAAAGCAATGTACAACGCGCCCGCCGAAGCCTTCGTCCACTACACCGGACCCGCTCCACGGATGCCATATTCAACTCCATCGGCCCTGCTTTACCGACGCTGCAGCCTCATCAGGTTATTTCGATTTGTACTCCTTCGGTTTTTCTCTTTATCGTGCAACTGTTCACTTACCACAGATGAGCTTTCTTGTATGTCGACAGGTGCCGCAACCGTAGCACCGGAGCCGCTTTAGCGACGGCGACAGCTGGCCCAAACTCAGCCGCAACACGAGCACCATCTGTTGGGAGCGTAGCAGAAATTCAAAATTTTCCTACGTGTCACCAAGATCAATCTATGGAGAAGTCTACCAACGAGGGAAGGAGAGTGCATCTACATACCCTTGTAGATTGCTACGCGGAAGCATTCAAGAGAACGGGGTTGATGGAGTCGTACTCGTCGTGATTCAAATCACCGATGATCCTAGTGCCGAACGGACGGCACCTCCGTGTTCAACACGTACAGCCCGGTGACGTCTCCTACGCCTTGATCCAGCAAGGGGAGAAGAAGAGGTTGGGGAAGACTCCATCCAGCAGCAGCACGAAGGCGTGGTGGTGGTGGAGGAGCGTGGTACTCCAGCAGGGCTTCGCCAAGCACCGCAAGAGACGAGGAGGGAGAGGGGTAGGGCTGCGCCAAGAAGGAAGAATTCACATGTGTTGGGCAGCCCCAAACCTCAAGTATATATAGGGGGAGGGGAGGGGCTGCGCCCCCACCTAGGGTTCCCTCCCTAGGGGTGGCTGCAGCCCCTAGATCCCATCTAGGGGGCGGCCAAGGGGAGGAGGAGAGGGAGGCGCACCAGGCATGGACCCTAAGGCCCATCTGCCCTTAGGGTTTGTCCCCCCTCCTCCCCTTTAGGCGCCTTCGGCCCTTGTGGGGGGGCGCACCAGCCCACCTAGGGCTGGTCCCCTCCCACACTTGGCCCATGCAGCCCTCCGGGGCTTGTGGCCCCACTTGGTGGACCCCCGGGACCCTCCCGGTGGTCCCGGTACGTTACCGATAAAACTCGAAACTTTTCCGGCGACCAAAACAGGACTTCCCATATATAAATCTTTACCTCCTAACCATTCCGGAACTCCTCGTGACGTCTGGGATCTCATCCGGGACTCCGAACAACATTCGGTAACCACGTATATCTATTCCCTATAACCCTAGCATCATCGAACCTTAAGTGTGTAGACCCTACGGGTTTGGGAGTCATGTAGACATGGCCGAGACAACTCTCCGGTCAATAACCAACAGTGGGATCTGGATACCCATGCTGGCTCCCACATGCTCCACGATGATCTCATCGGATGAACCACGATGTCAAGGACTTAATCAATCCCGTATACAATTCCCTTTGTCTATCGGTACGATACTAGCCCGAGATTCGATCGTCGGTATCCCGATACCTTGTTCAATCTCGTTACTGGCAAGTCTCTTTACTCGTTCCGTAACACATCATCCCGTGATCAACTCCTTGATTACATTGTGCACATTATGATGATGTCCTACCGAGTGGGCCCAGAGATACCTCTCCGTTTACACGGAGTGACAAATCCTAGTCTCGATTCGTGCCAACCCAACAGACACTTTTGGAGATACCTGTAGTGTACCTTTATAGCCACCCAGTTACGTTGTGACGTTTGGCACACCCAAAGCATTCCTACGGTATCCGGGAGTTGCACAATCTCATGGTCTAAGGAAATGATACTTGACATTAGAAAAGCTTTAGCATACGAACTACACGATCTTTGTACTAGGCTTAGGATTGGGTCTTGTCCATCACATCATTCTCCTAATGATGTGATCCCGTTATCAACGACATCCAATGTCCATGGTTAGGAAACCGTAACCATCTATTGATCAACGAGCTAGTCAAGTAGAGGCTTACTAGGGACATGGTGTTGTCTATGTATCCACACATGTATCTGAGTTTCCTTTCAATACAATTCTAGCATGGATAATAAACGATTATCATGAACAAGGAAATATAATAATAACCAATTTATTATTGCCTCTAGGGCATATTTCCAACAGTCTCCCACTTGCACTAGAGTCAATAATCCAGTTCACATCGATATGTGATTAACACTCAAGGTCACATCCCCATGTGACTAACACCCAAGAGTTCTGGGTTTGATCATGTTACGCTTGTGAGAGAGGTTTCAGTCAACGGGTCTGCAGCATTCATATCCGTATATACTTCGCAAATTTCTATGCCATCTTGTAGATGCAACTACTACGCTACATTTGGAGCCATTTCAAATAACTGTTCTACTTGGAGCTTTTCTAAATTGTTGCTCCATTATACGTATCCGGTATCTCTACTCAGAGCTATCCGGATAGGTGTTAAGCTTGCATCAACGCAACTCTTTACGTCGAACTCTTTATCACCTCCATAACCGAGAAACATATCCTTGTTCCTCTAAGGATAATTTAGACCACTATCTGGTGATCTACTCCTAGATCACCTTTGTACCCTCTTGCCAAATATGTGGCAAGGCACACATTAGGTGCGGTACACAGCATAGCATACTGTAGAGCCTACGTCTAAAGCATAGGGGACGACCTTCGTCCTTTCTCTTTCTTCTGCCGTGGTCGAGCTTTAAGTCTTAACTTCATAACTTAAAACTCAGGCAAGAAGTCCTTCTTTGACTGATCCATCTTGAACACCTTCAAGATCATGTCAAGGTATGTGCTCATTTGAAAGTACTATTAAGCGTTTTGATCTATCCTTATAGATCTTAATGCTCAATACTCAAGTAGCCTAATCCAAGTTTTTCATTGAAAAACACTTTTCAAATAACTCTGCATGCTTTCCAGAAATTCCACATCATTTCCGATCAACAATATGTTAACAACATATACTCATCAGAAATTCTATAGTGCTCCCACTCACTTCTTTGGAAATACAAGTTTCTCATAGACTTTGTATACACCCAAAATCTTTGATCATCTCATCAAAGCATACATTCCAACTCCGAGATGCTTTCCAGTCCTTAGAAGGATTGCTGGAGCTTTGCATACTTATTAGAATCTTTCAGGATTGACAAAACCTTCCGGTTGTATCACATACAACCTTTCCTCAAAAATCGTCGAGGAAACAATGTTTTGACATCCTATCTTCAAGATTTCATAAATAATGTAGTAATCGCTAATACAATTCCAACAGACTCTTAGCATCGCTACGAGTGAGAAAGTCTCATCGTAGTCAACTCCTTGAACTTGTCGGAAAACATCTTAACGACAAGTCGAGCTTTCTTAATGGTGACATTTACCATCATTGTCCGTCTTCCTTTTAAAATCCATCTGTACTCAACAGCCTTACGACCATCGAGCCGTTCTGCCAAAGTCTACACTTTGTTTTCATACATGGATCCTCTCTCGGATTTTATGGCCTTGAGCCATTTATCGGAATCCGGGCCCACCACCGCTTCTCCATAACTCGTAGGTTCATTGTTGTCTAGCAACATGACTTCCAAGACAGGATTACGTACCACTCTGAAGTAGTACGCATCCTTGTTGTCCTACGAGGTTTGGTAGTGACTTGATCTGAAGTTTCATGATTACTATCATAAGCTTCCACTTCAATTGGTGTAGGTGCCATAGGAACAACTCCCTGTGCCCTGCCACACACTAGTTGAAGAGACGGTTCAATAACCTCATCAAGTCTCCACCATCCTCCCACTCAATTCTTTCGAGAGAAACTTTTCCCTCGAGAAAGGACCCGATTTTAGAAACAATCCCTTATTGCTTTCGAATCTGAGACAGGAGGTATACCCAACTATTTTGGGTGTCCTATGAAGATGCATTTATCCGCTTTGGGTTCGAGCTTATCAGCCTGAAACTTTTTCACATAAGCGTCACAGCCCCAAACTTTTAAGAAATGATAGCATAGGTTTCTCTAAACCATAGTTCATACGGTGTCATCTCATCGGAATTACGTGGTGCCCTATTTAAAGTGAATGTGGTTGTCTCTAATGCCTAACCCATAAACTATCATGGTAATTCGATAAGAGACATCATGGTATGCATCATATCCAATAGGGTGCAGTTATGATGTTCGGACACACCATCACACTATGGTGTTCTAGGCTGTATTAGTTGTGAAACGATTTCCACAATGTCTTAATTCTGTGCCAAACTCGTAATTCAGATATTCATCTCTATGATCATATCATAGATATTTTATCCTCTTGTCACGACGATCTTTCAATTTCACCCTGAAATTACTTGAACCTTTCAATAATTCAGACTCGTGATTCATCAAGTAAATATGCTCAACATCTACTCAAATCATCTGTGAAGTAAGAACATAACGATATCCACTACACGCCTCAGCACTCATTGGACTGCACACATCAAAATGTATTACTTCCAACAAGTTGCTTTCTAGTTCCATTTTACTGAAAACGAGGCTTTCAATCATCTTGCCCATGTGGTATGATTTGCATGTCTCAAGTGATTCAAAATCAAGTGAGTCCAAACGGTCCATTTGCATGGAGTTTCTTCATGCATATACACCAATAGACATGGTTCGCATGTCTCAAACTTTTCAAAAACGAGTGAGCCCAAAGATCCATCAACATGGAGCTTCTTCATGCGTTTTATACTGATATGACTCAAATTGCAGTGCCACATTTGTGTGGTACTATCATTACTATCTTATACCTTTGGCATGAAAATGTGTATCACTACGATCGAGATTCAATAAACCATTCATTTTAGGTGCAAGACCATTGAAGGTATTATTCAAATAAACAGAGTAACCATTATTCTCCTTAAATGAATAACCGTATTGCGATAGACATAATCCAATCACGTCTATGCTCAACGCAAACAACAATCTCGATGGTAGAGGGAGCGTGCGATGCTTGATCACATCAAGCTTGGGAAAAACTTCCAACACATATCGCCAGCTCACCTTTAGCTAGTCTCCGTTTACTCCGCAGCCTTTTATTTCGAGTTTACTAACACTTAGCAACCGAACCGGTATCTAATACCATGGTGCTACTAGGAGTACTAGTAAAGTACACATTAACACAATGTATATCCAATATACTTCTATCGACCTTGCCAGTCTTCTCATCTACCAAGTATCTAGGGTAATTCTGCTCCAGTGGCTGTTCCCCTTATTACAGAAGCACTTAGTCTCGGGTTTGGGTTCAACCTTGGGTTTCTTCACTAGAGAAGCAGCTGATTTGCCGTTTCATGAAGTATCCCTTCTTGCCCTTGCCCTTCTTGAAACTAGTGGTTTCACCAACCATCAACAATTGATGCTCCTTCTTGATTTCTGCTTTTGTGGTGTCAAACATCGCGAATATCTCAAGGATCATCATATATGTCCCTGATATATTATAGTTCATCACGAAGCTCTAGCAGCTTGGTGGTAATGACTTCGGAGAAACATCACTATCTCATCTGGAAGATCAACTCCCACTTGATTCAAATGATTGTTGTACTCAGACAATTTGAGCACAAGCTCAACAATTGAGCTTTTCTCCCTTAGTTTGCAGCCTAAGAAAATCGTCGGAGGTCTTATACCTCTTGACGTGGGCACGAGCCTGAAATCCCAATTTCAGCCCTTGAAACATCTCATATGTTTCGCGACGTTTTAAAACGTCTTCGGTGCCTCAACTCTAAACCGTTTAACTGAACCATCACGAAGTTATCAAAATGTGTATGTCAGATGTTTGCAACATCCACAGGCGACGTTCGAGGTTCAGCACACTGAGCGGTGCATTAAGGACATAAGCCTTCTATGAAGCAATGAGGACAATCCTCAGTTTACGGACCTAGTCCGCATAATTGCTACTATCAACTTTCAACTAAATTTTCTCTAGGAACATATCTAAACAGTAGAACTGAAGCGCGAGCTACGACATAATTTGCAAAATCCTTTTGACTATGTTCAGGATAAACAAGTTCATCTTATGAACTCCCACTCAGATAGACATCCCTCCAGTCATCTAAGTGATTGCATGATCTGAGTCAACTAGGCCGTGTCCGATCATCACGTGAGACGGACTAGTCATCATCGGTGAACATCTTCATGTTGATCGTATCTACCATACGACTCATGCTCGACCTTTCGGTCTCTTGTGTTCCGAGGCCATGTCTGTACATACTAGGCTCGTCAAGTTAACCTAAGTGTTTCGCATGTGTTCCGAGGCCATGTCTGTACATGATAGGCTCGTCAACACCCGTTGTATTCGAACGTAAGGATCTATCACACCCGATCATCACGTGGTGCTTCGAAACGACGAACTTTCGCAACGGTGCATAGTTAGGGGGAACACTTTCTTGAAATTTTAATGAGGGATCATCTTATTTACTACCGTCGTTCTAAGCAAATAAGATGCAAAAACATGATAAACATCACATGCAATCAAAAAGTGACATGATATGGCCAATATCATATTGCTCCTTTTGTTCTCCATCTTCGGGGCTCCATGATCATCATCGTCACCGGCATGACACCATGATCTCCATCATCATGATCTCCATCATTGTGTCTCCATGAAGTTGTCTCGCCAACTTATTACTTCTACTACTATGGCTACCGGTTAGCAATAAAGTAAAGTAATTACACGGCGTTGTTCAATGACACGTAGGTCATACAATAAATAAAGACAACTCCTATGGCTCCTGCCGGTTGTCATACTCACCGACATGCAAGTCGTGATTCTTATTACAAGAACATGATCAATCTCATACATCACATATCATTCATCACATTCTTCTTGGCCATATCACATCACATAGCATACCCTGCAAAAACAAGTTAGACGCCCTCTAATTGTTGTTTTCATGTTTTACGTGGCTGCTATGGGTTTCTAGCAAGAACGTTTCATACCTACACAAAAACCACAACGTGATATGCCAATTGCTATTTACCCTTCATAAGGACCCTTTTCATCGAATCCGATCCGACTAAACTGGGAGAGACAGACACCCGCTAGCCACCTTATGCAACTAGTGCATGTCAGTCGGTGGAACCAGTCTCATGTAAGAGTACGTGTAAGGTCGGTCCGGGCCGCTTCATCCCACAATGCCGTAGAATCAAGATTGGACTAGTAACGGTAAGCATATTGAACAAAATCAACGCCCACAACTACTTTGTGTTCTACTCGTGCATAGGAACTATGCATAGACCTAGCTCATGATGCCACTGTTGGGAACGTAGCAGAAATTCAAAATTTTCCTACGTGTCACCAAGATCAATCTATGGAGAAGTCTACCAATGAGGGAAGGAGAGTGCATCTACATACCCTTGTAGATCGCTACATGGAAGCATTCAAGAGAACGGGGTTGATGGAGTCGTACTCGTCGTGATCCAAATCACCGATGATCCTAGTGCCGAACGTACGACACCTCGGTGTTCAACACACGTACAGCCCGGTGACGTCTCCTACGCCTTGATCTAGCAAGGGGAGAAGGAGAGGTTGGGGAAGACTCCATCCAGCAGCAGCACGACGGCGTGGTGGTGGTGGAGGAGCGTGGTACTCCAGCAGGGCTTCGCCAAGCACCGCAAGAGACGAGGAGGGAGAGGGGTAGGGCTGCGCCAAGAAGGAAGAATTCACATGTGTTGGGCAGCCCCAAACCTCAAGTATATATAGGGGGAGGGGAGGGGCTGCGCCCCCACCTAGGGTTCCCTCCGTAGGGGTGGCGGCAGCCCCTAGATCCCATCTAGGGGGCGGCCAAGGGGAGGGGGAGAGGGAGGCACACCAGGCATGGACCCTAAGGCCCATCTGCCCTTAGGGTTTGTCCTCCTCCTCCCCTTTAGGCACCTTGGGCCCTTGTGGGGGGGCGCACCAGCCCACCTAGAGCTGGTCCCCTCCCACACTTGGCCCATGCAGCCCTCCGGGGCTTGTGGCCCCACTTGGTGGACCCCCGGGACCCTCCCGGTGGTCCCGGTACGTTACCGATAAAACCCGAAACTTTTCCGGCGACCAAAACAGGACTTCCCATATATAAATCTTTACCTCTGGACCATTCCGGAACTCCTCGTGACGTCCGGGATCTCATCCGGGACTCCGAACAACATTCGGTAACCACGTATATCTATTCCCTATAACCCTAGCGTCATCAAACCTTAAGTGTGTAGACCCTACGGGTTCGGGAGTCATGCAGACATGGCCGAGACAACTCTCCGGTCAATAACCAACAGCGGGATATGGATACCCATGCTGGCTCCCACATGCTCCACGATGATCTCATCGGATGAACCACGATGTCAAGGACTTAATCAATCCCGTATACAATTCCATTTGTCTATCGGTACGATACTTGCCCGAGATTCGATCGTCGGTATCCCGATACCTTGTTCAATCTCGTTACCGGCAAGTCTCTTTACTCGTTCTGTAACACATCATCCCGTGATCAACTCCTTGATCACATTGTGCACATCATGATGATGTCCTACCGAGTGGGCCCAGAGATACCTCTCTGTTTACACGGAGTGACAAATCCCAGTCTCGATTCGTGCCAACCCAACAGACACTTTTGGAGATACCTGTAGTGTACCTTTATAGCCACCCAGTTACGTTGTGACGTTTGGCACACCCAAAGCATTCCTACGGTATCCGGGAGTTGCACAATCTCATGGTCTAAGGAAATGATACTTGACATTAGAAAAGCTTTAGCATACGAACTACACGATCTTTGTACTAGGCTTAGGATTGGGTCTTGTCCATCACATCATTTTCCTAATGATGTGATCCCGTTATCAACGACATCCAATGTCCATGGTTAGGAAACGTAACCATCTATTGATCAACGAGCTAGTCAAGTAGAGGCTTACTAGGGACATGGTGTTGTCTATGTATCCACACATGTATCTGAGTTTCCTTTCAATACAATTCTAGCATGGATAATAAATGATTATCATGAACAAGGAAATATAATAATAACCAATTTATTATTGCCTCTAGGGCATATTTCCAACACCATCGACGATCCTTAGCTATCAAGTATGACAGCGATACCCATACGCCACCGAGAATCAGGTACTATTATCCAATGGCCGGCACCTACGTTCACTTTCCTAGCATAAGCACCGCACCTTTGAATTTCTTCGGGGCATCATTCAATTTTTCATGAGACGCGTTATTCTGCTTGCACCTGTAGGGCCATACTTCTGGCAGTGAACATGTTACATGTGCTAAATTACATACTAGTGCACATATAGTTAATATGCTTTAGTTTTGTTCTGATGCCACATGTTGGTTCCATCAGACTGCTTAATGTTCTCTATGCTTAATTACACATCAGCAAACTAGCATGTGGTTCTGCTGCTTTTTGTTCGTTTTACCCTACATTTTCTGATGCTAGCTATTACTCCCTCCGTTCGGAATTATTTATCGTAAAAATGGATGTATCTCGATGTATTTTAGTTCTAGATACATCCATATCCGAGACAACTAATTCTGAACGGAGGGAGTACATCACTGCTCCGAGCCTCTGTTCTTTACTTGTTTGTGTGTTCTTGATCTTCCCAAGTTGCATGACTAATTTGATGCTTCTATTAATTATGGAGTTGCCAACCCCATCAAGCAAAATATTTGTTCTTTTGGGGCAGGCACCTCGGACAAGAATAAAAATAGAGGGAAGCAGATATATTGTCGTGTATGCACACACCCATCTTTCATTAGTTTAGATGAACCATTGATGATCAATTCAGACCAGTGCATGTGATTAAAATTAATTTTACCTAAATAGATGGTGCAGAATAAACTACAACAACTAGATTTGCAACCACGGGATGCTGACAATATCTTCAAAGAACATTGCAACAGCAGCTAGGCTTCACAGCAACATATGGTAAGCCAGTGTGTTTTAGTACATGTGAAATGTAATGCGAGTGGGCTGCTTTCTTGGCTTGTGCCCTCAACGTGTAATCCTACCGAATTACAAATAGTTCAGTTGTCTGCTTTGCTGTATTGCTTGATTCGAATGCTTATTTGTTGTTACGCTATACCTGAGTTGGCCAATATGTCAGCAGTGTCTGCTGTACTATTGTAAAGAAATGCATGCCTATTTCATTTGAGTCCTTAACTTTTCCTCTCAACTTCATCACAAGACTGTCTTTGTAGTTTATATGAGGCCACACTGTTAAGTGCTTTCTCAGATTATTTCAACTGCTTAGATGCCTTGGCAACTTAAATATAGCGGTTGTACACTCCCTTTCAACTAGGGATGTCAACTGGGTCCCGTTTAATCCCGATTAAAGTCCACTAGTGGTATGATAGTTCAAAAGAGTTTTTGTTTTTTGAGGAAAATGAACTAGGGAGGTAGCAAAAACTAACTAGATGGGACTAGCGGATGTTGTTTATTTGTCACTTACATCCCTAGTTTCATCTCACCATTTTAATTTCTTTTCGGCTGATACTGCTTCGAACCATTTAAATATAGTTTACCATGCTCGGCAATAATTCATCCGTCGTTTACCATGTAAGCTTACTGCCTAGATCATACGATAACTATCTCTTACTGATTTCTAGCGGAAACCTTTCAGATGCCCTTCACACTAGGACACAATGTACAACCCCAGAATCTATTTGTGGAAGCAGTGCGCCATCCATGTTACCAGATGGTAGCAGTTCAAAGGAAACACCACCGGAGAGCAGTCTGAGCACAGATATTATAGTACTTGAGGCTCTACTAGAGGCAGAAAGAGATGGTGTGGGTGCCATGAATGAGGTAATCTTTATCTTGAGGCTAGAAATTACGGAATTAGCGGCACGCACTATGCAAGCAACCCAAGAATTGGAGGAAGTAAGAATGTTGCATTTGAAGACGGAGGAGGTCCTGCTGTTTCTGTTATTTAAAGCCCAAGGTAATCCCGGTTCTTCTTTAGATACCAGTTGAAATTGTCATTAGATTATTGTACTTGCATGTTGTGTCATGTCTCTGAATGGATTATGTTGCAAGACCCCCTATGTTTTCCATGTGTTGTAATGATCCGAATTTTTTAGGCGAGGTAATCCTCAGTACTTGTATGATTGACATAAGGTGAATTGTTTTTCATGTGAGCATATTGTATTGGATGAAATAACTGTTTGACTCAGAGTGTATCCAACCTACTAAATTCGAAGATCACATCATTTCTAAATCATAATCATATATAAAGGTGGAATAAATATTTGTTGTGGTTTTGAAGAAATAAATAACAAAACGTATAATTATCTGTGGATATTCGTAATCGAATATAAATTGGATTTGAATTTAGTTTGCCAGGTCCCATGGAAAACATGAATGCTAATTCTCCCAAGTTTTGAACGAAGCGGCTAAACACCCACTATAAATTGTGGCCTGCCCGAAGCAAGTGTTTGCGAGATGGAAATTACTGTCTACCCCTAACACTTGACATCCTTATCGACCAGATTTACACTGCTGTCGATAGGGGTAGACTAGTAACTTCAATCAGACGTGACACGACGGCCTATGAGCCCATTCAGACACGGTGGGTGCCAAACGTGGGTGGCAAAACACATTTGATTCCAGCTCGTCCGAAAGACATGTGTCTCTTCCTCCATTTCTCCATTCATACACGGTGGGCAGAAAAACAAACTCTCCTCGTCCGAAATCGATGTAAAATAGGGGCAGATGTGTAACTTCCATCGGACGTGACACAACCGCCCTACCTGTCAGCCCCGTTCATACACCATGGGCGCCAACCGTGGGCGGCAAAACACCCTCTCCTCGCCCAAAATAGTTACCAACAAATATTTGGGAGATGCGAGATTACCGTCCTATCCCCAACCGACGCGATGTACGAAATTTTAAACAGGGGATAAGTTCGTAACTTTCCCCCATTTTAGAGAAGCGTGTACCAAAGTTTGAGATCCCCCTCCCCTCCATTTCCCCATTCATACACCGTCGGCGGCACGAAAACCTCCGCACTGCGGCCAGCCTCCTCCGTCCACCACCCCATCCTCCACCTTGCCGGAGCCGCTACCCCTACCCCGTCGTCCACTGCAAGAGATGGACGTCTCTCATCCACGGCGCTGGACCAGGATCCTTTCATCGCCTCCTCTCGCTTCATCGGAGCCGTCGTCCACCTTTACGTTGCTGCTCCTACGATCGCCTCGTCCACGGCAACAGGATATATCCCCCGCCCAGCTGTCTGCCGTCTAAAGTCTTCTTCCACGCCGCCAACAGCCATCGCACCCGCAGCACCCTCAACGTATCAGCATAGGCCTACACGGCGTCGCAAGAGAGGTGGTACTCTTCCATATGTGCTTAAGTTATTGATCTCACCCGGAAAATAGATCGTAATTTGTTTACTGTACTTTTCTTGTCCGTACCAAATCATAGTGGCTAGTTGAAAGCAAACATTGTGCCGGGGTTCTGATCCACGAGCACCTATGGGACCGGCGGACCGGGTCCCTTTCGGTTCGGCGGGGGCGGAGGTCGCACGAAGAGCGGATCGAGGCAAAGCACACGAGAAGTTTACCCAGGTTCGGGCCGCACGGATGCGTAAAACCCTACTCCTGCTTTGTGGTTTGTATTGAGTTCTTGCTCGGGAGCGCGGAGTGCTACAGTACACTCCAGCAGCTAACGAGACCGAGCGTGAGTGTTCTCTTTCTCCTCACCAGCCCACCCCCTCTACGTTGCGCATGGGCCTCCTTTTATATGATCAAGGGGTCACCGAAAGGTGGCAGCGTAGACAAGGGCAAAAATGGAAAGGTGCTGCGGTAGGTACAACTACCTGCTACAGTGTATCATACCTAACCCTAACGGCAGGGGACAAGGGCATTAAATGCCCATTTGCGTCGTCTAAATAGTGCAAAAGGGGCCGTCAGGGATGCCACCGCTCGCCATGATGGCAATCTTGTCAGCGCTGCTTGCCACCGCTCACCGCTGGCTGCACAGCCTCCCGCCACGTACGCCTGGAAGGGTCCCAGAGCGACACGTTGGTGGATGTGCTGGAGCACGGGCGCAGAGTGGTGGCTTGCCGCGGCAAGCGCCTTGCCGCGGTCGTTGTCTTGTCGCGTCCAGGAGCTTGTCGCTCACCGGGCCTTGCCGGGACGCGTGGCGCATCGCGGCAAGTTCCTTGAGATGCCTTGGTTGGCCTTCCCGGCAAGCTCCTCTTGCCGGGGTCTTGTCTCCTTAAGCGCCTTGCCTTGGTTGGCCTTCCCGGCAAGCTCCTCTTGCCGGGGTCTTGTCTCCTTGGCTTGGATACTTTGTTCTTGAATGGCTCCAAAGGAACCACGGAGGACCTTGGCGGTCACCCGGCAAGCCTTGCCGCAGGATACTGCGACTGCCCGTGCACAAGTTCGGGATACTAAGGTACCCCTACTCTAGTACACCGATAGGAGCCCCCGGGCCTGGGCCATACACGATGCCGAGCGCTGTTGGGCCAGGCCCAAAATAGGGCACGGGCACGCGCGGCCTAGGTTACGCCGTATCTCTCCCCGTATCCACCGCGCCCTCCCCGAACGACACGCGTTGAATGCGGCGTCATGGGAGAGATCGTGGGTGGTTTCTTTATTCAGAAATGCGGAACGTCACCCTCTCCCTCTTTATAAGCAGGGGAAACAGGGGTATTTCGCCCATTCGCCGGCTGCTGCTTCAATCTCAGAAATCTCCGCCGCTCCCTCATCTTCTCGAATCTGAAAGAGAGCAGCGCCCCGCCCCCCATCGCCACCAGCACCACCGACGCCGTTGACGTCCTCCACCACTTCCGCCATGGCTCCGAAAGCCGACAAGGGGAAGGTTGTGAAGTCGACCGAGGCGCAACGGCTTGCGGCGCTGCGAAAGGAGCGGCCAGTCTTCCCTCCCAAGCTCGTCGCGAGGGAGCTGAGGGAGAACTACTACCTCTTCTGGTCGACGGAGACGCGAGCGCACCCACGCACGAAGGTACTTCCAGCCGCCGCTTGGAAGACGGCTCCAAATGGATATCCTTTCTTCTCCTTGTTCTTCTACTGCGGGCTCTGCCCGCCTTTCTCTGAGTTCTTCTGCGATATTATGAACACCTACGGGTTCCACCTCCTTGATTTCACCCCCAATGCCGTTCTGACCATGGCAGTTTTCGCACATCTCTGCGAAAACTTTGTCGGAGTCCATCCCAATGTAGCCCTTTTTCGCCACTTCTTTATGCCCCGAGTAGAGAGAGGAGAGCCTTTATCCGGTGGAATCGCCTGGATCTCAAGGGCCAGCAAGAAGGACACTTATCTGGAGGGAGAGTTCCGCGGCAAGTGGGAGGAATGGAGAGCAGACTGGTGCTGGATTGTCGAGGAGAACCCGCAACCGTTTACCGCCCGGCACCAAACCCCAGTAGAGCGCGGCAGCGATTGGAGTGACGTGGCCTCGGAAGACGATAGGATGAAGATTGCCGTCACCCGGATTCTACGCCTCAGGCTTGCCGGGCTCACTATAGGCGCTGTTGGCTCAGATTTTCTTCGTCGCCGCATCGCCCCCCTGCAGGAACGGGGGAGACTCGCCTGGGAATTCAAGAATGCGGCGGATATCATGAGGATGCGGCCGGGCCTCAACTTCAACTTCACTGTTCTGGAGCTTAACGCGATGCTCCAGGAGCTGTTCAAATATGACCCTCAACATCCCAAAGTGTTCAGGTTGCCGGGGGGTGTCGTTCCGCTGTGCAACAACTCCACGCTCGACCGCATCCGTGCAATGATGCCGCTGTGCGATTCGCATGGAATTGTCCCAACTTGGCAAGAGCCTGCAGACGACGTCATGCAGGAGTTCTTTGACGGCTTGGTAGAAGTGCCGATCCGCTCCGACGAAAAGGATAGCCTCACCCGCGACACCACCGATGCGGAGATGACACGCATCGCCACTAGGCTGGAAGAGGCGGCGGCAGCCGCAGCCGCGGGCAAATTTGGATTCACCGTGGAGGAGGCAGATGCAGCAGAGGCGGCAAGCCGTGCCGAGCGAGGGGAGCCCGCCAGCGAGAAAGAGCTTGCCGGGCATAACATCGAGTCGAGCGAGCCCGCCAAGGATACGAGCGGCTCGCTGGAGATCAACTCCTCTTCCTCCTCATCTTCAGGCAGCTCGCCGCAAGCAAAGCCTCCATCCCCACCAAGAAGACGTCTCCGCAAGGCCGGGGACGTAGCGGGGCAGCAGGCAAGTGAACAGCCGCCGCGCCGCGTGACACGCTCCACCGCGGCAAGCACTGTTGCCGCGGGAACGCCTCACGCTGCTGCGGCAACTGGAGCGGGGTCCACCCGGACCACCGCTTCTGCTCCTGCCACTTCTCGCGCCGCGGCGGCAGCTGGAGCGGGGTTGTCTCAGACCACCGCCACTGTTCCCGCCAAGCGGCCAAGGGAAACTACTCCTCCGCGTCCTTGTGCCGGACATGAGCCGGACTTCGACTTCTCCGCGTTTAGCTCCGACGAGGAAGAAGAAGAGTAAGATTCTCTTGTTGTTCTTGTAGTTCTTCAATTCTTGCTGTTTTGTTTTGTATCTCACTTGCTTTACTCTGAACCTATTCCTTTTTAGGACTCTGGCCCAGAGAGCAGCGAAGAGAGCCAAGGTCCCAGTGATTGTCATCGAGGATGAACCCACCTTGCCGGACCCGGCAACTGTACTCCAGAGCAGCCCCCAGCGTAAGTATATGGTTCACTTTCCACTGTTAGGCGCGCATGGATACTCTTTCTTTGCTGCCATCTAACTATCGGTTTGTGTAGGAGCAGAGAAGCTCCACCAGGAGCCAAGGGAGAGTCCTCCGGCAAGGGAGAGTTCTCCGGCAAGGGAGAAGTCTCCGGCAAGGGAGAGTTCTCCGGCAAGGGACAGCACCAGCGGCCCCCCGACGGCGGAGACCACGACCGCAGGACCCGGTACAGGTACTCCTCTCGCTTCAAAACTTCCCTTGGGTTCTTCTTCTTTTGATCTTTTTCTCTTTTCTTGGATATTTGCTTGACTCTTCTCCCTTTTCCGGCCGTCAGACCCATCTACTACGGAGCCGATGGAGACTGAGGTTGCCGCCGATGACGCTGCCGCCAAGGCTGCCACCACAGCAGCTGGTGATGGGTCTGGCGATCGCACTGATGGCCCTGAGGCCGCAGGAGCGCCAGGCGCTACGTCGATCGCTGACCCATCCGCCGCTGCCGTAGCGCCAGGCTCCGAAGAGCCCCAGCCGGGCGTCTACTTGAAGGTCGGTGATGGCATCTTCATCAACCTCCCCTGGGCGTCGAGCTCCAGGGCGCCGGTTGAAGGGGAGAGCTTCGACGGAGAGGTGCTCGCCTCCGTTGGGCTGACGGTGGTTGACGCGCCGAGCAGCAGCAGCGGCGAGCCTGAGGAGGAGCGGCTGCTGCGGAAGCTGTTGTCGCTCTACCGCGCGCGGCAAGCCAAGCTGGAATCCCGCGAGGCGCTTGTCGCGAAGGCGGGAGTGGACATCGAGAAGCGCGTGGAGGAGCTCCGGAGTCTCAACCAGGAAGCTCTCCGGTCCCTGGCAGAGGAGCGGGAGCAACTCGCCGAAGCGCAGAACGCCTTCTTCCTCGAGAAGGCTGAAGTTGAAGAGCAACAGCGGCTTGCCGCTAGGAAGCTGTCTGCGCAGGAGGGCGAGCTGGCGCAGCGGAAACTCAACCTTGACGCCCACGAGGAGGAGCTTGCCGCGCGTGAGCAACAATTCGGCGGAGCCCTTAAGCAAGCAGAGGATGCTGCCGCAGTTGCCGAGGCCGCCAAGAAGGAGCTGGAGACGAAGGTGGCGTAGCTGGAGGCCGATCTCGCCGAGAAGGGAAAAGAGCTTAGCGCCGCCAAGGACTCCAACGCGGATCTTGAGTTGAAGCTGACCACTTTGACCAAGACGCTGGACGGCGCCAAGGAGCAGGAGGTGGCCTTGAAGGAGGAGATCAAGGCCGACAAGGCGCTGCTGGGAAGTGCTGCCGCCGCCCAGAATGCTTTCAGGGAGAATGTGGAGCACTGGACGGAGGGTCTCGTGAATGTTGCCGCAGACATTGACAGGGAGCTGGCGCAGCTGGGGATGGAGGATCTCGGGTATCCCTCCGATGAGAACCTCCAACCCAGCGCCAAGCTCATCTTGTTCTCCAAAGGCGTGGCGACGGCCCTCCAGCGGCTCCGGGAGAGGATCCCAAAGCAGCTGGCCAACGAGTCGCGCAAGATCTGCGCGGGAGCTCTTCAAAAGGTGTTGGTGAAGGTGGCCTTCCGCAACCCGGGCCTCAACCTCACCAACGTCCTCAAGACCCTGCCGCCGGATGCTGATCTGGAGGTGCTCAAGACCCTTGTCGCGCCCATTGTGGACAAGGTGAGTGGGATCAAGAGGATCGAGGGCGATCGCGTAGACTAGGCCGCCCGCTTTCTTCTTTTCTTGTTGCTGTTTGTCATGTTATGAAAACAATCTGTTAGAGCCACGACAAGCTATCTTGTAATATAACTCTATTCCAGGTAATGATTGCAATATTATTCCCTTTACTTGATTCCTCCCTTTGTATGTTTTTTACCCTACGCTTTTAGGGAACTTGCCGGTGTAGGCACCTGAGCCACGAGCGCTGAGTGCGGGACGTCAGCAGCCTGCTGGCGGTGCCGCTACCGACAAGAAACCTTGTCGCAACTAGTTGCAGCTCACTTAAGTTGTTGAGCGGACTCGAAACAAAGTAAGGGCGCAACTAGCTACGAGTTGGTTCCTCCGCACACAGGTTTTCCATACAAAGTGCGGTCGTTCAAGGGAGATAACTTAAAAATTTTAAAAAATCTGATTGCTCAAACTTTGGCAACTTAGCTTTTCTGTTGTTTGCTTCCCGGTAAGGCGAAACTTTCTTAAACGACGCCTGGTCCATACCATTATCTTCTCCTTTCCCCCCGGCAAACTTGTGGGAGAGGGAACCTTCCTTTCCTTGAGAAAAAAGAAAGAAGAGAAAATAAAGATATGGAGCCTTACGGCTCGTTATTGCTTACCGGGGAGTAGGTGCTGCACAAAGTGTCAGATCACATATGCAATAAATAGAAAGCATGAAATTGACAAGATGTGCGGAGCACATGAGCTTTACTTATGCACGGGGTCTGCACCCAGCTTTGTACAAAGGATTGCATGCAACAGCGGCAAGACTTGTACAAAAGGTGGTTGCCGGAACAGGTTCCGGCAACCGCGCCTTACGGGTAAAACTTACGAAGATGCTCAATGTTCCAGGAATTGCTCACCGGAATGCAATCTTCGGTCTCAAGGCGGACATCACCAGGCCTAGTGACTCGTTTCACCCAGTAAGGGCCTTCCCACTTCGGCGTCAACTTGTTGGAATTCTTGGCGGACTGAACGCGCTGAAGAACAAGGTCGCCTTCCTCGAGACTTCTGGCGTTAACTTTGCGGCTATGGTAGCGGCGCAAAGCTTGCTGGTAGCGAGCAGCTCGTACAGCAGCCTGAAGACGGTCTTCCTCAAGGAGCAGCGCGTTATCTTGTCGCAACTGCTCTTGCTCAAGCTCATCATAAGCGAGCACTCGAGGTGACCCGTATATGAGTTCCGTGGGGAGAACTGCCTCTGCTCCATAGACTAGAGCGAAAGGTGTCTGGCCAGTGGCTCGATTTGGCGTCGTCCTGATCGACCAAAGAACCTCCGGCAGCTCCTCGATCCAGTTTCTTCCGCACTTGTGCAGCCTGTCGAAAGTCCTGGTCTTGAGCCCGCGCAGCACTTCAGCATTTGCCCTCTCCGCTTGACCGTTGCTTCTCGGGTGAGCAACAGAAGCGAAGCAGACCTTGGCGCCAAGATCTTGGACGTACTGCATGAAGGCGCGGCTCGTGAATTGCGTACCGTTGTCGATGATTATCCTGTTAGGGATCCGGAAGCGGCAAACGATCGACCTGAAGAACTTGACTGCTGACTGTGCTGTCACCTTCCTCACTGGTTCCACTTCCGGCCACTTTGTGAACTTGTCGATTGCAACGTACAAGTACTCAAAGCCCCCGACTGCTCAGGGAAAGGGGCCGAGAATGTCAAACCCCCAGACCGAAAATGGCCAGGATAAAGGGATCGTCTGGAGAGCTTGAGCTGGTTGGTGTATCTGCTTGGAATAGAACTGGCACGCTTCACACTTGGTTACTTGTGCAGTTGCATCCTGGAGGGCTGTCGGCCAAAAGAAACCTTGCCGGAATGCTTTGCCGGTAAGTGCTCTTGCGCCAATGTGGTGACCACATATACCTCCATGTATCTCTGCCAACAGCTTTTGTCCGTCTTCCCGGTGAATACACTTCAATTTCACACCATTGAGTCTTCTTCTGTATAGTGTGTTGTCGACAAACTGGTACATACTTGACTGCCGGGCTACTCTTTCCGCTTCTTCTTGCTCTTCGGGAAGTTCTCTTGTCTGAAGGAAACGGACAATCTGCTGCGCCCATGCAGGAGCTTGTGGCTCGACAACAAGTACTAAAGGCAGATCTGCTGCTGCGGGAACATCCGCTTCTACGGCGAGAACATGCGGCTCTGCCGGAGCTTGACGTTCCCCGGCAAGCTTGCCGGAGCAAAACTTGTCGGGAGCTTCTGCTTCAACGGAACAAACCCTAGGGCTTGCCGGGGTAGATTGCTCCTCAGCGCAAGGCAAATCTGTTGCTGCGGGAACGTCCGCTTCTACGGCGAGAACCTGCGGCTCTATCGGAGCTTGACGTTCCCCGGCAAGTTTGCCGGAGCAAAACTTGTCGGGAGTTTCTGCTTCAACGGAACAAACCCTGGGGCTTGCCGGAGCAGACTGCTCCTCAGCGCTCTTGTCGTTGATCTTGGGGACCTTCTTGGCGGCGGCTTCGGGAAGTTCTGCCGGCAAATAGTCACCAGAAATCAACTTCATCTTCTTGCTCTGTCCAGTTGATGGCGTTACGAACGGTTGAGTCAGCTTGAGCACAAAGATCCCTGGTTCCACAGGTAACTTAAGTGCGGCGCACTTTGATAGGCCATCGGCAATGGCATTCTGAGCTCTTGGAACATGCTCCATCTGTAGGCCATCAAAGTGCTCTTCTAGCTTTCTCACTTCGTCGACGTAGGCTTCGATCAACGGACTCTGATAGCTCTTGTTCACTTGGCGGACGACAAGCTGCGTGTCACCCCTGACAATGAGCTTCTTGATCCCAAGGTCTGCCGCGATCCTGAGACCGGCAAGCAAGCCTTCATACTCTACAGTATTGTTTGTTGCTTGCTCCTTGGGAAAGTGCATCTGGACTATGTACTAGAGGTGCTCTCCGGTAGGTGCGACAAGCAGCACGCCAGCGCCGGCGCCTTGCAGCGAAAAGGCACCATCAAAGTACATCAGCCACTCTTTGCTTGCTTCTTTGACGGGGATGCTTGTTTCTGGAATTTCTTCATCTGGTGTTGGCGTCCATTCTGCTATGAATTCTGCCAATGCTCTGCTTTGGATAGTTGAAGTACTCTCAAACTTGAGGCCAAAGCTTGACAGTTCCAGTGCCCACTCAACAATCCTGCCTGTCGCTTCTAGATTCTGTAGTATCCTCTTCAGCGGAAAAAGAGTGACAACTGTGATCTCATGTGGTTGGAAGTAATGCCGTAGCTTTCTCGAGGCCATGAGAAGGTCGAAAAGCAATTTCTGCACGCCAGAGTACCTTGACCTAGCCCCCTGCAGAAGGGAACTGACAAAGTAAACTGGGCGCTGTACCATTCTCTTCTGTATCTCCTCGCGCGTCTGCGCAGATCCATCCTTGTCGGGACCAGAGCTTGTCGGGGAAGCCCCCTGCTTGTCGCTGGATGCGCCTGCAGTGGTTGCTGGCTCGTCATCCGCCTCCCTCTCTGCTACTAACGCAGCACTAACCACTTGATTGGTTGCCGCTATATACAGCAGCAACTTCTCTTGTGGCTTAGGTGCGACAAGTGTTGGAGCGGAGGACAGGTATCTCTTCAAGTCTTGTAGCGCAGCCTCCGCTTCCGGAGTCCATTTCATTGGACCTGCCTTTTTCAATATTTTGAAAAATGGCAAGGCGCGCTCAGCAGACCTAGAGATAAACCTGCTGAGAGCAGCCACACAACCGGCAAGTCTTTGTACATCCTTGACGCGCTTTGGTGCTTCAATCTTCTCAATAGCCTTGATCTTGTCGGGATTGGCTTCGATTCCCCGCTGAGACATGAAGAACCCGAGAAGCTTGCCGAAGGGGACTCCAAACACGCACTTCTCGGGGTTGAGCTTGAGGCTGATCTTGCACAGATTTGCAAAGGTCTTGTCTAAATCTTGAATCAGAGTTGTCTTGTCCTTGCTCTTGACCACTATGTCATCCATGTAGGCTTCCACATTTCTGTGTATTTGTGGCTCAAGAGCGACATGGACTACTCTTGCAAATGTTGAACCAGCATTTTTTAAACCGAAGGGCATCCGTATGAAACAGTACGTGCCACATGGAGTGATGAATGCGGTCTTCTCCTCATCCTCTTCTGCCATGAAGATCTGATGGTATCCTGAGTATGCGTCAAGAAATGAAAGGAAATCACATCCGGCCGTGGAGTCAACAATCTGGTCAATGCGCGGCAAAAGAAATGGGTCTTTGGGACAAGCTTTGTTAACATCGGTAAAGTCGATACAAAGTCTCCATTTCCCGTTCGCCTTGCGCACGACTACATGATTGGCTAATCACGTAGGATGGAGCACTCCTCTGACAAGGCCTGCTGCTTCCAACTTCTTGATCTCTTCTGCGATGAATTCTTGGCGCTCCACTGCTTGCCTCCTGACCTTCTGCTTGACGGGCCGCGCATGAGGACAAATGGCAAGATGGTGCTCAATTACTTTCCTGGGAACACCGGGGATGTCAGACGGTTGTCACGCAAACACGTCGACGTTCACCCGCAGGAAAGCAATGAGCACGCTTTCCTATTTAGGGTCGAGAGTGGCACCGATGGTGAAGGTACCACCAGTGCAGTCCTCCTTGGCGGACACCTTCTTGGTCTCTGGCGGAGCTGCCATTGTCTTCTTACACTTGCCGGTGGAGCTCGTTGGTGCGTCCTCGACGGCAGCGCAGCACTCCGAAGAGGTGCGCTTGCCGGAGTGGGCATCAGAACTCTTGCCGGACTTGGTCTTCTTCTTCCCCCCGGGAGCTTCAACGGCAGGTGGCTTGCGATCTGTTGCGGCTGCCGCTTCCCGGTAGATCTTGTCGACGCAGATAAGAGCATCCTTCTTGTCGCCAGGGACAGAGATGACGCTTATCGGGCCTGGCATCTTCAGCATGTTGTATGCGTAGTGAGAGGCTGCCATGAACTTGGCGAGCGCTGGACGGCCGAGTATCCCATTGTAAGGCAATGGAAAATCGGCAACGTCAAAAGTGACCCTCTCAGTCCTGAAGTTCACCTCGCTGCCAAATGTTACTGGTAACGTGACCTTCCCCTTCGGCTTGCTCCTTCCCGGGTTGATTCCTTGGAATGTGCCGGTCTCTTCAAGCTCGCTGTCAGGGATCTGGAGTTTTTGGAGTACAGCGGAGGAGATCAGGTTCAAGCCGGCCCCGCCGTCAACTAGCATCTTAGTGACCTTGAGGTTGCGGATAGTTGGTGAAACCAACATCGGCAAGCACCCGACCGCAGTTGTGCGATCAGGGTGGTCCTCAATATGAAAGATGATAGGCGTGCTGGACCATTTCAGAAGCTTGCGTGACTCGACAGGTGGTTCCGCCGCATTGACTTCCCGCACCCACTGCTTGAGTTGGCGGTGCGAAGTATGCAGAGAAGCACCGCCGTCAATGCACAAGACCTCTGTGGCTTTTTGGAACTCCTGCTCACTGGTCTCGACATCATCCATGTCTTCGTCGTCGTTGTCATCTTCATCCTTGTCGCGGCCGCGGGGAGGTCTGTCTCCTTGCCGCTGCTTGGCTTTGTCGTGGCGTCCTCCCCGGCCGGCATGCTTCTTGCCGGATTCTCCAGTGCCTCCTTGGGCCCTCTCCTTGTCGCGTCGCTCGTATTTAGCTTTTTGCTGCTGGACAAGCTGCTCGACCTTCTTGCAGCTCTGGAGGTCATGGCCCTTGGTGCGGTGGATCTTACAGTGCTGCTTGTCAGTGCTGTCCTGCTTGTCGGCGACCGCCACAGCCTGGCAGTTGGTGCATGCGGCACTCTCCTTACTGGAGCTACCAGCTTTGGCTTTCTTGGCGCCACCTTTGTTGCCGGACTGCTCAACGACTAGCACATCTTTGCCTTTCTTCTTCCTGTTGTTCCGCCGCCGGTTTTTCTTTACCGGGGCAGCATCCTCGCTGTCAGATCCCCCCACTCCTGTATTCTCCCCGGGGAGTTTCCTCCCTTCCTCAGCACGTGCACACTTGTCGGCCAGGGCATACAGCTCACTGACATCTTTGATCCTGCACATCACCATCTCCTCCCGCATCCCGCGGTTACGCACGTTCTGATGGAACGCGCTGATGACCGCGGCAGGGTGGACATCTGGGATGTTGTGCTGTACACGGCTGAATCTCTGGATGTACTTGTGCAGGGGCTCTCCTTCCTTCTGGGCGAGCAGATGAAGGTCACTCTCTTGGCCATGAGGTTTGTGGCCGCCTGTAAAGGCGCCGACAAACTGATGGCATAGGTCTGCCCAGGAGGATATGGAGTTGTCCGGCAAGTGCATGAGCCAGGACCTGATGTTGGGCTTGAGCACCAGCGGGAAGTAGTTGGCAAGGATCTTGTCGTCCCGCCCCCCGGCAGCCTGCACCGCGATGGTGTAGATGCTGAGGAACTCCGACGGATGCGACTTGCCGTCGTACTTCTCTGGTACGTCTGGCTTGAAATTCTTCGTGCTGGGCCACTGGACTTGCTGCAGCTCACGAGTAAACGCAGGGCAACCTACCGCGTACGGCAAGTCGCCTGGTTCCCCTGGCACATGCATGTCGACAGAGGGCCCAGCACGCTGGTCCGATTAACGTCGCGCTTCTCTTTGGCGCTCGATGCGAGTACGAGCGTCTTCTTGCTGTCGTTCGTGAAGAACTTGGTGCTGATCGCGACGAGCTCGTGGATCTGATGACGCGGTGGAGTCGCTGTCGAGGTGGATCCGGCGAGTCAGCGATCTTGGCCTTCGGGGCGGAGAGTGCACAGTGGTTGCACCCCCACCGGTCTTGTCGCCACCGGCTCGTGCCTGGCTGACTTGCCGCGGCTGCGACGTGCTCGGCTGCCGTTGAGTGTCGCCGTTGGCGAAGCCGATGAGACTCTGAATGGTGGCCCTCCAGTCGTCGATCTTGTCTGCTGTTGGAGGGTAGTCCAGGACCAGTTGAGCTCGCGCCAAAGCTTCTGCTGGAGTGGCGGGTGGCGGTGGCGAACGGTGCGAGGAGTGGGATATGCTCGGACTTCTAACTATGTTAGAAGGAGCAGTATCCCGTCCAGGCGACCGTGCCTCGCTCATGCCAGCATGTTGGCGTGCATGTTGGTCTTGAGCACTCCGAGATCCACCAGCTCGATCTTGGTCCAGCAAACGCATGGTACCGTGAGTACCATGACGCTACCGGTCCCGCGCCTCCTGAGATGGGCGCGGTGCATGTACAGACGCCAAGGTCTTGGAGTGCGCCCGGTTGTTGTGGGAGCCGGCTACGCCACCGATGGGCAGTGCAGCCTTGTCCTTGGACCTGGCAGCACCATGAGCTCCCTCGTCAACGCCCGTTCTTCCGCCGGCGTCTGCCCCATCAGCCGTTTGCTCCGGCGGTGGTGGGTTCGGCGCGGACGGAGCAGCCACCTCCGAAGCCTTCTTCTTCGACGGCATGTCGATGAAGATGATGAAGATCTAGCTCGTGTGAATGCCGGATCTGGTTCACACAACCTCGACGCCCCTACCTGGCGCGCCAAAGATGCCGGGGTTCTGATCCACGAGCACCTATGGGACCGGCGGACCGGGTCCCTTTTGGTTCGGCGGGGGCGGAGGTCGCACGAAGAGCGGATCGAGGCGAAGCACACGAGCAGTTTACCCAGGTTCGGGCCGCACAGATGTGTAACACCCTACTCCTGCTTTGTGGTTTGTATTGAGTTCTTGCTCGGGAGCGCGGAGTGCTACAGTACACTCCAGCAGCTAACGAGACCGAGCGTGAGTGTTCTCTTTCTCCTCACCAGCCCACCCCCTCTATGTTGCGCATGGGCCTCCTTTTATATGATCAAGGGGTCACCGACAGGTGGCAGCGTAGACAAGGGCAAAAATGGAAAGGTGCTGCGGTAGGTACAGCTACCTGCTACAGTGTATCATACCTAACCCTGACGGCAGGGGACAAGGGCATTAAATGCCCGTCTGCATCATCTAAATAGTGCAAAAGGGGCCGTCAGGGACGCCACCGCTCGCCACGATGGCAATCTTGTCAGCGCCACTTGCCACCGCTCACCGCTAGCTGCACAGCCTCCCGCCACGTACGCCTGGAAGGATCCCAGAGCGACACGTTGGTGGATGTGCTGGAGCGCGGGCGCAGAGTGGTGGCTTGCCGCGGCAAGCTCCTTGCCGCGGTCGTTGTCTTGTCGCGTCCGGGAGCTTGTCGCTCACCGGGCCTTGCAGGGACGCGTGGCGCGTCACGGCAAGTTCCTTGAGATGCCTTGGTTGGCCTTCCCGGCAAGCTCCTCTTGCCGGGGTCTTGTCTCCTTAAGCGCCTTGCCTTGGTTGGCCTTCCCGGCAAGCTCCTCTTGCCGGGGTCTTGTCTCCTTGGCTTGGATACTTTGTTCTTGAATGGCTCCAAAGGAACCACGGAGGACCTTGGCGGTCACCCGGCAAG
This sequence comes from Triticum aestivum, assembly GCF_018294505.1. Classification (NCBI taxonomy): domain Eukaryota; kingdom Viridiplantae; phylum Streptophyta; class Magnoliopsida; order Poales; family Poaceae; genus Triticum; species Triticum aestivum. The sequence goes on along the minus strand of NC_057803.1, from coordinate 546,406,848 downwards.
CCTTGCCGCGGGATACTGCGACTGCCCGTGCACAAGTTCGGGATACTAAGGTACCCCTACTCTAGTACACCGACACATTGGTTGCGAAGTAGCTTTGTCTGATTTGCACCATCAGATCCGCCATGGCACGAGCACTATACTCGTAAAGCTTATGGTTTCCCCCTTTATATTCACTACCATCATCGTAGGTGCTTCGTGTCGTGCTAGCATTGCTCCTCAAGACCTCAATCCAAAGCTTACGTGTTGAAATATGAATCTGATATGATGCTCATATCACTAAAATAGAGAACGTTTAATTGGTCACCTAATTTTCCTATATTCGTTTCGAAAAGCATGTGCGCCACCCACTGGTCCAGCTAGTTCCACTTTCCTGATTTTTCTCTTGATGCTTAGGGTTTTCCCCTTTTATCTACTCTACTATGATCTGTGTAGGTGCTTTCTGTCGTACTAGCATTACTCCACCCTTCAAGCTAAATAACACAACACTCAGAACTCGAAAGCTTAGTTGTTCAAATATGATTGTGATATGATACTTATATTAGTTAACCGACACATTTAATTGGTTAGCTAAAGGTCCCACTTGAGTTTCCAAATGCATGTCGCGACATATAGAGAGACAACATAATTGCATTTCTTTCTCACTTGTTGACCGTACTTTCTTGTCCATACCAAATCTTAGTTGTTATTTCAAAGCAAACATCGGTTGCTAACTACCCTTTGCGCGGTTTGCAGCTTCAGATCTGCCATACCACTGCCACAGTCAACATTGTACTCATCATGCTTATGTTTTCCCCATTTTATGATGACCACAATCAGCCTACGTGGTTCGTGTCATAATAGCACCGCTCCACCCATCGAGCTAAACAAGCTTAGTTGTACAAATTCATATCTGATATTATTGCTGATATTAGTAAAACTGAGAGATATTTAATTGGTTAGCTAAATGTTCCTACTTTAGTTTCAAAATGCATGTGAGCCACATATGGAGAGACCAGAAAGAATAGTATTTCTCTGTGCACTCTGGTTCATCATGGGTGGCCAACCGACATTGTATTGAAAGACTTGCAATATCTTCAATCTGCTTGCTCTTCTGCTCTTCTTTAAGATGATACTCTTCTCTTGCGGTCGACTAGTCAGGTCGAGTTGTTCTCCCTTAGTATATTTTGAATCTGTCAGGTCAGGTCGACTTGTTCTTCTTTACTATATGTTGAAGCTATCATCTGTGATGTGACATCACTTCTGGAGCTCTCATATTTTGAGTAGTAGGCCACATTATATTATTGCACACAACAAATTACAGCATGCATGGCATCTTTTAAAAGAATTCCAGAGATAGCAAAAAGGGGTTTACAGGGAGGCAGTATTGGATTAGAATCACTTCTGCATTACAAAGAAAATCTCACTTGTTTTTATGTTTTCATGCATGTCAGATATTGAGCACTATCAAAATGAATATGAGATTTAACTTTGCAAAGCTGTATTGGTCGCACATATTTTGCATCTAACCTCTTGCATTACTTCTACTTTGTTACACCATCTGCTTAATTTAAGCATCATATATGAGTATATGCCATACCTATCCATTTTCTGTACCTATTCCATGTGTCGTCACACTATGTTTTTCCAGTCAAATGTTGTTCTTTAGTAATAGATGTCCAAAAGGAAGAGGGTGAGTCCAGATCCTCAAGGAGTACAAACTAGGTATTTGGAAAAGGTAGTGATACCTGTTAAATCAGATGGATCAGCAGCCACAGAAAACACAGGCTCAACTGTACCACACTTTACCCCTACTCCAGTGGCCAAACCCCTATTAGAACTGCTGGGAGCCAAGTGTCAGGTAATGTCTATGATATCAATTCAAAATTTGAAATCCTACATTTCTGCTTGTGCCTTACCTTCTCTCTTGTATGAAAACTAATTTCAGATGAATCTCCTTGCTCAAAGGATCATATGATCTCAAAACAATAATGGGCTCTGCATTGCTCTTGTCAGTACCTCTCTCCCTTTTTCCTTGTAACGTTGTACTTAATTAATTGCTATTTGATTATGTATCATCAGTCTGCACCTGAGCTTCATTATCCTCTGTTTCTTCCAATATTATTTGATCTATATTTACTCTTTGCAAAATGTAGAATAATGGCAACGCTTATAAAGAATTTTCTTTGGGGAATTTATTGAATTATCCTTCCATCAACATGGAGAAGGGCTTTGTCTAGCCCGTGTTAACATGTAATGTAAGTTCATCCTTCTCAAGCCTTCAAACTTCGTTCTAGAATAGATTTGGATAGGCATCATTTCCTCCACTGCTGTTTGCTTTGCTGTTTACATCTAAATGGATGTTTGCAACAACTACCAGTTTCAAATTGTAGTTGTAAAAACATGTTCCTTATGCAGAACAGATCCATTTATTTGCTTATATAATTGTGAAACCTGTTACATGTCTCCTTGTTTCTCTTTCAGACTCGTATCTCTTCCGCCAGGCAGAACTTTAGGGAAGATAGTCAGCCAATCCATCTTGAGGACATCGAGATGACCCCAAGGTCCTGTCTTGATGAAGACAGTGAGTTGAAGCTACTCACCAGCAGGTGTTAGACAACCTCTGTGCAGTCGCTGCCTCAATCAGTTCGACTTCTTTAGTCTCAACTTAAAGCGGAAAGGCTTGCTTCAGCTCAGCTCCGACTTGAAGTCAAAGATGCAATGAAGATGTTAGAGGACTATCGTGCGCACAATCATGCCTTAAATCTAGTGTTGATGCATCTATCGTTGACACAACTGAGGTCTACTCAGCTTCTTCAGCTGTTTGGGGGGACCGACGTGGCCAGGCCTAGTACCTTCTGAAGTGCTCTCAGTTTTTTATATTCTTTTGTCGGTGCATTTATTTGCACTGGTGGCAAACTTTGATGCCAGTGGATGTAATATGTGTGATAGCCGTGATAGCCTAGCGTAAGTTGCTTGCTTATTTATTTCCTTGTTGTCTTGTTTATTTGTTTGCTTGTAGTCACTGCAGTTCTTTTTCCGCGGTTTGCTAGTGGCTGCAATAACCTATTTTTAAACACTAGGCCACAATAACCATGGGCTAATATTTACAATAGTGACATTGGGCCTCCTACGGGCCATAGAAACAGTGGGCCTTCTACGGGCCGTAGAAACAATGGGCCTTCTACGGGCCGTATCATCAATGGGCCTTATACGGGCAGTATGATCAATTGGCCAAACATGGGCCAATAACAGGCCGCATTATGGCCGTAAACGGGCTAGAGTTGGAATCGTCCATTCATGGGCCGACCATAACGGGCCATCGTTGATAGGCCGTATTTGATGACGCTATGAAAATGGCCCAACGTATTAACGGACCACAAATGGGCTGACTGTAACCACGGGCTGAATTTGGCCCAGAAGCAGAAAATGACAGTAACGGGCCATAAGTAAACGAATGCTGGAAATGAGCCCAAGAATAAATGGGCTGTGAGAAGGTCGAAAGATAACATGGGCTGGAAATGGCCCAACGAAATAAATGGGCCGTTAATGGGTATAAAGTGATACACTGTTCATTACGGGCCAGTTTCACGACGAGCCGTTAATGGGTGTAAAGTGATACACTGTTCATTACGGGCCAGTTCACCACGGGTCGTTAATAGGCCAAGAGTTACATAGGGCCTCATATGGGCCGAAAGACGTCATGGGCCATACATGGGCCAGAAGTGAAAACGGGCTGGAATCATATTGGGTGGCCCAGATGATGCTGCTGGGCCTAATTCGGATAGGGCATAACGGGCCTTGGATTAGCGGGTTGTAAATGGGCTATATGCGAACAGGTCGTTAACAGGCTTTACATGGGCCGGCCTGCCACCTTTTGACCAAGTCAAACGGGCCGGGCTTTTCACAGGAATGGGCCTTTGTTGGGCCGTGCCACATGTCGACGTATCATAGGCCCCTTCTGTCCAATGAGTGGATGACATCTATCCCAATGATGAGCCGCACGTGTTTCCTCCAGCCAATGATGATTTTACATGTGGAAAATCCCCATTGGTCGGGGCTATTAACGGGTTATCGGATACAAAACCCGACCCGATAGCTTAACGACGTTTCATGACGGTGGATGCCACGTGTCGGTCATCCTTGACGAAAGCACTTCTGTGACGCGGGATTTATCGTCACGGAAGTGGACACTTCCGTGATGATAATTTTGGTAATGTCATGGAACACTTCTATGACAGCACATGTATGACTATCTTGATTCTGTCATAAAATCGTCATGGATGTACATGCATGACAGAAAATGCGACCTACTGTGACAAACACGTATCATCACGGAAGTGTATTTTTTTGTAGTGAATGGATAGGACTTACCCACTGACTATCAGCAACGGGATAGATTATACCTGCCCCAAGGAGCTTCAGTATTTCCTTTCTTACCAATTCTTTCATTTTAGGATTCAGCCGTCATTGATGATCACGAACTGGTTTAGCATCTTCTTCCAAATTAATTTTATGTTGACATAGAGTGGGACTAATGCCCTTAAGAGTATCAAGAGTATACCCAATAGCAGCACGGTGCTTCTTCAGAGTTTTCAATAATCTCTCTTCCTCATGCTCTGAAAGGTTAGCACTAATAATAACAGGATATATCTTTTTCTCATCAATATAAGCATATTTAAGAGTATTAGGTAATGGTTTAAGCTCAAACACGGGATCACCCTTGGGTGGAGGAGGATCCCCTAGGATTTCAACAGGTAAATTGTTTTTCAGAATAGGTTCCTGTTTAAAGAATACTTCATCTATTTCCCTTCTTTCATTCATAAACATATCATTTTCATGGTCTAGCAAATATTGTTCTAAAGGATCACTAGGAGGTACGGCAATAGAAGCAAGACCAATAATTTCATCCTTACTAGGTAATTCTTCTTCACAGTGTTGTCTACTAAATTTAGAGAAATTAAATTCATGAGTCATATCATCTAAACCGACAGTAACAACATCCCTTTTGCAATCTATGGTAGCATTAACAGTGTTCAAGAAGGGTCTACCAAATATAATGGGACAAAAGCTATCTTGTGGGGAACCAAGAACAAGAAAATCAGCAGGATATTTAGTTTTCCCACACAATACTTCAACATCTCTAACAATTCCCATTGGTGAAATAGTATCTCTATTAGCAATTTTAATTGTGACATCAATATCTTCTATTTCAGCAGGTGCAATCTCATGCATAATTTCTTTGTATAAGGAATGAGGTATTGCGCTAGCACTGGCACCCATATCACATAAGGCATGATAACAATGATCTCCTATTTTAACATAAATAACAGGCATGCCTACCACAGGTCTAGGTTTATCTTTAGCACAGGGTTTAGCAATTCTAGCAGTTTCATCACAAAAATAAATAACATGCCCATCAATATTATCGGACAAGAGATCTTTAACAATAGCAATATTAGGTTCAACTTTTACTTGCTCAGGAGGTTTATATGTTTTAATATTGCTTTTACGAACTACAGTTGAAGCTTTAGCATGATCCTTTATCCTAAGAGGAAAGGTTGTTTCTCAACATATGCAGTAGGAACAATAGGATCATTATAAGTGACAATCTTTTCTTCAACTTTAATAGGTGCAGCTACTTTTACTTCTATGGGAGGATGATATTTAAACCACTTCTCCTTGGGGAGATCAACATAAGTAGCAAAAGATTCACAGAAAGAAGCTACAATCTCAGAGTCAAGTCCATATTTAGTGCTAAATTTACGAAAAATATCGGTATCCATAAAAGATTTAACACAATCAAAACTAGGTGTTATACCTGACTCCTTACCTTTGTCGAGGTCCCAATCTTCAGAGTTGCGTTTAATTCTTTCCAACAAATCCCATTTGAATTCAATAGTCTTCATCATAAAAGAGCCAACACAAGAAGTATCAAGCATAGTGCAATTGTTATCAGAAATCCGAGCATATAAATTTTGAATAATAATTTTTCTCGAGAGCTCATGATTGGGGCATGAATATAACATCGATTTAAGCCTCCCCCAAGCTTGAGCGATGCTTTCTCCTTCGCGAGCCCAAAAATTATATATGTAATTGCGATCACGATGAACAAGATGCATAGGATAAAACTTTTTATGTAATTCCAATTTCAATCGTTTATAATTCCAAGACCCCATATCATCACATAGCCTATACCATGTCGATGCGTATCCCTTCAAAGATAAAGGGAAGAACTTCTTCTTAACAACATCTCCGGGTACACCTGCAAGCTTAAATAATCCACAAACTTCATCCACATATATTAGATGCTCATCGGGATGTTTTGTTCCATCTCCTAAAAAGGGATTAGCTAGAAGTTTTTCTACCATACCCGAAGGAATTTCAAAGCAGTCATTTTCATTTTCAGTAGGTTGAGGAGAAACTCTTTGCTCTACTGGTCGGGGTGAAGATACCCCGAACAAGCCCCTAAGAGGATTACTTTCCATAGTAACAAGTGACAGTAAATTTCAGCACACTATATAAATTTTTCCTTACCAAATTCCACCTACCAAAGGCGCTTCACTCCCCGGCAACGGCGCCAGAAAAGAGTCTTGATGACCCACAACTATAGGTGATCTATCGTAGTCCTTTCGATAAGTAAGAGTGTCGAACCCAATGAGGAGCAGAAGGAAATGATAAACGGTTTCCAGCAAGGTATTCTCTGCAAGTACTGAAATAAGTGGTAACAGATAGTTTTGTGATAGGATAATTTGTAACGAGCAACAAGTAACAAAAGTAAATAAAGTGCAGCAAGGTGGCCTAATCCTTTTTGTAGCAAAGGACAGGCCTGGACAAACTCTTATATAGAGAAAAGCGCTTCCGAGGACATATGGGAATATCGTCAAGCTAGTTTTCATCACGCTCATATGATTCGCGTTCGGTACTTTAATAATTTGGTATGTGGGCGGACCGGTGCTTGGGTACTGCCCTTACTTGGACAAGCATCCCACTTATGATTAACCTCTATTGCAAGCATCCATAACTACAATAAAAGTATTAAGGTAAAGCTAACTGTCGGTGTCAAAACCGGCGGATCTCGGGTAGGGGGTCCCGAACTGTGCGTCTAGGTCAGATGGTAACAGGAGGCAGGGGACACGATGTTTTACCCAGGGTCGGGCCCTCTTGATGGAGGTAAAACCCTACGTCCTGCTTGATTAATATTGATGATATGGGTAGTACAAGAGTAGATCTACCACGAGATCAGAGAGGCTAAACCCTAGAAGCTAGCCTATGGTATGGTTGTTGTTCTCTCTACGGACTAAACCTCTCCGATTTATATAGACACCGGAGAGGGATAGGGTTACACAGAGTCGGTTACAATGGTAGGAGATCTACATATCCGCATCGCCAAGCTTGCCTTCCATACCAAGGAAAGTCCCTTCCGGACACGGGACAAAGTTTTCAATCTTGTATCTTCATAGTCCAGGAGTCCGGCCGAATGTATAGTCCGGCCATCCGGACACCCCCTAATCTAGGACTCCCTCAGTAGCCCCTGAACCAGACTTCAATGACGACGAGTCCGGCGCGTAGATTGTCTTCGGCATTGCAAGACGGGTTCTCCTCCAAATTCCGTGTACCTGTTGAATAGTGTCCGGTTTCTTGCAAATGTAGTGTTCCTTGGCTTCTACACCCAATAATGGCCGTTTTCCATGTGTCAAACGAATACAAAAAGTCAGGGTGTTTTTAATATTTACACCCCTAGCCGCGTGAATGAGCCGCCTATTTAAGGGGACGAGGATTTAGATCCAAACCACACCTTCTCCCTTCTGCGAGTATTCATCAGAGCGTATCTGACAGAGGTCCATTCTATCATGGCCAGCCGCCGGAGCTCCTCCTCTCGCCCTTCCAGCCCTCAGCCTGGAGATTGGAAGAAGTGCTCCATCCTGCACAGTGAGCTAGTGAAGCTCCAGACCAAGGGATTTCTCCCCCGGCCTATATGGTCCCAGTTCGAGCCGGACTTGCCACCTATAATGGCGGAGAGCAAGCGGAGAGCGCCCCCAATCCCTCCAAAGGAGAGCGGGTATGCCTTTCCCCTTACTTAATAAGAGGGCTAGGATTTCCAATTCATCCATTTCTCCGGGGGCTTCTGGAGTTCTCTAGCCTCCAGTTGCACAACCTCACGCCTACCTCCATATTGCATATCGCGGGCTTCGTAGCCCTTTGCGAGCTGTTTTTGGGCTGCGAGGCTCATCTCGCACTGTGGAAAAGGCTATTCTGCCTTATGCCCCGCTTCAAGGAGGGGTCGATATATCAAGTGGGCGGAACCGAAGTGTGGCGCATCGCCGGGACCAGATATCTATCTGGAACCCCAAAGAAGGCGTCCGAGGACTGGCCTTCGGAATGGTTTTATATAGAGGACGTTCCACTACCAGATCCTGTCCGGATCGGCCTCCCTGAGTTCGACAGTGCTCCCCTAAAGAAGCGCCTAAGCTGGCATCCACGAGCCCTCAGAGGGAAAGCGACAGGGACGTTATTTACCTGATGGGCCGGATAAGATTGTTAGCTCATTCCGGACTAACCATGATCGGGGTCATGGCTGCATGCATCATGCGAGGGGTGCAGCCGCTTCAGTATAGAGGCCGCCCCATGTGGGACTTCAACGGGGATGATGACGCCACCCGCTATGGCCGTAAGGGGCCGGATTCGGCTGCCGCTCTAATAAAGACCTTGTCCGCTTTGTACAAGGGAGAAGAGGAGGAATTTCTCTGCGTCAACCCACGGGGTGGATTTTCTATGTACAATCCCCCGAGTTGGGTAAGTGGACACTTTTACTTGCCCATCCGTTTTATATTCCCATTGTTAAATTTTCAGTCTAACGACTTCAACGTAGGAACTGCGTCAGGCTGTTAAAGAAATAAATGGCCCTCCTCCACAACCCGAGGATCTGGGATGGTCCCTCGACCCGGCCTCTCAAGAGGATCCGGACTTATATGTGGAGCTGATTGATGGAGTGTTTCATCAATTGAGCAGGGACAACGCCTTGGTGGCCATTATGGCCGATTATCCAGGGCTACTCCCAGCCTCACAGGTAACTGAGACCGGAGTCTTAGTACTTTGAAAAGGGATCTGTCCTTGCGTGTTTTCGATTACCGTATGACAACCGTGTTTTGCAGGGGAGTTCCTTGAGACGAGAGGCCGAGCCTGCGGCGACTAGCCAACGAGGGGCGACAAGGCCCCGCGAGCTGAAAAGAAGTGTGGTCTGGACTGAGGCACCGGCGCAAAGGTATAGCGCGCCACCTTATTCCCAGGTGTTACTCCTTCGAGGCATATTAACACTCGTGCTCTCTTCAAGACGAAGAGACCTCGCCGGACTATATCCAGAGAGGCTGCCAATCACGCCTCCACCAGCCAGGCTCCAAAGCCTGGTCCGAAAGTGGAGGCGAACACGAGGTGCGCGCCGGACGCTCCTCCGACGGAGGATGCGGACAGGCTATCTGCCACCAATTCCGAGGTGGAGAGTGCCATGAACCACAGGCGTCGCCGGACAGTTCTTCGCGACGCTTGTTTCTCCCAAGAGGCATTGGATGCCTTCAATTCGGGAGACGCATACCTCCGTGCCGCTCGAAATGGTCTAGCCAGAGCCACGGAGCAGTATGTGAAAGACATACGGGTAAGAAATTTTTGGTAATTATATATGTATACCAGTAGCCCCCGAGACTTGAAACAGTTAGAATAACTGATTTAAGGATCATCTTTTATGCAGGTTCTTACAGAAAAGAATACCCTACTGTCCCAGGAGCTGGAAGAGTGCAAAGCCCAACTTGAGGCCGCACTAGCCGCAGCAGGGGAGCCCAAGGAGACCCCCTCTGGTAATATACGCTTTGAAAGATAAGTATTTTGCGAAGTGCGGCGTGGGTGCAAATCTGACAAATGAAATTGCAGATGGCGCCGGATTAAATCCGGAAGTGCAACAACTCTGATGCCTGCTAAAGGCTGGTGAGAGCGTGCTGACAAAGGTGAGGCGGGAGAAGAACAATCTCCAAGATGCCAACACCAAGCGAGGCGTGGAACTAAAGGACGTTCGTGCCCAGCTGTTGGACTCCGTGAAGGAGAATCAGCGGCTTTGACGTGGCATATATAGTAAGTGCTTAAACGAACTTTGAAAAAAGAGTTCGGCGAGGAAGTCGACTAACAGAGTAATGTCTGTAGGTATGCTGACAGGTCGTCCTGTAGAGGAAATGCCCGGTTCTACGGGTGACCTTCTTCCCGAGCTCTCACAACTGCACGAGCGAGTTCAGCAGGTGATGCAAGGCGTCGCCCAGGCCTTGTGGCCGACCGTCTCCATGCCCGAAGGCCTTGGAGAGCTTGTAGAGAAGCTGAAGGGAGCGCTGTGGCGCTTCCGATTGTGGAAGATGTCGGCCTGCCGTCAAGGCGCCAGGGAGGCCTGGGCCATGGTGAAGACGCAGTACACGAAGGCTGACCCAAACCACATTGCCGAGGTCGGACCCGTAGGGCCCGATGGGAAGGAGATCTCTGTGAGCTTAGTATACGGCCAAGTAGAGTTGGCCGCAAAGTATTCCCAACAGGACTGTAAACTAGACAGCCTGTTAGATGGAATTGAAGAGGAATACAATCAGTCAGATTGACTATGTAATTTTAATTGACATGTGTAATGCCTTCTAGCCGGATTGTAGATCGTTTGTCATGGCCGACCTTTTCGCTTCAACCTCGGGACCTGACGGTCCGGAGTGTGTCCGAATACCCTCATGGTTATATAAGAACCGGGGTATGCACGAAGACTAGGCGTAGGGGTCATTAGTGTTGGAAATATGCCCTAGAGGCAATAATAAATTAGTTATTATTATTATATTTCCTTGTTCATGATAATTGTTTATTGTCCATGCTAGAATTGTATTGATAGGAAACTCAGATACATGTGTGGATACATAGACAACACCATGTCCCTAGTAAGCCTCTAGTTGACTAGCTCGTTGATCAATAGATGGTTACGGTTTCCTGACCATGGACATTGGATGTCGTTGATAACGGGATCACATCATTGGGAGAATGATGTGATGGACAAGACCCAATCCTAAGCCTAGCACAAGATCATGTAGTTCGTATGCTAAAGCTTTTCTAATGTCAAGTATCATTTCCTTAGACCATGAGATTGTGCAACTCCCGGATATCGTAGGAGTGCTTTGGGTGTGCCAAACATCACAACGTAACTGGGTGGCTATAAAGGTACACTACAGGTATCTCCGAAATTGTATGTTGGGTTGGCACGAATCGAGACTGGGATTTGTCACTCCGTGTAAACGGAGAGGTATCTCTGGGCCCACTCGGTAGGACATCATCATAATGTGCATAATGTGATCAAGGAGTTGATCACGGGATGATGTGTTACAGAACGAGTAAAGAGACTTGCCGGTAACGAGATTGAACAAGGTATCGGGATACCGACGATCGAATCTCGGGCAAGTATCGTACCGCTAGACAAAGGGAATTGTATACGGGATTGACCAAGTCCTTGACATCGTGGTTCATCCGATGAGATCATCGTGGAACATGTGGGAGCCAACATGGGTATCCATATTCCGCTGTTGGTTATTGACTGGAGAGTCATCTCGGTCATGTCTGCATGTCTCCCGAACCCGTAGGGTCTACACACTTAAGGTTCGGTGACGCTAGGGTTATAGAGATATTAGTATGCGGTAGCCCGAAAGTTGTTCGGAGTCCCGGATGAGATCCCGGACGTCACGAGGAGTTCCAGAATGGTCCGGAGGTAAAGAATTATATATAGGAAGTGCTATTTCGGCTATCGGGACAAGTTTCGGGGTCACCGGTATTGTACCGGGACCACCGGAAGGGTCCCGGGGGTCCACCGGGTGGGGCCACCTGCCCCGGGGGGGCACATGGTCTGTAGGGGGTGTGCCTTGGCCTATATGGGCCAAGGGCACCAGCCCCAAGAGGCCCATGCGCCAAGAGAAGAGGGAAAGGAATAGTCCTAAAGGGGGAAGGCACCTCCTAGGTGCCTTGGGGAGGAGGGACTCCTCCATTGGCCGCACCCTTCCTTGGAGGAAGGGCCAAGGCTGCGCCCCCCCCCCTCTCCCTTGGCCCTATATATAGTGGGGGAAAGGGAGGGCAGCAACACCTAAGCCCTGGCGCCTCCCTCTCCCTCCCATGACACATCTCCCTCCTCCCGCAGCGCTTGGCGAAGCCCTGTTGGAATCCCGCTACTTCCACCACCACGCCGTCGTGCTTCTGTATCTCCATCAACCTCTCCTCCCCCCTTGCTGGATCAAGAAGGAGGAGACGTCGCTGCTCCATACGTGTGTTGAACGCGGAGGTGCCGTCCGTTCGGTGCTAGGATCATCGGTGATTTGGATCACGACGAGTACGACTCCATCAACCCCGTTCTCTTGAACGCTTCCGCGCGCGATCTACAAGGGTATGTAGATCCACTCCTCCCTCTTTGCTAGATGACTCCATAGATTGATGTTGGTGACACGTAGGAAAATTTTGAATTTCTGCTACGTTACCCAACAGTGGCATCATGAGCTAGGTCTATGCGTAGTTTCTATGCACGAGTAGAACACAAAGTAGTTGTGGGCGTTGATTTTGTTCAATATTCTTACCGTTGCTAGTCCAATCTTGTTTCGATGGTATTGTGGGATGAAGCGGCCCGGACCGACCTTACACGTACTCTTACGTGAGACAGGTTCCACCGACTGACATGCACTAGTTGCATAAGGTGGCTGGCGGGTGTCTGTCTCTCCCACTTTAGTCGGATCGGATTCGATGAAAAGGGTCCTTATGAAGAGTAAATAGCAATTGGCATATCACGTTGTGGTTTTTGCGTAGGTAAGAAACGTTCTTGCTAGAAACCCATAGCAGCCACGTAAAACATGCAAACAACAATTAGAGGACGTCTAACTTGTTTTTGCAGGGTATGCTATGTGATGTGATATGGCCAAAAGGATGTGATGAATGATATATGTGATGTATGAGATTGATCATGTTCTTGTAATAGGAATCACGACTTGCATGTCGATGAGTATGACAACCGGCAGGAGCCATAGGAGTTGTCTTAATTTATTTATGACCTGCATGTCAACATAAACGTCATGTAATTACTTTACTTTATTGCTAACCGTTAGCTATAGTAGTAGAAGTAATAGTTGACGAGACAACTTCATGAAGACACGATGATAGAGATCATGATGATGGAGATCATGGTGTCATGCCGGTGACAAGATGATCATGGAGCCCCAAGATGGAGATCAAAGGAGCTATATGATATTGGCCATATCATGTCACTATTATTTGATTGCATGTGATGTTTATCATGTTTATACATCTTGTTTACTTAGAACAACGGTAGTAAATAAGATGATCCCTCACTAAAATTTCAAGAAGGTGTTCCCCCTAACTGTGCACCGTTGCGAAAGTTCGTCGTTTCGAAGCACCACGTGATGATCGGGTGTGATAGATTCTTACGTTCACATACAACGGGTGTAAGCCAGATTTACACACGCGAAACACTTAGGTTGACTTGACGAGCCTAGCATGTACAGACATGGCCTCGGAACACAAGAGACCGAAAGGTCGAGCATGAGTCGTATGGTAGATACGATCAACATGAAGATGTTCACCGATGTTGACTAGTCCGTCTCACGTGATGATTGGACACGGCCTAGTTGACTCGGATCATGTAATCACTTAGATGACTAGAGGGATGTCTATCTGAGTGAGAGTTCATAAGATGAACTTAATTATCCTAAACATAGTCAAAAGGTCTTCGCAAATTATGTCGTAGCTCGCGCTTCAATTCTACTGTTTAGTTATGTTCCTAGAGAAAATTTAGTTGAAAGTTGATAGTAGCAATTATGCGGACTAGGTCCGTAAACTGAGGATTGTCCTCATTGCTTCATAGAAGGCTTATGTCCTTAATGCACTGCTCAGTGTGCTGAACCTCGAACGTCGTCTGTGGATGTTGCGAACATCTGACATACACATTTTGATTACTACGTGATAGTTCAGTTAAACGGTTTAGAGTTGAGGCACCGAAGATGTTTTGAAACATCGTGAAACATATGAGATGTTTCGAGGGCTGAAATTGGGATTTCAGGCTCGTGCCCACGTCAAGAGGTATAAGACCTCCGATGATTTTCTTAGCCTGCAAGCTAAGGGAGAAAAGCTCAATTGTTGAGCTTGTGCTCAGATTGTCTGAGTACAACAATCATTTGAATCGAGTGGGAGTTGATCTTCCAGATGAGATAGTGATGTTTCTCCGAAGTCATTACCACCAAGCTGCTAGAGCTTCGTGATGAACTATAATATATCAGGGACATATATGATGATCCTTGAGATATTCGCGATGTTTGACACCACAAAAGTAGAAATCAAGAAGGAGCATCAATTGTTGATGGTTGGAGAAACCACTAGTTTCAAGAAGGGCAAGGGCAAGAAAGGGATACTTCATGAAATGACAAGTTAGTTGCTGCTCAAGTGAAGAAACCCAAAGTTGAACCCAAACCCGAAACTAAGTGCTTCTATAATAAAGGGGAACAGCCACTGGAGCAGAATTACCCTAGATACTTGGTAGATGAGAAGACGGTCGATAGAGGTATATTGGATGTATTATGTTAATGTGTACTTTACTAGTACTCCTAGTAGCACCAGGGTATTAGATACCGGTTCGGTTGCTAAGTGTTAGTAACTCGAAATAAAAGCTACGGAATAAACGGAGACTAGCTAAAGGTGAGATGACGATATGTGTTGGAAGTATTTCCAAGGTTGATCAAATATCGTACGCTCCCTCTACCATCGAGATTGGTGTTTGCGTTGAGCATAGATATGATTGGATTATGTCTATCGCAATACGGTTATTCATTTAAGGAGAATAATGGTTACTCTGTTTATTTGAATAATACCTTCAATGGTCTTGCACCTAAAATGAATGGTTTATTGAATCTCGATCGTAGTGATACACATGTTCATGCCAAAAGATATAAGATAGTAATGATAGTACCACCTACTTGTGGAACTGCCACGTAAGTCATATTTGTATAAAACACATGAAGAAGCTCCATGTTGATGGATCTTTGGGCTCACTCGTTTTTGAAAGGTTTGAGACATGCGAACCATGTGTATTGGTATATATGCATGAAGAAACTCCATGAAGATGGATCGTTTGGACTCACTTGATTTTGAATCACCTGAGACATACAAATCATACCACATGGGGAAGATGACTGAAAGCCTCGTTTTCAGTAAAATGGAACTAGAAAGCAACTTGTTGGAAGTAATACATTTTGATGTGTGCAGTCCAATGAGTGCTGAGGCGTGTAGTGGATTCGTTATGTTCTTACTTCACAGATAATTTGAGTAAGATGTTGAGTATATTTACTTGATGAATCACGAGTCTGAATTATTGAAAGGTTCAAGTAATTTCAGGGTGAAGTTGAAAGATCGTCGTGACAAGAGGATAAAATATCTATGTATGATCATAGAGATGAATATCTGAATTACGAGTTTGGCACAGAATTAAGACATTGTGGAAATTGTTTCACAACTAATACCACCTGGAACACCATAGTGTGATGGTGTGTCCGAACATCATAACTGCACCCTATTGGATATGATGCATACCATGATGTCTCTTATCGAATTACCACGATAGTTTATGGGTTAGGCATTAGAGACAACCGCATTCACTTTAAATAGGGCACCACATAATTCCGATGAGATGACACTGTATGAACTATGGTTTTGAGAAACCTAAGCTGTCATTTCTTAAAAGTTTGGGGCTGCGACGCTTATGTGAAAAAAGTTTCAGGCTGATAAGCTCGAACCCAAAGCGGATAAATGCATCTTCATAGGACACCCAAAACAGTTGGGTATACCTCCTGTCTCAGATCGGAAAGCAATAAGGGATTGTTTCTAGAATCGGGTCCTTTCTCGAGGAAAAGTTTCTCTCGAAAGAATTGAGTGGGAGGATGGTGGAGACTTGATGAGGTTATTGAACCGTCTCTTCAACTAGTGTGTGGAAGGGCACAGGGAGTTGTTCCTGTGGCACCTACACCAATTGAAGTGGAAGCTTATGATAGTGAACATGAAACTTCGAATCAAGTCACTCCCAAACCTCGTGGGATGACAAGGATGCGTACTACTTCAGAGTGGTACGTAATCCTGTCTTCGAAGTCATGTTGCTAGACAACAATGAACCTACGAGCTATGGAGAAGCGATGGTGGGCCCGGATTCCGATAAATGGCTCGAGGCCATAAAATCCGAGAGAGGATCCATGTATAAAAATAAAGTGTAGACTTTGGCAGAACGGCTCGATGGTCGTAAGGCTTGAGTACAGATGGATTTTAAAAGGAAGACGGACAATGATGGTAAATGTCACCATTAAGAAAGCTCGACTTGTCGTTAAGATGTTTTCCGACAAGTTCAAGGAGTTGACTATGGTGAGACTTTCTCACTCGTAGCGATGCTAAGAGTCTGTTGGAATTATATTAGCGATTACTGTATTATTTATGAAATCTTGCAGATAGGATGTCAAAACATTGTTTCCTCGACGATTTTTTTGAGGAAAGGTTGTATGTGATACAACCGGAAGGTTTTGTCAATCCTGAAAGATGCTAATAAGTATGCAAAGCTCCAGTAATCCTTCTAAGGACTGGAGTAAGCATCTCGGAGTTGGAATGTATGCTTTGATGAGATGATCAAAGATTTTGGGTGTATACAAAGTTTATGAGAAACTTGTATTTCCAAAGAAGTGAGTGGGAGCACTATAGAATTTCTGATGAGTATATGTTGTTGACATATTGTGGATCAAAAATGACGTAGAATTTCTGGAAAGCATATAGGGTTTTTTGGAAAGTGTTTTTCAATGGAAAGCCTGGATTAAGCCACTTGAACATTGAGCATCAAGATCTATAAGGATAGATCAAAACGCTTAATGGTACTTTCAAATGAGCACATACCTTCACATGATCTTGAAGGTGTTCAAGATGGATCAGTCAAAGAAGGAGTTCTTGCCTGAGTTGTAAGGTATGAAGTTAAGACTTAAAGCTCGACCACGGCAGAAGAAAGAGGAAGGACAATGTCGTCCCCTATGCTTTTGTCATATGCTCTACACGGTATGCCATGCTGAGTACCGCACCTGATGTGTGCCTTGCCACATGTCTGGCAAGAGGGTACAAAGGTGATCCAGGAGTGGATCACAAGACAGCGGTCAAAGTTATCCTTAGTAACTAGTGGACTATGGAATTTTCTCGATTATGGAGGTGGTAAAAGAGTTCGTCATAAAGAGTTACGTCGATGCAAGCTTAACACCTATCCGGATAGCTCTGAGTAGAGATACCGGATACGTATAATGGAGCAACAATTTAGAATAGCTCCAAGTAGAACAGTTATTTGAAATGGCTCCAAATATAGCGTAGTAGCTGCATCTACAAGATGACATAGAGATTTGCAAAGTACATAAAGATCTGAAAGATTCAGACCCATTGACTAAAACCTCTCTCACAAGCAAAACATGATCAAACCCAGAACTCATTGAGTCTTAATCACATGATGATGTGAACTAGTTTAGTGACACTAGTAAACTCTTTGGATGTTGGTCACATGGCGATGTGACCTGTGAGTGTTAATCACATGGCGATGTGAACTAGATTATTGACTCTAGTGCAAGTGGGAGACTCTTGGAAATATTATCTAGAGGCAATAATAAATTAGTTATTATTATTATATTTCCTTGTTCATGATAATTGTTTATTGTCCATGCTAGAATTGTATTGATAGGAAACTCAGATACATGTGTGGATACATAGACAACACCATGTCCCTAGTAAGCCTCTAGTTGACTAGCTCGTTGATCAATAGATGGTTACGGTTTCCTGACCATGGACATTGGATGTCGTTGATAACGGGATCACATCATTGGGAGAATGATGTGATGGACAAGACCCAATCCTAAGCCTAGCACAAGATCATGTAGTTCGTATGCTAAAGCTTTTCTAATGTCAAGTATCATTTCCTTAGACCATGAGATTGTGCAACTCCCGGATACCGTAGGAGTGCTTTGGGTGTGCCAAACGTCACAACGTAAGTGGGTGGCTATAAAGGTACACTACAGGTATCTCCGAAAGTGTCTGTTGGGTTGGCACGAATCGAGACTAGGATTTGTCACTCCGTGTAAACGGAGAGGTATCTCTGGGCCCACTCGGTAGGACATCATCATAATGTGCACAATGTGATCAAGGAGTTGATCATGGGATGATGTGTTACGGAACGAGTAAAGAGACTTGCCGGTAACGAGATTGAACAAGGTATCGGGATACCGACGATCGAATCTCGGGCAAGTATCGTACCGCTAGACAAAGGGAATTGTATACGGGATTGATCAAGTCCTTGACATCGTGGTTCATCCGATGAGATCATCGTGGAACATGTGGGAGCCAACATGGGTATCCAGATCCCGTTGTTGGTTATTGACCGGAGCGTCATCTCGGTCATGTCTGCATGTCTCCCAAACCCGTAGGGTCTACACACTTAAGGTTCGGCGACGCTAGGGTTATAGAGATATTAGTATGCGGTAGCCCGAAAGTTGTTTGGAGTCCCGGATGAGATCCCGGACGTCACGAGGAGTTCCGGAATGGTCCGGAGGTAAAGAATTATATATAGGAAGTGCTATTTCGGCTATCGGGACAAGTTTCCGGGTCACTGGTATTGTACCGGGACCACCGGAAGGGTCCCGGGGGTCCACCGGGTGGGGCCACCTGCCCCGGGGGGGCCACATGGGCTGTAGGGGGTGCTCCTTGGCCTATATGGGCCAAGGGCACCAGCCCCAAGAGGCCCATGCGCCAAGAAAAGAGGGAAAGGAAGAGTCCTAAAGGGGGAAGGCACCTCCTAGGTGCCTTGGGGAGGAGGGACTCCTCCATTGGCCGCACCCTTCCTTGGAGGAAGGGCCAAGGCTGCGCCCCCCCTCTCCCTTGGCCCTATATATAGTGGGGGAAAGGGAGGGCAGCAACACCTAAGCCCTGGCGCCTCCCTCTCCCTCCCATGACACGTCTCCCTCCTCCCGCAGCGCTTGGCGAAGCCCTGTTGGAATCCCGCTACTTCCACCACCATGCCATCGTGCTGCTGGATCTCCATCAACCTCTCCTCCCCCCTTGCTGGATCAAGAAGGAGGAGACGTCGCTGCTCCGTACGTGTGTTGAACGCGGAGGTGCCGTCCGTTTGGTGCTAGGATCATCGGTGATTTGGATCACGACGAGTACGACTCCATCAACCCCGTTCTCTTGAACGCTTCCGCGCGCGATCTACAAGGGTATGTAGATCCACTCCTCCCTCGTTGCTAGATGACTCCATAGATTGATCTTGGTGACACGTAGGAAAATTTTGAATTTCTGCTACGTTACCCAACAATTAGTGCTTGAACAGACAAGTGCCCAACTAGTTATGTTATATTACATGGTTAGTAAGAAACATCTTCCAGGGAGAATAGTTCCGTTAGGGGTTCCTTTACCTGGGAGGCATGCCCTAAAGTGCATGTCCATTCTGCGAAAAGAGATGCAGGAAAAACATCTGGGGGCGTATAGATAAATAAGTGGAAGAAAAGATCATCTTTAGTTCACCGACCGAATATTCCCTTAAGAACGCTAGCTTTCGGCTTCACTCAGTCTGAGGTACACATCCGGCTGACCCATCAGTAACAATTGCAGAGGTGCTCCCTTTACCACCTAGCCGAACAATCGAGAACGTAGGGGTAAGCACAGGAGCCAAGCAACCCATCTTGGCCAAAACTTAAGTCATATCGATGCATATAATGGCGAATAAAAGGTACATGCGGAAGTGTGACACATGTGTTGGCCATGAAGCCCGTATAAATAAGCTTCTGTTTAAAGAAGCCCCCAGGTTTAATGAGCGCGGATAGCGCATCACTTTATGAGCCTTTGAAGGCTATAAGAGAGAGAGAGAGAGAGAGAGAGAGAGAGAGAGAGAGAGGAGAAGGAGAGAAATGTAAGACAGAAAGTATATAAAAAATGGACAGAGGAAGGAGACGAACACAGAGTCTGGCGCTAGGCATAGAATCTTCGTAGATGGGCTGCGTTCCATGGGTTCGGCTCGAGTCGGTTATTCAATGCATCTCGCAGGCGGTACGCTCCACCAGTTAGGACTTGGTCGATTATGAAGGGACCTTCCCACTTGGGCTTGAGTTTGTCCTTTTTCTTCTCCGACGGGCGTAGAACTAATTCACCAACATTGTAATTTTTGGCCCGTACTTCTCTGCTTTGGTATCTTCGAGCCTACTGTTGATAGAATGCGGAACGGGCTTTTGCCACGTCACGCACTTCCTCCAAGGCGTCCAAACTGTCCTGCCGATTGAGCTCGGCTTCTCTTTCTTCGTACATGCACACTCGAGGTGACTCATGAATTATGTCGCAGGGCAAAACTGCCTCTGCGCCGTACACCATGAAGAATGGTGTGTATCCGGTGGTGCGATTCGGCGTGGTCCGTAGCCCCCAGAGTACGGAGTCGAGCTCCTCTACCCAGTGCGTATTAGATTCCTTAAGGGACCGCACTAATCTGGGTTTGATACCGCTCATGATAAGACCATTTGCACGTTCGACCTGGCTATTGGTTTGTGGGTGATAGACGGAAGCATAATCGAGCTTGATGCCCATGTTTTTGCACCAGAGTTTTACCTCATCGACCGTAAAGTTCGTGCCATTATCAGTGATCATGCTGGGGGGGGGGGACGCCGTAATGGTGTACAACCCCGGATATAAAGTTTATCACCGGTCCAGATTCGGCCGTCTTAACAGGCTTGGCTTCTATCCATTTGGTGAACTTATCCACCATGACCAGTAAGTATTTTTTCTTGTGGGTTCCGCATTTAAGGGGTCCAACCATGTCAAGCCCCCAGACCGCGAAGGCCCAAGTGATGGGGATAGTTTGGAGGGCGGTGGGTGGCATATGGCTTTGGTTTGCAAAAAGCTGACAACCGACGCATCGTTGGACTAAGTCCTGGGCGTCTGCCCGGGCCGTCGGCCAATAAAAGCATGTACGGAAGGCATTGCTTACAAGGGACCGAGCTGCAGTGTGATGTCCGCTGAGTCCGGCATGAATTTCAGCCAGGAGGTTCCGCCCTTCCTCTTCGGAGATGCACCTTTGAAGGACTCCGGTAGTGCTTTTCTTATAAAGCTCTCCCTCATGGACTTTATAGGCTTTAGATCGCCGCACTATGCAGCGTGCCTCATTTTGGGTCCTCAGGGAGTTCCTGCCTGGTAAGGTAGGCGAGGAATGGTTCTGTCCATGGGGCGATGACGGCCATTATTACGTGGGCTGAAGGTGTTATTTCATTGGCAGAGCCTCCAATTGTGTGAGAGTGTTTGGTGTCGGGCAGTGTGGTTGGGTCCGGGCTGCTATTGCCAGGTTCCCCTTCCCATACTACGGACAGCTTGAACAACCTTTCCAAGAAGATGTTGGGGGGGACTACATCGCGTTTTGCGCCGATGCGTGCCAGGACATCTGTCGCCTGATTATTTTCCCAGGCTATATGGTGAAATTCGAGCCCTTCGAACCGAGCTGACATTTTTAGGACGGTGTTGCGATAAGCTGCCATTTTTGGATCCTTGGCATCAAAGTCTCCATTTATTTGGGATATTGCGAGGTTCGAGTCCCCGTGCACCTCTAGGCGTTGAATGCCCATGGATACTGCCATCCGGAGACCATGTGAAAGGGCCTCATATTCGGCTGCGTTGTTGGAGTCTGTGTACATTATCTGGAGTACATATTGAACTGTGTCTCCTGTGGGGGATGTCAAAATGACGCCAGCCCCTAGACCGGTCAACATTTTGGAGCTGTTGAAGTGCATGACCCAGTTTGAATATGTGCCGTACTCTTTACGGAGTTCGGCCTCCGTCCATTCTGCGACGAAGTCGGCCAAAACTTGCGACTTGATAGCTCGTCGTGGCTTGTAAGTTATGTCAAACGGGAGGATCTCAATGGCCCATTTTGCAATCCGGCCCGTCGCGTCGCGGTTATTTATAATATCGTTAAGTGGCACTTCCGAGGCTACTGTTATTGAACACTCTTGAAAGTAGTGTCGCAGCTTCCGGGGTGCCATAAATACCGCATATGCAATCTTTTGATAGTGCGGGTACCGTGACTTGCACGGAGTAAGGACAGTGGACACATAATAGACCAGCTTTTGAAGAGGGAATTTGTGTCCGTCCGTTTCTCGTTCGACGACGAGCACTGCGCTTACGACCTGATGGGTTGCTGCAATGTATAATAGCGTTGGTTCGCCAATGTTTGGCGCAGCCAGGACTGGGTTTGTTTCCAAGATGGCTTTTATTTTGTCGAGTCCGGCCGTGGCTGCATCCGTCCACTCGAAGTGTTTGGTGCGCCGAAGGAGGCGGTAAAGGGGTAGGGCCTTTTCTCCAAAGCGGGAGATAAAGCGGCTTAGAGCCGCCATGCATCCGGTTAATTTTTGTATTTGTTTGAGGTCCTTCGGGATATCCAATTGTGACAGAGCTTGGATCTTGGCTGGATTTGCTTCAATTCCTCTACCGGATACAATGAAGCCCAAGAGCTTTCCGGCTAGAACGCCGAAGACGCATTTTTCCGGGTTGAGCTTGATGTCGTATGTTCGGAGGTTATCGAATGTTAGCCTCAAGTCGTCTACTAGAGATTTGACATGTCTTGTTTTAACGACCACATCATCTACGTATGCCTCCACTGTTTTGCCGATCTGGTTTGCCAGACATGTCTGAATCACGCGCTGATATGTTGCGCCGGCGTTTTTGAGCCCGAAGGGCATTGTGTTGAAGCAGAATGGGCCGTATGGTGTGATGAATGTCGTTGCGGCTTGGTCTGACTCTACCATCTTTATTTGATGGTAGCCGGAGTATGCGTCGAGGAAACACAACGAATCGTGTCCTGCGGTAGCGTCGATAATTTGATCGATGCGGGGGAGAGGGCAGGGATCCTTTGGGCAAGCCTTGTTAAGGTCTTTAAAATCAACGCACAGGCGCCAGGATTTATCCTTCTTTGGTACCATCACCAGGTTTGCTAGCCAGTCCGGATGTTTGATATCTTCGATGAATCCGGCCTCCAATAGCTTGGCTAGTTCCTCTCCCATGGCCTGTCTCTTAGGTTCGGAAAAACGCCGAAGAGCCTGTTTGACTGGCTTGAATCCTTTTAGGATATTTAAGCTGTGTTCGGCCAGCCTGCGTGGGATTCCTGGCATGTCTGAAGGGTGCCAGGCGAAAATGTCCCAGTTCTCTCATAGGAACTCTCGCAGTGTGGCGTCTACATCAGGGTTTAACTATGCCCCGATGGAAGCTGTTTTATTGGGGTCCGTTGGATGGACCTGGAATTTGACTATTTCGTCCGCCGGTTTAAAGGAGGTGGACTTGGATCTTTTATCGAGTATCACATCGTCCCTATTCACCATGGAGCGCAGCGCAGTCAGTTCCTCAGCCGCTAGGGCTTCGGATAGCGCCTCGAGGGCCAGTGCGGCTGTCTTGTTTTCGGCGCGGAGTGCTATGTCCGGATCACTAATGAGAGTGATGATTCAATTAGGCCCGGGCATCTTGAGCTTCATGTACCCGTAATGGGATATTTCTTGGAAGACTGTAAACGCTTCCCGCCCTAGCAGAGCGTGATATCCGCTACTGAACAGGGCCACGTGGAATGTGACCTCTTCGGACCTGTAATTATCCGGCGTGCCGAACACCACATCTAGTGTGATTTTTCCTGTACAGCGCGCTTCTCGACTGGGGATTATTCCTCTAAAGGTTGTGCTGCTTCGCTCAATGCGGTTCCACTCTATTTCCATTTTTTGAAGGGTTTCCTCATAAATGAGGTTCAATCCGCTGCCGCCATCCATGAGTACCATGGTAAGACGAAAGCCGTCCACTATTGGACTGAGGACCAATGCGGCTGGTGCTCGGGCTGTTTGGAATTTAGGTTCGTCACTGGCGTTAGAAGTAATAGCCGTGTCACTCCATGGGTTTATTGTTGCTACTTGGTAGACTTCGGCAAGGCCGCGGAGTGTTCTTTTTCGCATATTATTTGATGCGAAAGTCTTGAAGACTGTTAATACCATACTGATTTCTCTGGGGTGGCTTTCTATGGCTTCTGGAATTAGAAGATCTTCGCCAATTTTTGCCACCTGCCGGAGTATCCAACATGCTCTAAGGCCGTGAGTTGGTGTGGCGCCTTCTGCACTGTGAATTTTATAGGGTCCATCAAGCCATCCTTCCAGTATGGTTCCGTGCCCTGTAGAGGGCTTTTGCTTTTTGGTATTGAACCCGGGTGTCTGACGATGATGCACCCTTTTATTTCGGACCGGGTTTGTATTCAAGGCCGGATTGTCCCAAAATTTTGTTTCAGTTTTCCAGGCACTTCCCATCGCATAGTACTTTCGTACTATGGACGCCAAGTCAGCAAAGCGTGTAATATCACGGCGACTTATGGCGTTGAGGATTCCCTTGTCCGTGCAATTATTGCAGAAGAATGAAATTGCGTCTTCCTTGCGGCAGTCCTTTATCCTGTTCATAACCAGGAGGAATCTGGCCCAGTAATGATGTATTGTTTCTTCGGGCTCTTGCCTAATTTGGGATAGATCGCTTATGTACGGGTGGGTGGGTGGAATCAAATCCGAAACCTCACCCAATCTGAGACCCAGGGGCCAAGGAGTTTCCGAACTCGGACGTTGGGATTCTTGGATGCGGCCCAATGAATCTAGTCCGTCGCCTGACTTTAAGTTCAGGTCTTGAGTGATATCCTCCCCTCCGCGGGTATCCGGCTTGGAGGGATCGGGAATCCGGACATAGCTAGTCCTTAAGATAGATGAAGGGTCACCGCACTGTCCCTCTACCACGGCAACGTGATGAGTGACCTGGGGAGAGTTAATCTCTCTCAGATCGGGTTTAGGCCCAATCTGGTTGTAATCCGTAGAGACTCCTAGAGCGGCGATGTGATCCAAGAGCTCGTTTAGGGAAGATAGCTCCATTGGATCTAGCTGCTCGGCGAATTCCGAGCTGACGTGAAGATTGCTTTCGATGACCCGAGAGGTCATCGTCGGCGCAGCAGCCGAACAAGCGGTCATAAGGAAACCACCTAGCCGGAGAGTTTGGCCGACAACCAAAGCTCCCTTAGCAACGGTGCCGTCTTTAAAGACGGGGTGAGGCATCCTTCCTGAGGGAGACAGCACAGAGGAACTCTCAATGAAAGCACCAATGTCGGTGTCAAAACCGGCGGATCTCGGGTAGGGGGTCCCGAACTGTGCGTCTAGGTCGGATGGTAACATGAGGCAGGGGACACGATGTTTTACCCAGGTTCGGGCCCTCTTGATGGAGGTAAAACCCTACGTCCTGCTTGATTAATATTGATGATATGGGTAGTACAAGAGTAGATCTACCACGAGATCAGAGAGGCTAAACCCTAGAAGCTAGCCTATGGTATGATTGTTGTTCTCTCTACGGACTAAACCTCTCCGATTTATATAGACACCGGAGAGGGCTAGGGTTACACAGAGTCGGTTACAATGGTAGGAGATCTACATATCCGTATCGCCAAGCTTGCCTTGCACGCCAAGGAAAGTCCCTTCCGGACACGGGACGAAGTCTTCAATCTTGTATCTTCATAGTCCAGGAGTCCGGCCGAAGGTATAGTCCGGCCATCCGGACACCCCCTAATCCAGGACTCCCTCACTAACCATAGCATGAAACATATGGATCCAAATCAGCCCCTTACGAAGCAACACATAAACTAGGGTTTAAGCTTCTATCACTCTAGCAACCCATCATCTACTTATTACTCCCCAATGCCTTCCTCTAGGCCCAAACAATGGTGAAGTGTCATGTAGTCGACGTTCACATAACACCACTAGAGGAGAGACAACATACATCTCATCAAAATATCGAACGAATACCAAATTCACATGACTACTAATAGCAAGACTTCTCCCATGTCCTCAGGAACAAAAGTAACTACTCACAAAGAATAAACATGTTCATAATCAGAGGGGTATTAATATGCATATAGGATCTGAACCTATGATCTTCCACCAATTAAACCAACTAGCATCAACTACAAGGAGTAATTAACACTACTAGCAACCTACTAGCACCAATCCCGGACTTGGAGACAAGAATTGGATACAAGAGATGAACTAGGGTTTTGAGAGGAGATGGTGCTGATGAAGATGTTGATGGAGATTTCCCTCTCCCGATGAGAGGAGCATTGGTGATGACGATGGCGATGATTTCCCCTCCCGGAGGGAAGTTTCCCTGGTAGAACAGCTCCGCCAGAGCCCTAGATTGGTTCTGCCAAGGTTCCGCCTCGTGGCGGCGAAGTTTCGTCCGAGAAGATGGCTTGTTATTTTTTTCCCATCGAAAGACTTCATATAGCAGAAGATGGTCACCGGAGGGCCACCAGGGGGCCACAAGGTAGAGGGGCGCGCCCAGGGGGTAGGGCGCGCCCCCACCCTCATGGGCAGGGTGTGGCCCCCCTGGTGAAGTTCTTGCTCTTAGTATTTTTTATATATTTGGAAAACGGCTTCCGTGGAGTTTCAGGACTTTTGGAGCTGTGCAGAATAGGTCTCTAATATTTGCTCCTTTTCCAGCCCAGAATCCCAGCTGCCGGCATTCTCCCTCTTTATGTAAACCTTGTAAAATAAGAGAGAATAGGCATAAGTATTGTGACATAATGTGTAATAATAGCCCATAATGCAATAAATGTCGATATAAAAGCATGATGCAAAATGGACGTATCAATAAGGAGAACCAACAAATTTGGCATAAACATGCCCATCTCTAGCACGACACAACACATAAGAAGGGTTAAAGTCGCCGGCTTTGTTGGGAATGGAAACTTTGCCCTTCTTAGCACCACTACCCCTCATGGAGTTCTTCTCCTTCTCCTTAGTAGCACCCTCTCCCTCCTTCACAAAGGCTTGCTTGAGGGGAGGAGATCGTTTGGCCTTGTCATTCTTCTTCTTGTTCTTGGACTTGGGCACGTACCCAATCCCTTCCTTGTCCACAACTCCCTTTTGGTTGGTCAAAAGGTCGTTGAGGTTCTTCTCGCCTTGTATGCAAGACACAAGTCCTTTCTCAAGTTGTAGGTTTAGCTTAGCGTTCTCCTCAACAAGATGCACATGCTCCCAACATGGGTTAGTAGCATTTGCATTATCAATTAACATCATATGAGGAAAAGTGGCTTTCTCCTTGGTTAGCTTTACTTGAAGTTGATCATGAGACTCTTTGAGGCTAGCATGAGCACCCTTCAAGACCTTGTGAGCCTTGTCAAGTAGATCAAACTCCTCTTTGAGTCTAGCAAGATCAACCCCAAGCTTGGCCTTCTCGGAGTTTAGCACACGAGAGACAACAAGAGCATGATCAAAATTGTTCTTTAACTTAGCGTGATCGACATTGTGTGACTCCTCAAGAGCCAAACGAAGACCACGCTCTTCCTCAAGAGCATTGAAAAGATCTGAAATCTCATCGGCATAGTCACGACTATGCCCCTCCATCTTAGAGATAGTATCTTCATGAGCCTCGATCATGTCATTGGCTTCACCAAGTTGTTCCAAGAGAGCAACAAAATGCTTCTTGGATTTACCCTTGATTTTACCCATAAAGGACTCAAACTCATTTTCCTCCACATTGTATCCCTCATGTTCATCAACGCAATCCGTCAAGGAAGGATTATTAATGATGGTAGTTTTGATGTTGGGGGTTACCTTGTTGGTGGATTTAGCCATGAGGCACTTGGAGGTGATGTTCTCATTGGGTGAGTTGAAGAGAGACACTTGTAGAGTTTTTGCAATGGCTACGGAGGCCATGGCAACCGACTCACCATCTTCATCATCATCATCATCCTCATGGTACTCTTCTTGAACCACCAACGCCTTGTGAGGGATCTTGTTGGGGAAGTTGCTCTTGTTGGGGAAGGACTTGGCTTTGTCCTTTCGGATGAGCTTGCCACCATTGTCTTCCCTCTTCTCATATGGACATTCCGCAACAAAATGGCTCACATTGCCACAATTTTAGCAAGTCCTCACACGTTGCTTGCTCTTCGTGCCACTTGAGTTGTTCTTGTTGAAGTTTGGCCTTGAGTTCTTCTTGCTCCAAAATTTCCTTGAAGCAAGTGCCATGTGTTCATGATAGGCATTTGTATCTTCGGGGTTGCTTTCCTCTTCTTCCTCTTCTTCTTCTTCTTCAACACAAACATTGGCCTTCAATGCAAGGTTGTGCTTCCTTGCCCTTTGAGAGCAAAGCACCGCATTGTCGGCGGTCTTGTCCAAGATGTTCATAGCCACAAACTCATCCAACACTTCACTTGAGGTCAAGGTGTGGAAGTCGGGCCGTTGACAAATGACGGAGGACATGGCCTTGTGGTAAGGCATCATTGCTTTGAGGAATTTGCGCTTGATCCAATTGTCATCCGTGTCCTTGCTCCCATGATCCCGGAGTGAGACCGCGAGTTTGGTTACTCTCCGATAAAGCTCACGAGGTTCTTCATCTTCTTTCATAGCAAACTCATCAACTTCATCTTGCACTACTTCATAGTTGGAGCGTTGAATGCTTGCGCTTCCCCAGTAGAGAGAGACAACACAAAGCCATGCATCTTTGGCCAAGGCGAATGGCCGAAGATGAGGTAGATCTTCGGGAGGAATTGCATCTTGGATGATGAAGAGAGCATTCTCATTGAATTGATTATCTGCGGCTTCTCGAGGAGTGAAGTTGCTTGGGTCATGCGGATAGAAACCTTCTTCAATGATTCTCCAAATATTAGTATTCACATGATTTAAATGACGCT
Source organism: Triticum aestivum (assembly GCF_018294505.1). Classification (NCBI taxonomy): domain Eukaryota; kingdom Viridiplantae; phylum Streptophyta; class Magnoliopsida; order Poales; family Poaceae; genus Triticum; species Triticum aestivum. Next base: position 546,378,044 of record NC_057803.1, on the reverse strand, counting down.
TAAAGCGATAAACCCAAGAATCAAAGTCCTCATTTTTCACAATGTTAGGGGGAGGACCGGCATGATTCAAATGAGTGGAAGGAATCGGTCCACCATAAACAAATGGTGGTTCCACATGGGCAAACATGTCGGTGCCATTTTTACCACTAGAAGAAGGAGCCTTTTCACTACTAGCTTCCCCCTTGTCGGAGTTAGCATCCGTCACCTTGTCGGTGGGATCACCCACTTTCAACGGTGCGGTGGATAGTTTAAGCCCTTCAATGAATTTAGTAAACATGCTTTCAACCTCGGTCGTCATGGAGGTTTTCAATGTCTCCAAGGCCACATTGAATTCCTCATGAGAGACCGAGGTTCCCCCATCTCCCATAGATGAGATCGGATTCACACCGGAGTGTTCCTCCACACCGTTTACGGTATCAACCATACTCTTCGGACGGTAAAGTCCTTAGAAAAGAGACGAGGCTCTGATACCAATTGAAAGGATCGATATGGTTGACTAGAGGGGGAGGGGGTGAATAGGCAACTAACAATTTTTAGCTTTTCTTTACCAAATTAAACTTTGCATCAAATTAGGTTGTCTAGATGTGCAACTAGGTGAGAAACCTATATGATGCAACAACGACGAACACACAAGCAAGCAAGAGAAGTAACACTAATAAGCTTGCACAAGTAAAGGTGAGAGATAACCAAGAGTGGACCCAATGAAGACGAGGATGTGTTACCGAAGTTCCTTCCTTTTGAGGGGAAGTACGTCTCTGTTAGAGCGGTGTGGAGGCACAATGCTCCCCAAAAAGGCACTAGGGCCACTGTATTCTCCTCACGCCCTCACACAATGCGAGATGCCGTGATTCCACTACTGGTGCCCTTGGAGGCAGCGACCAGACCTTTACAAACAAGGTTGGGGCTATCTCCACAACTTGATCGGAGGCTCCCAACAACACCGCGAAGCTTCTCCACAACTCAAACACCCAAGAGTAACAAGATCCGCTAGGGATTGGTGGGGGATTCAAATTTCTCTTGGTGGAAGTGTAGATCGGGGCCTTCTCAACCAATCCTGAGCAAATCAACAAGTTTGATTGGCTAGGGAGAGAAATCGGGCGAAAATGGAGCTTAGAGCATTAATGGAGCTTGGAGGTGGAAGAGGTAGTCAACAAGAGGGAGAAGACACCCCTTATATAGTAGAAGAACAAATCCAACCGTTACCCACCAACTCAGCCTGCGCAACACGGTACTACCATACTAGAGGCGCGGTACTACCGCAGGGCACCGCGGTACTACCGTCCATGCAGCAGAGACCTGACCAGCCCAAAATGCACTACGGCAGAGGGCGGCAGTACTGCTGGCATGGTACTACCGCGCCCCCTTGCGGTACTACCACAAGACAGGACTGACCAGATGTGGGAAGGCACGGATATAATAAATTACATTCGTGGCTACTTCCACTGAGTTGGAGTCCATGTAAAAACCCGATATGGTAGTACCGTAAGCCAGCAGCGGTACAACCACGCTAGGCGTGGATGAAAAAAATTTCATCCGCCCCGTACTGCCGCATACTTGCGGAACTAAGCCAAATACCACGGTACTACCATGCCAGTGCGCGGTACTACCGTGATGGGTATTGCTACCTCTTGAGCACTCCATTGGTTTTTCCCCGAAGAAAAAGGGATGATGCAGCAAAGTAGTGTAAGTATTTCCCTCAGTTTTTGAGAACCAAGGTATCAATCCAGTAGGAGGCTACGCACGAGTCCCTCGTACCTGCACAAAACAAATAAATCCCCACAACCAACACGATAAGGGGTTGTCAATCCCTACACGGCCACTTACGAGAGTGAGATCTGATAGATATGATAAGATAATATTTTTGGTATTTTTATGATAAAGATGCAAAGTAAAATAAAAGCAAAGTAAATAACTAAGTATTGGAAGATTAATATGATGAAGATAGACCCGGGGGCCATAGGTTTCACTAGTGGCTTCTCTCAAGAGCATAAGTATTCTATGGTGGGTGAACAAATTACTGTTGAGCAATTGACAGAATTGAGCATAGTTATGAGAATATCTAGGCATGATCATGTATATAGGCATCACGTCCGAGACAAGTAGACCGACTCCTGCCTGCATCTACTACTATTACTCCACTCATCGACCGCTATCCAGCATGCATCTAGAGTATTAAGTTAATGAAAACAGAGTAACGCCTTAAGCAAGATGACATGATGTAGAGGGATAAACTCATGCAATATGAAGAAAACCCCATCTTGTTATCCTCGATGGCAACAATACAATATGTGCCTTGTTGTCCCTACTATCACTCGGAAAGGACACCGCAAGATTGAACCCAAAGCTAAGCACTTCTCCCATTGCAAGAAAGATCAATCTAGTAGGCCAAACCAAACTGATAATTCGAAGAGACTTGCAAAGATAACCAATCATACATAAAAGAATTCAGAGAAGATTCAAATATTGTTCATAGATAGACTTGATCATAAACCCACAATTCATCGGTCTCAACAAACACACCGCAAAAAGAAGATTACATCGGATAGATCTCCACAAGAGAGGGGGAGAACATTGAAGGAAATATGCCCTAGAGGCAATAATAAAGTTATTATTTATTTCCTTATATCATGATAAATGTTTATTATTCATGCTAGAATTGTATTAACCGGAAACATAATACATGTGTGAATACATAGACAAACAGAGTGTCACTAGTATGCCTCTACTTGACTAGCTCGTTGATCAAAGATGGTTATGTTCCCTAACCATGGACATGAGTTGTCATTTGATTAACGGGATCACATCATTAGGAGAATGATGTGATTGACTTGACCCATTCTGTTAGCTTAGCACTTGATCGTTTAGTTTGTTGCTATTGCTTTCTTCATGACTTATACATGTTCCTATGACTATGAGATTATGCAACTCCCGTTTACTGGAGGAACACTTTGTGTGCCACCAAACGACACAACGTAACTGGGTGATTATAAAGGTGCTCTACAGGTGTCTCCGAAGGTACTTGTTGGGTTGGCGTATTTTGAGATTAGGATTTGTCACACCGATTGTCGGAGAGGTATCTCTAGGCCCACTCGGTAATGCACATCACTATAAGCCTTGCAAGCATTGCAACTAATGAGTTAGTTATGGGATGATGTATTATGGAAAGAGTAAAGAGACTTGCCGGTAACGAGATTGAACTAGGTATTGAGATACCGATGATCGAATCTCGGGCAAGTAACATACCGATGACAAAGGGAACAACGTATGTTGTTATGCGGTTTGACCGATAAAGATCTTCGTAGAATATATGGGAGCCAATATGAGCATCCAGGTTCCGCTATTGGTTATTGACCGGAGACGTTTCTCGGTCATGTCTACATTGTTCTCGAACCCGTAGGGTCCGCACGCTTAAGGTTTCGATGACAGTTACATTATGAGTTTATGAGTTTTGATGTACCGAAGGAGTTCAGAGTCCCGGATGAGATCGGGGACATGACGAGGAGTCTCGAAATGGTCGAGACATAAAGATTGATATATTGGAAGCCTATGTTTGGACATCAGCAGTGTTCCGGGTGAAATCGGCATTTTACCGGAGTACTGGGAGGTTACCGGAACCCCCCGGTAACCTAATGGGCCTTAATGGGCCTAGTGGAGGAAGTGGAGAGGAGGCCAAGGGGCAGCCGCGTGCCCCTTCGCCCCCAGTCCGAATTGGATAAGGAGGGGGGTCGGCGCCCCCCTTTCCTTTTCCCTCTCTCTCCTTCCCCCCCAAGTCCTAGTCCAACATGGAAAGGGCGAGTCCTGCTCCCAGGAGGAGTAGGACTCCTCCTGGCGCGCCCCTTGCTTGGCCGCACCCCTCCCCCTTGCTCCTTTATATACATTGGCAGGGGGCACCCCAGACACAATAGTTGATCATTGATCTCTTAGCCGTGTGCGGTGCCCCCCTCCACCATAGTCCTCGATAATATTGTAGTGGTGCTTAGGCGAAGCCCTGCGACAGTAGAACATCAAGATCGTCACCACGCTGTCATGCTGACGGAACTCTTCCCCGACATTCTACTGGATCAGAGTCCGGGGATCGTCATCGAGCTGAACGTGTGCTAAAACTCGGAGGTGTCGTAGTTTCGGTGCATGATCGGTCGGGCCGTGAAGACGTACGACTATATCAACCGCGTTGTGCCAACGCTTACACTTTCGGTCTATGAGGGTACGTGGACAACACTCTCCCCTCTCGTTGTTAGGCATCACCATGATCTTGCGTGCGCGTAGGAAATTTTTTGAAATTACTACGTTCCCCAACAGTAGTATGAGATCATGGTTTTATGCGTAGATGTCATATGCACGAGTAGAACACAAGTGAGTTGTGGGCGATATAAATCATATTGCTTACCAGCATGTCATACTTTGGTTTGGTGGTATTGTTGGATGAAGCGGCCCGGACCGACATTACGCGTACGCTTACGCGAGACTGGTTCTACCGACGTGCTTTGCACACAGGTGGCTGGCGGGTGTCAGTTTCTCCAACTTTAGTTGAACCGAGTGTGGCTACGCCCGGTCCTTGCGAAGGTTAAAACAACACCAACTTGACAAACTGTCATTGTGGTTTTGATGCGTAGGTAAGAACGGTTCTTGCTAAGACCGTAGCAACCACGTAAAACTTGCAACAACAAAGTAGAGGACATCTAACTTGTTTTTGCAGGGCATGTTGTGATGTGATATGGTCAAGACATGATGCTAAATTTTATTGTATGAGATGATCATGTTTTGTAACCGAGTTATCGGCAAATGGCAGGAGCCATATGGTTGTCTCTTTATTGTATGCAATGCAATCGCCCTGTAATGCTTTACTTTATCACTAAGAGGTAGCGATAGTCGTGGAAGCATAAGATTGGCGAGACGACAACGATGCTACGATGGAGATCAAGGTTTCGCGCCGGTGACGATGGTGATCATGATGGTGCTTTGGAGATGGAGATCACAAGCACAAGATGATGATGGCCATATCATATCACTTATATTGATTGCATGTGATGTTTACCTTTTATGCATCTTATCTTGCTTTGATTGACAGTAGCATTATAAGATGATCTCTCACTAAATTTCAAGATAAAAGTGTTCTCCCTGAGTATGCACCGTTGCCAAAGTTCTTCGTGCCCAGACACCATGTGATGATCGGGTGTGATAAGCTCTACGTCCATCTACAACGGGTGCAAGCCAGTTTTGCACACGCAGAATACTCAGGTTAAACTTGACGAGCCTAGCATATGCAGATATGGCCTCGGAACACTGAGACCGAAAGGTCGAGCGTGAATCATATAGTAGATATGATCAACATAGTGATGTTCACCATTGAAAGCTACTCCATGTCACGTGATGAGCGGTTATGGTTTAGTTGATTTGGATCACGTGATCACTTAGAGGATTAGAGGGATGTCTTTCTAAGTGGGAGTTCTTAAGTAATATGACTAATTGAATGTTATTTTATCATGAACTTAGTCCTGATAGTATTTTGCAAATAATGTTATAGATCAATAGCTCGCGTTGTTGCTTCCCTATGTTTTATATGTGTTCCTAGAGAAAACTAAGTTGAAATATGATAGTGGCAATGATGTGGACTGGGTCCGTGATCTGAGGTTTATCCTCATTGCTGCACAGAAGAATTATGTCCTTGATGCACCGCTAGGTGACTAACCTATTGTAGGAGTAGATGCAGATGTTATGAATGTTTGGCTAACTCAATATGATGACTACTTGATAGTTTAGTGCACCATGCTTAACGGCTTAGAATCGGGGCTTCAAAGATGTTTTGAACGCCATGGAGCATATAAGATGTTCCAAGAGTTGAAATTGGTATTTCATACTCATGCCCGTGTTGAGAGGTATGAGACCTCTAACAGTACTTTGCCTACAAGATGGAGGAGAATAGCTCAACCAATGAGCATGTGCTCAGATTGTCTGGGTACTACAATTGCTTGAATCAAGTGGGACTTAATCTTCTAGATAAGAGAGTAATTGACAAATTTCTCTAGTCACTATCACCGAGTTACTAGAACTTAGTGATGAACTATAATATTCAAGGGATGACAAAAGTAATTCCCAAGCTCTTCGTGATGCTGAAATCGACGAAGGTAGAAATCAAGAAAAGCATCAAGTGTTCATGGTTGACAAAGACCACTAGTTTTAAAAAGGGCAAAGGGAAGAAAGGGAACTTCAAGAAGAACGGCAAGCAGGTTGCTGCTCAAGTGAAGAAGCCCAAGTCTGGACCTAAGCCTGAGACTGAGTGCTTCTACTGCAAAGGGACTGGTCACTAGAAGCGGAACTGCCCCAAGTATTTGGCGGATAAGAAGGATGGCAAAGTGAACAAAGGTATATTTGATATACAGATTATTGATGTGTATTTTACTAGTGTTCGTAGCAACCCTCGGTATTTGATACTGGTTCAGTTGCTAAGAGTAGTAACTCGAAACGGGAGTTGCAGAATGAACAGAGACTAGTTAAGGGTGAAGTGACGATGTGTGTTGGAAGTGGTTCCAAGATTGATATGATCATCAGTGCACACTCCCTATACTTTCGGGATTAGTGTTGAACCTAAATAAGTGTTATTTGGTGTTTGTGTTGACCATGAATATGATTTGATCATGTTTATTGCAATACGGTTATTCATTTAAGTAAGAGAATAAATTGTTGTTCTGTTTACATGAATAAAACCTTATATGGTTACACACCCAATGAAAATGGTTCATTGGATCTCGATCGTAGTGATACACATATTCATAATATTGAAACCAAAAGATGCAAAGTTAATAATGATAGCAAGTTATTTGTGGCACTGCCGTTTAGGTCATATTGGTGTAAAGCGCATGAAGAAACTCCATGCTGATGGACTTTTGGAATCACTTGATGCTTGTGAACCATGCCTCATGGGCAAGATGACTAAGACTCCGTTCTCCGGAACAATGGAGCAAGCAACTGACTTATTGGAAATAATACATACTGATGTATGAGGTCCGATGAGTGTTAAGGCTCACGGCAAGTATCATTATTTTCTGACCTTCACAGATGATTTGAGCAGATATGGATATATCTACTTAATGAAACACAAGTCTGAAACATTTGAAAAGTCCAAAGAATTTCAGAGTGAAGTGGAGAATCATCGTGACAAAAATAAAAGTTTCTACGATATGATCGCAGAAGTAAAATATTTGAGTTACGAGTTTGGCCTTCAGTTAAAACAATGTGAAATAGTTTCACTACTCATGCCACCTAGAACACCACAGTGTAATGGTGTGTCCAAACATCGTAACCGTAGTTTATTAGATATGGTGCGATCTATGATGTCTCTTACCGATTTACCACTATCGTTTTGGGGTTATGCATTAGAGACAGCTATATTCACATTAAATAGGGCACCATCTAAATTCGTTGAGACGACACCGTATGAACTATGGTTTGGCAAGAAACCTAAGCTGTCGTTTCTTAAAGTTTGAGGTTGCAATGCTTATGTGAAAAAGTTTCAACTTGATAAGCTCAAACCCAAATCGGAGAAGTGCATCTTCATAGGATACCCAAAAGAAAATGTTGGGTACACCTTCTATCACAGATCCGAAGGCAAGATATTCATTGCTGAGAATGGATCCTTTCTAGAGAAGGAGTTTCTCTCGAAAGAAGTGAGTGGGAGGAAAGTAGAACTTGATAAGGTAACTGTACCTTCTCCCAAATTGGAAAGTAGTTCATCACTGAAATCAGTTCCAGTGATGCTTACACCAATTAGTGAGGAAGTTAATGATGATGATCATGAAAGCTTCGGATCAAGTTACTACCGAACCTCGTAGGTCAACCAAAGTATGTTCCGCACCAGAGTGGTATGGTAATCCTATTATGGAGTTCATGTTACTTGAACATGACAAACCTACGAACTATGAGGAAGCGATGATGAGCCCAGATTCCACGAAATGGCTTGAGGCCATAAAATCTGAGATGGGATCCATGTATGAGAACAAAGTGTGGACTTTGGTTGACTTGCCCGATGATCGGCAAGCCATAGAAAATAAATGGATCTTCAAGAGGAAGACGAACGTTGATAGTAGTGTTACTATCTACAAAGCTAGAATTGTCGCAAAATGTTTTCGACAAGTTCAAGGTGTTGACTACAATGAGAGTTTCTCACTCGTATCTATGCTTAAGTCTGTCTGAATCATCTTAGCAATTGCCACATTTTATGAAATCTGGCAAATGGATAAACAAAACTACATTCCTTAATGGATTTATTAAAAAAGAGTTGTATATGATGCAACAAGAAAGTTTTGTCAATCCAAAAGGTGCTAACAAAATATGCAAGCTCCAGCGATCCATCTATGGACTGGTGCAAGCATCTCGGAGTTGGAATATACGCTTTGATAAGTTGATAAAAGCATATAGTTTTATACAGACTTGCAGTGCAGCCTGTATTTACAAGAAAGTGAGTGGGAGCACTACAGCATTTCTGATAAATATATGTGAATGACATATTGTTGAACGGAGATAATGTAGAATTATTCTGCAAAGCATAAAGGAGTGTTTGAAAGGAGTTTTCAAAGAAAGACCTCGGTGAAGCTGCTTACATATTGAGCATCAAGATCTATAGAGATAGATCAAGATGCTTGATAAGTTTTTCAATGAGTACATACCTTGACAAGATTTTGAAGTAGTTCAAAATGGAACAGTCAAAGAAAGAGTTCTTGCCTATGTTACAAGGTGTGAAACTGAGTAAGACTCAAAGCCCGACCATGGCAGAAGATAGAAAGAAAATGAAAGTCATTCCCTATGCCTTGGCCATAGGTTCTATAAAATATGCCATGTTGTGTACCAGATCTATTGTATACCCTACACTGATTTTGGCAAGGGAGTACAATAGTGATCTAGGATTAGATCACTGGACAGCGGTCAAAATTATCCTTAGTGGAATAAGGATATGTTTCTCGATTATGGAGGTGACAAAAAGGTTCGCCATAAAGGGTTACATCGATGCAAATTTTGACACTGATCCAGATGACTCTAAATCTCAATCTGGATACATATTGAAAGTGGGAGCAATTAGCTAGAGTAGCTCCGTGCATAGCATTATTGACATAGAAATTTGCAAAATACTTATGGATCTAAATGTGGCAGACCCGTTGACTAAACTTCTCTCACAAGCAAAACATGATCACACCTTAGTACTCTTTGGGTGTTAATCACATAGCGATGTGAACTAGATTATTGACTCTAGTAAACCCTTTGGATGTTGGTCACATGTCGATGTGAACTATGGGTGTTAATCACATGGTGATGTGAACTATTGGTATTAAATCACATGGCGATGTGAACTAGATTATTGACTCTAGTGCAAGTGGGAGACTGAAGGAAATATGCCCTAGAGGCAATAATAAAGTTATTATTTATTTCCTTATATCATGATAAATGTTTATTATTCATGCTAGAATTGTATTAACCGGAAACATAATGCATGTGTGAATACATAGACAAATAGAGTGTCACTAGTATGCCTCTACTTGACTAGCTCGTTGATCAAAGATGGTTATGTTTCCTAACCATGGACATGAGTTGTCATTTGATTAACGGGATCACATCATTAGGAGAATGATGTGATTGACTTGACCCATTCCGTTAGCTTAGCACCTGATCGTTTAGTTCATTGCTATTGCTTTCTTCATGACTTATACATGTTCCTACGACTATGAGATTATGCAACTCCCGTTTACCGGAGGAACACTTTGTGTGCCGCCAAACATCACAATGTAACTGGGTGATTATAAAGGTGCTCTACAGGTGTCTCCGGAGGTACTTGTTGGGTTGGCGTATTTCGAGATTAGGATTTGTCACTCCGATTGTTGGAGAGGTATCTCTGGGCCCACTCGGTAATGCACATCACTATAAGCATTGCAAGCATTGCAACTAATGAGTTAGTTACTGGTTGATGTATTACGGAACGAGTAAAGAGACTTTCCGGTAATGAGATTGAACTAGGTATTGAGATACCGACGATCGAATCTCGGGCAAGTAACATACCGATGACAAAGGGAACAACGTATGTTGTTATGCGGTTTGACCGATAAAGATCTTCGTAGAATATGTGGGAGCCAATATGAGCATCTAGGTTCCGCTATTGGTTATTGACCAGAGACATGTCTCGGTCATGTCTACATTGTTCTCGAACCCGTAGGGTCCGCACGCTTAAGGTTTCGATGACAGTTATATTATGAGTTTTGATGTACCGAAGGAGTTCGAAGTCCCGGATGAGATCGGTGACATGACGAGGAGTCTCGAAATGGTCGAGACATAAAGATTGATATATTGGAAGCCTATGTTTGGACATCGGAAGTGTTCCGGGTGAAATCGGCATTTTACCGGAGTACCGGGAGGTTACCGGAACCCCCCGGTAACCTAATGGGCCTTAATGGGCCTAGTGGAGGAAGTGGAGAGGAGGCCAAGGGGAAGCCGCGCACCCCTTCCCCCTCCCAGTCCGAATTGGACAAGGAGGGGGGTCGGCGCCCCCCCCCCCTTTCCTTTTCCCTCTCTCTCCTCCCCCCAAGTCCTAGTCCAACATGGAAAGGGGGGAGTCCTACTCCCAGGAGGAGTAGGACTCCTCCTGGTGCGCCCCTTGCCTGGCCGCACCTCCTCCCCCTTGCTCCTTTATATACAGGGGCAGGGGGACCCCAGACACAATAGTTGATCATTGATCTCTTAGTCGTGTGGGGTGCCCCCTCCACCATAGTCCTCGATAATATTGTAGTGGTGCTTAGGCGAAGCCCTGCGACAGTAGAACATCAAGATCGTCACCACGCTGTCGTGCTGACGGAACTCTTCCCCGACATTCTGCTGGATCATAGTCCGGGGATCGTCATCGAGCTGAACGCGTGCTAAAACTCGGAGGTGTCGTAGTTTCGGTGCTTGATCGGTCGGGCCGTGAAGATGTACGACTACATCAACCGCGTTGTGCTAACGCTTCTGCTTTTGGTCTACGAGGGTACGTGGACAAAACTCTCCCCTCTCGTTGCTATGCATCACCATGATCTTGCGTGTGCATAGGAATTTTTTTGAAATTACTATGTTCCCCAACAAACATTGTATTGAGATCCAAAAAGAGAGAAGAAGCCATCTAGCTAACAACTATGGACCCGTAGGTCTGAGGTGAACTACTCACACTTCATCGGAGGGGCTATGGTGATGATGTAGAAGCCCTCCGTGATGGATACCCCCTCCGGCAGAGCTCTGAAACAGGCCCCAAGATGGGATCTTGTGGATATAGAAAGTTGCGGTGGTGGAATTAGGGTTTTGGCTCCGTATCTGATCGTTTGGGGGTACATAGGTATATATAGGAGGAAGGAGTACGTCGGTGGAGCAACAGGGGGCCCACGAGGGTGGAGGGCGCGCCTGGGGGGTAGGCGCGCCCCCCTACCTCGTGGCCTCCTCCCTTGTTTCTTGATGTGGGGTCCATGTCCCCTGGATCATGTTCGGTGAGAAAATCACGTTCCTGAAGGTTTCATTCCGTTTGGACTCCGTTTGATATTCCTTTTCTTCGAAACCCTGAAATAGGCAAAAAATAGCAATTCTAGGCTGGGCCTCCGGTTAATAGGTTAGTCCCAAGAATAATATAAAAGTGGATAATAAAGCCCAATAATGTCCAAAGCAGTAGATAATATAGCATGGAGCAATCAAAAATTATAGATACGTTGGAGACGTATCAAGCATCCCCAAGCTTAATTCCTGCTCGTCCTCGAGTAGGTAAATGATAAAAACAGAATTTTTGATGCGGAGTGCTACTTGGCATAATTTCAATGTAATTCTTCTTAATTGTGGTATGAATATTCAGATCCGAAAAATTCAAGATAAAAGTTCATATTGACATAAAAACAATAATACTTCAGGCCTACTAACTAAGCAATTATGTCCTCTCAAAATAACATGGCCAAAGAAAGTTCATCCCTACAAAATCATATAGTTTAGTCATGCTTCATTTTCATCACACAAGAATGCTCTCATCATGCACAACCCCGATGACAAGCCAAGCAATTGTTTCATACTTTAGTAATCTCAAACCTATAAACTTTCACGCAATATATGAGCGCGAGCCATGGATATAGCACTATGGGTGGAATAGAATATGATGATGGGGGTTATGTGGAGAAGACAAAAAAGGAGAAAGTCTCACATCAACAAGGCTAATCAATGGGCTATGGAGATGCCCATCGATTGATGTTAATGCAAGGAGTAGGGATTGCCATGCAACGGATGCACTAGAGCTATAAATGTATGAAAGCTCAACAGAAGAAACTAAGTGGGTGTGCATCCAACTTGCTTGCTCACGAAGACCTAGGGCACTTGAGGAGGTCCATTGGTGGAATATACAAGCCAAGTTCTATAACGGAAAATTCCCACTAGTATATGAAAGTGACTAAACAAAAGACTCTCTATCATGAAGATTATGGTGCTACTTTGAAGCACAAGTGTGGAAAAAGGATAGTAGCATTGTCCCTTCTTTATTCTCCTTTTTTTGGCCTTTTTATTTGGCCTTTCTTTTTTTTGGGACAATGCTCTATTAATGATGATCATCACACTTCTATTTATTTACAACTCAATGATTACAACTCAATACTTAGAACAAGATATGACTCTATATGAATGCCTCCGGCGGTGTACCAAGTTATGCAATGAACCAAGAGTGACATGTATGAACGAATTATGAACGGTGGCTTTGCCAGAAATACTATGTCAACTACATGATCATGCTAAGCAATATGACAATGATGAATGTGTCATGATAAACGGAATGGTGGAAAGTTGCATGGCAATATATCTCGCAATGGCTATGGAAATGCCATAATAGGTAGGTATGGTGACTGTTTTGAGGAAGATATAAGGAGGTTTATGTGTGAAAGAGCATATCATATCACAGGGTTTGGATGCACCGGCGAAGTTTGCACCAACTCTCAATGTGAGAAAGGGCAATGCACGGTACCGAAGAGGCTAGCAATGATGGAAGGGTGAGAGTGCGTATAATCCATGGACTCAACATTAGTCATAAAGAACTCACATACTTATTGCAAAAATCTACAAGTCATCAAAAACCAAAGCACTACGCGCATGCTCCTAGGGGGATAGATTGGTAGGAAAAGACCATCGCTCGTCCCCGACCGCCATTCATAAGGAAGACAATCAAATAACACCTCATGTTTCAAATTTGTTACATAGCATTTACCATACGTGCATGCTACGGGACTTGCAAACTTCAACACAAGAATTTCTCAAATTCACAACTACTCAACTAACACGACTTTGATATTATTACCTCCATATCTCAAAACAATCATCAAGCATCAAACTTCTCTTAGTATTCAAAACACTCATAAGAAAAAATTTATTCATCTTGAACACCTAGCATATTAGGATTATTTAAGCAAATTACCATGCTATTTAAGACTCTCAAAATAATCTAAGTGAAGCATGAGAGATCAATAGTTTCTTTAAAACAAATCCACCACCGTGCTCTAAAATATATAAGTGAAGTACTAGAGCAAAACTATATAACTCAAATGATATAAGCGAAGCACATAGAGTATTCTAACAAATTCCAAATCATATATGGCTCTCTCAAAAGGTGTGTACAGCAAGGATGATTGTGGTAAACTAAAAATGAAAGACTCAAATCATACAAGACGCTCCAAGCAAAACACATATCATGTGGTGAATAAAAATATAGCTCCAAGTAAAGTTACTGATAGAAGTAGATGAAAAGAGGGGATGCCTTCCGGGGCATCCCCAAGCTTTGGATTTTAGGTGTCCTTAGATTATCTTGGGGGTGCCATGGGAATCCCCAAGCTTAGACTCTTGCCACTCCTTGTTCCATAATCCATCAAATCTTTACCCAAAACTTGAAAACTTCACAACACAAAACTTAAAGTAGAAAATCCCGTGAGCTCCGTTAGCGAAAGAAAACAAAAGACCACTTCAAGTTACTGTAATGAACTCATTCTTTATTTATATTGGTGTTAAACCTACTGTATTCCAACTTCTCTATGGTTTATAAACTATTTTACTAGCCATAGATTCATCAAAATAAGCAAACAACACACGAAAAACAGAATCTGTCAAAAACAGAACAGTCTGTAGTAATCTGTAGCTAGCGCAAGATCTGGAACCCCAAAAATTCTAAAATAAATTCCTGGACGTGAGGAATTTATCTATTAATCATATTCAAAAATAATTAACTAAATGGCGCTTTCCAAATAAAAATGGCAGCAGTTCTTGTGAGCGCTAAAGTTTCTGTTTTTTACAGCAAGATATCAAGACTTTCCCCAAGTCTTCCCAATAGTTCTACTTGGCGTAAACACTAATTAAACACAAAAGACACAATATAAACAGAGGCTAGATAAATTATTTATTACTAAACAGTAGCAAAAAGCAAGGAATACAAATAAAATTGTGTTGCCTCCCAACAAGCGCTATCGTTTAACGCCCCTAGCTAGGCATAAAAAACAAGGCTAGATCTAGGTATTGCCATCTTTGGTATTAGGAAATAAAAGAGCAAACTTGCTATCTATAGAATTAATCCTTCTATTTTGATAAAGCACATGGATATTAATGGTAGAGGAAAGATTAAGTACGTTACGGAAATTTGTATCTAGGCTAGCCTTTATCTCTTCAATAGATTTGTTTTGGTAAGAGAGCAAAAGAGATGTAGATTCAACTTTCTCATTCATGGGGTGCCCAAATATAGTTTTAATTTTTTCATAAGTGTCTACAACATCCCCTTCAAGAAAACCTTTTTCAAATATAGAATCTAAGACATGCTTAAAAGAAGAAGGAAGGGCAATATAAAAGCTTTTTAAGTAAACTTCAATTTGGTATTGAGGCACGTAGCTAGCCCTGATCCTTAATAGTCTATACCAAGCATCTTACAAAGATTCATCAAGTAAATAACGAAAAATTCCAGAATCATCTTCATCAAAATTATTAAGATTCCCATTGAAAACTTTGGTAGGTTTTTCCATAGTATCCATATTTATGAGCTTAGCGAGAATAGAAGGGTTGTCCAAAGTACTAAAACTCTGGAGAGAACTCCCAACCCTTTTTGATTCAAACATGGAGGAAGGAAGGCGAGCGAAAAGAGAGGGCGAATAAAATGGCAACGGTGAAGTGGGGGAGAGGAAAATGAGAGGCAAATGGAAAATAATGTAATGCAGGAGATATGGATTGTGATGGGTACTTGGTATATTGACTTTTGCGTAGACACCCCGGCAACGGCGCCAGAAATCCTTCTTGCAACCTCTTGAGCACTGTGTTGGTTTTTCCCCGAAGAGGAAGGGATGATGCAGCAGAGTAGCGTAAGTATTTCCCTCAGTTTTTGAGAACCAAGGTATCAATCCAGTAGGAGGCTATGCGCGAGTCCCTCATACCTACACAAAACAAATAAATCCTCGCAACCAACGCGATAAGGGGTTGTCAATCCCTACACAGCCACTTACGAGAGTGAGATCTGATAGATATGATAAGATAATATTTTTGGTATTTTTATGATAAAGATGCAAAGTAAAATAAAAGCAAAGTAAAAAAAGCAAAGTAAATAACTAAGTATGGGAAGATTAATCTGATGAAGATAGACCCGGGGGCCATAGGTTTCACTAGTGGCTTCTCTCAAGAGCATAAGTATTCTACGGTGGGTGAACAAATTACTCTTGAGCAATTGACAGAATTGAGCATAGTTATGAGAATATCTAGGCATGATCATGTATATAGGCATCACGTCCGAGACAAGTAGATCGACTCCTGCCTGCAGCTACTACTATTACTCCACTCATCGACCGCTATCCAGCATGCATCTAGAGTATTAAGTTAATGAAAATAGAGTAACGCCTTAAGCAAGATGACATGATGTAGAGGGATAAACTCATGCAATATGAAGAAAACCCCATCTTGTTATCCTCAATGGCAACAATACAATACGTGCCTTGCTGCCCCTACTGTCACTGGGAAGGACACCGCAAGATTGAACCCAAAGCTAAGCACTTCTCCCATTGCAAGAAAGATCAATCTAGTAGGCCAAACCAAACTGATAATTCAAAGAGACTTGCAAAGATAACCAATCATACATAAAAGAATTCAGAGAAGATTCAAATATTGTTCATAGATAGACTTGATCATAAACCCACAATTCATCGGTCTCAACAAACACACCGCAAAAAGAAGATTTCATCGAATAGATCTCCACAAGAGAGGGGGAGAACATTGTATTGAGATCCAAAAAGAGAGAAGAAGCCATCTAGCTAATAACTATGGACCCGTAGGTCTGAGGTGAACTACTCACACTTGATCGGAGGGGCTATGGTGATGATGTAGAAGCCCTCCATGATGGATACCCCCTCTGGCGGAGCTCCGGAACAGGCCCCAAGATGGGATCTCGTGGATACAGAAAGTTGAAGCGGTGGAATTAGGGTTTTGGCTCCGTATCTGGTCGTTTGGGGGTACGTAGGTATATATAGGAGGAAGGAGTACGTCGGCAGAGCAACAGGGGGCCCACGAGGGTGGAGGGCATGCTTGGGGGGGGGGGTAGGCGCGCCCCCTACCTCGTGGCCTCCTCCCTTGTTTCTTGACGTGGGGTCCAAGTCCCCTGGATCATGTTCGGTGAGAAAATCACGTTCCCGAAGGTTTCATTCCGTTTGGACTCCGTTTGATATTCCTTTTCTTCGAAACCCTGAAATAGGCAAAAAACAACAATTCTGGGCTGGGCCTCCGGTTAATAGGTTAGTCCCAAAAATAATATAAAAGTGGATAATAAAGCCCAATAATGTCCAAAACAGTAGATAATATAGCATGGAGCAATCAAAAATTATAGATACGTTGGAAACATATCAGGTGTACCCACTAGGGAGAGGGTGACAATATCTGGACTCTGGCCACAGTACTACCGCTTGCCAGGAAGCGGTACTATCGTGGGCACTTGCGGTACTACCGCACCGGAGGACGGTACTACCGCAAGGGCCTGCGGTACTACCGCTCTAAGGAGGAGTACTACCACACGCCCTAGTTCAGCAAGCACGAGCAATATTTGCATAAACAAGGAGAACATGGGATGCTCCAAAGGCTAGAAGAAAAGGAGGAACACAGGAAGATGTGTACGTGATGAATCCGCCCACCCTTTCCAACGCGGACCCCCTCTTAATAGTATGGCTTCCCTACGACTCAATACCACCGAAAAGAAACGAAGATAAACGCCGTCTTCCATAGCCTTCGAGGGGAACCCAATCATCTTGTGCCTTAGTCAATATATATCTAAAATATTTGATGCACATGATTAGTTCGCATAAGTATTGTCATCAATCACCAAAACCAACTAAGGGATAAAATGCCCTTACAGATGATGTCCCTCGAACTCCGATCAAGCCGAGCTTTGAGGGAGAGTTCCGTCAGCATGATGGCATGATGACGATGTTGATGTTCTACTATCGCAGGGTTTCGCCTAAGCACCGCTACAATATTATCGAGGTGGACTATGGTGGAGAGGGGCACCGCACACGGCTAAAAGATCCAAGAGATCAATTGTTGTATCTATGGGGTGCCCCTCTCCTCCGTATATAAAGGAGGGGAGGAGAGGGCCGGCCAAGGGGAGGAGGCGCGCCCAAGGGGGGAGTCCTACTCCCACCGGGAGTAGGACTCCTCCTTTTCCTATTTGGAGAGGGAGAGGGAAGGAAGAGGAAGGAGGGAGGAAGGAAAGGGGGGCCGGCCCCCCTCCCAATTCGGATTGGGCTTGGGGGCGCACCCCCTCCCTTGCTCCTTTCCCCTCTGAGGGAGTCCTAGATTAGGGGGTGTTCGGATAGCCGGACTATACCTTTGGCCGGACTCCCGGACTATGAAGATACAAGATTGAAGACTTCGTCCCGTGTCCGGAAGGGACTTTCCTTGGCGTGGAAGGCAAGCTTGGCGATACGGATATGTAGATCTCCTACCATTGTAACCGACTTTGTGTAACCCTAACCCTCTTCCGTGTCTATATAAACCAGAGGGTTTTAGTCCGTAGGATAGCATACAGAACAACAATCATACCATAGGCTAGCTTCTAGGGTTTAGCCTATCCGATCTCGTGGTAGATCTACTCTTGTACTATCCATATCATCAATATTAATCAAACAGGACGTAGGGTTTTACCTCCATCGAGAGGGCCCGAACCTGGGTAAAACTTCGTGTCCCCTGCCTCCTGTTACCATCCGGCCTAGATGCACAGTTCGGGACCCCCTACCCAAGATCCGCCGGTTTTGACACCGACATTGGTGCTTTCATTGAGAGTTCCTCTGTGTCGTCGCCGTCGGGCTCGATGGCTCCTACGATCATCAATAGCGATGCAGTCTAGGGTGAGACCTTCCTCCCTGGACAGATCTTCGTCTTCGGCAGATTCGCACTGCGGGCCAATTCACTTGGCCATCTGGAGCAGATCGAAAGCTATGCCCCTAGCCGTCAGGTCAGATTTGGAGTTTAAACTACACGGCTGACATCCGCAGGGATTTGATCTTCGATGGATTCGAGCCACTGCCGAGCGCGCCGCACTGTCACGACGAGCATGATCTAGCTCTGCCGCCTAACAATGCCCTAAAGGCCGCACCCGCATCAGCTTCGACCCTTAATTCGGAGCCAACTGCGTCGATCGAGGATGGGTGGTTGGACGCCGCCTCGGGGGCTGCGATCCTAACGGCGATCGAGCCGAACACCAGCCCCACACTCCGCGAGACTCATGATTCCAAGGAGCCGGACTCCTCTCCGGACTCCGAACCATTCGCGCCTCTACCGATCGAATCCGATTGGGCGCCGATCATGGAGTTTACTGCCGCGGACATCTTTCAGCACTCGCCCTTCGGCGATATTATGAAATCACTAAAGTCGCTCTCTTTATCAGGAGAGCCCTGGCCGGACTACGGTCATCAAGATTGGGATACGAATGATGAAGAAATTCAAAGCCCACCCACCACCCACTTTGTAGCCACTGTCGACGATTTAACCGACATGCTCGACTTCGACTCCGAAGACATCGACGGTGTGGACGCCGATGAAGGAGATGATGAAGAACCAGCGCCTATTGGGCCCTGGAATGCCACCTCGTCATATGATGTATACATGGTGGACGCACCAAAAGATGACGACGAGGAGCGGAAGGACGCACCGAAAGCTTGTTCCCTCGAAAAGCTGTCAAAGCGGCGACGCAAGCGCCGCCCCAAATCCTACCTCGACAGAAATAGCGATCACACAGACCCAGCGCTGTAGCAGGGTGAACCGCTGCCAGACAATGGCAATCCGGATAGTCAAACCGAACAAACAAATTCTATCAAGGATAATGGTCCGGACGACATAACGCCGGACAGGCACCCGGAGCAGCAGAATGCCCGTAAAAGGCTTGTTGCCACCGCGAGGAGTCTTAAAAACCAGAAGCAAAGGCTCAAGGCCACGCAAGACACACTCCAAATCAGATGGAGTAAAATACTCAACACTGCAGCAAAGTACGGCGACAATCGCCCCTCCAAGAGCTACCCAAAGCGGAAGCTGCTACCCGAATTCGATGAGGAGGCCTCAGACCCCCCACAACCAAATACCAAAGCAGCCACCTGGTCGGATAGACGACCCCTCTACCAACACAGAGCGGCATACAACGCCGCTCACAATACAACACGCGACCCATGCGAGGGATCGCACCCAAAGGATGGCGCAACAAGATCCATCTATGGACCACGCAAGCGCGCCCCAGCATACAATGCAACACAACAAACATCCGAACAATGCGGTACACCCAGCTACATGGGTGCCGCAAACCCCCTATGTTTCACCGATGAGGTGCTGGACCATGAATTTCCAGAGGGATTCAAGCACGTAAACATAGAGGCATACGACGGAACAACAGACCCTGGGGTCTGGATTGAGGACTACATCCTTCATATCCATATGGCTCGAGGAGATGATCTCCACGCCATCAAGTACTTACCCCTCAAGCTCAAAGGGCCAGCTCGTCACTGGCTCAAAGGACTCCCCGAAAGCTCCATTGGAAGTTGGGAAGAGATCGAAGACGCCTTTCGGGTAAATTTTCAAGGGACTTATGTCCAACCTCCGGATGCGGACGATTTGAGTCATATAACTCAACAGCCCACAGAGCAGCCCGAAAGCTTTGGAACAGGTTTCTTACTAGAAAGAACCAGATTGTCGACTGTCCGGATGCCGAAGCCTTGGCAGCTTTCAAGCATAGCGTCCGTGACGAATGGCTCGCCAGACACCTCGGCCAAAATAAGCCGAGAACGATGGCCGCATTAACAAACCTCATGACCCGCTTTTGCGCGGGTGAGGACAGCTGGCTAGCCAGATGCAGCACCAGCGACCCCAGTACATCTGAAGTTAGAGATGGAAACGGGAAATCACGGTGCAACAACAATAACAAACGCTGGAATAAAGAAGACAGCACGAAGGGCACGGCAGTAAATGCCGGATTCAAAAGCTCTCGGCCAGGTCAAAAGCCGCCCCCTAAAGGCACCAGGGATGAACTGTCCAGCCTCAACAAAATTCTGGACCAAGTATGTCAGATCCATAGTACCCCTGGTAAACCTGCTAATCATACCCACAGAGAATGTTGGGTCTTCAAGCAATCCGGCAAGCTCAACGCCGTACACAAGGGGGAGGATACACCAAGTGAAGACGAGGACGAGCCCCCCAAGCAAGGCACGTGGGAACAAAAGAAATTTCCACCATAAGTCAAAACAGTAAACGTGTTACACGTGATCAAGGGAAAAAACAACACGGCACTCCCAGAAAAATATACCCAAGTGCCTGTCACCGCGAAGTCCTGCCACTGGTCGTCTCAACCGATCACTTTCGACCATCGCTATTACTCAGCAAGTATCCGACACACAGGATGGGCTGCCCTGGTATTAGACCCAGTAATTGGCGGATATCACTTCACACGAGTCTTGATGGATGGCGGCAGTAGCCTAAACCTAATATATCAGGATACAATCCGCAGGATGGGGTTAGACCCAACACAAATTCGCCATAGCAATACTACCTTTAAAGGAGTAACGCCAGGCCCAGGGGCTCGTTGTACGGGCTCCCTCCTACTACAAGTTATATTCGGCTCCCCCGATAACTTCCGTCGTGAGCATTTAACTTTCCACATTGCTCCGTTTCAAAGTGGCTATCAAGCACTGCTCGGACACGAAGCTTTCGCTCGCTTTAATGCAATACCACACTATGCCTCCCTTACTCTCAAGATTCCCGGTCCACGTGGCATCATTACAGTGCACGGAAATATCAAGCGATCTCTGCGCGCCGAAGAGAGTGAGGCTGCCTTGGCAGCCGCACACTAAAAGCGCCCGGACCAGCGAAAGCATCCAATAGGTCGTCAAGACCTCAGACACAACTAATCGAGTCCGGCGCCGCTACTTATACCGAATAAATGGTCACACCCCTATTTGTCAATACAAGGGGCTCAACACGCGCAGACAAACGATCATCGTGCTACACCCGCCCAGGATACGGCACAACGGAGACACAGGCGCAGACGTGCAGCAGGGACCCGCTCCAAGGATTCTTTTTAGATTAAGACCCTGCGTAAACCTTTTTTACTGTCTCTTGTTGATACATATCCACCATTGAGAAGGATGCTGACGTCTTGGCATGTAGCCACGCCAGAACAATGCACGTACCTGGACACAAGGGGCTTCTTACAAAGGCCATTATTTAGGCCCGGTTTATACCACAAAGACCGGATACCTTAGGGAGTGTTCGGCGTCGCGAGTTTGGCCCTATATGCATCAGCTCCGAATCATTGTCTTTGGTCAAATGTTGGGTTTGCCCGGCTCCTGTGTTTTGGTGCCTTACGTTCCGCTTTACCTGCTAAGGTAGCACCAGGAGAACTACTGCGATTGTGCCCTGGTTCATCCGGACGAGCACCTCAGTAGAGAAAGCCGAAAACTGACTGTCATGATATAGCGTGAGACTGGTCAACCACTCGATGACCTGTGGGAATGTTAGAATTCCTCCGCCTTAACGAAGGGCCGTTTTCCTGCCAGGCATGTACGCACCCCGAGATCGGGAGAGTGCGGAGCCACAAGGGGCTATCTAGTAGCCCCACTGTCAAACTCCTATGGCTAAGTGAAAGTGCTAAAGCATTATAGTCCGGTCGCCTCGCTCGCTCCGCTGTCACCTCCTTAATAGGACCAAGACGTTGGGTTAAGTGTGAACGCGTGTTTTTGCGAGCACCTCTGCATTATATGCGTGTGGATTGAAGCCGACGACTGCAATCTTTCAGGTTATACACATGTATACATAAACGGCCGCCCAGGAGGCATCATATTACTTTCAGGCAAAAGTATAAAAATAGCCTTATGAAAATTTATAAAAGCATCTCGCTTACAATGAGATTACATATCAATCAAACATAATATTGTTTGAGCACTGGGTCTCTATCAAACGAGCACCCTCAAGAACTTCTTCAAAGTAGTGCTCAGCAACCCTTCGACCTATGGCCGAATCCCGCGCTGCAATAGTGGTAGCATCCATCTCTGCCCAGTATGCTTTAACACGGGCAAAGGCCGTTCGGGCGCCCTCTAAGCGCGCCGACCTCTTCATCGCATTAATGCGTGGCACCATGTCAAGGAACTACTGCACCAAGCTGAAATAGTTGTTCGGTTTTGACCTTTCCGACCATAGCTGATCCACAACAGACCTCATGGAGAGTCCGGACAACCTATTTAGTTCGGCCCATTCGGCTAATTGGTCAGTTAATGAAAGCAGACGCTCGGGAGAATGGAATTGTCTCCAAAACAGCTGGTCTACTTCATGGTCCGTCTGACCCTGGAAGTACTTGGCCGCATCGGCAACGCTCGCCGCCAAATCCATATACACATCCTCCGAACTCCACAGCCGATCCAGAGGGGCATACCGTGGATCTCCGAACTTCCTTCGCAACATAAAGGATTTCCCAGCCACAATATCCTCGGCTTCCCGCAGCTCCTCCTTCTTTGCCCTCATAGCAGAGCGGAGGTCTTTTCTCGTTGCAGCAGCCTTCTCAAGGTCCGATGCCTTCGCTTGGTTTTCCTTTTCAAGAACCCGGCAATGGTCGGCGGCGGTTTTTAATTCTATGGCCATCTTGGACATCTTGTCTCGGCTCTCGCCATGCGCGGCCTTCTCGGCTTGCAACTGTTCGGTCGCCTTCAAAGCAGCCGCATTACCCAACCTCGCTTGTTCCTTGGCTCGGGCAAGTTCTGCCCGCAAGGCCTCAACAGTGGCAGCTCCATTTGCAGTCACAACATATTAAAGATACTGGCATCATGCTGCTCTTCCTATGTGGCGTTTACCACATAATAACACTTACCTTGTGCCTCGTCAAGCCTTTTGTTAACAAGCTCGATGTCGGCGTCTGCCGCATCCAACTACCGTTCTAAATGGGCAAACTCGCTAGCCCGGCTAGCCACCGGAGCTTCCATCACCTGCACATAGAGGCAGTATGGTTATTACCTAGGAATATGATCCTCTGTTCGTCGTCATTTCCGACGACAACCAGAGTCTCAGGGGCTACTATCTACACAGGGCACACCTAGCATGTGCAGGACTATCTTACATTCTTTTACGTACCTCAAAGCCTATCAGTAGACTCATAAAAGCTTCATGCAATCCGCTTTCGGCGGACGAGATTCTCTCCATCATCGTATTCATCAGCACACGCTGTTCATCTGAGATGGCCGCTCGCCCCACCAACTCCCTCAGAACATCCGATCGCACACTAGACGGTGCCGGATTCTTTTGTCTGCTCTCTTCGGGAGCCAGACACTGGGAGCTTCGGGGGTCAATGGGATTATCTTCTGGCCTCACCGGACTCGAAGAGGCCCTCCGCGACAACACTTCAGGGTCGCCCGCTTCCGGAGCGGAGGAGTCTGGAGGAGGCATTTCGCTCTCCATCATCTCTGGAAGAAGATCCCTCGAAGACGAGCTCATTTGAGAGGGGCTAAGGCCCGAACTGCAAAAATATATGCGGTGGTTATTTTCTCAGAAGAAAAAGATGGCATATCTGTACTATTAAAGTATTTCGGGTCACTTACGACTCGCGGGAGAATTGATCCCCCCGCGGACTTCGTGCGGCAACAGCACCCCCCAAGGTAGGACCCTCTGTGGGAGACTTCTTCTCTCGTTTGGAAGCTTCGGCTTCCGAATCCCCGGGCGCAGTCCTTTTCCTCTTCTGGTCGTCTTCCCTCATGGAGACGCTCGCTCCCTCGGTTAGAATGGGCAGCGTTGGGGGCCCGTGTCCACCCGTATTATCCTCCACAGTATCTTCTTTCAAGGGCTCTGGGCAAGGTGCGGTCTGGAGCATCTTTTCCAATACTGGATTTTCCAAACCCTCAGGGAGGGGGCCGAACACCGAATTAACTTCGCCTTTGTTAGCCAGTCCTGGTCAAAAAGTTAACTCTCAGAAATAACTTCGTAACAAAGGAGAGATAGTATGTTCGGCCAGAAGATGCCTTACCTATTCGGCGGCGCGGTTACTACTCAGGCCCACGTCCTCGGTGATTTCCGGACACTCCACCTGAGGTCCGAAGAATGACTTGTACATCTCCTCGTGCGTCAGGCCGAGGAAATTTTGAATGACACGCGGTCCCTCGGGATTGAACTCCCACAAGCGAAGGGGCCGGTGTTTGCAAGGCTGGACTTAACGGACCAGCATAACTTGTATTACCTCAACCAAACTAAAATCTCCATTAAAGAGATCTTGAATGCGGCTTTGCAGTATAGGCACGTCCTTGGCTGGACCCGAGCTCAGTCCTCTGCTAATCCATGACATCAGTTGTGGTGGAGGGCCCGAGCGGAAAATGGGGGCGGCCGCCCACTTGGCACTTCTAGGAGCCGTGATGTAGAACCACTCATGTTGCCACAATTCAGACACCTCTGGAATGGAACCTTTGGGCCATGAAGCTCCCGTCATCTTGCGTATTGAGGCACCTCCACATGCCGCATGTTGCCCCTCAATCATCTTCGGCTTTACTTCAAAGGTCTTGAGCCATAGGCCAAAGTGAGGGGTAACCCGGAGGAAGGCCTCGCACATGACAATAAATGTCGTGATATGAAGAAAGGAGTCCGGAGCTAGATCATGGAAATCTAGCCCGTAATAAAACATCAAGCCCCTGACGAAAGGATCCAGAGCAAGGCCTAGACCTCGGAGGAAGTGGGAGACGAACACGACGCTCTCGTTGGGTTCGGGGGAGGGGACGGCCTGCCCCCGGGGAGGCAGCCGATGCAAAATCTCGGCGGTCAGATATCTGGCCTCCCTCAACTTTTTGATGTCTTCTTCCATGACGGAGGAAGGCACCCATCGGCCTTGAAGGCTAGATCCGGACATGACTGAAGGTTCGGAACACCTGACCTGAACTTTGGGCGTTTGAGCTTGAGGAGGGGGAAGGATTCGATTGAGCACGGGAAGGAAAAATAAAAGCCTTATCCATTTATAAAGAGGGTGAATATCAAGCGTCCTCTCCGTGTCCGTTTGGACTTGCCTATAATCTAGGAGTCCTAGAAGCGGTTGGGTTACCCATGCCCGTATTGATGAGAATCCTGGAATAAGGGGACACGATCTCTGCTTTAACAAGACGTGCCAAGGAAACCGCCTCGCTTGACGCGCTGAGGTGGGATAATGAAACGACTCGGATAAAGGCTTGGCCATGGTGTGCCACACTACGGAATATGTCAGCAGATTAAATTTGTGTAAATATTATTCCCTCTATGGCAATATGTGGAAACTTATTTTGCAGAGCCGGACACTATCTTTGTGTTCAAAATCTTCTATGAAGTATTTGGAGGAGGAACCCGCCTTGCAATGCCGAAGACAATCTGCGCGCCGGACTCGTCGTCATTGAAGCCTGGTTCAGGGGCTACTGAGGGAGTCCTGGATTAGGGGGTGTTTAGATAGCCGGACTATACCTTCGGCCGGACTCCCGGACTATGAAGATACAAGATTGAAGACTTTGTCCCGTGTCTGGAAGGGACTTTCCTTGGCGTGGAAGGCAAGCTTGGCGATACGGATATGTAGATCTCCTACCATTGTAACCGACTTTGTGTAACCCTAACCCTCTCCGGTGTCTATATAAACCAGAGGGTTTTAGTCCATAGGACAACATATAGAACAACAATCATACCATAGGCTAGCTTCTAGGGTTTAGCCTCTCCGATCTCGTGGTAGATCTACTCTTGTACTACCCATATCATCAATATTAATCAAGCAGGACGTAGGGTTTTACCTCCATCGAGAGGGCCCGAACCTGGGTAAAACTTCGTGTCCCCTGCCTCTTGTTACCATCCGGCCTAGACGCACAGTTCGGGACCCCCTACCCGAGATCCGCCGGTTTTGACACCGACACCCTCCTTTCCACTAAAGCCCATTAAGGCCCATATACCGCCCGGGGGGTTCCGATAACCTCTCGGTGCTCCGGTATTATCCCGATCTCACCCGGAACCATTCTGGTATCCAAATATAGTCGTCCAATATATCGATCTTTACGTCTCGGACATTTAGAGACTCCTCGTCATGTCCGTGATCACATCCGGGACTATGAACTACCTTCAGTACATCAAAAACCATAAACTCATAATATAACCGTCATCGAACTTTAAGCGTGCGGACCTTACAGGTTCGAGAACTATGTAGACATGACCGAGACACGTCTCTGATCAGTAACCAATAGCGGAACCTGGATGCTCATATTGTCTCCTACATATTCTACGAAGATCTTTATCGGTCAAACCGCATAACAACATATGTTGTTCCTTTTGTCATCGGTATGTTACTTGCCCGAGATTCGATCGTCGGTATCTCAATACCTAGTTCAATCTCGTTACCGGAAAGTCTCTTTACTCATTCCGTAACACATCATCCCACAACTAACTCATTAGTTGCAATGCTTGCAAGGCTTAAGTGATGTGTATTACTGAGTGGGCCTAGAGATACCTCTCCGACAATCGGAGTGACAAATTCTAATCTCGAAATACACCAACCCAACAAGTATCTTCGGAGACACCTGTAGAGCACCTTTATAATCACCCAGTTGCGTTGTGACGTTTGGTAGAACACAAAGTGTTCCTCCGGTAAATGGGAGTTGCATAATCTCATAGTCATAGGAACATGTATAAGTCATGAAGAAAGCAATAGCAACAAACTAAACGATCAAGTGCTAACCTAACGGAATGGGTCAAGTCAACCACATCATTCTCCTAATGGTGTGATCCCGTTAATCAAATGACAACTCTTTGTCAATGGCTAGGAAACATAACCATCTTTGATCAACGAGCTAGTCAAGTAGAGGCATACTAGTGACGCTCTGTTTGTCTATGTATTCACACATGTATCATGTTTCCGGTTAATACAATTCTAGCATGAATAATAAACATTTATCATGATATAAGGAAATAAACAATAACTTTATTATTGCCTCTAGGGCATATTTCCTTCAGTCTCCCACTTGCACTAGAGTCAATAATCTAGATTACACAGTAATGATTCTAACACCCATGGAGCCTTGGTGTTGATCATGTTTTGCTCGGGGAAGAGGCTTAGTCAACGGGTCTGCAACATTCAGATCCGTATGTATCTTGCAAATCTCTATGTCTCCCACCTGGACTTGGTCCTGGATGGAGTTGAAGCATCTTTTGATGTGCTTGGTTCTCTTGTGAAATCTGGATTCCTTTGCCAAAGCAATAACACCAGTATTGTCACAAAAGATTTTCATTGGACCCAATGCACTAGGTATGACACCTAGATCGGATATGAACTCCTTCATCTAGACTCCTTCATTTGCTGCTTCCGAAGCAGTTATGTATTCCGCTTCACATGTAGATCCCGTTATGACGCTTTGTTTAGAACCGCACCAACTGACAGCTCCACCGTTTAATAAAAACACGTATCCGGTTTGCGATTTAGAATCGTCCGGATCAGTGTCAAAGCTTGCATCGACGTAACCATTTACGACGAGCTCTTTGTCACCTCCATAAACAAGAAACATATCCTTCGTCCTTTTTAGGTATTTCAGGATGTTCTTGACCACTGTCCAGTGATCCACTCCTGGATTACTTTGGTACCTCCCTGCTAAATTAATAGCAAGGCACACATCAGGTCTGGTACACAACATTGCATACATGATAGAGCCTATGGCTGAAGCATAGGGAACGTCTTTCATTTTTTCTCTATCTTCTGCAGTGGTCGGGCATTGAGTCTTACTCAACTTCACACATTGTAACACAGGCAAGAACCCTTTCCTTGCTTGATCCATTTTGAACTTCTTCAAAACTTTGTCAAGGTATGTGCTTTGTGAAAGTCCAATTAAGCGTCTCGATCTATCTCTATAGATCTTGATGCCCAATATATAAGCAGCTTCACCGAGGTCTTTCATTGAAAACTCTTATTCAAATATCCTTTTATGCTATCTGGAAATTCTATATCATTTCCAATCAACAATATGTCATCCACATATAATATCAGAAATGCTACAGAGCTCCCACTCACTTTCTTGTAAATACAGGCTTCTCCAAAAGTCTGTATAAAACCATATGCTTTGATCACACTAACAAAACGTTTTTTCCAACTCCGAGAGGCTTGCACCAGTCCATAAATGGATCGCTGGAGCTTGCATACTTTGTTAGCTCCCTTTAGATTGACAAAACCTTCCGGTTGCATCATATACAACTCTTCTTCCAGAAATCCATTCAGGAATGCAGTTTTGACATCCATTTGCCAAATTTCATAATCATAAAATGCGGCAATTGCTAACATGATTCGGACAGACTTAAGCATCGCTACGGGTGAGAAGGTCTCATTGTAGTCAATCCCTTGAACTTGTCGAAAACCTTTTGCAACAAGTCGAGCTTTATAGACGGTAACATTACCATCAGCATTTGTCTTCTTCTTGAAGATCCATTTATTCTCGATGGCTTGACGATCATTGGGCAAGTCAACCAAAGTCCACACTTTGTTCTCATACATGGATCCCATCTCAGATTTCATGGCCTCAAGCCATTTTGCGGAATCTGGGCTCACCATCGCTTCTTCATAGTTCATAGGTTCGTCATGGTCTAGCAACATAACCTCCAGAACAGGATTACCGTACCACTCTGGTGCGGATCTTAATCTGGTTGACCTATGAGGTTCAGTAACAACTTGATCTGATGTTTCATGATCATCATCATTAACTTCCTCACTAATTGGTGTAGACGTCACAGGAACCGGTTTCTGTGATGAAATACTTTCCAATAAGGGAGCAGGTACTGTTACCTCATCAAGTTCTACTTTCCTCCCACTCACTTCTTTCGAGAGAAACTCCTTCTCTAAAAAGGATCCATTCTTAGCAACGAATGTCTTGCCCTCGGATTTGTGATAGAAGGTGTACCCAATTGTTTCTTTTGGGTATCCTATGAAAACACATTTCTCCGGTTTGGGTTCGAGCTTATCAGGTTGAACCTTTTTCACATAAGCATCGCAGCCCCAAACTTTAAGAAACGACAACTTTGGTTTCTTGCCAAACCATAGTTCATAAGGTGTCGTCTCAACGGACTTTGATGGTGCCCTATTTAATGTGAATGTGGTCGTCTCTAAAGCATAACCCCAAAATGATAGCGATAAATCAGTAAGAGACATCATAGATCGCACCGTATCTAGTAAAGTACGATCATGACATTCGGACACACCATTACGCTGTGGTGTTCCGGGTAGCGTGAGTTGCGAAACTATGCCGCATTGTTTCAAATGTAGACCAAACTCGTAACTCAAATATTCTCCTCCACGATCAGATCGTAGAAACTTTATTTTCTTGTTATGATGATTTTCAACTTCACTCTGAAATTATTTGAACTTTTCAAATGTTTCAGACTTATGTTTCATTAAGTAGCTATACCCATATCTGCTTAAATCATCTGTGAAGGTGAGAAAATAACGATACCTGCCGCGAGCCTCAACATTCATTGGTCCACATACATCAGTATGTATGATCTCCAACAAATCAGTTGCTCGCTCCATAGTTCCGGAGAACGGTGTTTTAGTCATCTTGCCCATGAGTCATGGTTCGCAAGTACCAAGTGATTCCAAAAGTCCATCAGTATGGAGTTTCTTCATGCACTTTATACCAATATGACCCAAACGGCAGTGCCACAAATAAGTTGCACTATCATTATCAACTCTGCATCTTTTGACTTCAACATTATTAATATGTGTATCACTACTATCGAGATACATCAAAAATAGACCACTCTTTAAGGGTGCATGACCATAAAAGATATTACTCATATAAATAGAACAACTATTATTCCCAGATTTAAATGAATAACCGTCTCACATTAAACAAGATCTAGATATAATGTTCATGCTCAATGTTGGCACCAAATAACAATTATTTAGGTCTAAAATTAATCCCGAAGGTAGATGTAGAGGTAGCGTGCCGACGGTGATCACATCGACTTTGGAACCATTTCCCACGCGCATCGTCACCTCGTCCTTAGCAAGTGTTCGCTTAATCCGTAGTCCCTGTTTCGAGTTGCAAATATTAGCAACAGAACCAGTATCAAATACTCAGGTGCTACTGCGAGCTTTGGTAAGGTACACATCAATAACATGTATATCACATATACCTTTGTTCACCTTGCCATCCTTCTTATCCGCCAAATTCTTGGGGCAGTTCCGCTTCCAGTGACCAGTTTGTTTGCAGTAGAAGCACTCAGTCTCAGGCTTAGGTCCAGACTTAGGTTTCTCCTCCTGAGCAGCAACTTGTTTGTTGTTCTTCTTGAAGTTCCCCTTCTTCTTCCCTTTGCCCTTTTTCTTGAAACTGGCGGTCTTATTGACCATCAACACTTGATGCTCCTTTTTGATTTCTACCTCCGCGGCCTTTAGCATTGCGAAGAGCTCGGGAATTGTCTTATTCATCCCTTGCATATTATAGTTCATCACGAAGCTCTTGTAGCTTGGTGGCAGTGATTGAAGAACTCTGTCAATGACACTATCAACAGGAAGATTAACTCCCAGTTGAGTCAAGTGATTATGATACCCAGACATTTTGAGTATATGCTCACTGACAGAACTATTCTCCTCCATCTTGCAGCTATAGAACTTATTGGAGACTTCATATCTCTCAATCTGGGCATTTTCTTGAAATATTAACTTCAACTCCTGGAACATCTCATATGCTCCATGACGTTCAAAACATCGTTGGAGACCCGGTTCTAAGCCGTAAAGCATTGCACACTGAACTATCGAGTAGTCATCAGCTTTGCTCTGCCAGGTGTTCATAACTCTAGTGTCGCTCCTGCAGCAGGTTTGGCACTTAGCGGTGCTTCCAGGATGTAATTCTTCTGTGCAGCAATGATGATGACCCTCAAGTTATGGACCCAGTCCGTGTAATTGCTACCATCATCTTTCAACTTTGCTTTCTCAAGGAACGCATTAATATTCAATGGAACAACAACACGAGCCATCTATCTACAACAAACATAGACATGCAAAATACTATCAGGTACTAAGTTCATGATAAATTTAAGTTCAATTAATCATATTACTTTAGAACTCCCACTTAGACAGACATCTCTCTAATCATCTAAGTGATCACGTGATCCAAATCAACTAAACCATAATCGATCATCATGTGAAATGGAGTAGTTTTCAATGGTGAACATCATTATGTTGATCATATCTACTATATGATTCCTGCTCGACCTTTCGGTCTTAGTGTTCCGAGGCCATATCTGCATATGCTAGGCTCGCCAAGTTTAACCTGAGTATTCTACGTGTGCAAAACTGGCTTGCACCCATTGTAGATGGACATAGAGCTTATCACACCTGATCATCACGTGGTGTCTGGGCACGACGAACTTTGACAACGGTGCATACTCAGGGAGAACACTTTTATCTTAAAAATTAGTGAGAGATCATCTTATAATGCTACCGTCAATCAAAGCAAAATAAGATCCATAAAAGATAAACATCACATGCAATCAATATAAGTGATATGATATGGCCATCATCATCTTGTGCTTGTGATCTCTATCTCTGAAGCACTGTCATGATCACCATCGTCATCGGCGCGACACCTTGATCTCCATCGTAGCATCGTTGTCGTCTCGCCAACTAGTGCTTCTACGACTATCGCTACCACTTAGTGATAAAGTAAAGCAATTACAGGGCGATTGCATTGCATACAATAAAGCGACAACCATATGGCTCCTGCCAGTTGCTGATAACTCGGTTACAAAATAGGATCATCTCATACAATAAAATATAGCATCATGTCTTGACCATATCACATCACAACATGCCCTGCAAAAACAAGTTAGACGTCCTCTACTTTGTTGTTGCAAGTTTTACGTGGCTGCTATGGGCTGAGCAAGAACCGTTCTTACCTATGCATAAAAACCACAAAGATAGTTCGTCAAGTTAGTGTTGTTTTAACCTTCTTAAGGACCGGGCGTAGCCACACTCGGCTCAACTGAAGTTGGAGAAACTGACACCCGCCAGCCACCTGTGTGCAAAGCACGTCGGTAGAACCAGTCTCGCGTAAGCGTACGCGTAATGTCGGTCCGGGCCGCTTCATCGAACAATACCGCCGAACCAAAGTATGACATGCTGGTAAGCAGTATGAATTGTATCGCCCACAACTCACTTGTGTTCTACTCGTGCATATAACATCAACGCATAAAACCAGGCTTGGATGTCACTGCTGGGGAATGTAGTAATTTCAAAAAAATTCCTACGCACACGCAAGATCATGGTGATGCATAGCAACAAGAGGGGAGAGTGTGTCCACGTACCCTCGTAGAATGAAAGCGGAAGCGTTGGCACAATGCAGTTGATGTAGTCGTACGTCTTCACGATCCGACCGATCAAGTACCGAACGCACGACACCTCCGAGTTCTGCACACGTTCAACTCGATGACGTCCCTCGAACTCCGATCCAGCCGAGCTTTGAGGGAGAGTTCCGTCAGCATGACGGCATGGTGACGATGTTGATGTTCTACTATCGCAGGGCTTCGCCTAAGCACCACTACAATATTATCGAGGTGGACTATGGTGGAGAGGGGCATGATACGTCTCCAACGTATCTATAATTTTTGATTGCTCCATGCTATATTATCTACTGCTTTGGACATTATTGGTCTTTATTGTCCACATTTATATTATTTTTGGGACTAACCTATTAACCGGAGGCCCAGCCCAGAATTGTTGTTTTTTGCCTGTTTTAGGGTTTCGAAGAAAAGGAATATCAAACGGAGTCCAAACGGAATGAAACCTTCGGGAACATGATTTTCTCAACAAACAAGACCCGGGAGACTTGGACCCTTCGTCAAGACACAAAAGAGGAGGCCACGAGGTAGGGGGTGCGCCTACCCCCCCCCCCCCAGGCGTGCCCTCCACCCTCGTGGGCCCCCTGTTGCTCCACCGACGTACTCCTTCCTCCTATATATACCTACGTACCCCCAAACGATTAGATACGGAGCCAAAAACCTAATTCCACCGCCGCAACTTTCTGTATCCACGAGATCTCATCTTGGGGCCTATTCCGGAGCTCCGCCGGAGGGGGAATCGATCATGGAGGGCTTATACATCAACACCATAGCCTCTCCGATGAAGTGTGAGTAGTTCACCTCAGACCTACGGGTCCATAGTTATTATCTAGATGGCTTCTTCTCTCTTTTTGGATCTCAATACAATGTTCTCCCCCTCTATTGTGGAGAACTATTCGATGTAATCTTCTTTTTGCGGTGTGTTTGTTGAGACCGATGAATTGTGGGTTTATGATCAAGTTTATCTATGAATAATATTTGAATCTTCTCTGAATTCTTTTATGTATGATTGGTTATCTTTGCAAGTCTCTTCGAATTATCAGTTTGGTTTGGCCTACTAGATTGATCTTTCTTGCAATGGGAGCAGTGCTTAGCTTTGGGTTCAATCTTGCGGTGTCCTTTCCCAGTGACAGTAGGGGCAGCAAGGCACGTATTGTATTGTTGCCATCGAGGATAACAAGACGGGGTTTTCATCATATTGCATGAGTCTATCCCTCTACATCATGTCATCTTGCTTAAGGCGTTGCTCTGTTTTTAACTTAATACTCTAGATGCATGCTGGATAGCGGTCGATGAGTGGAGTAATAGTAGTAGATGCAGGCAGTAGAGTCGGTCTACTTGTCTCGGACGTGATGCCTATATACATGATCATACCTAGATATTCTCATAACTATGCTCAATTCTGTCAATTGCTCAACAGTAATTTGTTCACCCACCGTAGAATACTTATGCTCTCGAGAGAAGCCACTAGTGAAACCTATGGCCCCCAGGTCTATCTTCATCATATTAATCTCCTACTACTTAGTTATTTCCTTTGCTTTTTTACTTTGCCTTTATTTTACTTTGCATCTTTATCACAAAAATACCAAAAATATTATCTTATCATATCTATCAGATCTCACTCTCGTAAGTGGCCGTGTAGGGATTGACAACCCCTATTTGCGTTGGTTGCGAGGATTTATTTGTTTTGTGCAGGTACGAGGGACTCACGCGTAGCCTCCTACCGGATTGATACCTTGGTTCTCAAAAACTGAGGGAAATACTTACGCTACTTTGCTGCATCATCCCTTCCTCTTCGGGGAAACCAACGCAGTGCTCAAGAGGTAGCAGGGCACCGCACACGGCTAAAAGATCCAAGAGATCAATTGTTGTATCTATGGGGTGCCCCTCTCCTCCGTATATAAAGGAGGGGAGGAGAGAGCCGGCCAAGGGGAGGAGGCGCGCCCAAGGGGGGAGTCCTACTCCCACCGGGAGTAGGACTCCTCCTTTTCCTATTTGGAGAGGGAGAGGGAAGGAAGAGGAAGGAGGGAGGAAGGAAAGGGGGCGGCCCCCCTCCCAATTCGGATTGGGTTTGGGGGGGGCGCACCCCCTCCCATGCTCCTTTCCCCTCCTTTCCACTAAAGCCCATTAAGGCACATATACCTCCCGGGGGGTTCCGATAACCTCCCGGTGCTCCGGTATTATCCCAATCTCACCCGAAACCATTTCGGTATCCAAATATAGTCGTCCAATATATCGATCTTTACGTCTCGAACATTTCGAGACTCCTCGTCAGTCTGTGATCACATCCGGGACTCCGAACTACCTTCTGTACATCAAAAACCATAAAATCATAATATAACCGTCATTGAACTTTAAGCATGCGGACCCTACGGGTTCAAGAACTATGTAGACATGACCGAGACACGTCTCCGGTCAATAACCAAAAGCGGAACCTGGATGCTCATATTGGCTCCTACATATTCTACGAAGATCTTTATCGGTCAAACCGCATAACAGCATACATTGTTCCTTTTGTCATCGGTATGTTACTTGCCCGAGATTCGATCATCGGTATCTCAATACCTAGTTCAATCTCGTTACCGACAAGTCTCTTTACTTGTTCCGTAACACATCATCCCGCAACTAACTCATTAGTTGCAATTCTTGAAAGGCTTAAGTGATGTGTATTACCGAGTGGGCCCAGAGATACCTCTCCAACAATCGGAGTGACAAATCCTAATCTCGAAATACGCCAACCCAACAAGTACCTTCGGAGATACCTGTAGAGCACCTTTATAATCACCCAGCTACGTTGTGATGTTTGGTAGCACACAAAGTGTTCCTCCGGAAACGGGAGTTGCATAATCTCATAGTCATAGGAACATGTATAAGTCATGAAGAAAGAAATAGCAACAAACTAAATGATCAAGTGCTAAGCTAACGGAATGGGTCAAGTAAATCACATCATTCTCCTAATGATGTGATCCCGTTAATCAAATGACAACTCTTTGTCTATGGCTAGGAAACATAACCATCTTTGATCAACGAGCTAGTCAAGTAGAGGCATACTAGTGACGCTCTGTTTGTCTATGTATTCACACATGTATCATGTTTCCGGTTAATACAATTCTAGAATGAATAATAAACATTTATCATGATATAAGGAAATAAATAATAACTTTATTATTGCCTCTAGGGCATATTTCCTTAAGGCGCCCCCTTTTCCTTCTCCCTCTCCCCTTCCTTTCCCCCTTCGAGTAGGAGTAGGAAAGAGGGGAGTCCTACTCCTACTAGGAGGAGGACTCCTCCTCCTGGCGCGCCTACGGGCCCCCCTTGCTCCTTTATATACGGGGGTAGGGCACCTCTAAACACACAAGTTGATCTGTTGATCTCTCCCAGCCGTGTGCGGTGCCCCCCTCCACCATAATCCACCTCGATCATATCGTAGCGGTGCTTAGGTGAAGCCATGTGTCGGTAGCATCATCATCACCATCATCACACCAACACGACAGAACTCTCTCGTGAAGCTCCGCTGGATCGGAGTTCGTGGGACGTCATCGAGCTGAACTTGTGCTGAACTTGGAGGTGCCATGCGTTCGGTACTTGGATCGGTGGGATCGTGAAGACGTACGACTACATCAACCGCATTGTGCTAACGCTTCCGCTTTCAGTCTACGAGGGTACGTGGACACACTCTCCCCTCTCGTTGCTATGCATCACCATGATCCTGTGTGTGCGTAGGATTTTTTTAAAATTACTATGTTCCCCAACATTGGCATCTGAGCCAGGTTTATGCGTAGATGTTATATGCACGAGTAGAACACAAGTGAGTTGTGGACGATACAAGTCATATTGCTTACCAGCATGTCACACTTTGGTTTGGCGGTATTGTTGGATGAAGCGGCTGATACGTCCATTTTGCATCATGCTTTTATATCAATATTTATTGCTTTACGGGCTGTTATTACACATTATGTCACAATACTTATGCCTATTCTCTCTTATTTTATAAGGTTTACATAAAGAGGGAGAATGCCGGCAACTGGGATTCTGGCTGGAAAAGGAGCAAATATTAGAGACCTATTCTGCACAGCTCCAAAAGTCATGAAACTTCACGGGTGATGTTTTCCTAATATATAAAAATATTGAGCGCAAGAACTTCACTAGGGGGGCCACACCCTGCCCACGAGGGTCCCCCTGGTGGCCCTCCGGTGACCATCTTCTGCTATATGGACTCTTTCGATGGGAAAATAATCATAAGCCATCTTCTCGGACGAAACTCCGCCGCCACGAGGCGGAACCTTGGCGGAGCCAATCTAGGGTTCTGGCGGGGCTGTTTTGCCGGGGAAACTTCCCTCCCGAGGGGGAAATCATCACCATCGTCATCACCAACGCTCCTCTCATCGGGAGAGGGCAATCTCCATCAACATCTTCATCAGCACCATCTCATCTCAAAACCCTAGTTCATCTCTTGTATCCAATTCTTGTCTCCAAGTCCGGGATTGGTGCTAGTAGGTTGCTAGTAGTGTTAATTACTCCTTATAGTTGATGCTAGTTGGTTTAATTGGTGGAAGATCATATGTTTAGATCCTCTATGCACATTAATACCCCTCTGATTATGAACATGTTCATGCTTTGTGAGTAGTTACTTTTGTTCCTGAGGACATGGGAGAAGTCTTGCTATTAGTAGTCATGTGAATTTGGTATTCGTTCGATATTTTGGTGAGATGTATGTTGTCTCTCCTCTAGTGGTGTTATGTGAACGTCGACTACATGACACTTCACCATTATTTGGGCCTAGAGGAAGGCATTGGGAAGTAATAAGTAGATGATGGGTTGCTAGAGTGACAGAAGCTTAAACCCTAGTTTATGCGTTGCTTCGTAAGGGGCTGATTTGGATCCATATGTTTCATGCTATGGTTAGGTTTACCTTAATACTTTTGTTGTATTTGCGGATGCTTGCAATAGAGGTTAATCATAAGTGGGATGCTTGTCCAAGTAAGGGCAGCACCCAAGCACCGGTCCACCCACATACCAAATTATCAAAGTACCGAACGCGAATCATATGAGCGTGATGAAAACTAGCTTGACGATATTCCCATGTGTCCTCGAGAGTGCTTTACATCATATAACAGTTTGTCCAGGCTTGTCCTTTGCTACAAAAGGATTGGGCCACTTTTCTGCACTTTATTTACTTTTGTTACTTGTTGCTCGTTACAAATTATCTTATCACAAAACTATCTGTTACCACTTATTTCAGTACTTGCAGAGAATACCTTGCTGGAAACCGCTTATCATTTCCTTCTGCTCCTCGTTGGGTTCAACACTCTTACTTATCGAAAGGACTACGATAGATCCCCTATACTTGTGGGTCATCAAGACTCTTTTCTGGCACCGTTGCCGGGGAGTGAAGCGCCTTTGGTAGGTGGAATTTGGTAAGGAAAAATTTATATAGTGTGCTGAAATTTACTGTCACTTGTTACTATGGAAAGTAATCCTCTGAGGGGCTTGTTCGGGGTTTCTTCACCCCAACCAGTAGAGCAAAGAGTTGCTCCTCAACCTACTGAACCTACTGAAAATGAAAATGCTTGCTTTGAAATTCCTTTGGGTATGGTAGAAAAACTGCTAGCTAATCCTTTTTTAGGAGATGGAACAAAACATCCTGATGAGCATCTAATATATGTGGATGAAGTTTGTGGATTATTTAAGCTTGCAGGTGTACCCGGAGATGTTGTTAAGAAGAAGGTCTTCCCTTTATCTTTGAGGGGAGATTCATCGACATGGTATAGGCTATGTGATGATATGGAGTCTTGGAACTACAAACGATTGAAATTGGAATTTCATCAAAAGTTTTATCCTATGCATCTTGTTCATCGTGATCGCAATTATATATATAATTTTTGGTCTCGCGAAGGAGAAAGCATCGCTCAAGCTTAGGGGAGGCTTATATCAATGTTATATTCATGCCCCAATCATGAGCTCTCAAGATAAATGATTATTCAAAAATTTTATGCTCGGCTTTCTGGTAACAATCGCACCATGCTTGATACTTCTTGTGTTGGCTCTTTTATGATGAAGACTATTGAATTCAAATGGGATTTATTGGAAATAATTAAACGCAACTCTGAAGATTGGGACCTCGACAATGGTAAGAAGTCAGGTATGACACCTAGTTTTTATTATGTTAAATCTTTTATGGATACCGATATTTTTCGTAAATTTAGCACTAAATATGGACTTGGCTCTGATATAGTAGCTTCTTCTGTGAATCTTTTGATGCCTATGTTGATCTCCCCATGGAGAAGTGGTTTAAATATCATCCTCCCATAGAAGTAAAAGTAGCTGCACCTATTAAAGTTGAAGAAAACACTATCACCTATAATGATCCTATTGTTCCTACTTCTTATGTTGAGAAACCACCTTTCCCTATTAGGATAAAGGATCATGCTAAAGCTTCAACTGTGGTTCGTAAAAGCAATATTAAAACATATACACCTCCTGAGCAAGTTGAAGTTGAACCTATATTGCTATTGTTAAAGATCTCTTGTATGATAATATAGATGGGCATGTTATTTATTTCTGTAATGGAACTGCTAGAATTGCTAAACCCTGTGATATAGATAAACCTAGACCTGTGGTAGGCATGCTTGTTATTTCTGTTAAAATAGGAGATCATTGTTATCATGGCTTGTGTGATATGGGTGCTAGTGCTAGTGCAATACCTATTGACTTATACAAAGAAATTATGCATGACATTGCACCCGCTGAGTTAGAAGAAATTGATGTCACAATTAAACTTGCTAATAGAAATACTATTTCACCAATGGGAATTGTTAGAGATGTTGAAGTCTTGTGTGGGAAAACTAAATATCCTGCTGATTTTCTTGTTCTTGGTTCCGCACAAGATAGTTTTTGTCCCATTATATTTAGTAGACCCTTCTTAAATACTGTTAATGCTACCATAGATTGCAAAAGAGATGTTGTTATTGTCAGTTTAGATGATATGACTCATGAATTTAATTTTTCTAAATTTAGTAGACAACACCGTGAAGAAGAATCACCTAGTAAGGATGAAATCATTGGTCTTGATTCTATTGCCGTACCTCCTAGTGATCCTTTAGAACAATATTTGCTACACCATGAAAATGATATGTTTATGAATGAAAGAAGGGAATTAGATGAAGTATTCTTTAAACAGGAACCTATTCTGAAAAACAATTTACCTGTTGAAATCCT
This sequence comes from Triticum aestivum, assembly GCF_018294505.1. Lineage (NCBI taxonomy): Eukaryota > Viridiplantae > Streptophyta > Magnoliopsida > Poales > Poaceae > Triticum > Triticum aestivum. The sequence continues at coordinate 546,337,967 of NC_057803.1, read as the reverse complement.
AGGGGATCCTCCTCCACCCAAGGGTGATCCCGTGTTTGAGCTTAAACCGTTACTTGATACTCTTAAATATGCTTATCTTGATGAGAAAAGGATATACCCTGTTATTTTTAGTGCTAACCTTTCAGCACACAAAGAAGAGATATTATTAAAAACTCTGAAGAAGCACCGTTCTACTATTGGGTATACTCTTGATGATCTTAAGGGCATTAGTCCCACCCTATGTCAACATAAAATTAATTTGGAAGAAGATGATAAACCAGTTCGTGATCATCAACGCCGCTTGAATCCTAAAATGAAAGAAGTGGTAAGAAAGGAGATACTAAAGCTCCTTGAGGCAGGTATAATTTATCCCGTTGCTGATAGTCAGTGGGTATTGTTCCTAATGATTAAGATGAATTGATTCCTCAAAGAATTATTACTGGTTATAGGATGGTAATTGATTTTCGCAAATTAAATAAGGCTACTAAAAAGGGTCATTACCCCTTACCTTTTATTGATCAAATGCTAGAAAGATTATCCAAACATACACATTTTTGCATTCTAGATGGTTATTCTGGTTTCTCTCAAATACATGTGTCAGCCAAAGATCAATCAAAGACTACTTTTACATGCCCTTTTGGTACTTTTGCTTATAGTCGTATGCCTTTTGGTTTATGTAATGCACCTGCTACCTTTCAAAGATGCATGATGGCTATATTCTCTGACTTTTGTGAAAAGATTTGTGAGGTTTTCATGGACGACTTTTCCGTCTATGGATCTTCTTTTGATGATTGCTTGAGAAATCTTGATCGAGTTTTGCAGAGATGTGAAGAAACTAATCTTGTCTTGAATTGGGAAAAGTGCCACTTTATGGTTAATGAAGGTATTGTCTTGGGGCATAAAGTTTCTGAAAGAGGTATTGAAGTTGATAAAGCCAAGGTTGATGCTATTGAAAAGATGCCATGTCCCAAGGACATCGAAGGTATAAGAAGTTTCCTTGGTCATGCTGGTTTTTATAGGAGGTTCATCAAGGACTCCTCAAAAATATCTCGACCTCTGACTAATTTATTACAAAAAGATATACCATTTGTCTTTGATGATGATTGTGTAGAAGCATTTGAAATACTTAAGAAAGCATTGATCTCTGCACCTATTGTTCAGCCACCTGATTGGAATTTACCCTTTGAAATTATGTGTGATGCTAGTGATTATGCTGTAGGTGATGTTCTAGGACAAAGAGTTGATAAGAAACTAAATGTTATTCAATATGCTAGTAAAAATCTAGACAATTCTCAAAGAAATTACGCTACTGCTGAAAAAGAATTCTTAGCAGTTGTATTTGCTTGTGATAAGTTTAGACCTTATAGTGTTGATTCTAAAGTAACTATTCACACTGATCATGCTGCTATTAAATATCTTATGGAAAATAAAGATGCTAAACCTAGACTTATTAGATGGGTTCTCTTGCTACAAGAATTTGATTTACATATTGTTGATAGAAAAGGAGCTGAGAACCCCGTTGCAGACAACTTGTCTAGGTTAGAAAATGTGCTTAATGACCCACTACCTATTGATGATAGCTTTCCTGATGAGCAACTAAATGTCATAAATACTTCTCATACTGCTCCATGGTATGTTGATTATGCTAATTACATTGTTGCTAAGTTTATACCACCTAGTTTCACATACCAGCAAAAGAAAAAGTTCTTCTATGATTTGAGGCATTACTTTTGGGATGACCCACATATTTATAAAGGAGTAGATGGTATTATTAGACGTTGTGTACATGAGCATGAACAGGAACAGATCATACGCAAGTGTCACTCCGAAGCTTATGGAGGACACCATGCTGGAGATAGAACTGCACATAAGGTACTGCAATCTGGTTTTTATTGTCCTACTCTCTTCAAGGATGCCCATAAGTTGTCTTATCTTGTGATGAATGTCAAAGAATTGGTAATATTAGTAGACATCAAGAAATGCCTATGAACTATTCACTTGTTATTGAACCATTTGACGTTTGGGGCTTTGACTATATGGGACCTTTTCCTTCCTCTAATGGTTATACACATATTTTAGTTGTTGTTGATTACGTTACTAAGTGGGTAGAAGCTATTCCAACTAGTAGTGTTGATCATAACACTTCTATTAAAATGCTTAAAGAAGTTATTTTTCCAAGCTTTGGAGTCCCTAGATATTTAATGACTGATGGTGGCTCACATTTTATTCATGGTGCTTTCCGTAAAATGCTTGCTAAATATGATGTTAATCATAGAATTGCATCTCCTTATCACCCTCAGTCTAGTGGTCAAGTAGAATTGAGTAATAGAGAACTCAAATTAATTTTGCAAAAGACTATTAATAGGTCCAGAAAGAATTGGTCCAAGAAACTAGATGATGCATTATTGGCCTATAGAACTGCATATAAAAATACTATGGGTATGTCTCCGTATAAAATGGTATATGGAAAAGCATGTCACTTGCCTCTCGAACTAGAACACAAGGCTTATTGGGCTATTAAAGAACTTAATTATGATTTTAAACTTGCCGGTGAGAAGAGGTTATTTGATATTAGCTCACTTGATGAATGGAGAACTCAAGGCTATGAAAATGCCAAGTTGTTTAAAGAAAAAGTTAAAAGATGGCATGACAAAAGGATACAAAAGCGTGAGTTTAATGTAGGTGATTATGTATTGCTATACAACTCTCATTTAATATTTTTTACAGGAAAACTTCTCTCTAAATGGGAAGCCCCTTACGTTATCGAGGAGGTCTATCGTTCCGGTGCCATAAAAATCAACAACTTCGAAGGCACAAATCCTAAGGTGGTGAACGGTCAAAGAATCAAACACTATATCTCAGGTAATCCCATAAATGTTGAAACCAATGTTATTGAAACCGTAACCCCGGAGGAGTACATAAAGGACACTTTCCGAAACGTTTCAGACTCCGAAAAGGAATAGGTATGTGGTACGGTAAGTAAACCGACTCCAAAACAGTTTTTAAGGCAATATTTCTTTATTTTGGAATATTTAGAAAAATAGAAAAATAAGCAGCAGTCTGGAAAGGACACGAGGGCCCCACGAGGGTGGAGGGCGCGCCCTACCCTATTGGGCGCGCCCCCTACCTCGTGGGCACCTCATGTGCTCTCCGGACTCCGTTTTCTTATAGGACGCGTATTTTGGTCGGTAAAAATTCATTATATAACCTCCCGGGGGTTTTGACTCACGTATCACGCAAAAATCTCCTGTCTTTGTTTCGAGCTGTTTTTCTGACAGATCTAGGTTATCATGACGTCTCCAAGTGCCATCAAGGACAAGTTCTTTGAGAAGGTCATCAACCCTTACCTCGCGGAGGTGCAGCGAAACCCTCAAACCATTGAGATGCGTGATGGGTTGCTGCACATCCGTGATGCTGAGGGACTGAAGGGGACCGGAAGCGTAGAGACGAGGCTCGAAGCAATAGAGCAACAAGTTTTCAAGTGTCAGGGGATGGTGGAGCGTGGACTCAACTCCAACCACATGATGATCGCAGAACTCACCAACAAACACAAGCTGGATGCTGACAACATCGGGGAGACCATCTTCAAGCTTCACGAGAAAATTTAGCACCTTCAAGCTCAGATCTATGACCTGCAAAACCAAAACTGTGAGTATGAATATAGATTCAAAAGGATGAGTTTGGCTACAGATTTGAGGATCCCGGAGACTCGGTCATCCTTCTATGATGGTGAGCCTATGCCTTGGAAGAAGGACGACAAGCCTACACCATCAACAAAATCACCACCGTCTCCACCAACAAAGAAGAATTGAGTATCTGGTATGGGCACGCCACTTGGCAACTACCAAGCTTGGGGGAGTGCCCCGGTATCGTATCACCATCACTTTTTATCTTTATCGTTTTTCTTAGTTCGATCCTTTTGGTAATATCTTGATCTAGTAGAATAAAAGTTCTTAGTATGATCAAGTTGTGAGTTTTGTTTTATTATCCTTCTATGTAATCGAGTCCGTGAGCTATATAATAAAGATTAGTGTTGAGTCAAGGTCTTGATTATTTTTGCCATGATCCCAAGTGAATAAAAGAAAAGAGAAAGAAATAAAAAGAAACAAAGAGATCATGTGACTCTTATGGAGAGTAATGAGCTCACATAGAAAGAGTATGATAAATAAAAGTTATTGAGGGTTGACAAACATAGTTTTGGTCATCGTTGCAATTAATAGAAAGTAATAAAGAAAGAGAAGTCTTCACATATAAATATACTATCTTGGACATCTTTTATGATTGTGAGCACTCATTAAAATATGACATGCTAAAGAGTTGATATTGGACAAGGAAGACAACGCAATGGGTTATGCTTTCTTACATCTGCGATAAATTATATTGTCTTGGATCCTCCAACATGTTGAGCTTGCCTTTCTCCCTCATGCTAGCCAAATTCATCACACCAAGTAGAGATACTACTTGTGCTTCCAAATACCCTTAAACCAGTTTTGCCATGAGAGTCCACCATACCTACCCATGGATTGAGTAAGATCCATCAAGTAAGTTGTCATCGGTGCAAGCAATAAAAAATGCTCTCTAAATATGTATGATTGATTGGTGTGGAAGAAATAAGCTTTATACGATCGTGTGATATGGAAGTAATAAAAGCGATAGACTGCATAATAAAGGCCCATATCACAAGTGGTAATATAAAGTGACGTTCTTTCGCATTAGGATTTTGTGCATCCAACCATAAAAGCGCATGACAACCTCTACTTCCCTCTGCGAAGGGCCTATCTTTTACTTTTATCTCCTATACTGCAAAAGAGTCAAGGTGATCTTCACCCTTCCTTTTTACATTTTATCCTTTGGCAAGCACAATATGTTGGAAAGATCCTGGTATATATGGCTAATTGGATGTGGGTTTTCATGAACTATTACTGTTGACATTACCCTTGAGGTAAAACGTTGGGAGGAAAAACTATAAGCCCCTATCTTTCTCTGTGTCCGATTAAAACTCCATACCCATAATATTGCGTGAGTGTCAGCAATTGTGAAAGACTATATGATAGTTGAGTAAGTGGACTTGCTGAAAAGCTCTTATACATTGACTCTTTCCTATGTTATGATAAATTGCAATTGCTTCAATGACTGAGATTATAGTTTGTTAGTTTTCAATGAAGTTTACGATTCATACTTGATATTGTGATTGAATTATTACTCTAGCATAAGATATCATATGAAAACAATTATATAAGTTGCTTCTCTAAGAATGATCATGATGCCCTCATGTCCGTATTTTATTTTTATCGACAAGTTCATCTCTAAGCATGCAAACATATTTTTCGATTTCGGCTTTTCACTTAAGGACAAGCGAGGTCTAAGCTTGGGGGAGTTGATACGTCCATTTTGCATCATGCTTTTATATCAATAATTATTGCATTATGGGTTGTTATTACACATTATGTCACAATACTTATGCCTATTCTCTCTTATTTTACAAGGTTTACATAAAGAGGGAGAATGCCGGCAGCTGGGATTCTGGTTGGAAAAGGAGCAAATATTAGAGACCTATTCTGCACAGCTCCAAAAGTCGTGAAACTTCACGGATGATGTTTTCCAAATATATAAAAAACATTGAGTGCAAGAACTTCACCAGGGGGGCCACACCCTGCCCACGAGGGTGGGGGGCATGCCACACTACCTTGTGGGCCCCCTGGTGTCCCTCCGGTGACCATCTTCTGCTATATGGACTCTTTCGATGGGAAAATAATCATAAGCCATCTTCTCGGACGAAACTCCGCCGCCACAAGGCGGAACCTTGGCGGAGCCAATCTAGGGTTCTGGCAAGGCAGTTCTGCCGAGGAAACTTCCCTCCTGTAGGGGGAAATCATCACCATCGTCATCACCAACGCTCCTCTCATCGGGAGAGGGCAATCTCCATCAACATCTTCATCAGCACCATCTCATCGCAAAACCCTAGTTCATCTCTTGTATCCAATTCTTGTCTCCAAGTCCGGGATTGGTGCTAGTAGGTTGCTAGTAGTGTTAATTACTCCTTATAGTTGATGCTAGTTGGTTTAATTGGTGGAAGATCATATGTTCAGATCCTATATGCACATTAATACCCCTCTGATTATGAATAGGTTTATGCTTTGTGAGTAGTTACTTTTGTTCCTGAGGACATGGGAGAAGTCTTGCTATTAGTAGCCATGTGAATTTGGTATTTGTTCGATATTTTGATGAGATGTATGTTGTCTCTCCTCTAGTGGTGTTATGTGAATGTCGACTACATGACACTTCACCATTATTTGGGCCTATAGGAAGGCATTGGGAATTAATAAGTAGATGATGGGTTGCTAGAGTGACAGAAGCTTAAACCCTAGTTTATGCGTTGCTTCGTAAGGGGTTGATTTGGATCCATATGTTTCATGCTATGGTTAGGTTTACCTTAATACTTTTGTTGTATTTGCGGATTCTTGCAATAGAGGTTAATCATAAGTGGGATGCTTGTCCAAGTAAGGGCAGCACCCAAGCACCGGTCAACCCACATACCAAAGTATCAAAGTACCAAACGCGAATCATATGAGCGTGATGAAAACTAGCTTGACAATATTCCCATGTGTCCTCGGGAGCGCTTTACATCATATAAGAGTTTGTCCAGGCTTGTCCTTTGCTATAAAAGGATTGGGCCACTTTTCTGCACTTTATTTACTTTTGTTACTTGTTGCTCGTTACAAATTATCTTATCACAAAACTATCTATTACCACTTATTTCAGTACTTGCAGAGAATACCTTGCTGGAAACCGCTTATCATTTCCTTCTGCTCCTTGTTGGGTTCGACACTCTTACTTATCGAAAGGACTACGATAGATCCCCTATACTTGTGGGTCATCAGCGGCCCGGACCGACATTACGCGTATGCTTACGCGAGACTGGTTCTACCGACGTGCTTTGCACACAGGTGGCTGGCGGGTGTCAGTTTCTCCAACTTTAGTTGAATCGAGTGTGGCTACGCCCGATCCTTGAGAAGGTTAAAACATCACTAACTTGACAAACTATCGTTGTGGCTTTGATGCGTAGGTAAGAACGATTCTTGCTCAGCCCGTAGCAGCCACATAAAACTTGCAACAACAAAGTAGAGGACGTCTAACTTGTTTTTGCAGGGCATGTTGTGATGTGATATGGTCAAGACATGATGCTATATTTTATTGTATGAGATGATCATGTTTTATAACCGAGTTATCGGTAACTGGCAGGAGCCATATGGTTGTCACTTTATTGTATGCAATGCAATCGCCCTATAATGGCTTCACTTTATCATTAAGCGGTAGCGATAGTCGTAGAAGCAATATTTGGCGAGACGACAACGATGCTACGATGGAGATCAAGGTGTCATGCCGGTGACTGCTACCTCTTGAGCACTGCGTTGGTTTTCCCTTGAAGAGGAAAGGGTGATGCAGTAAAGTAGCGTAAGTATTTCCCTCGGTTTTTGAGAACCAAGGTATCAATTCAGTAGGAGATCACGCTCGAGTCCCACGCACCTACACAAACAAATAAGAACCTCACAACCAACGTGATAAAGGGGTTGTCTCACGCACCTTCACGGTCACTTACGAGAGTGAGATCTGGTAGATATGATAAGATAATATTTTTGGTATTTTTATGATAAAGAGAAATAAAGATGCAAAGTAAAATAAACGGCAATAGAAATAGCTAAGTGCTGGAAGATTAATATGATGGAAGATAGACCCGGGGCCATAGGTTTCACTAATGGCTTCTCTCAAGAGCATAAGTATTACGGTGGGTAAACGAATTACTGTCGATCAATTGATAGAATTGAGCATAGTTATGAGAATATCTAGGTATGATCATGTATATAGGCATCACGTCCGCGACAAGTAGACCGAAATAATTCTGCATCTACTACTATTACTCCACACATCGACCGCTATCCAGCATGCATCTAGAGTATTAAGTTCATAAGAATAGAGTAATGCTTTAAGTAAGATGACATGATGTAGAGGGATAAACTCATGCAATATGATATAAACCCCATCTTTTTATCCTCCATGGCAAAAATACAATACGTGCCTTGCTTCCCCTGCTGTCACTGGGAAAGGACACCGCAAGATTGAACCCAAAGCTAAGCACTTCTCCCATTGCAAGAAAGATCAATCTAGTAGGCCAAAGCAAACTGATAATTTGAAGAGACTTGCAAAGATAAACCAATCATACATAAAAGAATTCAGAGGAGATTCCAATATTGCTCATAGATAATCTGGATCATAAACCCACAATTCATCGGATCTCGACAAACACACCGCAAAAGAAGATTACATCAAATAGATCTCCAAGAGAATCGAGGAGAACTTTGTATTGAGATCCAAAGAGAGAGAGGAAGGCATCTAGCTACTAGCTTAGACCCGAAGGTCTAAAGTAAACTACTCACACATCATCGGAGAGGCCATGGAGTTGATGTAGAGGCCCTCCGTGATCAATGCCCCCTCCGGCGGAGCTCCGGAAAAGGCCGCAAGATGGGATCTCTTGGGTACAGAAGGTTGCGGCAGTGGAATTAGGTTTTCGTGGTGCTCCTGGATGTTTGCGGGGTACGTGGACTTATATAGGAGGAAGAAGTAGGTCGGTGGAGCAACGAGGGGCCCACGAGGGTGGAGGGCGCGCCCAGGGGGTGGGCGCGCCCCCCTGCCTCGTGGCCTCCTTGATTGTTTCTTGACTCCCACTCCAAGTCTCCTAGATCACGTTTGTTGATAAAATCACGTTCCCGAAGGTTTTATTCCGTTTGGACTTCGTTTGATATTCCTTTTCTGCGAAACACTGAAATAGGCAAAAAAAATAGCAATTTGGGATGGGCCTTCGGTTAATAGGTTAGTCCCAAAAATGATATAAAAGTGTAAAATAAAGCCCATTAACATCCAAAACATACAATATAATAGCATGGAGCAATCAAAAATTATAGATACATTGGAGACGTATCAAGCATCCCCAAGCTTAATTCCTGCTCGTCCTCGAGTAGGTAAATGATAAAAGAAGAATTTTTGATGTGGAATGCTTTCTAACATATTTCTCAATGTATTTTTTCTTTATTGTGGCATGAATGTTCAGATCCGAAAGATTCAAGATAAAAGTTTAATATTGGCATAGAAATAATAATACTTCAAGCATACTAACTAAGCAATCATGTCTTCTCAAAATAACATGGTGAAAGAAAGTTATCCCTACAAAATCATATAGTCTGGCTATGCTTTATCTTCACCACACAAAATATTTAAATCATGCACAACCCCGATGACAAGCCAAGCAATTGTTTCATACTTTTGATGTTCTCAAACTTTTTCAATCTTCACACAATATATGAGCGTGAGCCATGGATATAGCACTATATGTGGAATAGAATGGTGGTTGTGGAGAAGACAAAAAAGGAGAAGATAGTCTCACATCAACTAGGCGTATCAACGGGCTATGGAGATGCCCATCAATAGATATCGATGTGAGTGAGTAGGGATTGCCATGCAACAGATGCACTAGAGCTATAAGTATATGAAAGCTCAACAAAAGAAACTAAGTGGGTGTGCATCCAACTCGCTTGCTCATGAAGACCTAGGGCATTTTGAGGAAGCCCATCATTGGAATATACAAGCCAAATTCTATAATGAACAATTCCCACAAGTATATGAAAGTGATATCATAATAGACTCTCTATCATGAAGATCATGGTGCTACTTTGAAGCACAAGTGTGGAAAAAGATAGTAGCATTGTCCCTTCTCTCTTTTCTCTCATTTTTTTATTTGGGCCTTTTCTCTTTTTTTGGCCTCTTTTTTTCTTTTTTTCGTCCGGAGTCTCATCCCGACTTGTGGGGGAATCATAGTCTCCATCATCCTTTCCTCACTGGGACAATGCTCTAATAATGATGATCATCACACTTTAATTTACTTACAACTCAAGAATTACAACTCAATACTTAGAAAAAAAATATGACTCTATGTGAATGCCTCCGGCGGTGTACCGGGATGTGCAATGATGCATGAGTGACATGTATGAAGAATTATGAATGGTGGCTTTGCCACAAATACGATGTCAACTACATGATCATGCAAGCAATATGACAATGATGAAGCGTGGCATAATAATGGAACAGTGCAAAGTTGCATGGCAATATATCTCAGAATGGCTATGGAAATGCCATAATAGGTAGGTATGGTGGCTGTCTTGAGGAAGGTATATGGTGGGTTTATGGTATCGGCGAAAGTTGTGCGATATTAGAGAGGCTAGAAATGGTGGAAGGGTGAGAGTGCGTATAATCCATGGACTCAACATTAGTCATAAAGAACTCACATACTTATTGCAAAAATCTATTAGTTATCGAAACAAAGTATTATGTGCATGCTCCTAGGGGGATAGATTGGTAGGAAAAGACCATCGCTCGTCCCTGAATGCCACTCATCAGGAAGACAATCAATAAATAAATCATGCTTCGACTTCATCACATAACGGTTCACCATACGTGCATGCTATGGGAATCACAAACTTCAACACAAGTATTTCTCAAATTCACAGCTACTCAACTAGCATGACTCTAATATCGCCATCTCCATATCTCAAAACAATTATCAAGTATCAAACTTCTCATAGTATTCAATGCACTTCTATAGAAGTTTTTATATTATTCCTAAAAGCAAATTTCCATGTTGTTCTAAAGGACTATCAAAATAATATAAGTGAAGCATGAGAGATCAATAGTTTCTATAAAACAAATCCACCACCGTGCTCTAAAAGATATAAGTGAAGCACTAGAGCAAAAACTATACAGCTCAAAAGATATAAGTGAAGCACATAGAGTATTCTAATAAATTTCAAATCATGTGAGTCTCTCTCAAAATGTGTGTACAGCAAGGATGATTGTGGTAAACTAAAAAGCAAAGACTCAAATCATACAAGACACTCCAAGCAAAACACCTATCATGTGGTGAATAAAAATATAGCTCCAAGTAAAGTTACCGATGGACGAAGATCGAAAGAGGGGATGCCTTCCGGGGCATCCCCAAGCTTAGGCTTTTTGGTGTCCTTGAATTTTACCGTGGGGTGCCATGGGAATCCCCAAGCTTAGGCTCTTGCCACTCCTTGTTCCATAATCCATCAAATCTTTACCCAAAACTTGAAAACTTCACAACACAAAACTCAAAATAGAAAATCTCATGAGCTCCGTTAGCGAAAGAAAAGAAAACACCACTTCAAGGTACTGTAGTGAACTCACTATTTATTTATATTGGTGTTAAATCTACTGTATTCCAACTTCTCTATGGTTTATAAGCTCTTTTACTAGCCATAGATTCATCAAAATAAGCAAACAACACACGAAAAACAGAATCCGTCAAAAACAGAACAGCCTGTAGTAATCTGTAGGTTTCGACCACTTCTGGAATCCCAAAAATTCTAAAATAAATTTCTCGACGTGAATAATTTATCTATTAATCATCTGAAAAAATAATTAACTAAATATCACTCTCCAAGTAAAAATGGCAGCAATTCTCGTGAGCACTAAAGTTTCTGTTTTTTACAGCAAGATCAAAAAGACTATCCCCAAGTCTTCCCAGCGGCTCTACTTGGCACAAACGCTAATTAAACACAAAAAAACACAACCAGAACAGAGGCTATATAAATTATTTATTAATAAACAGGAGCAAAAAGTAAGGAATGAAAATAAAATTGGGTTGCCTCCCAACAAGCGCTATCGTTTAACGCCCCTAGCTAGGCATAAAAGCAAGGATAAATCTAGGTATTGCCATCTTTGGTGGGCAATTATTCAATAAGACACCTATAACCCCTAGGTGTTTCTTTCTTTTTATTAATTATCAAACTCCTAGGCACAAAATCAAGAAAATCATTTGTAGCAAACGGTTCCTTAATGATAGCAAAAAGATTGGGATGAACACTTATTGATTATAAATCCGCGGTTTCCTTACTAGAGGATTCACCCTTATTTTTAGGAACATAAACAAGCTTGGCAATTTGGGTAGGAGGATTTGGAGTATTTTTGACAGAACAAAAAGTGGACCCCAAGTTGGTGATAATTCCCTCAAGTTTATCGATTCTAGTAGAATCTTGATCTATTCTTTCATTAACTATGGGTTCTTTTTCCTTAAAACTTTTCAGAGTAACTCCCACCTTAGATCCATATTGGGTAATTTGGTTGTGGATCTTTTTATCCAAATTCTCAATCAACTCTACAGTAGCAACTTTATTCTCAATAATTTTAAGCCTTTGCATCACATGTTCCAAAGTTAACATAGTTCCATTAACCAAAAGAGGTGGTGAGCAAAACAAATCTATCATAGAGTTATAAGAATCAAAAGTATGGCTACTGTCGGTGTCAAAACCGGCGGATCTCGGGTAGGGGGTCCCGAACTATGCGTCTAGGCCGGATGGTAACAGGAGGCAGGGGACACAATGTTTTACCCAGGTTCGGGCCCTCTTGATGGAGGTAAAACCCTACGTCCTGCTTGATTAATATTGATGATATGGGTAGTACAAGAGTATATCTACCACGAGATCAGAGAGGCTAAACCCTAGAAGCTAGCCTATGGTATGATTGTATGTTGTAGTTGTCGTGTCCTACAGACTAAAACTCTCCGGTTTATATAGACACCGGAGAGGGTTAGGGTTACACAAGGTCGGTTACAAAGGAGGAGATATCCATATCCGTATTGCCTAGCTTGCCTTCCACGCCAAGTAGAGTCCCATCCGGACACGAGACGAAGTCTTCAATCTTGTATCTTCATAGTCCAACAGTTCGGCCAAAGGATATAGTACGGCTGTCCGGAGACCCCCTAATCCAGGACTCCCTCAGTAGCCCCTGGACCAGGCTTCAATGACGATGAGTCCGGCGCACAGTATTGTCTTCGGCATTGCAAGGCGGGTTCCTTCTCCGAATACATCACAGAAGAATTTGAATACAAGGATAGTGTCTGACCCTACAACATAAGTTCTACGTACCACCGTAGAGAGAATAATATTTCAGCAAATCTAATTTGCTGACTTGTTTTGGCAACACGACATTATGCCATGGCCCGGTGATTATTCGAACCGTTTCCTTTAACTAGCCCTGCACATTCGAGGCAGTTTTTTGACACGTCTTGTCAAAGCAGAGATCGTGTCCCCTTATTACGGGATTCTCATCAATACGGGCATGGGTAACCCAACCGCGCCATCGATTACGGCACTTGGGGGATAAGAGAGTTTTACCAGGCTAGTGGGGGGCGCATAGTTTCGTCCGCCCATATAAAGGGATAAGGATTCACCTTTTCATCCACGCCTTCTTCCTCCTTTGCTCATCCATTTTCGCACACTCGAGCTCTAGCGCCCAAGTCCGCACTTCCCACCTCAACCTTCTCCAACCATGTCCAGAGCGGGAGGCGGGTGGATGGTCTCCTCCGCCATGGAGGGAGACATCAAGAAGCTGAGGAGAGCCGGATACCTGCCCGACGACATCGCGCACCGGCTCCCAGATGAGGGGCGGCTCATCCCCACCCCCAGGACCCATGAGAGGGTAGTGTTCCTCACCCATTTCCTTCGCGGACTGGGATTCCCTCTCCACCCATTCATCCGAGGGCTCATGTTCTATTACGGCCTGGATTTTCACGATCTGGCCCCGAACTTCATCCTCAACATCTCGGTGTTTATCGCTGTGTGCGAGGCCTTCCTCCGCATCAAGCCCCACTTCGGTTTATGGCTGAAGATCTTCAATGTCAAGCCGAAGGTTGTGGGCAGCTGCCAGGCGGAGTGCGGAAGCGCCATGGTGGGCAAGATGCCCAACGTTACATGGCTCGAGGGCTCCTTTGTGGAAACCATAAAGGGGTGGCAATCGGGGTGGTTCTACATCACCGAGCCGCGTGACCCTTCATGGGCAGCAGCCCCCGAGTTCCGATCTGGCATCCCCATGCGGCTCACCTCCTGGAAAGAGAAGGGTCTGTCCTAGGGTAGTTCGGAAGAGCTGACCAGACTCCAAACATGTATTCAAAACATGGTGAACAAGAAGCTCAAACTTGTCAACGTAGTCCAGGTCATGCTCCACCACCGGATCCTCCCGTGCCAACAACGGGACTTCAACTTGTGGGAGTTCGACCGAGCGCAACACCGAACTCTGAACGGGCTCTTCGACACAACTCACGAAGATGCCTGGAGGGTGCTGTTCAAAAGCGCCGAGGTCCCCCCTCCCATTACTGAGGATCGCGGATTCAGCGCGAAGCGCCAAGCCAGTGCGGTAAGCTGCTTTACCTTTCACAGGATACTTATTTTTTATAGATTGACTCCATGCGGGATCTTAACTCCCGTACCTTTGACAGGACTAGCAGGAGACGGCCGGACAAATCGACTGTCTGGCTCCTTTGCCCGAAGGCCCAGCGGACGCTCTTCTGGCGAAGATGCTGACTCTGGCTCCTTATACGGTGCCAGAGAAGACCAAGAAGGACAAGGGAACCCGAAAGAGTTCCTGACGCCAGGCGTCGTCGGACTCACTCTCCGATGACTCTGCGGCGCACTCCTCCCCCAAAGACGAGGAAGAAGAAGAAGATGCTCCCCCTCCAGCTGGGGGAGATAAGAAAAGGAAGGCCGCCCCAACTGGGGGCCCAAAGGGTCCAAGAAGGGAAGGACTCTCCTTCCGAACAATTCCACCGCCGCCGACAAAGGCGAAGACGAGTGGTTTCCCAGGGCCAAGCCCCTGGGGAGATCGTAAGTATTCGGATAGCAGAGTAACTCATAGCATTCCTTTGTCGCACTACTTTCCCTAACGTCGAACATAATTATGCAGGCCGCCACGAGCCAGTATTGATGTATCATCGGACGGCTCCCTGGGCTCGTCGGACATGGATAGCGATCCAGTCCCGACCGTCACCTCCCCTCATCCTGCTGACGACGCCGAGGTGCTGTCTCAAGAGGCACCGGGTCGAGGGGAGACAGTCCCGGAGGCGCCTCAAGGCGACCTTCCGGGCTCCGGGAGCCGAGGGGACGGGGCCCCTGAGAGCTCCGAGTTCGGCCCTCAGCCGAATACCGCGCCGGAACCTCCAGTGGTTCCGGGCTCGGACAGGCGGCCTCCTTCTAAGAGGGGCAAGACGCCTGTGCCGGTGACCTCTGTCCATCCAGAGGCGCCAGACAATCTACTAGAAGTGCTTTGCAGCGCTTCCATCGACGAGGAGCACCATACTATTATGAGTGCGGTGGTCGAGAAGGTTCAGTCCGCCAAGAGCGGATTGACTGAAGCATGTGCCAGCCATCTAACAGTCTTTGAGGTAAGTGTTTTAAAATATAGGAAAATATTACCACATAGAAAGTAGCCCCTGATGCTTTGTTCGGTGTTCACAAAGAAAAGCCGAACAGAGGATCAAATAATATCGCAGGAGTCTAATATAAGTATGTCAATATGCGTATGCAGGCCTCGCTGCTGGCATCCGCCGCACTGACTGCGGAGGTCGCCGTACTAAAGCAGGACCTCGAGGGGTCCAAGAAAGAGCTCGGCCTTGCCAAGAGGCAGCTCGAGGAGAACAAGGGTAAGTAATACCCTGTCTATAGATATGTATATATAAAAGAAGACGTGATTGCAAAATGACAGGATCATCGTATATCTGCCAGGGGCCACGACCGAGGTGGCCACCCTGAAGCAAGCGCTAACCCAGGCCGAAGATAAAGCGGCCAAGGAGCGTATCGAGCGGGAAAAGTAGGAGGCTCGGGTGGGCGAGGTGCAGCAAGAGCTCCAGGCTCTCATGACGAAGCACAAGGCGTTGGAGCTCGACTCAAAGACGCGACAGTCTGAGCTTGCCGCGGCCCTTGAGAGCGCAAAAAGTGCCAAGGCTGAAGCCGAAAAGGCCCTCCAGGAGATTGATGCGATGAAGAAAATAGCGGCGGGTAAGGCATTCTATATGCAAAGCAAGCATGTAAAAGTAAATTACCGATTACTTACCCAAATTCGGAGCTCTCCAGGAGCATTCGCAGATTTGCCCCGCAGCGTGTCGGATGCCGCACAGTTTTACCAGGCCGAGGAGGGGAGCTCAACGGAGAAGTTGTTCTGGTCTCAGTATACTGGGACCGAACACCCGATGCCTCTGAGCGACCAGCTAAAGCAGCTGGTCGAGCTGCACAAGGCGGCCGAACAGGCCATGAAGGGCCTTATAGTCCGGCTGTGGCCTGGCGACGCCCTTCTGAACAGCTACTTCGGACTGGTGAGGTGGCTTGTGGATGCCTGCCCACGGCTGGAGGTCGTCATGCGGTCCGTCTGCATCGAAGGTGCATGCCGGGCTTTCGCCCGTGTGAAGGTGAAGTGGGCCAAGCTAGACGCTGTGAAGCTGATCAAGGAAGGGCCGCCGCAGGGCAAGGAGCATCGCACCCCCGAAATTTATTATGAGGGTGTCCTGAAGGGTGCCCGTCTTGTAGCGGAGGAATGTTCCAAGGATGTAATATTTGAGTAAACTTGCTCGTGTGATCCTGTATGATGAAAACTTGTTTCATATGCGCTATGCAACGCTTGTGTGAATTTAAAATATTACCTTCTGTTTGGCTGTTTATCCAATCTGAGAGATGGCTAGTCCTCGACTTCTGCCCCCATGCCACGAGTGCTGGGGTGTTCGGGATAAACCTGAGCACTCTTGTTCCCATGTTTGGGTCCTTCGAGGGAGGTGCTCAGCACAACGAACAAGGCAACTGGACTAATAATGCTTTATCACCTCTCACTTAGCCATAGAATTCTATAATTTTAAATTTCGGCGAAGCCCCTGGTATTCGGAAGGCCGAACTTGGGGCGCGATACACGCCTTTAAGCCGGACAGGGCCGGCCCCTCGCCCTAAGTGGCATAAGTCTTTAGGGACTCGAAAACCTCGCCGAACAGCGACCAGTCTCTCGCCTTATCATGACAGTCAGTTTTAGCTTTCTCTACTGAGGTGCTCAGCCCGGCAGAACCGGGGCACAATCGCAGTAGTTCTCCTAGCACTACCTTAGCCGATAGAGAAGAACGTAAGTTACCAAAACATAGGAGCCGGGCAAACCCAACATTTGACCAAAGACATGATTCAGAGCTGATGCATATAGTGCTATAAGTTCGGGGTGCCGCACTTGTGAAAGTGTTCGGACTTTTCACACCATATTGTGGGGTACGTAAGCCCCTGGTGTATTGGCCGTACCAAAGTGTATGGTTGCAAGGTGTCGTTAATGAACGCATATATATATAACAAGAATGCAATAATAGTCATGATGTTATGCATTGTTTATTCAAAAAGGTGCGTTAAAGCAAAATAATACAGATGATGTGATTAGCAAAGAGTAGGACTATGTCCCTTCCATGGGCAAGCTGAGGAATAGTATTAAATCAAATATTTCGCTCATTATTGTAATCCACCTGGGAATTCCGTGGTGTGATGTAGCTTTCTGTCTCCTTGGTTGCTGCAGCATGTGTTCGGCAATAGTGCTGCCAGACAGGGTTTCCAGAGATTAAGGTCCTGAAAAAAGAGAAAAATAACCAAACGGGAAGCCCCTAGTGTGGTTTAAGCCACATCTTGGGGCGTGCCGCAGTGTGCCCCCCCCCCACCTATGCCCATGGTATTTTTAATGCGTAATTATGTATGCGTGGCACGAGCTTCGCTGTTTGGCTGGGACTGGGGTGGGGGCCGCATTGCTACGCAAGCTCAGATCGCGCTAGGCGGTCTATTTGCCGATTGCTCCGAGCACGCTTGAAGGTGTCCGGGTTTTGAAACGCCGAACTGGTAGATTGCCTTGTGAGGCTGTTTTGCGCTTCTGTTGCGAGGGCCGCAGTGTGCTCCTCTGTTCGGAGAGAGCGCTCTGTGTTTCCATTGACTGTAATAACCCCGCGAGGTCCTGGCATCTTGAGCTTGAGGTATGCATAATGCGGTACCGCATTGAATTTCGCAAATGCGGTTCGCCCGAGCAGTGCATGATAACCACTGCGGAACGGGACTATATCGAAGATTAACTCTTCGCTTTGGAAGTTATCCAGGGATCCGAAGACCACTTCCAATGTAATTGAGCCTGTGCAATGGGCCTCTACGCCTGGAATGACGCCCTTGAAGGTTGTTTTTGTGGGTTTGATCCTTGGGGTTTATACCCATTTTGCGCACTGTGTCCTGATAAAGCAGGTTCAGGTTGCTGCCGCCATTCATAAGGACTTGAGTGAGGTGAAATCCGTCAATGATTGGTTCCAGAACCAGTGCGACGAATCCGCCATGACGGATACTAGTGGGATGGTCCCTGCGATCGAAAGTGATCGGATAGGAGGACCACGGGTTGAACTTTGGGGCGACTGGCTCCAACACGTATACGTCCCTGAGTGCACGCTTCCGCTCCCTTTTGGGGATGTGGGTTGCGTATATCATGTTCACTGTCCGCACTTGTGGGGGAAACCTCTTCTGTCCTCCGGTGTGTGGCTGCCGGGCTCCTCCTCGTCATCGCTATATGGCCCCTTGTCCTTATTTTCGGCAATTAACTTACCGGCCTGTTTGAACACCCAACAATCCCTGTTGGTGTGATTGGCTGGCTTTTCTGGGGTGCCGTGTATTTGACACGAGCGATCGAGTATACGGTCCAAGATGGACGGTCCCGGCGTACTTTGTTTGAATGGCTTTGTCCGCTGGCCGGGTTTAGAGCCTTTGAATCCGGCATTGACTGTCGTATCCTCGTTATTATCGCTATTAATGCGGTGCTTATGTTTGTTGCGACGTGACCTGCTATTGCCGTCCTTGGTATCCGAAGTACCATGGTTCTTTGATATGTTATTACTACGAGCCAGCCAGCTGTCTTCTCCTGCACAAAAGCAGGTCATGAGTGTCGTGAGGGCTGCCATAGATTTCGGCTTTTCCTGACCAAGGTGCCGGGCTAGCCATTCGTCCGGATGTTGTGTTTGAAAGCCGCTAGGGCCTCTGCATCCGGACAATCGACAATTTGATTTTTCTTTGTTAGGAACCGAGTCCAGAATTTCCTGGCCGATTCTTCTGGCTGCTGAATTATGTGGCTCAAGTCATCGGCATCTGGTGGCCGCACATAAGTGCCCTGAAAGTTGTCGAGGAATGCGGCTTCCAGATCTTCCCAACAGCTGATGGACTCGGCTGGCAAGCTGTTAAGCCAATGTCGCGCTGGTCCCTTGAGCTTTAGTGGGAGGTATTTGATGGCGTGTAAGTCGTCACTGCGGGCCATGTGGATGTGGAGGAGGAAATCCTCGATCCATACTGCGGGATCTGTTGTGCTGTCGTATGATTCAATATTTACAGGTTTGAAACCTTCTGGGATTTGATGATCCATTACTTCGTCTGTGAAGCATAAGGGGTGTGCGGCGCCTTTGTATTGGGCTATATTGCGACGCAGCTCGAATGGGTCTTGCCCGCTGTGTTCGGCCCGGCCGGATTTGCTTTTACTATATCCGGCATGACGTTTATCGTCTCGCAGAGTGGCGCGCCCTTGTGATCCATAGATCGATCTTGCATGCTTTGCTTTGTCCTCCAATATGTCTCGCAGGTCTAGCATATCTCCCCATGCTTTTTTATTTGAATGGCGTCGGGGTGGAGGCTGAGTTTTTGGCTAGAATGCCTCTCTATCGCGGCCACGAGGTGGCCGATCAGCCGTATCATACGCTTCTTCCTCCAGTCGGGGTAGCAACCTGCACTTTGGGTAACTCTTGGAGGGGCACTCGAGTTTATATTCCTCGGCCGTGAGGACTTCAGTCCATCTGTCAGCTAGCAGATCCTGATCAGCTTGAAGCTGCTGCTGCTTTTTCTTAAGGTTATTTGTCATGGCTATAAGCCGGCGTTTGAAGCGCTCTTGTTTGACGGGATCCTCTAGCACAGTGAATTCGTCGTCGCCGAGGCTTGCCTCATCTTCGAAGGGGGGCATGTAATTATCATCCTCCTCTTCTCCATCTGCCGCTCTCTCAGGAGGGCTGGCTCCTCCATCCTCCTGCTATAAATCTTGCTGGAGGGGTTGTCGTTGTCTTCGGCACTATCCGGAGTATTATTATCTCCTATGCCGGTATCACCACTTTTGCTTTGGCGGGACTTAGAGCAGCGCCGCTGACGTCGGCGCTTGGGTTGCTTCTTGGAGGGGTCATCCTTCGCTATCTCGTCGCCATTGCCTTCTTTGGGTGTATCCACCATGTATATATCGTATGATGAGGTGGTTGTCTAGTGCCCTGTGGGTAGTGGTTCTTCTTCGCCTCCCGTATCGTCGTCCATACCGTCGATGTCTTCGGAGTCGAAGTCGAGCATGTCGGTTAAGTCATCGACAGTGGCTACTAAGTGGGTGGTGGGTGGGCCTCGAATTTCTTCGTCGTCCGCATCCCAGTCCTGCCGGACATAGTTTGGCCAGGATCCTCCTGACAAGGAGAGAGACCTTAATGAGTTCAGTATGTCGCCAAAGGGCGAGTGCTGAAAAATATCCACGGAGGTAAACTCCATGATCGGCGCCCAATCAGATTCGATAGGAACGGGCGCACGTGGTTCGGAGTCCGTGGCCGGAGAGGGATCCGGCAGTTTAACAACACGGCTCTCGTACAAGGTAAGGTCGATGTTTGGCTTGATCGCCGCTGAGGGTAAGGCCTCTGTGGCGGGGTCCATCCACCCGTCCGCGGAAGGCATAACTTTCAATCTGCTCCAGATGACCAAGCAAATTGGCCTGCAGTGCAAAGCCGCCGAATACGAAGATCTATCCGGGGAGAAAAGTCTCACCCTGGACTGCACCGCCATCGATGATAGTAGGAGCCATCAAGCCTAACAGCGACGACACAGAGGAGCTCTCAATGAAAGCACCAATGTCGGTGTCAAAACCGGCGGATCTTGGGTAGGGGGTCCCGAACTGTGCGTCTAGGCCGGATGGTAACAGGAGGCAGGGGACACAATGTTTTACCCAGGTTCGGGCCCTCTTGATGGAGGTAAAACCCTACGTCCTGCTTGATTAATATTGATGATATGGGTAGTACAAGAGTAGATCTACCACGAGATCAGAGAAGCTAAACCCTAGAAGCTAGCCTATGGTATGATTGTATGTTGTAGTTGTCGTGTCCTACGGACTAAAACTCTCCGGTTTATATAGGCACCGGAGAGGGTTAGGGTTACACAAGGTCGGTTACAAAGGAGGAGATATCCATATCCGTATTGCCTAGCTTGCCTTCCACACCAAGTAGAGTCCCATCCGGACACGAGACAAAGTCTTCAATCTTATATCTTCATAGTCCAACAGTCCGGCCAAAGGATATAGTCCGGCTGTCTAGAGACCCCCTAATCCAGGACTCCCTCAGCTACCCAAGAAATTCCCTCTGGTAATGGTATCTAGAATATATCTGTACCAAGGAGTATAGCCTACATAAAAATTACGGAGAAGAACGGAAGTAGATTGCTTCCTGGTAGATCTATTTTGAGCACTGCAAATTCTATACCAAGCGTCTTTTATATTTTCTCCCTCCATTTGCTTAAAATTAAGAACTTCATTCTCGAGAGACAACGGAGAAGATAGAGGACTAGCCATAACAACAAGGCAAGCAAGAAAGCGACGAACGCAAAAGAGAGGGCGAATAAAACGGCAAGGGTGAAGTGGGGGAGAGGAAAACGAGAGGCAAATGGCAAATAATGTAATGCGAGGGATAAGAGTTTGTGATGGGTACTTGGTATGTCTTGACTTGTGCGTAGACTCCCCGGCAATGGCACCAGAAATGGCTCGTTGTCGGGAGTCAAATCTTGACTTGACTTGGCGCGAATCTCCCCAGCAACGGCGCCAGAAATGGCTCGTTGTCGGGAGTAAAATCTTGACTTGACTTGGCGCGAATCTCCCCGGCAACGGCGCTAGTAATCCTTCTTGCTACCTCTTGAGCACTGCGTTGGTTTTCCCTTGAAGAGGAAAGGGTGATGCAGTAAAGTAGCGTAAATATTTCCCTCAGTTTTTGAGAACCAAGGTATCAATCCAGCAGGAGATCACGCTCGAGTCCCACGCACCTACACAAACAAATAAGAACCTCGCAACCAATGCGATAAAGGGGTTGTCAATCCCTTCACGGTCACTTATGAGAGTGAGATCTGATAGATATGATAAGATAATTTTTTTGGTATTTTTATGATAAAGAGAAATAAAGATGCAAAGTAAAATAAACGGCAATAGAAATAGCTAAGTGTTGGAAGATTAATATGATGGAAGATAGACCCGGGGGCCATAGGTTTCGCTAGTGGCTTCTCTCAAGAGCATAAGTATTACGGTGGGTAAACGAATTACTATCGAGCAATTGATAGAATTGAGCATAGTTATGAGAATATCTAGGTATGATCATGTATATATGCATCACGTCCGCGACAAGTAGACTGAAATGATTCTGCATCTACTACTATTACTCCACACATCGACCGCTATCCAGCATGCATCTAGAGTATTAAGTTCATAAGAACAAAGTAATGATTTAAGTAAGATGACATGATGTAGAGGGATAAACTCATGCAATATGATATAAACCCCATCTTTTTATCCTCGATGGCAACAATACAATACGTGCCTTGCTGCCCCTGCTGTCACTGGGAAAGGACACCACAAGATTGAACCCAAAGCTAAGCACTTCTCCCATTGCAAGAAAGATCAATCTAGTAGGCCAAACCAAATTGATAATTCAAAGAGACTTGCAAAGATAAACCAATCATACATAAAAGAATCCAGAGGAGATTCAAATATTGCTCATAGATAATCTGGATCATAAACCCACAATTCATCGGATCTCGACAAACACACCGCAAAAGAAGATTACATCGAATACCAAGAGAATCGAGGAGAACTTTGTATTGAGATCCAAAGAGAGAGAAGAAGCCATCTAGCTATTAGCTATGGACCGAAGGTCTGAAGTAAACTACTCACACATCACCGGAGAGGCCATGGAGTTGATGTAGAGGCCCTCCGTGATCAATGCCCCCTTTGACGGAGCTCCGGAAAAGGCCCCAAGATGGGATCTCTTGGGTACAGATGGTTGCGGCGGTGGAATTAGGTTTTCGTGGTGCTCCTAGATGTTTTCGGGGTACATGGACTTATATAGGAGGAAGAAGTAGGTTGGTGGAGCAACGAGGGGCCCACGAGGGTGGAGGGCGTGCCCAGGGGGTGGGCGCGCCCCCTGCCTCGTGGCCTCCTCGATTGTTTCTTGACTCCCACTCCAAGTCTCCTAGATCACGTTTGTTGAGAAAATCATGTTCCCGAAGGTTTCATTCCGTTTGGACTTCGTTTGATATTCCTTTTCTGCGAAACACTAAAATAGGCAAAAAAACATCAATTTGGCCTGGGCCTTCGGTTAATAGTTTAGTCCCAAAAATGATATAGAAGTGTAAAATGAAGCCCATTAACATCCAAAACAGATAATATAATAGCATGGAGCAATCAAAAATTATTGATACATTGGAGACGTATTAGTGCCGATGGTGATCATGACGATGCTTCGGAGATGGAGATCACAAGGACAAGATGATGATGGCCATATCATATCACTTATATTGATTGCATGCGATGTTTATCTTTTATGCATCTTATTTTGCTTAGAACGACGGTAGCATTATAAGATGATCTCTCACTAAATTTCAAGGTACAAGTGTTCTCCCTGAGTGTGCACCGTTGCGAAAGTTCGTCATGCCGAGACACCACCTGATGATCGGGTGTGATAAGCTCTACGTTCACATACAATGGGTGCAAGCCAATTTTGCACATGCAGAATACTCGGGTTAAACTTGACGAGCCTAGCATATGCAGATATGGCCTCGGAACACTAGAGACCGAAAGGTCGAGCGTGAATCATATAGAAGATATGATCAACATAGTGATGTTCACCATTGAAAACTACTCCATCTCACGTGATGATCAGACATGGTTTAGTTGATATGGATCATGTGATCACTTAGATGATTAGAGGGATGTCTATCTAAGTGGGAGTTCTTTAATAATTTGATTAACTAAACATTAATTTATCATGAACTTAGTACCTGATAGTATTTTGCATGTATATGTTGTTGTAGATAGATGGCCCGTGTTGTTGTTCCGTTGAATTTTAATGAGTTCCTTGAGAAAGCAAAGTTGAAAGATGATGGTAGCAATTACACGGACTGGGTCCGTAACTTTAGGATTATCCTCATTGCTGCACAGAAGAATTACATCCTGGAAGCATCTCTAGGTGCCAAACCTACTGCAGGAGCAACACCAGATGTTATGAACGTCTGGCACAGCAAAGCTGATGACTACTCGATAGTTCAGTGTGCCATGCTTTACGGCTTAGAACCAGGACTTCAATGACATTTTGAACGTCATGGAGCATATGAGATGTTCCAGGAGTTGAAGTTAATATTTCAAGAAAATGTCCGGATTGAGAGATATGAAGTCTCCAATAAGTTCTATAGCTGCAAGATGGAGGAGAATAGTTCTGTCAGTGAGCATATACTCAGAATGTCTGGGTATAACAATCACTTGATTCAACTGGGAGTTAATCTTCCGAATGATAGTGTTATTGACAGAATTCTTCAATCACTTGCACCAAGCTACAAGAGCTTCGTGATGGACTATAACATTCAAGGGATGGATAAAATGATTCCTGAGCTCTTCGCAATGCTAAAGGCTGCGGAGGTAGAAATCAAGAAGGAGCATCAAGTGTTGATGGTCAACAAGACCACCAGTTTCAAGAAAAAGGGCAAAGGGAAGAAGAAGGGGAACTTCAAGAAGAACAACAAACAAGTAGCTGTTCAGGAGAAGAAACCCAAATCTAGACCTAAGCCTAAGACTGAGTGCTTCTACTGCAAGCAGACTGGTCACTGGAAGCGGAACTGCCCCGAGTATTTGGCGGATAAGAAGGATGGCAAGGTGAACAAAGGTATATGTGATATACATGTTATTGATGTGTACCTTACTAATTCTCGCAGTAGTGCCTGGGTATTTGATATTGGTTCTGTTGCTAATATTTGCAACTTGAAATAGGGACTACGGATTAAGCAAAGATTAGCAAAGGGCAAGGTGACGATGTGCGTGGGAAATGGTTCCAAAGTCGATGTGATCGCGGTCGGCACGCTACCTCTACATCTACCTTCGGGATTAGTTTTAGACCTAAATAATTGTTATCTGGTGCCAGCGTTGAGCATGAATATTATATCTAGATCTTGTTTAATGCGAGATGGTTATTCATTTAAATCAGAAAATAATGGTTGTTCTATTTATATGAGTAATATCTTTTATGGTCATGCACCCTTGAAGAGTGGTCTATTCTTTTTGAATCTCGATAGTGAAGATACACATATTCATAGTATTGAAGCTAAAAGATGCAAAGTTGATAATGATAGTGCAACTTATTTGTGGCACTGCCATTTGGGTCATATTGGTGTAAAGTGCATGAAGAAACTCCATTCTGATGGACTTTTGGAATCACTTGATTATGAATCACCTGGTACTTGCGAACCATGCCTCATGGGCAAGATGACTAAAACACCGTTCTCCGGAAGAATGGAGCGAGCAACAGATTTATTGGAAATCATACATACTGATGTATGTGGTCCGATGAATGTTGAGGCTCTTGGCGGATATCGTTATTTTCTCACCTTCACAGATGATTAGAGTAGATACGGGTATATCTACTTGATGAAACATAAGTCTGAAACATTTGAAAAGTTCAAAGAATTTCAGAGTGAAGTGGAAAATCATTGTAACAAGAAAATAAAGCTTTTACAATCTGATCGTGGAGGAGAATATTTGAGTTACGAGTTTAGTTTTCATTTGAAACAATGTGGAATAGTTTCGCAACTCACGCCACCTGGAACACCACAGTGTAATGGTGTGTCCAAACATTGTAATCGTACTTTACTAGATATGGTGCGATCTATGATGTCTCTTACTGATTTACCGCTATCATTTTGGGGTTATGCTTTAGAGACGGCTGCATTCACGTTAAATAGGGCACCATCTAAATCCGTTGAGATGACTCCTTATGAACAGTGGTTTGGCAAGAAACCAAAGTTGTCGTTTCTTAAAGTTTGGGGCTGCGACGCTTATGTGAAAAAACTTCAACCCGATAAGCTCAAATCCAAATCGGAGAAATGTGTCTTCATAGGATACCCAAAAGAAACAGTTGGGTACACCTTCTATCACAAATCCTAAGGCAAGACTTTTGTTGCCAAGAATGGATCCTTTCTAGAGAAGGAGTTTCTCTCGAAAGAAGTGAGTGGGAGGAAAGTAGAACTTGTTGAGGTAACTGTACCTGCTCCCTTATTGGAAAGTAGTTCATCAGAGAAACCGATTCCTGTGACACCTACACCAGTTAGTGAGGAAGCTAATGATGATGATCATGAAACTTCAGATCAAATTACTACCAAACCTCGTAGGTCAACCAGAGTAAGATCCGCACCAGAGTGGTACGGTAATCCTGTTATGGAGGTCATGTTACTAGACCATGACGAACCTGCGAACTATGAGGAAGCGATGATGAGCCCAGATTCCGCAAAATGGCTAGAAGCCATGAAATCTGAGATGGGATCCATGTATGAGAACAAAGTGTGGACTTTGGTTGACTTGCCCGATGATCGGCAAGCCATCGAGAATAAATGAATCTTCAAGAAGAAGACAGACGCTGATGGTAATGTTACTGTCTACAAAGCTCGACTTATTGCGAAAGGTTTTTGACAAGTTCAAGGAATTGACTACGATGAGACCTTCTCACTCGTAGCGATGCTTAAGTCCATCCGAACCATGTCAGCTATTGCCGCATTTTATGATTATGAAATTTGGCAAATGGATGTAAAGACTGCATTCCTGAATGGATTTCTGGAAGAAGAGTTGTATATGATGCAACCTGAAGGTTTTATTGATCCAAAGGGTGCTAACAAAGTATGCAAGCTCCAGCGATCCATTTATGGACTGGTGCAAGCCTCTCGGAGTTGGAATAAATGTTTTGATAGTGTGATCAAAGCATATGGTTTTATACAGACTTTTGGAGAAGCCTGTATTTACAAGAAAGTGAGTGGGAGCTCTGTAACATTTCTAATATTATATGTGGATGACATATTGTTGATTGGAAATGATATAGAATTTCTGGATAGCATAAAAGGAGATTTGAATAAGAGTTTTTCAATGAAAGACCTCGGTGAAGCTGCTTAGATATTAGGCATGAAGATCTATAGAGATAGATCAAGACGCTTAATTGGACTTTCACAAAGCACATACCTTGACAAAGTTTTGAAGAAGTTCAAAATGGATTAGGCAAAGAAAGGGTTCTTGCCTGTGTTACAAGGTGTGAAGTTGAGTAAAACTCAATGCCCGACCACTATAGAAGATAGAGAGAAAATGAAAGATGTTCTCTATGCTTCAGCCATAGGCTCTATCATGTATGCAATGCTATGTACCAGACCTGATGTGTGCCTTGCTATTAGTTTAGTGATAATCCCCAAGTGCAGGGAATCATCGTAGCAATTTCCAAAGGTGGAAGTGATTAGCATGGAGTGTCGAACCCACAAGGAGCTAAAGGTAAGATCAATATTCTCTCAAGCCCTATCTGCCACTGATACGACTCTACGTACACCGAACGTTTGCTTCCAACTAGAAACGAGAAATAAAACTACGTTGTGGGTATGAAGTGGATAACTTTGTATGATATTGGAGAGCTAAAATATGAAAGTAGGTGTTGTTATCATAAAGTTAGAATATATTACTAAATATTATAAATAGCGAGTGTGGAATAATGGTGGATCGGTGTGCGAAATTGTCCTAGGCAATTGTTAACAAGACCGATAGTCGTCATTGCAATTTCATATGAGGGAGAGGCATAAGCTAACATACTTTCTCTACTTGGATCATATGCACTTATGATTGGAACTCTAGCAAGCATCCGCAACTACTAATGATCATTAAGGTAAAACCCAACCATAGCATTAAAGCATCAAGTCCTCTTTATCCCATACACAACAACTCCCTTACTCGGGTTTGTGTTTTAGTCACTCACGCAACCCACTATAAGAGAATCATAAAAGTATTGCAACACCCTACAACGGGAATCCCTCGCGCTTGCACGACACAGAGGGCACCATAGGACAACACCCAAATAAAACATACAACTCGTACCAATCTAGATCATCAATCAACCCAAAGACAAAAGATGTCTACTCAAAATATCATAGGATGGCAACACATCATTGGATCATAATATCTGGCATAAAGCACCATGTTCAAGTAGGGATTACAGCGGGGTGCGGGAGAGTGGACCGCGTAAAAGAGATGAGGATGGTGATGATGATGGTGATGTTGATGAAGACAATCACCGCGGCGATGATTCCCCTCTCAATGGCACTCCGGTGCCACCAAGAGAGAGGAGGAGAGATTCTCCCCCTTGTGCTTCCTCCTCCATGGCCTCCCCCTGGATGGGGAGAGGTTCCCCCTCTGGTCCTTGGCCTTCATGACGATAATGGCCCCTCCAGGATCCTCCTCCATGCCCTCCGGTGATGATGGCCCCCTCCGGCAGGGTGCCAAAGAGGGCCTAGATTGGTTTTCGGTGGCTACAGAGGCTTCTGGCGGCAGAACTCCCGATCTAGGTTAATTTTCCGAGGTTTCTGTATTTATAGGAATTTTTGGCATCGGTCTCACGTCAAGGAGGTGCCCGAGGCGTCCACGAGGCAGGCCCACGTGCCTGGGGAGTGGGTGGGTGGGCACGCCCCCCACCCACATGGACGCCCTGGGACTCTCCTGGCCCAACTCTTTTACTCCGGGGTCTTCTTTTGGTCCATAAAAAATCGTCAAAAATTGGCACATCAATTGGACTCCGTTTGATATTCCTTTTCTGTAAAACTCAAAAACAAGGAAAAAAACAGA
Organism: Triticum aestivum; assembly: GCF_018294505.1. NCBI lineage: Eukaryota > Viridiplantae > Streptophyta > Magnoliopsida > Poales > Poaceae > Triticum > Triticum aestivum. Next base: position 546,309,155 of record NC_057803.1, on the reverse strand, counting down.
AACTGGCACTGGGCTCTAGGTTAATACGTTAGTCCCAAAAACCATATAAAATAGCATATAAATGCATATAAAACATCCTAGGTTGATAATATAACAGCATGAATACTTCATAAATTATAGATACGTTGGAGACGTATCAGCATCCCCAAGCTTAATTCATGCTCGTCCTCGAGTAGGTAAATGATAAAAGAAATAATTTATGAAGTGTGAATGCTAGCAAGTGCATAAGTTTCATCAATGATAATTCCAATCACTTTTTCTAGCATCATTATATATCATAACAGTAGCTCATTTTCATAAAAAAATCATGATCAAGTAACAAGCTATTCACATGTTAAAGTATAGACCATAAACTCTCTTGAAACTAACAAACTATATTCTCAGTCATCAAACAATTGCAATTCATCTTACTTTCAGGAAGGGTCTATGTCAGAGCTTTGATGTAGCAAACTCCACATACTCAACTATCATTTAGTCTTTCACAATTGCTAACACTCACGTGATATTTATGGGTTCAAAGTTTTAATCGGACACAGAGAAAGATAGGGGCTTATAGATTCGCCTCCCAACTTTTACCTCAAGGGTAATGTCAACAATAATAGTTCATGATAACTTACATCCAATTGGATATATATATATATATATATATATCAGGATCTTTCCAACACAATGTGTTTGCTAAAGGATAAAATGTAAAAAGGAAAGGTGAAGATCACCATGACTCTTGCATAAGGTAGAAGATAAAAGTAAAAGATAGGCCCTTCGCAGAGGGAAGCAGAGGTTGTCATGCGTTTTTATGGTTGGATGCACAAAATCTTAATGCAAAAGAACATCACTTTATATTGCCACTTGTGATATGGACCTTTATTATGCATTCCGTCGCTTTTATTTCTTCCACATCACAAGATCGTATAAAGCTTATTTTCTCTACATTAATAGATCATACATATTTAGAGGGCAATTTTTATTGCATGCACCGATGACAACTTACTTGAAGGATCTTACTCAATCCATAGGTAGGTATGGTGGACTCTCATGGCAAAACTGATTTAAGGAATGTTTGGAAGCACAAGTAGTATCTCTACTTGGTGCAAAGAATTTGGCTAGCATGAGGGGGAAAAGCAAGCTCAACATGTTGGATGATCCAAGAAAATATACTTTATTTCGGATATAAGAAAACATAACCCATTACGTTGTCTTCCTTGTCGGACGTCAACCTTTTAGCATGTCATATTTTAATGAGTGCTCACAATTACAAAAGATGTCCAAGATAGTATATTTATATGTGAAATCTCTCTTCCTTAAATATTCTTTCATGAATTGTTCAAGTGACCAATTCTACGTTTGCTAACTTTCAATAAGTATACTACCTATACTTATTCTATGTGAAGTCATTACTCCCCATGGTATAAGCATATGAAACATATATAAATTCAGATTTATGATATTCAATTATTCAACCATTTACTCATAATACGTGAAGCACGTGAGTAAATGACAAACTACTCCAAAAGATAATAGTGAAGGACACTGAGTAGTCAAATAATTAACTAGCCATGGGAGGATTCTTTTTCATTTAATAATTCAGATCCAATGATTTTATTCAAACAGCAAGTAAAATTGAAAATACGCTCCAAGCAAAACACATATCATGTGACGAGTAAAAATATAGCTTCGAGTAAGGTATACCGATAGTTTTGAAGACGAAAGAGGGGATGCCTTCCGGGGCATCCCCAAGCTTAGGCGCTTGAGTCTTCCTTGAATATTACCTTGGGGTGCCTCGGGCATCCCCAAGCTTAGGGTCTTTCCACTCCTTATTCTCCTCATATCGATATCTCACCCAAAGCTTGAAAACTTCAATCACACAAAACTTAACGGAACTTCGTGAGATAGGTTAGTATGATAAAGAGTAAACCATTCACTTTGGTAGTGTCAAAGACAAGGTTCATAATTGTTCTCACACAATTCCTACTGTACCATACCATTTCTACAATTTATATTGAGAAATATAAGTCATAGAAACTAGAAAACAAGCAAACTATGCAATGAAAACAGAATCTGTCAGAAACAGAACAGTCTGTAATGATCTGAACACTAACCATACTTCTTCTACTCAAAAAATTATTAAATAAATTGGTGGACGTGAGGAATTTGTCTATTAATATTCTGCAAAAATAATCAACCTATTGCACTCTCCAATAAAAAATGGCAGGAAATCTCGTGAGTGCAAAGTTTCTGTTTTTTACAACAAGATCACATTAACTTTCACCCAAGTCTTCCCAAAGGTCTTACTTGGCACTTTATTGAAACAAAAGCTATAATACATGATTAATGCAGTATCTTAATCATTAGAACACACAAAAACATTAAGGGTAAATATTGGGTTGTCTCTCAACAAGCGCTTTTCTTTAATGCCTTTTAGCTAGGCATGATGATTTCAATGATGCTCACATAAAAGATAAGAATTGAAACATAAAGAGAGCATCATGAAGAATATGACTAGAAAATTTAAACCTAACCCACTTCCTATGCCTAGGGATTTTGTGAGTACACAACTTATGGGAACAAGAATCAACTAGCATAGGAAGGAAAAACAAGGATAACTTCATATGGTCCGCATTGGACTAGGAGAGGGGGGGCGGCATGCCCCTCCCCCTCTGGTCCGAATTGGACTAGGAGAGGGGGGCGGCGCCCCCCTTTCCTTCTCCCTCTCCCCCTTCCTTTCCCCCTCCTAGTAGGAGTAGGAAAGAGGGGAGTCCTACTCCTACTAGGAGGAGGACTACTCCTCCTGGCGCGCCTACAGGGGTCGGCCGGCCTCCCCCTTGCTCCTTTATATACGGGGGCAGGGGCACCTCTAAACACACAAGTTGATCTGTTGATCTCTCCCAGCCGTGTGCGGTGCCCCCCTCCACCATAATCCATCTCGATCATATCGTAGAAGTGCTTAGGTGAAGTCCTGCGTCGGTAGCATCATCATCACCGTCACCACGATGTTGTGCTGACGGAACTCTCCCGTGAAGCTCTGCTGGATTGGAGTTCGTGGGACGTCATCGAGCTGAACGTGTGCTGAACTCAAAGGTGCCATGCGTTTGGTACTTGGATCGATCGGACCATGAAGACGTACGACTACATCAACCGTGTTATGCTAACGCTTCCACTTTCAGTCTACGAGGGTACGTGGACACACTCTCCCATCTCGTTGCTATGCATCACCATGATCCTGTGTGTGCGTAGGATTTTTTTTTGAAATTACTACGTTCCCCAACACTCACAAATACAATACTCTCCGCCCCAAATTAGTTGACATCCAAACGAATGTATCTAAGCTAGATACATGCTCAAATGAATGTATATAAACTAGATACATGCGTTTGAGTGTCAACTAATTCCGGGCGGAGGGAGTATTCATGAATATAAACTTGAATATAACTTGGTTAGATTTTTTATGAAATTGATAGTAATGATAACTTTTCTTCAATATATAGTAATGATAACTAGCACAGTGACCCGCGAGAATTCTTTATATTGGTTGTTTTTACCAACTATAAGCCCTTGAGTTTAATTGTGTTTTGATTTAATCAAAACACATTGTATTAGCTTTCATACATGGTCCAAAATATAGTAAAATTTGTAGCCAAAACTTATGTTTCAAGAAGACATGAATAAGCGAACTAATTTGTGGTTGGATGGTTAGAGGGACTGTGGTATCCCCAGCCAACCAAGGTTCAAATCCCGGTGCTCGCATTTATTCCTGGATTTATTTCAGGATTTCCAGCGATGCGCATTCAGTGGGAGGAGACATTCCCATCGACGACGAGGTGCCTACGGTAACTTCATAAATTTCAAAATGATATACTGGTTCATTCTTTCGGAGGTGCTCATAGGGGTAGGGTGTGCCTGTGTGCGTTCATAGGGGTGAATGTATACACGTTAATATGAGCGCTTTCGTCTGTACTGTGTTAAAAAAACATGAATAAATTTTGGTGGAAATATTTTGTTGCGTGTATTAATTATTGGAATGGAGCTTAATCTTTGATAAGTAAACACCAATAGCCTTGAGGTCCACGTCCCTAGATAAAAACCATAAGTTTTCATGTTCATCTCCCAACTTTCTATTCTAGTCTTTTTTTTCATGTCAAAGTATCCAGAATAACATTTCTAGAAATTTCATCCAAAATTAAATCTTAAGATGGATATCTCATATTCAAATCTTGTGTTCTTTATGATTAACAATCACATTGTAGATGTTATATTCGATTAATGTGCTATTTTTAGTATTAAAATAGTGATAAAAATGTTGAAAGAACATGTGGTGCCCTCATGTTTGGTTTTGGTAATTGATGACAATCTCTATGGACTAATGGTTGTCTTGAGTTATATTTGAAGGATTTGTCCATAGAAATTTCTTGAAGTCCATTTGTTGGTTTCAAGGAGTTTATATGTTGACCAAGGTGCTATTCAAGAAATTATAAAAAGATTGGTCATGATATATGGTTGATCAAGACTAAGTCAAGAGTGAATCAAGTTGATCAACTCACAAAGCATTGAAGATGTACCGAGAGGGATCAAGTGATCCCATGGTATGGTAAGTATTGACCATTACACTTTGTGTACTGCTACCTCTTGAGCACTGCATTGGTTTTCCCCGAAGAGGAAGGGATGATGCAGTAAAGTAGTGTAAGTATTTCCCTCGGTTTTTTGAGAACCAAGGTATCAATCCAGTAGGAGGGTACGCGCGAGTCCCTCATACCTGCACAAAACAAATAAATCCTCGCAACCAACACGAATAGGGGTTGTCAATCCCTACACGGCCACTTACGAGAGTGAGATCTGATAGATATGATAAGATAAGATGTTTGGTATTTTTGTGATAAAGATGCAAAGTAAAATAAAGGCAAACTAAAAAATCAAAGGAAATAACTAAGTAGTAGGAGATTAATATGATAAAAATAGACCCGGGGGCCATAGGTTTCACTAGTGGCTTGTCTCGAGAGCATAAGTATTCTACGGTGGGTGAACAAATTACTGTTGAGCAATTGACAGAACTGAGCATAGTTATGAGAATATCTAGGTATGATCATGTATATAGGCATCACGTCCGAGACAAGTAGACCGACTCCTGCCTGCATCTACTACTATTACTCCACTCATCGACCGCTATCCAGCATGCATCTAGAGTATTAAGTTAAAAACAGAGTAACGCCTTAAGCAAGATGACATGATGTAGAGGGATAAACTCATGCAATATGATGAAACCCCATCTTGTTATCCTCGATGGCAACAATACAATATGTGCCTTGCTGCCCCTACTGTCACTGGGAAAGGACACCGCAAGTATCGAACCCAAAGCTAAGAACTTCTCCCATTGCAAGAAAGATCAATCTAGTAGGCCAAACCAAACTGATAATTCAAAGAGACTTGCAAAGATAACCAGTCACACATAAAAGAATTCAGAGAAGATTCAAATATTATTCATAGATAGACTTGATCATAAACCCACAATTCATCGTTCTCAACAAACACACCGCAAAAATAAGATTACATCGAATAGTTATCCACAAGATAGGGGGAGAACATTGTATTGAGATCCAAAAAGAGAGAAGAAGCCATCAAGCTAATAACTATGGACCCGTAGGTCTGAGGTAAACTACTCACACTTCATCGGAGAGGCCATGGTGTTGATGTAGAAGCCCTCCGTGAGCGATGCCCCCTCCGACGGAGCTCTGGAACAGACCTCAAGATGGGATCTCGTGGATACAGAAAGTTGCGGCGGTGGGATTAGGGTTTTGGCTCCGTCTCTGGTCGTTTGGGGGTACGTAGGTATATATAGGAGGAAGGAGTACGTCGGTGGAGCAACAGGGGGCCCACGAGGGTGGAGGGCGTGCCTGGGGGGGGGGGGGGGTAGGTGCACCCCCCTACCTCGTGGCCTCCTCTTTTGTGTCTTGACGTAGGGTCCAAGTCTTCAGGGTCTTGTTCGTTGAGAAAATCATGATCCCGAAGGTTTCATTCCATTTGGACTCCGTTTGATATTCCTTTTCTTCGAAACCCTAAAACAGGCAAAAACAGCAATTCTGAGCTAGGCCTTCGGTTAATAGGTTAGTCCCAAAAATAATATAAAAGTGGATAATAAAGCCCAATAATGTCCAAAACAGTAGATAATATAGCATGGAGCAATCAAAAATTATAGATATGTTGGAGACGTATCATGTACTAACCCATGATCTATGTGAGAGTTCTTTGTGGGGTTAGGTATGTTTCCATGGGCTTGTGTCAAGAGGAAGGTATCATACAACCCATGGAGAGGATGACAGTGGTGATCGTCATCAAGATTGCGGTGTGCAAGTTCAAGTGGAGCATCACGAAGAGATCAAGTGCTTGAAGCTTTCTGTCCATTGCGGTGACAATGGACTTGTGAAGATGTGTCGAAGAGTGGCTCACCCATAGTGGAGTGTGGGTAGCAATCAACTAGTGTTCATCGACCCAACGCAATCAATAAAGGTGGTCCATCTTGAGGAGGACAAGATCGTCATCATCTAGCTCAAGTGGATTATGCGCAAGGCAAAGGTTTGCCCTTGATAGGTTTTTTATTTTACCGGTCTCATGGTGGTAGTTGGGAGACCGGGTTATAGGATCGATTGTCGTACTATCAAGGGGGGTTGTTTAGTAAGTAGCTTGATCGTATCATTCGTAGAGAGCTTAAACCATTGCATCATTGCATCATCTTTCTTGATTCTTGTTTGGTGTTTCTCTTTGTGAGTTTTAGAGCTGACGGTCATCTTCATGACAAGCTCTGAGTTCATTGAAAACGGACTTCACATGCATCTTCTAGGATGTTTTCGACGTTGGAGGTTATTGATACGTCTCCATCGTATCTACTGTTCCAAACACTTTTGCCCTTGTTCTGGACTCTAACTTGCATGATTTGAATGGAACTAACCCGGACTGACGCTGTTTTCAGCAGAATTGCCATCGTGTTATTTATGTGCAGAAACAAAAGTTTTCGGAATGTTCTGAAACTCCATGGAACGTCTTTTTGGAAATAATAAAAAATCCTGGCAAAAGATCAAGACCAGGGGGGCCACACCCTAGCCACGAGGGTGGGGGCGCGCCTGCCCCCCTCGGCGCGCCTCCTACCTCGTGGACCCCCTGGAGCTCCTCCGACCTCAACTCCAACTCTATATATTTGCTTTCGGGGAGAAAAAAATAAAGAAGAAGGATTCATCGCATTTTATGATACGGAGCTGCCGCCAAGCCCTAAAACCTCTCGGGAGGGCTGATCTGGAGTCCGTTCGGGGCTCCGAAGAGGGGAATCCATCGCCATCGTCATCATCAACCATCCTCCATCACCAATTTCATGATGCTCACCACCGTGCGTGAGTAATTCCATCGTAGGCTTGCTGGACGATGATGGGTTGCATGAGATATATCATGTAATCGAGTTAGTTTTGTTACGGTTTGATCTCTAGTATCCAGTATGTTCTGAGATTGATGTTGCTATGACTTTGCTATGCTTAATGCTTGTCACTAGGGCCCGAGTGCCATGATTTCAGATCTGAACCTATTATGTTTTCATCAATATATGAGTTCTTGATCCTATCTTGCATGTCTATAGTCACCTACTATGTGTTATGATCCGGCAACCCCGAAGTGACAATAATCGGGACCACTCCTGGTGATGACCGTAGTTTGAGGAGTTCATGTATTCACTATGTGTTAATGCTTTGGTCCGGTACTCTATTAAAAGGAGGCCTTAATATCCCTTAGTTTCCGCTAGGACCCCGCTGCCACGGGAGGGTAGGACAAAAGATGTCATGCAAGTTCTTTTCCATAAGCACGTATGACTATATTCGGAATACATGCCTACATTACATTGATGAATTGGAGCTAGTTCTGTGTCACCCTAGGTTATGACTGTTACATGATGAACCACATCCGGCATAATTCTCTATCACCGATCCATTGCCTACGAGCTTTCCATATATTGTTCTTCGCTTATTTACTTTTCCGTTGCTATTGTTACAATCACTACAAAACACCAAAAACATCACTTTTATTATCATTACCTTTTGCTACCGTTACCACTACTATCATATTACTTTGCTACTAAATACTTTGCTGCAGATATTAAGTTTCCAGGTGTGGTTGAATTGACAACTCAGCTGCTAATACTTGAGAATATTCTTTGGCTCCCCTTGTGTCGAATCAATAAATTTGGGTTGAATACTCTACCCTCGAAAACTATTGCGATCCCCTATACTTGTGGGTTATCAAGACTATTTTCTGGCGCCGTTGCCGGGGAGCATAGCTCTATTCTTTGAGTCACTTGGGATTTATATCTGCTTATCATTATGAAGAACTTGAGAGATCCAAAAACCAAGATTTATCCCTCAACTACGAGGGGAGGTAAGGAACTGCCATCTAGCTCTGCACTTGATTCACCTTCTGTTTTGAGTAAGCTTGCGACACCTAAACCTGCTTCTGTTATTGATTCTGATATGTCGCATGTTATTGATGATGCCACTTCTGCTATGCATGATACTTATGATGAAACTGCTTCTATGCTTGATACTACTATGCCACTTGGTGAATTTCTTGATGAACAACTTGCTAGGGTTAGAGATAATGAAATTATTGAAACTAATAATATTGATGAAAGTGATGATGAAGACTTTCCCCCTAATAAATATGAATTGCCTGTTGTTCCTGAGGGTTATGTTATGGATGAAGAAGCTACTAGAACTATTTTAGCTTGCAATGATAGATATGATCTAAAGAGATTATTAGCTAAATGGAAACAGCAATCCCTTAATGCTAGAATGAAACCTGACCTTGCTTTTGGTACTTCACCTATCTGCATTACTGATAAGGATTATGAATTCTCTGTTGATACTGATATAATTACTTTCGTTGAATCTGATCCTTTTTATGGCCATGAATATGAAACTGTTGTGGCACATCTTACTAAATTAAATGATATAGCCACCCTGTTCACTAATGATGAGAGAACTCGCTACTTTTATATCCTTAAAATATTTCCGTTCTCATTAAAGGGTGATGCTAAGATATGGCTTAATTCTCTTGATCCTCGTTGTGTGCATAGTCCCTAGGATATGATTTATTACTTCTCTGCTAAATATTTCCCTGCTCATAAGAAACAAGCTGCTTTAAGGGATATATATAATTTTGTGCAAATTGAAGAAGAGAGTCTCCCACAAGCTTGGGGGAGGCTTCTCCAATTACTTAATGCTTTGCCTGATCATCCTGATAAGAAAAATGAAATACTTGATATCTTTTATAATGGACTAACCGATGCTTCCAGAGATTACCTGAATAGTTGTGCTAGTTCTGTTTTCAGGGAAAGAATACCGGATGAAGCTGAAATTCTATCGAATAATATGTTGACAAATGAAAATAATTGGACACTTCCTGAGCCTATTCCTAAACCAACTCCGAAGAAGAGAGGTGTTCTATTTCTCAGTCCTAGAGATATGCAAGAGGCAAAGAAATCCATGAAAGAAAAGGGTATTAAAGCTGAAGATGTTAAGAATTTACCTCCTATTGAAGAAATACATGGTCTTAATTTACCGCTTGTCGAAGAAATGCATAGTTTTAATCCACCACCTATTGAAGAAACACATGGTCTTGATAACCCGACACAAGTAGTAAAGGTAAATTCTCTCTATAGATATGATAAAGCCGAAATCCCATTTACTAAGTTTGCTAGCCCATGCTTAGATGAGTTTGATAAATTTATGGTTAAGCAAGAAGACTTCAATGCTTATTTTGGTAGAGAATTAAAACGCAGTGCTGATATGCTTGAACACTTGGGTGATTATATGGCTAATGTCAAAGGTGAACTTAAACTTATTAGTAAACATGCTTCTATGGTTACCACTCAAGTAGAACAAGTACTTAAAGCTCAAAATGATTTGCTTAATGAATTGAATAGTAAGAATAATGATTATGCTGTTAAAGTGGCTACTAGAACTGGTAGAATGACTCATGAACCTTTGTATCCTGAAGGCCACCCTAAGAGAATTGAGCAAGATTCTCAGAGAAATAATATAGATGCACCTAGTCCTTCTAAAAGGAAGAAAAAGAAAAATGATAGGACTTTGCATGCTTCTAGTGAACCTATTGCTGAAACACCTGAGAATCCAAATGATATTTCTATTTCTGATGCTGAAACACAATCTGGTAATGAACATGAAACTAGTGATAATGTTAATGATAATTTTCATGTTGATGCTCAACCTAGTAATGATAATGATATAGAAATTGAACTTGTTGTTGATCTTGATAACCCACAATCAAAGAATCAACGTTATGATAAGAGAGACTTTGTTGCTAGCAAAACATGGTAAAGAAAGAGAGCCTTGGGTTCAGAAACCCATGCCTTTTCCTCCCAAACCATCCAAGAAAAAGGATGATGAGGATTTTGAGCGCTTTGCTGAAATGATTAGACCTATCTTTTTGTGTATGCGATTAAATGATATGCTCAAAATGAATCCTTATGCTAAGTATATGAAAGATATTGTTACTAATAAAAGAAAGATACCGGAAGCTGAAATTTCCACCATTCTTGCTAATTATACTTTTAAAGGTGGAATACCAAAGAAACTTGGAGATCCTGGAGTACCACTATACCATGCTCCATTAAAAAAACTATGTTAAAACAGCTTTATGTGATCTTGGAGCCGGTGTTAGTGTTATGCCTCTCTCTTTATATCGTAGACTTGATTTAATAACTTGACACCTACTGAAATATCTTTGCAAATGACTGATAAATCAACTGCTATACATGTCGGTATTTGTGAGGATGTGCATGTTGTGGTTGCAAACGTTACTATTTTAACGGACTTTGTTATTCTTGATATTCCCGAGGACGATAGTATGTCTATTATTCTTGGAAGACCCTTTTTGAATACTGCAGGGGCTGTTATTGATTGCACAAAGGCAATATCACTTTTCATGTTAATGGTAATGAGCATACGGTACACTTTCCGAGGAAACAACCTCAAGTCCACAGTATCAATTCTATTGGAAAAATTCCATCGATTATTTTTGGAGGTTTTGAATTTCCTCTTCCTACTGTCAAGAAGAAATATGATATTCTTATTGTTGGGGATGTGCATATCCCCGTTGAGGTAACCTAGTGTTATTCGAAAATTCTCCGGTTCCATGTTATTCGGAATGAGTTTGTTAACAAGACTTGATCAACCTTGTTAATGGATTCCTTTTGATGATCATGAGATGGATGAATTTAGAAAACACAACTCTCTGTACCCTATTTTTACTTTCTGTTATTTATATTAAATAAAGCAAAAATAGTATTTTCTGTTTGTTATCTGAATTATCCGTGCAATATAAAAATACCCCGAAAATAAAAGTTCTCCAAATGCCCTGAAATTTAAATATGATTTTTTTCTAGAATATTTTGGAATATTTGGCACTGAGAACACAGCAGGGGGGCATCCACATGGCCACGAGGGTCGAGGGCGCGCCCTACCCCCTAGGCGTGCCCCCTGCCTCGTGGGCCCACGGTGGCCCTCCTCCACTTATTCCTGCACCCACACACTCCTTCCTCCCACAAACACCATTATCCAGCTCAAACCCGAGTCCAAGCTCATTTTGCTGCCATTTTCGATCTCCTTGCTCAAAGCACCTCTCACAAAACAGCTTGGGGAATTGTTCCTTGGTATGTGACTCCTCCATTGGTCCAATTAGTTTTTGTTCTAGTGCTTTATTCATTGCAAATTTGTGCTGCCTAGGTGACCATGTTCTTGAGCTTGCACGTCAAATTTATGTGGTTCCAAGTAGTTTGGATGCATGATATAGGCTCTAGGCACTTGTAGGAGTAGTTGCTATCAATTTTGTTGAGTTTGGTTCACTTTTATTTGAAGTTACTAAAAATTCAGAAATTTTTCAGAGGGAGAAATATGCTTAGGAAAATGTACCAAGGTGGTTCTTCAAGGAAACAAGGACCCAGGCTTGCAATGCGTGATGCTGATGATGAGCCGCCAAGGGACGCTCCAGTGCGGCCTTGTGAATGGCCTTTAGAGGACTTTATGGATCGAGCGGAAATCAAGGAAGAATTTAACGCATATTTGCGTAACGCTGATCTTGTGAGCTTCGAGGAGGAAAAGTGCCGCCAGTACCACTATCTCACTAGTTCCTTTGTGAGGAGGTTTGAATTTTCATCTTCATGCAATTCTCCAACTGTCCTGTTTGATCTTTATGAAAAATCTTATACGATGGACTTAGAGGATTTTACCACTGCTTGCAAACTTCCACAATGGGTAGTGCTAGTGAACCTCGCAAATCTGAATTAAGAGATTTTCTTGCTAGTATAACTATGGGGGAATCTAGAGATATAATACAAGCTACCATAGGGAGCATTCACTTTCCTGCTATACATTATTTTGCTCTCTTCATAGGTAGATGCATTAATGGTAAAGATGAGGCATGTCACATGTGTGTCCCTGACCTCAGTATTCTTAGGAGTGCTGTGTTAGGAGATAAATCTTATAATTTGGGAGCCATTGTTGCACGTAGGTTGCATCTTAATAGATTTAGTGGAGATTTCTTTGGTGGAATTTATGCAACCCGCATAGCTAATTTTCTTGGTATAACCATACGTGAGGATGATATTGAGTTGCCTCCTGCTTATTTGGATTATGAGGCTATGGTTCGTCATCAGTTTGCTGAGAGGAACGATCAGTTCCTCCAGTACCGACTAATCTTTGATAGACGATGCACCTATCACGTGTCTCTCCCTGCTTCTACTTTCTTTGACATTCAGGCAAAAGGGAGATATTTTATAACCAGAGAGGAGGCGGAAGAGCATAAGAGGAGAGCTGAGATAGCTCGCCTCCAAGCTGCAGCCCACGATGCAATGACTGTTGCATCTCAGTACGACCCCAACTACAACTTTGGATATCCGCCAGGCCAGCCGTGGCCATAGACCAACTTAGGCTAAAAGCCTAAGCTTGGGGGAGTACGCATTTCTCACCGATATTACATTCACATTCACACACTCATTGCTAAATGTCGGTGCTCATACTTTTTCATTGTAATATCCATGCTAGTTTATTTCCTTTTTATGCTTTCTTCTTGTGTGTTTGATAAACCTTAAGAAAAACAAAAAAATTAGTTGTAACTTTTAGCTAGTTTTAATTTTCGTGCTTGTAGTAGTAATTAAAAAGAAAACCCAAAAAGATTTCATGTTGTTCTTTTTCTTGTTGGGAGCTTTCCCGTGTAAATAGTTTTATTTCTTTTATTTTCTTTGGGGGTCGATAGGAGAAGATCATGATTAAATTGTTGAAGTGGCTCTTATATGCATTATTGTTGATCTAACAAAAGAGCCCATATTGCCTTGTCTTCTCCTGTTTATTGGATGCTTGCAGAATCCAGCTTAGTCCAATGCACACGCACTATTATTATTATCCACATCGTTCGGTCGTGCAGGTGAAAGGCAATTATGGCGATATATGATGGACTGACTGAGATGAGAAAAGCTGGTATGAACTCGACCTCTCTTGTTTTTGTAAATATGATTAGTTCATCATTCCTGATTCAGCCTATTATGAATAAACATGTTTGCAATGACAACTAGAGATCATAGTTTCTTATGCCATGCTTGATTAGCTAGGAGCTTATAATGGTTTACCTTGCATGCCAACATGCTATCAAAATGGTTGTGATGTGGTATGATGGGGTGGTATCCTCCTCTGAATGATTTAAATGACTTGACTTAGCACATGTTCACGCATGTAGTTGAAACAAAATCAACATAGCCTTCACGATATTTATGTTCATGCTGGATTATATCCTACTCATGCTTGCACTCGGTGTTGATTAATTTTAATGCATGTTCATGACTGTTGTCGCTCTCTAGCTGGTCGCTTCCCAGTGTTTTTCTAGCCTTCACCTGTACTAAGCGGGAATACTGCTTGTGCATCCAATATCATAAACCCCAAAGTTATCCCATATGAGTCCACCATACCTACCTATATACGGTACCTACCTGCCATTCCAAGTAAATTTGTATGTGCCAAACTCTAAACCTTCAAATAAATATCCTGTTTTGTATGCTCGAATAGCTCATGTATCAACTAGGGATGTCCGTATCTTCCATGTTAGGCGGGTTATTCTCAAGAGGAGTGGACTCCGCTCCTCACTCACGAGAAAATGGCTGGTCACCGGGATGCCCAGTCCCATGCTTTATGCAAATAAATCAAAATAATTGCAAACAAAACTCCCCCTGGGACTCTTGTTAGTTGGAGGCACTCGTTGTTTCGAGCAAGCCATGGATTGATGCTTGTTGGTGGAGGGGGAGTATAAACTTTACCATTCTGTTTGGGAACCGCCTATAATGTGTGTAGCATGGAAGATATCGCCATCTCTTGGTTGTTATGTTGACAATGAAAGTATACCGCTCAAAATATTATTCATCTCTATTTCAAAACCGAGCTCTGGCACCTCTACAAATCCCTGCTTCCCTCTGCGAAGGGCCTATCTATTTACTTTCATGTTGAGTCATCATCCTCTTATTAAAAAGCACCAGTTGGAGAGCACCGCTGTCATTTGCATTCATTACTGTTAGTTTACATTGAGTATGACTTGACTGGATCTCTTTTACCATGAATTACAATGTCTAGTCAGTCCTTGATCTTTAAAGGTGCTCTGCATTTATGTTTTGCGGTCTCAGAAAGGGCTAGCGAGATACCATCTTGTTATATCATATTATGATTGTTTTGAGAAAGTGTTGTCATCCGAGATTTATTATTATTGCTCGCTAGTTGATTATGCCATTGATATGAGTAAACATGAGACCTATGCGTTATTGTGAATATGGTTAGTTATAATCTTTGCTGAAAACTTGAATGCTGGCTTTACATATTTACAACAACAAGAGCAAACAGAGTTTGTAAAAGTTTTTCTTTATCACTTTCAGTTTGTCAACTGAATTGCTTGAGGACAAGCAAAGGTTTAAGCTTGGGGGAGTTCATACGTCTCCATCGTATCTACTTTTCCAAACACTTTTGCCCTTGTTTTGGACTCTAACTTGCATGATTTGAATGGAACTAACCCGGACTGACGCTGTTTTCAGCAGAATTGCCATGGTGTTATTTATGTGCAGAAACAAAAGTTCTCGGAATGATCTGAAACTCCACAGAACGTCTTTTTGGAAATAATAAAAAATCCTGACAAAAGATCAAGACCAGGGGGCCACACCCTAGCCACGAGGGTGGGGGCGCGCCTGCCCCCCTGGGCGCGCCCCCCTACCTCGTGGGCCCCCTGGAGCTCCTCCGACCTCAACTCCAACTCTATATATTTGTTTTCGGGGAGAAAAATATAAAGAAGAAGGATTCATCGCGTTTTACGATACGGAGCCGCCACCAAGCCCTAAAACCTCTCGGGAGGGCTGATCTGAGTCCGTTCAGGGTTCCGGAGAGGGGAATCCGTCGCCATCATCATCATCAACCATCCTCCATCACCAATTTCATGATGCTCACCGCCGTGCATGAGTAATTCCATCGTCTGCTTGCTGGACGGTGATGGGTTGGATGAGATTTATCATGTAATCGAGTTAGTTTTGTTAGGGTTTGATCCCTAGTATCCACTATGTTCTGAGATTGATGTTGCTATGACTTTGCTATGCTTAATGCTTGTCACTAGGGCCCGAGTGCCATGATTTCAGATCTGAACCTATTATGTTTTCATGAATATATGTGAGTTCTTGATCCTATCTTGCAAGTCTATAGTCACCTACTATGTGTTATGATCCGGCAACCCCGAAGTGACAATAATCGGGACCACTCCCGGTGGTGACCGTAGTTTGAGGAGTTCATGTATTCACTATGTGTTAATGCTTTGGTCCGGTACTCTATTAAAAGGAGGCCTTAATATCCCTTAGTTTCCGCTAGGACCCCGCTGCCATGGGAGGGTAGGACAAAATATGTCATGCAAGTTCTTTTCCATAAGCACATATGACTATATTCGGAATACATGCCTACATTACATTGATGAATTGGAGCTAGTTCTGTGTCACCCTAGGTTATGACTGTTACATGATGAACCACATCTGGCATAATTCTCTATCACCGATCCATTGCCTACGAGCTTTCCATATATTTTTCTTCTCTTATTTACTTTTCCGTTGCTATTGTTACAATCACTACAAAACACCAAAAACATTACTTTTATTATCATTACCTTTTGCTACCGTTACCACTACTATCATATTACTTTGCTACTAAATACTTTGCTGCAGATATTAAGTTTCCGGGTGTGGTTGAATTGACAACTCAGCTGCTGATACTTGAGAATATTCTTTGGCTCCCCTTGTGTCGAATCAATAAATTTGGGTTGAATACTCTACCCTCGAAAACTGTTGCGATCCCCTATACTTGTGGGTTATCAGTTATGTCGATTCTTCTCTTTTGAAGGTTTCACTCCTCTATTTCTTAGGCATACCTCCCCTGCCTCTTCTTGCTATAACCAGTCATTGTTGGATGCTACTCGCCGTCATCTATCCAACAAGCTTGAGGTTTGCTCAATTCGGAGCTCATTTGCAGAAGTTGATGTAGTTCAAACTTTATTGTATCCTCTGGTTGCTCTGTTGTGTTCCTGAAGGCCTCAAGCGGCAGTACCGCTCTCTCGAGCGGTAGTACCGCGGCCCTGTGCCGCGCGTAGTACCGCTGCTTTTGGGAATGCGATTTTTCGTGTCGGGTTGCGCGGCAGTGGAACGGTGGTATGAGGGGTAGTACCGCCCATGCACTATCGCTCCACTTCCACTCCCCTCTAGGACCATGCGTGCTCCCAGCAATTGTAGAGCAGCAGTGGGTGTGTGGCACTATGTGTGCTCCCAGCCTCTAAGCGGTAGTACCGCTCCTTCAAGCGGTAGTACCGCTGGTGCGGCTCTGCTTCACCCCATCTGTCCTGCTCTGCCTCCTTTAGTGCAGTGAGCTGCATCCCCAGCGGTAGTACAGCTCCGGCGGCACTATCGTCTCGTGGTCTCGCACCATTGCATTTCTCTATGTGCACTACCGCTTGGGTGGTAGTACCGCTCGTGTGCGGGCTGAGCACATAACGGTTAGATTTGGGAGGTCATATAAAAGGGGATCTTCTTCCCCATTGAACCTTATCTCTTGAGCTCGTGTTCTTCCCCCATTTTTGACCTTCTTTGAGCTTGCTATCTCTCAATCCCTCCAATATTCTTGCTAGTTCTTGAGGGAAAAGATAGAGATCTAGATCTATTTTTCCACCAATCACTTTTTTCCTCTATGTCAGGGGAACCCTTTGGATCTAGATCTTGAAGTTCTTTGTGTTCTCTTCTTTGTTCTTCCTCTCATTTTCCTCCCTAGCATTAGTTGCTTTGGTGGGTATTGGGAGAGAAGGACTTGGGCACTTCGAGTGCCCTTGCCATTGCATTTGGTGTATCGGTTTGAGTTCTCCATGGTGATACGTGGAAGTGAAAGTTGAGTAGCTTATTACTCTTGGGTGCTTGGTACCGTTGAGCTTGTTCCTCTTGGGTGCTTGGGCGCCCTAGACGGTTGGTGGTGTTCGGACCTCAATCATTATGGTGTAAAGCTCCGAGCAAGCGTCGGGGTCTCCAATTAGGTTGTGGAGATCGCCCTGAGCAATTTGACGGGTATCGGCGACTGCTCCCAAGGGTTGCCAAAGTGTACGGGTTTGGTGACCACCCCCAAGGGTTGCCATTTGTACGGGTTCGGTGACCGCCCTCAAGGGTCCCTTAGTGAATCATGACATCTTGCATTGTGCGAGGGCGTGAGGAGATTACGATGGCCCTAGTGGCTTCTTGGTGAGCATTGTGCCTTCAAACCGCTCCAAACAGAGAATAGCATCCGCAAGGGTGTGATCTTTGGGATACATTGTCGTCTCCGCGTGCCTCGGTTATCTCTTACCCGAGCCCTTTACTTTGTGATAGCCTTATTGTTTAATGTCATATATCTTGCTATCACTTAGTTTTCTTTCTTGCTTAGCACAAGTTGTTGGTGCACATAGGTGAGTCTAGTTGATTTACGTTTTGTGCTTGCCAAATTAAACGCTAGTTTTATTCCGTATTTATTCAAGTCTAAATCGTAATTATTTTAAAGCGCCTATTCACCCTCCCTCTCTGGGCGACATCCACGATCTTTTAAATGCTTTGTTCTGAAAAAAGTTAAAAAGAAATGCAACCACCATATCATTTAGCTTCGTATCAATAGAACTTATTTAATCCACTTATGTCTCTTTTGGTCAATGTCATTAAAAAATTACATGAGCTACATGTTGTAAAATATTATTGGTCTTATTTATTTACCATTGGGTCCACCTTGCAATCTCTACTATTACAGCACAACATCTTTTTTACTTTCTTCATGATATACGCTTCCTGACACACATAACTTATTGGCATAGACCTCTGATTCTTATTACCCGATAGAAACATACATGCCTTCTTGTAAGTTGTCAAAATACATGCAACCACTCTTTGATTGTTCGGTCTCCACATCTTATTTGTCATTGACACCGAGAACCACTCATAATACTCAAACACACGCCTATGGTGAAAAGCATTATTTTGGAACAAATGTATCTACCATATCATTTAATTTTTGTATTTGCATTTTTGCATCTATTATTATGTTCTACGTGTGTCTCTTTCTCTTCCACATGTGTCTTTCTTTTATACTCCCTTCGGTCCTTTTTACTCAGCATATTAGATTTGTGTCAAGTTAAACTTTGCAAAGTTTGACCAAATTTATATGAAAAATACCAACATTTATAATACCAAATATATATATACTATGAAACTACATTTCATAATGAATCTAACAATGTTGATTTGGCATTGTAAATGTTAATATCTTTTTCTATAAGTTCGGTCAAAGTTGAGATACTTTGACTTCGGACAAAACTTATATGCGGACTAAAAAGGACCGGAGGGAGCACTAGATTGTCGATAGGCAATTGGGAAGAAAGATTCCGTTGGTGTGAATTGATCATTTTCTTATCAATTTTGCGAAAGTTTCATATAGATTTAAATCTAAACACTTGTTCTTGTACCTAAATATAGTTACTATCATGCGGTGCAACAAGGGCAACTTATTCTAGTGGTTCAACGTAGGAAAATTTTGATTGGTTAAGATTGAGATATATTGTGGGCAGGGAATCCATAGGCAAAGGTAAAGAAGGATATGATGTGATTGAGATTGTGTATGTACAACTACGTGAATTGATTTTGTTCTTTGTTTGCAATGGACTTCTTGCTAATGGAGATTTATTTGATTTTTTTTGACAGAATTTATTTGATTTATTTTAATTGCTCTGCAAGGAATTTCTTTCCCCGAAAACGAGGACACGAGACCGGTTTGGAACAAAATTAATGAGGCTTGCAGCATGGTTTGAAATAAATCGGTGGGAGGGGCATGTATCGAGGGGAGGGGTGGAAGCGATGGAAGCAAAACCAACAAACTCCTCTTTAATAATCCTAAATGATAACGCCCATACATGTAGCACTTATCAACACGCTCACACGCACTTAATGTTGTTCGATCCATTTGCATGGATTTTGAAGCAGTTGCCATATGGGTGGAGAGCCACGTAAGCATCCAACATCGTGTGGGCAATACCATTTAGTGTCACACGTGTGGGCGCTCCTCGCCCAAACGACACATAGGACGCTCGCCCGAACGTGTGGAAGAAACTGCTATTGGCTCACACGATGATAGATGGCAACTACAGATGTGCATATGTGGCAACTAGTTAATCACACACGACAACTATGATTGACCATACATGGCAACTATGGCTTAGCCACACACGACAATTACAAGTGTACCTATGTGGCAACTAGTTAATCACACACGACAACTATGGTTGATAATACGGAGTTGTTTGGTTTCTAGCCACACTTTGCCACACCTCACCTTAGGCAAGTTTGACCAAGTTAAGTGGGTGTTTGGTTCTAGCCACATCTAAGACAACAATTTTTTATTAGCAGTGTACCCCACATGTCATAGACACAAAAAGTGTGGCAAGATTTCTTTAGGCAAGCCAAAGTGTGGCTAACAATTTGAGCAACTTAAGTTAGGCAAGTGTGGCAAAAATAATGTGGCAATATAAGGCAAACATAGTCACAATCCAAACAGCCCCTACATGTCAACTATGATTTGACCACACGTGGCAACTCCAATTAGTTACACTAGCAACTATATTTAATGATACATGACAGACATGGCAATTACAATTAATTACACATGACAACTAAAGTTGATTACACACGCATTCGTGCTCACGGGGTGGGGGTGAGCAGTTGCCACACAGGGTCATGTGGGCCATCGTAGCTGCGCCCAAACATGTGAACAGTTTTAATGTTCGCCCACACAGAGTTGTGTGGGTTGTCTCCTGGGTATGACCACATGACTCGTGTGATCGGGTATCCAATGTGCCACACGTTTGTCAGTTATCGGCGTCCTTAACAATAGAGATTTCCCTACAAATATATTATATTTTTTATTAGTGCAAAATGTAATTCGTCCAAGATGCTTGCACAAAATCTTCATCTTATATTCTAACTTCTAGTGTTGCTAATCCGTTAACAAGAATGTATTGATAAAATATTTGCTAAGACGCTTTTTGATTGTATTATTCTTTCATTGCCCTAATGTATTTCCAGTTTAATTTATTAGACATTACACCCCGCAAAAAAAATATTAGACATTGCAACTTACTGAAGTAAATATGTTGCACTGCACAACACATCTATGCTTCATTAAATCTTGGTCCGTGCACAAAT
The DNA here is from genome assembly GCF_018294505.1 of Triticum aestivum. Lineage (NCBI taxonomy): Eukaryota > Viridiplantae > Streptophyta > Magnoliopsida > Poales > Poaceae > Triticum > Triticum aestivum. The sequence continues at coordinate 546,288,349 of NC_057803.1, read as the reverse complement.
AATTTTTTGGTTCTGTTGTTAACATAAGTATAACATATATTTGTGAAGGTTTGGAGCTTTGTTTTGCTAGTTAACATGAATGCGCAACAATATCACATGGACTATGAGCATCCGACACTTCTATTGTGTGTGTTGTCCTTGTTAGAATTCAGTTTCAACCCTTGAATTAGCATACATTTAGCATGGTTTGTTAGAAAATCTAGACCACTACCTACCACATGATCAATGGTTTATATTTTTTTATTAGATGATGAATCTGGTAGTTTGTTTGCCTTTTGTTTAAATGTACTCCCTCCGTTTCTTTTTTACTCTGCATATAAAATTTATTTGAAGTCAAAACTATGTAAAGTTGATCAATTTTATATTTAAAACATCAACATTTACAATACAAAAGTTATATAGTTTAAAAATAAATTTCATGATGCATCTAATGATATTGAATCATATTCTGAATGCTGATATTTTTTCTTATATAGTTCGTCAAACTTTATAAAATTTGACTTCTGACAAATTTTATATGCAGACTAAAAAGGAACAAAGGGTTCCCGCAGAAAAAAAGGAACAAAGGGAATACAAAATAGATAGATTGTATAACTAAATAAAGAAATTTCAATGGCTACGGAATGTGCAGTTAATCCATATTTAAAATAAATAAATAAATAAAACATACTCCCTCCATCCAGAATTACTTGCCGCGGAAATGGATGTATCTAGACATGTTTTTAGTTCTAGTCTTCTAAATGGATGTATCTAGACGTGTTTTAAGTTCTAGTCTTCTGGATACATCCATTTCTGCGACAAGTAATTCGGGACGAAGGGAGTATATTATTAAGATTCACGCATGCATATGCAACTGCTGGTTAGATGGAAATAAGGGTGTATACCCGTTGAGCTTGACATTTGCTCTTTATATTTCTGGATGTAACATATGATGCCATTTCTATATAGGATGTAAGGAAAAAAAATGGGTTTGGTACAATTGTACTATGTAACCATAAAGAGGAGGGGGGCATCAACCAAATTTACTTACTGACAGAGTCATGATTCGTGTTTATCAAACTCATGTAGGATCGCAAAAGCTAGACACACCCTTAGGATGCATTTACTTGAAGATGTCGTATGAATGGGTTTGGACCGCCCAGTTTTTATGGGATGGGACCATTCAATCCATGTGTTTGGATGTATACAAGAAATGAGCTATTTATTTGGGATGGGACCACCAGTCATGCTCACATGGTCATGCATGCAATAGGAGGCCCTTTGATTTGACCGATTTCTTAGGGTGGAAGGGTTCAACATCTTTGGGCAATTTTTTTTACTGAAAGCATTCAAGTGCTTTATAACCAAACTGGAAGCATTCAAGTGCTTTATGACCAAATGTACTTATTTTCTGGACGATCCCAACCCATCTTTGGCCACCCTTGCAACCAAACGCACCCTTAATCTCTTGTAGCATGATGCAACACTATGAAAACAACTCAATTTGGTCACCTTTCATGTATTCCAAATCCGATTCAAGTATGCTCGATCCTTTTTGAAAAAACCAACAAAGTTCTCAATCTTCACATGTACCAAAAAAATTAGAAAGCCTTAGACCTGTCACATTTTTTTCTAGTCCAGTGTAGCACGATTCCAAACATGGAGTACAACTCTATGCATGAAGAAATAAAAATATCACGAATGCTATTCGCCAAATATGCTTCAATTGCCATCGGCCAAAGTTGATGAGTGAGGCTACACAATTTATTTCCCTTGGACGGTGCCTTGTATAGTGTCTAACTGCGGCCTATAATGCACCCCGCCTATTTAAGGCAAGAAAATCAGATAGTAGTTGGTAGGATCACATGGCATTGACATCGCCCAACTATCTTGATTATCATGTGAGGTATGTATATCACTATATATGTGCGCAAGTTGATTCCTATAGCATCTCATCCCGTTCTACATGCGAGCCACTGTGTGTCTAGCTATGAAATTGGACAATTGGATCCTTCTTTTCTTCCATCTTCATAGCCAATATATTATGTAGGAATGAAAGGTGCCAGGAATATATAGAAACCTTACACGGTAAACAATCAAACATAGTGGACTGAACCATGCGGATGAGAGTTGTCTGCAACCGCTAGTGCGACAAAGGGAATTCCATGAAAGCAAGCAGGTTCTGATGAAAATCCTGTTAGTATTCATAGTTGGCACTATCGTCCCCAGTCTAATGGATGTGGCGCCGATGTTTTTACTTTGCTAGCTCGATTGTCAGGTTCACCATGTTCTAGGTGTGTTACCGTGTTTGTGTCAAACATTTGGGCATTTAGCTTACCACGAAATCGCCACTTTGTATCGTACACAATTTCCAGCTCAGCCTATGTCGACGAGTCTGAAAAGGAAAACACTAGTCCTCTGTTCAATGTGCATCTCCGAGTAAAAGTAGTTGTTTTGACAGTTGAGTTTTCTTATGCCAGTGCGTGCAACGTGATTTATTCAAGATAATCTTTTGCACGTGTAGGAAGTGAACAAACGAAACACATTCTTATGCTTGCTTTTATGGTGGGGAGAAATTCTTGGGTTTCTTGTGTAAACAATGGAGGAAAATATAATTAAGGAACCAAAAATATATATCAACTCGTCCTCCTCTCGTTGATCTATTTTCTTTCTCTACCATCACACCTCATCCTCATCTACCGCTCGACTATACATCTAAGTACTAAGGACCTCTTTGGGTCGCATGATCAAGAAACACATGAATTGACAAGAGCACATGAACTTGATAAGGTTGATGGTGCAAAATAGATGATTAATACAGAGAAACTTATATGAATAGTTGTTTGGATGGAACATGGTAAAAACATAGTGAAAACAGCGGGCGAACGAAGCAGCCCGACATGAAGTGGACAAGTGGTCGATGCTGACATACCGACCAAGGCTCACCTAATGCATGCGGAATAGCGCATGAGACGATGCATGGAGGCACACCAAAAAATGCCACAGAAAAGGTGGCCCCGAGCGCGCCGGCAGCCCACACGTCATTGACCCCCGAGGAAATCGGCGCGGGGCGGCCGCGGAACAAACGACGCGGGGGTACTCGCGAGCGCTGATACACCAGGGAAAGGTTCCTCTAGCATCCCTTGTAGGAGTAATTTGTTGAAAAATACCCATGTGAGAGCTAGTTTCAAAGATCTTTTTGTAAAGAACACATCCACGAAAACGGTTGTGATTTTGACACTTGGTTTGGAAGTAATGCATTTTTTAAGTTATAGGAACAACTTTGTCATGACGCTGAAATCTTTCCTCTTTTATTCAGGGTCATGACGGTCACATCATTCTATGTTTATGTTCTAGACCGCCGCTCTATGCAACGACACAATGTCCGCTTCTTGCATGACATTGCCAATCATGCCGTCCATGCATATGATCAAACTGCAACGCGTCGATGGACTCATCATCGTACAATTTTCATTTTATTTTGAGCCCTTGTACAATTTTCATAACACCAAGAATTGTATGCATTGTCATTTCGTACTCCCTCTATAAGAAATATAAGAGCGTTTAAATCACCAATTACTTTTTTGAGTGGTAAATCACTAACTACTTTAGTGATCTAAATGCTCTTATATTTCTTTTTTAGACACACTCTTATATTTCTTTACGAAGGGTAACCTGATTTCTAGTGGGCTGAATGCAATGAAAGAAAAATGGTGAGAGACGTAGTCGTGTGTGGGCTCACGATAGTAAAAGGCCCATGAGGTTTACAGCTTTGTCTATTGGTAGCGTAGAAACAGTCCGAAATCAAGGAGTACTCGTTGCAAAGAACATTCGTTGCAAAGAACATTGTCTCAAAAAAAAAACTCGTTGCAAAGAACACTCCACTTTCCCAGGTTGCAACAAGTGGCATACATGCAGCGCGCCACTTGTCACAACTTGGGAGTTTTCCCTTTTTCCGTAGATTCGTTTATTCAAAACGTTTTATCTTTTAAACCCTGCGTCCAAATCTCGAACCGTTTTTATCATTGGATTCCTCGCGTCGAGATCTTCAAAACTAGATCCCATGGTGATAGGTTTTGATGAACTTTTTTTCATGAAAAAATCAGACGAAAAAACCAGGCGAAAAAACCGAACAGGGAGCACGGTTTTTTTTTCCTTTCCGAAAGAGGCACGCCCGTGCCTCTCATGAAATCACACCCGTGCCTCTTGTGGAAGCAAAACCGTGACTCGTGAAAGGAAAAAAAATAGAAAACGCGTTTTTTTTCCGTTTCCGAGAGGCACGACCGTAACTCTCGCGGAAGCAAAACCGTGACTCTCGCGAAAGAAAAAAAAACAGAAAACGCGTATTTTTTCCCTTTCTAAGAGGCACGGCCGTGACTCTCACGAAAGCACAATTGTGCCTCTCACGAAAGAAAAAAAAATAGAAAACGCGTTTTGTGTTTCCCTTTCCGAGAGGCACGGCCGTGATTCTCACGGAAGCAAAACCGTGCCTCTCGCGGAAGCAAAACCATGACTCTCGCGAAAGAAAAACAGAAAACGCGTTTTTTTTCGTTTCCGAAAGGCACGATCATGATTCTCATTAAAGCGCAACCGTGTCTCTTGCGGAAAAAAAACCGTGACTTTCACGGGAAAAAAAGAAAACACGCTTTTTTCGTGCAAATTTTTTTTCCCGACTTTTTTTATCAAAAAGCTAAAGAAGACCGGGAGAAAACCAAAACGTCGAAAAAACTAGGAAAAATCCTTTTAAAAAGCCGAAAACGCGTGCAGAAAAATTAAAAAAAAAATAAAATCCGGAGGAAACATCCAAAGCGCGACACGTGGCAAATGGCTGAGAGCGCGCCAAATGACGCTGATCATTGCGAGACTCCCGAAGAAGCGCTCGTTAACTAGTTGCTCCAGGTCCAGATCAACTTTTTTTTTGAGTGTACATAGTGGGGAGCTCCTATGTGCCGCTCTTTGCGGCAAATTGCCGGACGCACGCACAGGCGCAAAGCTGACTGGGCCGGCCCAAGCTAACGACCAGACGAACTGTATAGCGCGAGTCTGTTCACATCTACAAAAAATTCGAGTACTGTCTGTAGTGATCGAGCCCGGGAACTCTGGTGAAAGAGGCGACAATGCTAGCCAGTAGACCTAAGAACACACCGCATGATTACATGTGTAGCGCCATAATATAAGAACCAAAAACAACGAAGATCCAAACGTTTTTCTTTTCTTTTTTCATGTTTTTGATTTTTTGCTCGAAATTCCAGAAAAAATGGGAAAAAGGTAAAATAATGAAATTTTCGAACAATGTTTAAAACAGGAACAATTTTGGAAGTACCAAAAAAATTACAACATGAACATTTTTTTTGAAACTGCAGAACAAATTTAAAACATGAACAATTTTTTGAAACAGAAACATTTCAGGAAATTTGCGAACAACCTTCGAAAACAGGAACAATTTTTGGAAACACAAAAAGCTGAAAACGGGAACATTTTCTGAATCTGTAGAATAAATTTGAGAACGTACACAATTTTTGGAAAGATGAACACTTTTTGTAAACTAGAACATTTGTTTTTTTCTGAAAACTGAAACATTTTCCATATTCCAGAAGAAATTTTGGATATGCAAACATTGTTCTTAAAATGGGAACATTTTTTCAAACACCTGAAAGTTTTTGGAAAAACAAACATTTTGAAAATTTTACGAACATTTTTTGAGCTCTCCAAAAAAATTAAAACACGAACATTTTTTCAAATTCACGAAGAATTTTTTAAACTCCTGAACAAAAATTGTAAAACATAAAAAAATCTTGAAATTTCTGAATAATGTTTGAAAATAGGAACATTTTATCAAACTCCCAAACAAAATTTGAAAATATTAACATTCCTTCTAAAACAAATTGTGAACAATTTCCCAAAATTTAAGATGAAATCATTTTTTTGAAGTCTTGAACAAAGATTGAAAAGTTTTGAAATTTTGAACAAAATCATAAAGAAAAGAAAACAAAAAGGGGAAAAAGAATATAGAAACAGAAAATGAAAAAAAGAATAGAAACAGAAAAGGAAAAGGAAAAAACGAAAAATAAAAAACAAAAAGAAACCAGAAAACCAGTCCAAGAAACGGCTCAGGAATCAACTAGAAGGTTCCCAAAACCATTAGAAACCAGGGCCGGAACCTTCCAGAAAGTTCCTAAAAACCAGATGCGATCTACTCGTTAGCCATATAGATGGGCCGGCCCAGTCGTTCGGTTAGTTATCCTAGCTGCGTGCGTTACCTCGACTGTTGGACGCAGAGAGCGTCGAATAGGAAATTCTTACATAGTGTCCTGATCCAAGCAGCAATTCCAAACCAGTTTATGGGCCTGCGGCAGCACGGCCAGATAGTACCAGCAACAGAGCCCAAACCACGATCTTATAAGCTGGCGGAGCAGAGGAAACAGAGAGATTCGCCAAGAAAAAGAAGAAGCGAGAGGAGAGAAAAGCGAAACCCTAAACCCCCGTATTCCCAGACCTTCGATCCGATCCGACCCGAACCGACCGGCGGCGATGGCGTCTGCGCCGGTGGAGAAGCTCAAGAGCCTGTGGAACTCCCAGGTCATGGACGAGGAGCAGTGGGCGGTCAACTATGTACGCACCCCCTCCCCGCCCCCTCTCAAGTGCTCTGCTCTGCCCTTTGTTTTCCTGTTTCCTTCGCGTGCGATTGCGCTGGTAGCTGTAGTTGTAATAGCTCTGCTGCTTTTGGTCGGCGCGAGTGAGATGATTAGCGGCGCAAGTAGGCGATCTAGCTGCTTTGGTTCGGCGCGATTACGTTGCTGGTGCTTAATCTTAGATCCGTATTTATACTTTCCCCAGTTGACGCGTATGGTTTCCTCGTACAAATCATACCAGCCGCTACTATCTCGAGGAATAGTGTGCTAGAGGGAGGGATTTGCCGTAACCAGCTATGTTGCCTGAATGCCTGTGATTTCGCTGGTTAGCTTGGGCGTTTATCTAGAGGTTGGGTCCTGTAGAACAAGGAACAAATTTAATTTATGATTCTTCTCCTGATCTGCTACATGTAGAAGTTCAATGGTTATGCCAAGAGAAATAGGTTGATGCAAATCTAGTGCTCCTTTGTACCTGCAAAAGAACACTGGATGACCATTAGGATGAATTTTTCAGTTTCTCTGCAAGGCCTACTGGCAGGGGATATTCATTGTTCCTAGGTAGAAAATTCTTTTAATCACCGAATTACATGGTCTCCTCATCTACTTGTTATATTGCCTGTTGTTTTTTATTTTGAAGCTGTTGAGCTGGGATTTTCTTTTTTGAGTGTATTTTTATTGCGATATAGATTGTGAGAGAGAAACATAATTGTTCTTCCTGGAGCTAAATCTTAGCACCTTCGTAGTGCCTTACTGTTCTGCCTCTTACATTTGAAACCTACAAAATTAATCATCATTATTGCCAGTTAAAGTAAGGCCTACTGCCTTCTTGACAGTGGAATTTGAACTTTGGTATGAGGATTTCTCAGTGTGCAACTGTTTGTCAAAAAAAAAAGGATGTGCCACCTCTTCAAGTCTGTTTTAGCAACTCAACTTACTTCAGAGCAGTTTCAGGCTTTTTCAGCTAATAATGAATTTATTTCTCATTTGAAGAGAGACAATGGTATCCGTATGGCATGATCCATCTCCTTCATATTAGAAATTAGATATCTCCCTGACCTTCACCACCATGTCAGTTTATATAATCTTCATTCCTTACTAGTGACTGCAACACCCACCATATGTATGCACGAACACTGAAGAAAAGGTTGGCCCTGGATTTAGGACAATGTCACAGACATTCCAAGAAAATGTGGGGCGTGTTTACGGCGAGTCGGCAATATTTCAACTCCGCAACTAAACTAACATATAGGAACTCATCATTCGAAGGGAGGCCAAAGATGTATGGACCATGAAAAAATATCATTGGCATATTGTGTTGTACTAGTTGCTTTGAATCGTGCTAACCCTGTCCAAACACAAGACAGTAGTACTGTGTTGCGTTAGTGTTGCTGCTGTGATGGAAATTAATAGTCTTGTAACGTACCAGTTTCTACCACTGGGTTAGCTGGAGTGTTTTTAAATTCGCATCATTTAGAGCAATCTGGAACTGATACTTGACTGTCTACTATATGTGTCTGGGTGATTAGCTCAAATTTGGTAACCTGTGCATGGCATATGCTGTGTATCTGGATTGATTAGTTATTTATAAATATATATGTGTGTTATATTTGTTTTTTCTCTTGAATTGGATTGCTGTCCTTTGGCCATTGAGACTTTGAACTGAAATTTGGTCTAGAACAGAGCAGAACTAAAATGCCCTTAGCTGAATCCAAAACTTGGCAGCCCATGTTAGTGGAGCATCAAACACCCGTTACATGGCCAAATTTGACCTCATAATGAATCTATGTTTATTAGTGACCTTCCATCGTGTTTTGTGAAAATTTTATGCTAATTACACTACTTCTCTTTATTGCTTTTGATTTACAGAGAGTGCTAAAGGCTGCGGGGATATTTGCTGGATCCATCTTTTTGATGCGCACCTTTGGTGACATGATGGTAGTTTAAGGGAGTCGTAGTGGCTGAGCAGGGTAATGGTGGTTCCATGCCCATTTTCGTTGTGTGCCTTATGATCAGGCTTGTGGAATATTTTTACTCAGACTTGTGGGTTTCTTGTTAAGGTGGTGTTTGAAGCATTTCTCGGCAGGGTTATTTGACTTGTTCTTTTTGAGTCGAGCACTTGTCTTCTATGAGTAATAAGTAAAATGTCCAGTTTGCTGTTAGGCCACCACAAATCTACGGTTGTGTTAAAATTAACAGTCTAATTTCATTGTTTAGATGGAACGCTTTGATTCTGTTATGGGTGTGGCTAAAGAATGGGCAAGTTGAGGTTCCCTGAACTAAAATCATAAATATTCCCAGCATCTCGTTCGGTGACATTCCGGACGCAATCCCAACAACTAAAACATAGGCATTATCATCAGAACAAAATGACTGAATATGCAACTTGAAACCAAGATTATTTTTCTGAAATGGCAGGACTTCTTACGAAGGGAATAGTTGCTTGGTTTTTTTTTTGAAATCAACCGACATTGAGTGTATAGTTGCTTGGTTAATTAAGGAAAGCCGAGTGAAAACTAGATTGTCTAGTTAATTATTAACACATAAGGTAGCCCGACTTTGATGAGGTCCGACCCCACGCAGGCGACTTTGATGCTGCCATCGTCGACTCAACCGACATTGAGTGTATAACCAAGATTACAGAGAAGCAAATAAAGTAGCTCACGAGTTTGCGAGTTTAGCTAGATTTTCATTGATTTCTAATTGGTTTGAGGAACCTTTAAATGAAATTGTAATGATCCTCACAAACGATGTACTTTTTATCTCTAGTGAATAAAGTTTTGGTTTATCTCAAAAAAAAAAGTTAGGCTGCGAAAGTATCATAACCCTGAGCTCAAAAAGTAAAATAAAAAAGTAGAAAATAAATTTTAAAAATCTGATTCTTTTACAACAAACATTGCTTAATTTTCTAACTGTGTGCAAATTCTCGTGATGGAAAAACATTCGAGGAGGTTGGCAAAAATACAAAATTAACACTTCAAAATGCTTTAAAAAAATATTCTATTTGGAGCATTGATTTTATTTTTTCGCCCAGAGCATCAGGAATGTAACTTCTTCATGGAAATTTGCACGCATTCAACTTGTGTTGCCAACAAAATTCAAATATTTTTATTGTCATTTTTTGATTTTATGCATTCCCAAACTCAAATGTTGCTGCTTCTTAGGCCTTATACAATGCAAAGTGCTCAGGGAGTTGTTTATAAAAATAAACCAGTTTTTCTTAAACAAATGTTAATTAGGCACCCTTCTTATTGAGATATAAGCATTGATGCTTGAGAAACACTCGGTTTATTTTACTAAATTTCTCAATGTTTGTATGTTTGTAACCCATCATTCGACTGATTACAAGGTGAAAATTACATAGGCACGCGTAAACGTGATAAGAGGTAGGAACGCCATGAGGAGGAGGCCTGCTTTTGCTCTGTTTTCTTCATCCCGTGTGTCCAGAGCATGAGATCATCAATGATTCTCCTAAGGGTGAGGATATTGTGGTGGTTTTGCTGCCTGAAGGTCATAGCATTTCTCGAGTCCCAGATCTTCCATGGAATAATGAGGAGGACGGAGTGCCAGGTTGCCGCATCCAGCTGAGAAGGGAGACGACAGTCCCAAAGATCGTCGATGGTGGCCGAGGGGTAAATGCCAATCTGTTGCCATATCCGCTGCGCGAGTGGGCAGTCGATGAATATGTGCGAGCGTATTTCACCATCGAACCCGCACCAGAGAGTCAGCGACCATGTGCTTGCGGAGTAGGTTGCTTTTGGAGTTGAGTCGATCTCGGAACAACAGCCATGCAAAGATCTTCACCCGGTTGGGGTCGCATGAAGACCATATTGGAATGGCATGCACATCATTGACAGAGGCATCACCCATGATGAGCGTGTAGGCGGCCCTGGTGGAGAAGCACATGCCACCATTGAGGTAGCGCTCGTCTGGCCCAGTCGACAGCTGGAAATCCCGCAGGAGGGACAACACAGAACACAACTCAGCAGTAGCATTAGAGGTTAGGCGGTTCCGTAGGATTGAATCTAAACCATAGTTAAAAACAGTAGACACACGAGCTAGGGGTAAAGTGGTGTGAGAGTATAGGCAAGGGAATAATACAACGAGAGGCTTCTGGTGAATCGATGTGTCTAACAGAAATATGTATTTGTGCCAGAGTTGGTTAGAACAAAGAAGATAGCATGGAGTGCTGGTAGTTGCTGGTTTATAGTTCGGCAGATGAAGGAGTGGCTGTTTTGTGGGGCGATAAGAGCATTGGGGTGTTGCAAGGCGATCCAGTCTAGCCAAGGTGTTTGATCCGGGAGTAGAGCTTTTACAGCGAATTTCATTAACAAACAGTTGTTCTGCTTATGCAAGTTTTTTAGGCCTAGACCATCACAGTTTTTTGGTTTGCACACATTTTTCCATGCAACTAAGCATTGAGCATCGATACAAGTTTCCTCTGCGGTCCAGAAGAAGGCTTGCCGAATCGAGTCTAAGATTTTTTAAAACGCTTTTGGGGATGAGGAAGACAAACATAAAATAAACTAGTATGGAGTCGAGAACTGCAGAGGTCAACTTTTCGCTTTGCAAAGCAGAGATGCCCCTCTCTATCAGTCGTGTATACACCTCATTTTCTATGCTCTTCAACCTAGACTCTCTCTCTCTCTCTCTGTTTGTGTTTCAGCCTTTTTTGTTGTTGTTGCTACACTGAGAATACAACTTCGTTGAATAGTTAACTAATTTAACTGAATCAGAAACTCATGTAGTCTATCTGTCTTGAATAGTTAACTACCTCCTCCATCCTATAATATAAGAACGTGTTTGGCATTAGTGTAGTGCCAGAAACATTCTTATATTATGGGAACGAAGGGAGTAGTTTCAAGGCACTGTTAATGGGATGCTTGCTGTACAGTTTCTGAGAACAGTTTGTATTGTTAAAGTAGTGAAGCAACTGCTACGTAGAGGAAGTCTTCTTGGAAAATTCATTGTAAGCTTATTGAATAATCATGTAGGTAAAGTGGTCAGGTCGCAAAAAGTTTGAGAATAGGGTGGTCGAGACTCTCTTGAAGTATGGCTACAAAGGCGAATACATGTCTGAACATTGGCTCAAGCAGCCAGTATTCATCCAATCCTTTGCTCCAACTTCACTCATTCACATCTCAATCATGAAAACCTCTCCAAAAGTTTCTCTAATACAGATGATACCACGGTTTGGACTCAAGATACTAACCAGGTAACTACTATCAACAGTTTTCGGACTCCAGATACTAACCAGGTAATTAATATCAGCAGTAATCACTGACGTTTATTTCTACAAAAATGCCTTGTTACCAAAGGCATTTTTTAACGTGCAGTCATACTATGAGATAAGTTCAAACGGTTATCTTGTGTTCATAAGAAAGTAACGTCTTACGTTATGGAACAAAGGGAGTATGTAACTGGGATTGCGCCATGGAAAGACACAATTGTTCCCCCAGAAAATAACTACTTAGGGCCTCCGACCGATTTCGTTGCACAAGCACATGCTCTGAATCTTCATGTGAGTTTGGAGTAGATGTCAAGTACAATGCTAAGCCTGTAAACCATGGTGCTTCACATGTCCATCCATACGCATTCAGAAATGAGAACTCATCCTTGCACTTCAACTTCCGCCAAGACCCTTACGTTGAATACGAGTACCAGCAGTGCACAGCTCCATACCAAATGAAGTAAAATAATGTGGGATGATGGATACTAAGGGTTCCTTTGATTCAAAGGATTTGCATAGGAATTTTGGAGGATTAGAATCCTTAGGAATTTTTCCTATATTGGTTGTTTGATTCATAGGATTGAATCCTATAGGATTTTTTTCTAAGGAATTTTTTGTACTACTTCTCATAGGATTTCTAGCATCCAATCAAACCTCTTTGAAAGAATCCTTCGTTTTACTATGATGCAATCAAACAACCTAAACTCCTATAGGATTGGGATGAGCATGACATTTTAATCCTATGTTTTTCCTATTCCCATGTTTTTACAATCATGCGAATCAAAGAGGCCCTAAGCTTTGTAAATTGTTTGCCTTTGAGATCCGTCTCACTGTTAACATCACAGAGAAAAAGGACATGGGCTGCCATTCTCTAAATTTTACCAATAAATCTGGAATGCTAACTATAGAGCATCACAATAAAAATTGTCATAAAATCTGGAAGAATTGCACTATTTATAAATCTTTGTAGAAAAAAGGAGCATTTCTGAAATAAGTACTATATTCGTGGCATTTGTTCTCAACTCTAAATAATGAGAGTAAGATGGAGGATATGGTTTGACATACATGAGGCCCAAGAAATCTTTCTTTTTCTGTGAGACATGTGAATGATTTTAAAATTTATGCGCAGTCTTGCTTGTTACCCAGCCTTGAATACAGAATATGGATATATCTTCCTAGCGGGCCAAATAAAATCTCTCGGGGTGAAAAGCATGTGCATTAACTAATTCTTGTTCCAATGTTATGTGGATGCTGACCTTCATGCGAAATGTATGCGAGGAAAGAAATTGTGTGAGACACTTATCAGATACTGTACATGTTGGCGCACTACACAGCATACATAAACAATCACTATATATATCCAGCCTGCTTCCATACACTACACTCCTGCTTCATTCGCTTAGTTAAATTTGTAGGAATTGATTTTTTTTTCGTTGCTACAGTTCTGAGATAGTGGAGGTAACCACAGAATCAGGGGAGTATGTCTTGGAAGTTACAGAGAGTCAAATACGGCATGTGTGTCATGTTTAGGTTGCCGTCGACCTGGTCAATAGCTGTTCTTACCTAGTAGGAGCTTGTATCCTACCAGGCCTGGGGCATAGGTTATAGGGGAAGGAGGGGGAAGGGCGAGGGCTGGTGTGCGGCGGCCGGCGGCATGGCGCCTTCCTTGCGACGGGAGCAGCGGCGACGAAAGCAGGAGGCGGCTAGGGTTTAGGTCTCCCGGCTCCCTAAGAGAAGCCGAGCAAATATTGATTGCTTCTTCCTTGATTAGATTGATACATCTCCTTTACTTATATAGAGAGGTTTACTTAACTCCTAAGCAAACGATCCTAATACGATAAGATAATTGGGCTAAGTCCCTAATTAAGATACTTGGCCATAACCCACTGGGCTAAGCCCCTATGCCGGTCATAACACTTCTCCCCGCCTGCACAAACAACTCGTCCTCGAGCTGTAAGGTGGGAAAGCGCTTGCTGAACTCCTCGAGGTGATCAATCAGCGTCAAACACCTTCGCGACAGCTGGGGCGGCAAGATCGGCGGCGACGGCGTCCTCCGGAATGTAGTCTGCAACCTCCAGGTAGAAGAGTCGCGGGCAGGCGTGGCCGGGCATGTAGGGTTCGTCGCAGTTGAAGCACAACCCTTGGCGGCGACACTCGAGTAGCTGGGTCGAGGTGAGCCGGCGGAACGGGCGCGCCGCGGTCGCGGCGAGGGGTGCCGCGGAAGCCTGAGCAGGCCGACCCTGAGCGGGATCTGGCCAGGGTAGCGACCTAGTGGCCCGGGACGGTGACTCCTGCTGGTCGGCCACCGCGCGGCGCTCGAACGCGCGGGCGTAGTACATGGCCGTCTGGATATCCTGGGGTCCCCGAAGCTCCACGTCCACGTGGATGTGATCCGGAAGTTCACCGACAAAGAGGTCGGCCCGTTGTTGCACCGTCACGCCCGACGCGTGGCATGCCAGGGCCTGAAAACGATCGGCGAAGTCCTGAACCGTGGAGGTGAAGGGAAGGCGGCCTAGCTCCGCCAGGCGGCTCCCGCGGATCGAGGGCCCAAAATGAAGGAGGCAGAGCTCGCGGAAGCGCTCCCAAGGGGGCATTACTGCCCTCGTCCTGCTCGAGGGCGTAGTACCAGGTTTGTGCCGCGCCACGGAGGTGGTACGAGGCAAGCCAGGTGCGCTCCGAGGCGAGGGTGCGCTGCCCGCGAAAGAACTGATCGCAGTGGTTGAGCCAGTTGAGGGGGTCCTCCGTGCCGTCATAGGTGGCGAAGTCGATCTTGGCGAACCGCGGCGGTGTCTGGGTCGGAGCGTCGTGTCAAGCTGGCTCGAAGGTGCGGAGCAGTGAGGCGGGTGGCGCTTGGTCGGAGTACTCCGGGCAAGGACCCGCGATGCTGGATGGCCCGTCAAACTGCAGAAACGGGGTCGGCTGCTCCGGAACCGTGGTGTACACTGGCGATGGTGAAGACCCAATCGCCCAAGCTGGTAGTGGCGACGGGGAGGCCGGAAACCGGACCTGATGTATCGGAAGGCCGGCCGGCGAGGACGCCCCTGAGCTGGGCAGAGGTGGCGCCGGTGGTTGCAGCGTCGGTTGTGGAGGGTGGGCGGGTGCGTCGGTTGCCGCGGGGGAAGGCGGCTGCAGATGCCAGAGGGGAGCCGCAGCTGGCGGCGGCAACAAATGCCACAGAGGAGCCGCGGCCGGAGTGGTCTCGCCGGGGTGCCCCACTTGGAACGGCAGCAACGGCAGTTCGGTGCAGGCCGGCGTGCCCTGGGCCGGCCACGGCAGCGCGGGGGGCCGCCTGGAACGGCAGCAGCGGCTGCCCGCTGTAGGCAGGCGCGCCATGCGACGGCCATGGCAGCGTGGGGTGGCCGTAGGCGGCGATCGGCGCAGCCGGCGGAGGTGCGTACGGCCCGGCCATGTACGGTTGGTACTGGTTCAGAAGGAGTCCCTGGACGGCCGTCACGAGATCCCGCAAGATATTGGTGACCTGATCCGGCGTGAATACGACGGTCGTTGGCGGCGCGGAAGTGATGGGGGCCGGGGGCGGTGAGGAGCCCACAGTGGTGACCAGGCCCGACAGTGTGGAGGCCCCGGCGATGGTCATCGGGGCGGACGTCATCGGCGCGGAGGTGGAGACAGGCAGCGGCGGCGATGGTGTTGACGAAGACATGATCGGACCCAAGTCTCTGGATACCAAATTGATAGGAGTTTGTACCCTACCAGGCCTGGGGCATAGGTTGCAGGGGAAGGAGGGAGAAGGGCGAGGGCTGGTGCGCGGCGGCCGGCGGCGTGGCGCTGTCCTTACGACGGGAGCAGCGGCGGCGAAAACAGGAGACGGCTAGGGTTTAGGTCTCTCGGCTTCCCTGGAAGCCGAGCAAACATTGATTGCTTCTTCCTTGATTAGATTGATACATCTCTTCTCCTTATATAGAAAGGTTTACTTAATTCCTAAGCAAACGATCCTAATACGATAAAATAATTGGGCTAAACCCCTAATTAAGATACTAAGGCCATAACCCACTGGGCTAAGCCCCTATACTGGTCATAACATTACCATTATTGGTTTCTGATAAGAGTCATATTGCTGGGTAAGAAGATTTGGCATATGAGCATGGTTAATAATACAGCCAACAATCGGCTATAAGAAGTGTTCATATCATAGTCAATCCAATAGCTGGCTTGCACAATAGTAAGTTTTAGATAAGTACTACTTTATTAATAGTTGGCTCATCTTACAATCTTACAAAGTGGCATAAATTTTAAATCATTCACATGTCTCACAGAAAAAGAAAGATTTCTTGGGCCTCATGTATGTCAAACATATCCTTCATCTTACTCTCATTATTTAGAGTTGAGAACAAATGCCACGAATATAGTACTTATTTCAGAAATGCTCCTTTTTTCTACAAAGATTTATAAATAGTGCAATTCTTCCAGATTTTATGACAATTTTTACTTTGTGATGCTCTATAGTTAGCATTCCAGATTTATTGGTAAAATTTAGAGAATGGCAGCACATGTCCTTTTTCTCTGTGATGTTAACAGTGAGACGGATCTCATGAGGCCCAAGAAATCTTTCTTTTTCTGTGAGACATGTGAATGATTTTAAAATTTATGCTCACGAGACCCGAGGTGCATCATTATTATTTAGTGAGATAAACGCATCACTAGTCATACACCCATAGTAGTTTGGTGACACATCTTCTAAAATGTTATAAACTGCTCACAAGACTTTGTTTAACGAGCAAACATGTCGCTAGTGTTGAGGTGTCCTGCTGACGATCATTTATTTGTAAAAAAGACCTTGAACCTTGACAATATTTTTGGAGGTGTTGTTTGTGAACCTAGTGATAACTCCCAATTTCATCATCTAGTAGTAAGGGTAACCATCTCGCAACATTTCATCAAACACCTTGTGGTAGCTCTCCGCATGCCCCGCAGGCGCGGCTCTCACACCCTGGTATCACGCGCCGCCATGCAGCCAGTCCAGAGCAGAGCAGCAGCTTGAGCCAAGCGCCTTTACCCCTTCGAGGGTCTACTGCCTAAAGCCCCGGTGGTAGAGTACCTAGGCTACCGCCTGCGACCTTAGCGGTAGGCAATTTACCATGTCAGCGCGGTCATGAGGGGTCGGCGGCGTTGCCGAACGTCCCGATAGGCCAGGCACCTTACCACCGCCATGCAGAGCAGTAGACCCGAGGATAAGATTATGCCTTCAAACATGTGTCATTTCGTACTTAAGTGTATGACAAAATCAAAACAGTGATTTTGGCCCGCGGCTGCGAGCCCGCGAGCTTATGACAGACTTTTATTTTGCGGGTGAGCTTATAACAGACGTTACATGGTGATTACTGATAAAGAGACGTGGTCATGATCGAACCGGACCGGTGGACGAGGAGTCGTCCTTCGGCGCGGCGGTGGAGGAACTCGAGTGGGACTCCGACGATGTCCGTACGTAGCAGCCGGCACGCTGGCAGCACCGTAGATTATTGAGATCGCGAGATCGTGCGGCGGAAACTGTGTAGCATACAGGTAAGCCGGCCAACGTCCGCCCGATAGTAGTTCAAATAGGACAGGACAGTAGCGAGCCACAGTGTCATTCGGACACGAGTGCTCGGTGCTCCGAAATCCCAATACGACTCGGACATGCACGGCCGGATCCCAATGAATAAATACGTTACTCCATGAGCTGTGAAAGCACCTACGTACCTAAGATTGCTGACACGCGCAAGAGCAATCCGAACAGAGCAACGACTCAAGAACCAGGCGATCCATCATCATGTACGGGGCCAGTCCGGCGAAATTCCGGTCGTTCCCGCCGCCGGCGATCACCCTGCCGCCCCCGCTCCCGCTCCCGCCCCACGACGACCCATGGCCGACCTCCGCGCCTCTGAAGCCCGCGACTCCACTCGCCGAGCCCGCCGGCGCCGAGGCTTACGATCAAGAGATCGGCGCGTGCCACCGGTCCGTGGAGGCCGCGGCGCCGGACTACACCTCGACGATGTCGGTGCCCCAGAGGCCGGAGACGCCGCCCATGCTCGCCGTCCTCGTCAAGTGGGTCGCCTCCGTCGCGGTCGGCTTCAAGACGCAGCTACGGTGCGACCTTGATATGTGACACCAGTCACCAGGCCGAACAGATCTGTACACTCGCATTAGTTTATTCTTTTTTAGGGATGCATTAGTTTATTCTTTGGCATGCTTGTTGTAGTTGTGTACTTTTTTTTTGCGATTAGCAGTTGTGTGTGCCGGTGTGTATATACAATCGGGATTGCTATTTCTCAATTGATATTTGTCAATCAACTCCATAACAGCACTGATTCTTGCGGAGAAAAAAAACGCACATTTTACGTTGTTTACTACTCTATTATTTTTTCACATGTAACTGTAGTCACATGCTCTGTGCATGACACACACAACCGTACATAACTATAATTACATGTTCGTCTGTCCGTGACTTGTCAACCTTAGTGCAACTGCAAATATGTCGCAGTTGAATGTACTTCTATTTGGCCTAGCACAACAACACTTCATCATCCATGTCCAACTATAGTTGCACACATGTATGTTTGCGCGTGACTACATGTACGTCCCCGCACACGATTGCAATTCTAAGCTTGCTGGCCCAGCACAATCGCACGTCACTCACGTGCAACTATAGTTGCACCATCGTCTGTCTGCGTGCAACTGCACGCCCTTCATCTATGTGCAACTGCACATCCCACAACGGGAATGAAAAATAAAAGAGAAAGAAGAAAATAGAAATAGAAAAAGATATCCCCGTAAGATGGCAACAATTGAGAAACCATTATTTCTGACTGAGATGTAGGCACAACCATAATCGCCACGTAGGGCAAGATTTCTATTAACCGTGTTCAGCATGAAAGAACTAATACATTACGAGAAGCCTCATAAAGTGCTTCTTTAGGAGTTAAATTTCCATTAGTCCATATTTCTAGAAAAAGGTATCTCGTGTTTTTCATTCCCATTCCCAGATGATTAAACCCCCTCCTACTTCTTGTATTTTTTTTACAATTTTTATTCAACTAATCAACCAAAGCAGTTCACAGGTGGTTGCCAATAGTGTGATCGTCGTTGAAGGGAGTGTGCGTCGATACATCTCCGTGTACTTCCTGCTCGCCGGCGGTCACTTAAAACTCAATGGTTATTCACATCTACCACCTTAATTAACTCAAAGAGATGTTTGGCCAATAAGACACGGGGAGTTGGCTCACATTTGAAATTACACAAAAAGAATTGATAGTACCAGGTCCCTTAGCTAGTCTTCTTAAGAAATGGCCGATGGGGAGGATGTCACTATCGGCAAAGTCCCAAAGTCTGCATGGCGAAAACTCCACAAGCAAAAAATTACATTTTTTTTTTCTTTCATTAAGGTGTGGGGCTTTTTATTCCCCGGCTTCCATATCATAAGTTCACCAACTTTCTTGACCGGGCAGGCGTCAGGCCCAATGCTATTCCCTGTACTAGACTAGTTTGTTAGTTAATTGCAAATGGAATGCGGATTGTTTCGCCTCATCAAGTGAAAAAAGCATGACATTGCACTACCTAGTTCTATGTACCAAATATATGTGATTGTTGATCTCCATCTTGATGGAAAAAATGTGCGGAGGTAACATAATTTGTGTGTTTTGAGCATGTACATTATACTAATACATGCATATTGTCCTGCCCTCAACTACTCAAGTGAACACGAATCACCTACTCTATATAGAGGTGTGCTTATATATCGCAACAAACCTCATAGTTCCGCTTTCGTGTAATGGCTCCATAATTTGTATGGTCTATGAACCATTGGCAGAAGCAGAAAATAATTAGAAAGAAAGAAGAATAAAGTACCCTTGGACGGAGATCTGAGATAGTGGAGGCAACCAGTATGATAATTACCGGATCATGCAAGAGAAGAGGTGAAATTATTAAAGAAATGATCGTGTATTAGAGGTCACAAACATGTTTGCAATCTAGCAACGAGAAGTGGAAAGGTTCTACCGAAGAGTTTGTTGCAAGGCATGGTGAGATACAAACCGTATGCATCTTGATCATCTAGCTAGAAGATAGGGTTTTTAACCCAAGCTTCCTCGTGTATCAATATGATTACGTGTTGTGACAGACCTCCCCGACGGGTGTTTAGCCGCCGGATGTTAGCTTAGAGGAAAGAGCAGATTCGTCGCCTTGTTGTAGACGTGTATCCTCCCCGACTACATGTACGTCTCCCACACGCAATTGCAATTTCAAGCCTGCTGGATAACGCAATCGCACGTCAACCACGTGCAACTATAGTTGCACCATCGTCTGTCTACGTGCAACTGCACACCCTTCATCTATGTGCAACTGCACATCCCACGACGGGAACGAAAAAATAAAATAGAAATAGAAAAAAAAATCCCCGTACAGATGGCAACAATTGAGAAATTGTTATTTCTGACTGAGATGTAGGCACAACCATAATCGCCATGTAGAGCGAGATTTCTATTAACCATGTTCAGCATGAAAGAGCTAATACATTACGAGGAGCCTCATAAAGCGCTTCTTTAGGGGTTAAATTTCCATTAGTCCATATTTCTAGAAAAAAGTATCTCGTGTTTTTCATTCTCATTCCCAGATGATTAAACCCCCTCCTACTTCTTGTATTTTTTTACATTTTTTATTGAACTAATCAACCAAAGCAGTTCACAGGTGGTTGCCAATAGTGTGATCGTCGTTGAAGGGAGTGTGCGTCGATACATCTCCGTGTACTTCCTGCTCGCCGGCGGTCACTTAAAACTCAATGGTTATTCACATCTACCACCTTAATTAACTCAAAGAGATGTTTGGCCAATAAGACACGGGGAGTTGGCTCACATTTGAAATTACACAAAAAAGAATTGATAGTACCAGGTCCCTTAGCTAGTCTTCTTAAGAAATGGCCGATGGGGAGGATGTCACTATCGGCAAAGTCCCAAAGTCTGCATGGCGAAAACTCCACAAGCAAAAAATTACATTTTTTTTCTTTCATTAAGGTGTGGGGCTTTTTATTCCCCGGCTTCCATATCATAAGTTCACCAACTTTCTTGACCGGGCAGGCGTCAGGCCCAATGCTATTCCCTGTACTAGACTAGTTTGTTAGTTAATTGCAAATGGAATGCGGATTGTTTCGCCTCATCAAGTGAAAAAAGCATGACATTGCACTACCTAGTTCTATGTACCAAATATATGTGATTGTTGATCTCCATCTTGATGGAAAAAATGTGCGGAGGTAACATAATTTGTGTGTTTTGAGCATGTACATTATACTGATACATGCATATTGTCCTGCCCTCAACTACTCAAGTGAACACGAATCACCTACTCTATATAGAGGTGTGCTTATATATCGCAACAAACCTCATAGTTCCGCTTTCGTGTAATGGCTCCATAATTTGTATGGTCTATGAACCATTGGCAGAAGCAGAAAATAATTAGAAAGAAAGAAGAATAAAGTACCCTTGGACGGAGATCTGAGATAGTGGAGGCAACCAGTATGATAATTACCGGATCATGCAAGAGAAGAGGTGAAATTATTAAAGAAATGATCGTGTATTAGAGGTCACAAACATGTTTGCAATCTAGCAACGAGAAGTGGAAAGGTTCTACCGAAGAGTTTGTTGCAAGGCATGGTGAGATACAAACCGTATGCATCTTGATCATCTAGCTAGAAGATAGGGTTTTTAACCCAAGCTTCCTCGTGTATCAATATGATTACGTGTTGTGACAGACCTCCCCGATGGGTGTTTAGCCGCCGGATGTTAGCTTAGAGGAAAGAGCAGATTCGTCGCCTTGTTGTATACGTGTATCCTTGACTCCTTGTTCTTTATTTATTTTTGGTTGTTTGGATAGCAAGTATTTGAAACAAGTTTTAGCAAAACCAGTTTTAAGAGGATTTTTTTTAGGAAACCCAGTTTTAAGATGTTGGTTTGGTGAAACTGGTTTGCAGAGTAGTACTACTTTGTTTGGGCTTGAAAACTTCAAATATGGGCGCTAGTTTGGCAGAGATGAGTATTCAATGGATTTTCATCTCACAGCCGAATGTCCCCTTTCTCTAAATCTTATTTCCACGAGGTGCGGTGCTGTTGGCAGGGCAACATTGTCCGCTGCAGCTGGGCATAGAAATTTCAGATCCTCCATCACTCATGGCTTAGCTAGCGCAGATCTTGAGTTAGTTTGGTTCACGTCCTCGTCATAATGTGCCTGGCCTGGAGCCTGCCTGGATTTACAAGGAAGCTTTTTGTTTACTGTCCTGGAACTGAGAAAGGTTGCCTGGCCTGGGAACCTGGCGATGTGGTTAGCCTGGTCCAGGCAGGCTGAGGCGACCCAGGCGTCTAGTTTCAAGCGCCTAGGAAGCCGGCCTGGCTGCTAACAATTGCCCGGGAGCTACTAGTCACAAAACGACAACATCCAACATCCATGGTATGTCAGCGTACAGTGTAAGATTCCTTTTTAACCAACCTAACTAATATTTTATAGGCCAGGCTTCATCCAAACAAGTTTTCTCCAGGCGTGCTGATACGTCTCCATCTTATCTACTTTTTCAAACACTTTTGACCTTGTTTTGGACTCTAACTTGCATGATTCAAATGGAACTAACCCGAATTGACGATGTTTTCAGCAGAATTGCCATGGTGTTATTTTTGTGCAGAAATAAAAATTCTCGGAATGACCTGAAACTTCACGGAGAATATTTTTGGAATATATATAAAATACTGGCGAAAGAATCAACGTCAGGGGGCCCACACTCTGTCCACGAGGGTGGTGGCGCGCCCACCCCCCTGGGGCGTGCCCCCCTATCTCGTGGGCCCCCTGAGGCTCCACCGACCTCAACTTCAACTCTATATATTCACGTTCGGGGAGAAAAAAATCAGAAAGAAGGATTCATCATGTTTTACGATACAGAGCCGCCACCAAGCCCTAATCTCTCTCGGAAGGGCTGATCTGGAGTCCATTCGAGGCTCCGGAGAGGGGAATCCGTTGCCATCCTCATCATCTACCTTCCTCCATCACCAATTTCATGATGCTCACCGTCGTGCGTGAGTAATTCCATCGTACGCTTGCTGGACGGTGATGGGTTGGATGAGATTTATCATGTAATCGAGTTAGTTTTGTTAGGGTTTGATCCCTAGTATCCATTATGTTTTGAGATGGATGTTGCTATGACTTTGCTATGGTTAATGCTTGTCACTAGGGCCCGAGTGCCATGATTTCAGATTTGAACCTATCATGTTTCCATGAATATATGTGAGTTCTTGATCCTATTTTGCAAGTCAATAGTCACCTACTATGTGTTATGATCCGGTAACCCCGAAGTGACAATAATCGGGACCACTCCTAGTGATGACTATAGTTTGAGGAGTTCATGTATTCACAGTGTTAATGCTTTGTTCCGGTACTATATTAAAAGGAGGCCTTAATATCCCTTAGTTTCCAATAGGACCCCACTGCCATGGGAGGGTAGGACAAAAGATGTCACGCAAGTTCTTTTCCATAAGCACATATGACTATATTCAGAATACATGCCTACATTACATTGATGAACTGGAGCTAGTTCTGTATCACCCTATGTTATAACTGTTGCATAAGGAATCTCATCCGACATAATTATCCATCACCGATCCATTGCCTATGAGATTTTCACATATTGATCTTTGCTTAGTTATTTTTCCGTTGCCATTGTTACAATCACTACAAAATCAATATTGTTACTTTTGCCACCATTACCGTTACTTCCATATTACTTTGCTACTAAATACTTTGCTGCAGATATTAAGTCTTTCAGGTGCGGTTGAATTGACAACTCAACTATTAATACTTGAGAATATTCTTTGGCTCCCCTTCTGTCGAATCAATAAATTTGGGTTGAATACTCTAACCTCGAAAACTGTTGCGATCCCCTATACTTGTGGGTTATCAAGACTATTTTCTGGCGCCGTTGTCAGGGAGCATAGCTCTATTCTTTGAGTCACTTGGGATTTATATCTGTTGATCACTATGAAGAATTTGAAAGATGAAAGAACCAAGATTTATCCCTCAACTACGAGGGGAGGTAAGGAATTGCCATCTAGCTCTGCACTTGATTCACCTTCTGTTATGAGTAAATTTGTGACACCTACATATGCTATTGATTCTGATATGTCGCATGTTATTAATGATGCCACTTCTGCTTTGCATGATACTTATGATGAAACCACTTCTATGCTTGATAATACCATGCCATTAGATGAATTTCTTGATGAAAAACTTGTTAAGGTTAGAGAGAATGAAATTATTGAAACTGGTAATATTGATGAAAGTGATGATGAAGATTCTCCCCCTAGATATGAATTGCCTGTTGTGCCTGAGAGTTATGTTATGGATGAAGAAACTGCTAGAGATTTTTTAGCTTGCAATGATAGATATGATCTTAAGAAACTGCTAGCTAAGCTGAAAGAAAAATCCTTGAATGCTAGAATGAAATATGACCCTGCTTTTGCTACTTCACCTATTTGTATTTCTGATAAGGATTATGATTTCTCTGTTGATCCTGATATAATTACTTTGGTTGAATCTGATCCTTTTTATGGGTATGAATCTGAAACTGTTGTGGCACATCTTACTAAATTGAATGATATAGCCACCCTGTTCACTAATGAAGAGAAAATTCGTTACTACTATATCCTTAAGTTATTTTCGTTCTCATTAAAGGGTGATGCTAAAACATGGTTTAATTCTCTTGATCCTGGTTGTGTGCGTAGTCCTCAGGATATGATTTATTACTTCTCTGCTAAATATTTTCCTGCTCATAAGAAACAAGCTACCTTAAGGGAAATATATAACTTTGTGCAAATTGAAGAAGAGAGTCTCCCACAAGCTTGGGGGAGGCTTCTCCGATTACTTAATGCTTTGCCTGATCATCCTCGCAAGAAAAATGAAATACTTGATATCTTTTATAATGGACTAACCGATGCTTCCAGAGACCACCTAGATAGTTGTGCTCGTTGTGTTTTTAGGGAAAGAACTATTGATCAAGCTGAATTTTGAATAATATGTTGAGTAATGAAAATGATTGGACACTTCCTGAACCAACTCATAAGCCAACTCCGAAGAAAAGGGGTATTCTATTTCTCAGTCCTGAAGATATGCAAGAGACAAAGAAATCTATGAAATAAAAATGTATTAAAGCTTAAGATGTTAAGAATTTATCACCTATTGAAGAAATACATGGTCTGGATAACCCGACACAGGTAGTAAAGGTAAATTCTCTCTATAGATTTGATGAAGGTGATATTCCTTGTAATAAGTCTGCTAGCCAATGCTTGGATGAGTTTGATAATTATATCGTTAAACAAGAAAACTTCAATGCTTATGTTGGTAGACAATTGAAACGTAATGCTTATATGATTGAACACTTAAGTGATTATATGTCTAGAGTTAAAGGTGAACTAAAACTTATTAGTAAACATGCTTCTATGGTTACCACTCAAGTAGAACAAGTACTTAAAGCTCAGAATGATTTGCTCAATGAATTAGATAATAAGAAAAATGAAAATGCTTTTAGAGTTGCGACTAGAGGGGGTAAAATGACTCATGAACCTTTATATCCTGAGGGCCACCCTAAGAGAATTGAACAAGATTCTCAGAGAACTAATGTTGACGCACCTAGTTCTTCTAAGAAGAAGAAAAGGAAAAATGATAGGACTCTGCATGCTTCTAGTGAACCTATTGTTGACACACCTGAGAATCCCAATGATATTTCTATTTCTGATGCTGAAACACAATCTGGTAATGAATATGAACCTAGTGATAATGTTAATGATGATGTTCATGTTGATGCTCAACCTAGCAATGACAATGATGTAGAAATTGAACCTGATGTTGATCTTGATAACCCACAATCAATGAATCAAACATTATGATAAGAGAGACTTTGTTGCTAGGAAGCACGGTAAAGAAAGAGAACCATGGGTTCAGAAACCCATGCCTTTTCCTCCTAAACCTTCCAAGAAAAAGGATGATGAGGATTTTGAGCGCTTTGCTGAAATGATTAGACCTATCTTTCTGCGTATGCGTTTGACTGATATGCTTAAAATGAATCCTTATGCTAAGTATATGAAAGATATTGTCACAAATAAAAGAAAGATACCGGGAGCTGAAATTTCCACCATGCTTGCTAATTATACTTTTAAAGGTGGAATACCCAAGAAACTAGGAGATCCAGGAGTACCAACTATACCATGCTCCATTAAAAGAAACTATCTTAAAACTGCTTTACGTGATCTTGGAGCCGGTGTTAGTGTTATGCCTCTCTCTTTATATCGTAGACTTGATTTGAATAAGTTGACACCTACTGAAATATCTTTGCAAATGGCTGGTAAATCAACTGTTATACCTGTCGGTATTTGTGAGGATGTGCCTGTTGTGGTTGCAAACGTTACTATTTTAACGGACTTTGTTATTCTTGATATTCCCGAGGACGATAGTATGTCGATTATCCTTGGTAGACCTTTCTTGAATACTGCAGGGGCTGTTATTGATTGCAACAAAGGCAATGTCACTTTTCATGTTAATGATAATGAGCATACGGTACACTTTCCGAGGAAACAACATCAAGTCCACAGTATCAATTCTATTGTAAAAATTCCAACAATTACTATTGTAGGTTTTGAATTTCCTCTTCCTACTGTCAAGAAGAAATATGATATTATTATTGTTGGGGATGTGCATATCCCCGTTGAGGTAACCTAGTGTTATTCGAAAATTCTCCGGTTTCATACAATTCGGAAAGAGTTTGGTAACAAGACTTGATCAATCTTGTTAGTGGATTCTTTTTGATGAGCATGAGATGGATGAAGTTAGAAAGCACAACTCTCTGTACCCTCCTTTTACTTTCTGTTATTTAGATTAAATAAAGCAAAAATAGCATTTCCTGTTTGTTTTCTGAATTATCCTTGCAATAAAAAATACCCCGAAAATAAAAGTTCTCCAAATGTCCTGAAATTGAAATATGATTTTTTTTCTAGAATATTTAAGAATATTTGGCACTAAGAACACACCTGGGGGCCACTCCACCTGGCCACGAGGGTCCAGGGCGCGCCCCGTGCCTCGTGGACCCCACATGGCCCCTCTCCACTTATTCCTGCAACCACACATTTCGTCTTCCTCCAGAAAAATCCTCCCATAGCTTAAACCCGAGTTCTAGCTCATCTTGTTGCCATTTTTATTTCCTTGCTCAAAGCTCCATTCACAAAACTGCTTTGGGGGATTGTTCTTTGGTATGTGACTCCTCCAATGGTCCAATTAGTTTTTGTTCTAGTGCTTTATTTATTGCAAATTTTTGCTGCTTAGGTGACCATGTTCTTGAGCTTGCATGTCAAATTTATGTGGTCAAAAGTAGTTTTAATGCATGATATGGTCTCTAGGCACTTGTGAGAGTAGTTTCTATCAATCTTGTTAAGTTTGGTTCACTTTTATTTTGAGTCACTAAAAATTTCAGAATTTTTTCAGAGGAAGATGCCTCTCTCTTTATATCGTAGACTTGATTTGAATAAGTTGACACCTACTGAGATATCTTTGCAAATGGCTGATAAATCAACTGCTATACCTGTCGGTATTTGCGAGGATGTGCCTGTTGTGGTTGCAAACGTTACTATTTTAACAGACTTTGTTATTCTTGATATTCCCGAGGACGATAGTATGTCGATTATCCTTGGTAGACCTTTTTTGAATACTGCAGGGGCTGTTATTGATTGCAACAAAGGCAATGTCACTTTTCATGTTAATGATAATGAGCATACGGTACACTTTCCGAGGAAACAACCTCAAGTCCACAGTATCAATTCTATTGTAAAAATTCCAACAATTACTATTGTAGGTTTTGAATTTCCTCTTCCTACTGTCAAGAAGAAATATGATATTATTATTGTTGGGGATGTGCATATCCCCGTTGAGGTAACCTAGTGTTATTCGAAAATTCTCCGGTTTCATACAATTCGGAAAGAATTTGGTAACAAGACTTGATCAATCTTGTTAGTGGATTCTTTTTGATGAGCATGAGATGGATGAAGTTAGAAAGCACAACTCTCTGTACCCTCCTTTTACTTTCTGTTATTTAGATTAAATAAAGCAAAAATAGTATTTCCTGTCTGTTTTTTGAATTATCCTTGCAATAAAAAATACCCCGAAAATAAAAGTTCTCCAAATGTCCTGAAATTGAAATATGATTTTTTTTCTAGAATATTTAAGAATATTTGGAACTAAGAACACACCTGGGGGCCACTCCACCTGGCCACGAGGGTCCAGGGCGCGCCCCGTGCCTCGTGGACCCCACATGGCCCCTCTCCACTTATTCCTGCAACCACACACTTCGTCTTCCTCCAGAAAAATCCTCCCATAGCTTAAACCCGAGTTCTAGCTCATCTTGTTGCCATTTTGATTTTCTTGCTCAAAGCTCCACTCACAAAACTGCTTTGGGGGATTGATCTTCGCTATGTGACTCCTCCAATGGTCCAATTAGTTTTTGTTCTAGTGCTTTATTTATTGCAAATTTTTGCTGCTTAGGTGACCCTGTTCTTGAGCTTGCATGTCAAATTTATGCGGTCAAAAGTAGTTTTAATGCATGATATGGTCTCTAGGCACTTGTGAGAGTAGTTGCTATCAATCTTGTTAAGTTTGGTTCACTTTTATTTTGAGTCACTAAAAATTTCAGAAATTTTGCAGAGGAAGATGCCTCTCTCTTTATATCATAGACTTGATTTGAATAAGTTGACACCTACTGAAATATCTTTGCAAATGGCTGATAAATCAACTGCTATACCTGTCGGTATTTGTGAGGATGTGCCTGTTGTGGTTGCAAACGTTACTATTTTAACGGACTTTGTTATTCTTGATATTTCCGAGGACGATAGTATGTCGATTATCCTTGGTAGACCTTTTTTGAATACTGTAGGGGCTGTTATTGATTGCAACAAAGGCAATGTCACTTTTCATGTTAATTATAATGAGCATACGGTACACTTTCCGAGGAAACAACCTCAAGTCCACAGTATCAATTCTATTGTAAAAATTCCAACAATTACTATTGTAGGTTTTGAATTTCCTCTTCCTACTGTCAAGAAGAAATATGATATTATTATTGTTGGGGATGTGCATATCCCCGTTGAGGTAACCTAGTGTTATTCGAAAATTCTCCGGTTTCATACAATTCGGAAAGAGTTTGGTAACAAGACTTGATCAATCTTGTTAGTGGATTCTTTTTGATGAGCATGAGATGGATGAAGTTAGAAAGCACAACTCTCTGTACCCTCCTTTTACTTTCTGTTATTTAGATTAAATAAAGCAAAAATAGTATTTCCTGTCTGTTTTTTGAATTATCCTTGCAATAAAAAATACCCCGAAAATAAAAGTTCTCCAAATGTCCTGAAATTGAAATATGATTTTTTTCTCTAGAATATTTAAGAATATTTGGCACTAAGAACACACCTGGGGGCCACTCCACCTGGCCACGAGGGTCCAGGGCGCGCCCCGTGCCTCGTGGACCCCACATGGCCCCTCTCCACTTATTCCTGCAACCACACACTTCGTCTTCCTCCAGAAAAATCCTCCCATAGCTTAAACCCGAGTTCTAGCTCATCTTGTTGCCATTTTTATTTCCTTGCTCAAAGCTCCACTCACAAAACTGCTTTGGGGGATTGTTCTTCGGTATGTGACTCCTCCAATGGTCCAATTAGTTTTTGTTCTAGTGCTTTATTTATTGCAAATTTTTGCTACTTAGGTGACCCTGTTCTTGAGCTTGCATGTCAAATTTATGTGGTCAAAAGTAGTTTTAATGCATGATATGGTCTCTAGGCACTTGTGAGAGTAGTTTCTATCAATCTTGTTAAGTTTGGTTCACTTTTATTTTGAGTCACTAAAAATTTCAGAAATTTTTCAGAAGAAGAAAAATGTACCAAGGTGGTTCCTCAAGGAAGCAAGGCCCAAGGCTCGCGATACGTGAGCCGGACAATGAACTACCAAGGGAAGCTCAAGTGCGGCCTTGTGAATGGCCGTCAGAGGAGTTCATGGTCCAGGCAGGCATCAAGGATGAATTTGATGCGTATGTGCGTAACGCTGATCTTGAGAGCTTCGTGTCAGATAAGTGCCGTCAATACCACTATCTAACAGATTCATTTGTGAGAAGGTTTAAATTTACATCCTCGCGTAATTCTCACACTGTTTTATTTGATCTTTATGATAAATCATATACCATGGACCTAGGAGATTTTAATACTGCTTGTAAACCCCCACACTGGGGCAATGTTAGTGAACCTCACAAATCTGACTATAAAGACTTTCTTGCTAGTATCACTATGGGAGAATCTAGGGAGATCACACAAGCTACCATAGGGAGCATTCATTTCCCTTCCATATATTATTTTGCCCTCTTCATTGGTAGATGCATTAACGGTAAAGATGAGGCTTGTCACATGTGTGTTCCAGATCTTAGTGTCCTCAAGAGTGCGATATTAGGTGATAAACAATATAACTTGGGGGCTATTGTTGCACGTAGGTTACATCACAATAGTATAAGTGGAGATTTGTTTGGTGGAATTTATGCAACTCGTGTAGCTAACTATCTTGATATACCCATACATGGAAATGATATAGAATTACCTCCTGCTTACCTAGATTATAATGCCATGGTTCGCCATCAATTTGTTGAGAGGAACGATCAGTTCCTCCAGTACCGACTAATCTTTGACAGACGGCGCACTGTCCATGTTGCTCTCCCTGCTCCTACTTTCTTTGACTTTCAGACAAAAATGAGATGTTATAACCAGGGGGAGGCGAATGAGTACGAGAGAAGGACGGAGGAAGCTCGCCTCCAAGCTGCAACTCGTCAGGCAGTAGCTGCTGCATCACAGTACAACCCCAGTTACAACTTTGGATATCCATCAGGCCAGCCGTGGCCCTAGACCAACTTAGGCCAAAATCCTAAGCTTGGGTGAGTACATATTTCTCACCGACATTACATTCATGTTCACACACTCATGCCAGTTGTCGGTGCTCATACTTTTTCATTGTACTATCCATGCTAGTTTAAATTCTTTTTAAGCCTTCTTCTTGTGTGTTTGAAAAACCTTAATAAGAACAAAAGCAAAAAATTAGTTGTAGCTTTTAGCTAGTTTACTTTCCATGCTTGTAGTAGTAATAATTAAAAGAAAACCCCAAAAGATTTCTCGTTCTTCTTTTGCTTGTTGGGAGCTTTCCCGTGTAAATAGTTTTGTTTCTTTTATTTTCTTTGGGGGTCGAGAGGAGAAGACCATGATGAAAATGTTGAGTGGCTCTTATATGCATTATTGTTGATTTAACAAAGATCCCACATTACCTTGTCTTCTCCTTTGTATTGAATGCTTGCAGATTCCAGCTTAGTCCAATGCATGTGCACTATTATTATTATCTACACCGTTCGGCCATGCAAGTGAAAGGCAATAATGACGATATATGATGGACTGATTGAGATGAGAGAAACTGGTATGAACTCGACCTATCTTGTTTTTGTAAGTATGATTAGTTCGTCGTGTTGGGGAACGTTGCAGAAAACAAAAAAATTTCCTACGTTTTCACCAAGATCCATCTATGAGTTCATCTAGCAACGAGTGATCGGATGCATCTACATACCTTTGTAGATCGCGAGCGGAAGCGTTCAAAGAACGGGGATTAGGGAGTCGTACTGGTCGTGATCCAAATCACCGAAGATCCTAGCGCCGAACGGACGGCACCTCCGCGTTCAACACACGTACGATCAGCGTGACGTCTCCTCCTTCTTGATTCAGCAAGGGGGAAGGAGAGGTTGATGAAGATCCAGCAGCACGACGGCGTGGTGGTGGATGCAGCAGTCACCGCAGCAGGGCTTCGCCGAGCTTCTGCGAGAGGAAGAGGTGTAGCAGGGGAGAGGGAGACGCCAAGGCTTGAGGTGGTGCTGCCCTCCCTCCCCTCTCCTTTATATAGCCCCCCTAGGGGGGTGCGCCGGCCCTAGGAGATGGGATCTCCTAGGGGGGCGGCGGCCAAGGGGGTGGAGTAGCCCCCAAGGCAAGTGGAGGCGCCCCCTCCCCTAGGGTTCCCAACCCTAGGCGCATGTGGGGCCCAAGGGGGGGCGCACCAGCCCATTATGGGATGGTTCCCTTCCCCACTTCAGCCCATGGGGCCCTCCGGGATGGGTGGCCCACCCGGTGGACCCCCGGGACCCATCCGGTGGTCCCGGTACAATACCGGTGACCCCAAAACTTTCTCGATGGCCGAAACTGCACTTCCTATATATAATTCTTCACCTCCGGACCATTCCGGAACTCCTCGTAACGTCCGAGATCTCACCTGGGACTCCGAACAACTTTCGGGTTACTGCATACTTATATCTCTACAACCCTAGCGTCACCGAACCTTAAGTGTGTAGACCCTACGGGTTCGAGAGACATGTAGACATGACCGAGACGACTCTCCGGTCAATAACCAACAGCGGTATTTGGATACCCATGTTGGCTCCCACATGCTCCTCGATGATCTCATCGGATGAACCATGATGTCAAGGATTCAAGCAACCCCGTATACAATTCCCTTTGTCAATCGGTACGTTACTTGCCCAAGATTCGATCGTCGGTATCCCAATACCTCGTTCAATCTCGTTACCGGCAAGTCAATTTACTCGTACCGTAATGCATGATCCCATGACCAGACACTTGGTCACTTTGAGCTCATTATGATGATGCATTACCGAGTGGGCCCAGATATACCTCTCCGTCATATGGAGTGACAAATCCCAGTCTTGATCCGTGTCAACCCAACAGACACTTTTGGAGATACCCGTAGTATACCTTTATAGTCACCCAGTTATGTTGTGACGTTTGGTACACCCAAAGCACTCCTACGGTATCCGGGAGTTACACGATCTCATGGTTTAAGGAAAAGATACTTGACATTGGAAAAACTCTAGCAAACGAACTATACGATCTTGTGCTATGTTTAGGATTGGGTCTTGTCCATCACATCATTCTCCTAATGATGTGATCTCGTTATCAATGACATCCAATGTCCATAGTCAGGAAACCATGACTATCTGTTGATCAACGAGCTAGTCAACTAGAGGCTTACTAGGGACATGTTGGTGTCTATGCATTCACACATGTATTACGATTTCCGGATAACACAATTATAGCATGAATAAAAGACAATTATCATGAACAAAGAAATATAATAATAATCCTTTTATTATTTCCTCTAGGGCATATTTCCAACAGTCTCCCACTTGCACTAGAGTCAATAATCTAGTTACATTGTGATGAATCGAACACCCATAGAGTTTTGGTGTTGATCATGTTTTGCCCTAGGGAGAGGTTTAGTCAACGGACCTGCGACATTCAGATCCGTATGTACTTTACAAATATCTATGTCTCCATCTTGAACATTTTCACGAATAGAGTTGAAGCGACGCTTGATGTGCCTGGTCTTCTTGTGAAACCTGGGCTCCTTGGCAAGTGCAATAGCTCCAATGTTGTCACAGAAGAGTTTGATCGGCCCCGACGCATTGGGTATGACTCCGAGGTCGGTGATGAACTCCTTCACCCGAATTGCTTCATGCGCTGCCTCCGAGGCTGCCATGTACTCCGCTTCACATGTAGATCCCGCCACGACGCTCTGCTTGTAGCTGCACCAGCTTACTGCTCCACCATTCAACATATACACGTATCCGGTTTGTGACTTAGAGTCATCCAGATCTATGTCGAAGCTAGCGTCGACGTAACCCTTTACGACGAGCTCTTCGTCACCTCCATAAATGAGAAACATGTCCTTAGTCCTTTTCAGGTATTTCAAGATATTCTTGACTGCTGTCCAGTGTTCCTTGCCGGGATTACTTTGGTACCTTCCTACCAAACTTATGGCAAGGTTTATATCAGGCCTGGTACACAGCATGGCATACATAATAGACCCTATGGCTGAGGCATAGGGGATGACACTCATCTCTTCTATATCTTCTGCCATGGTCGGACATTGAGCTGAGCTCAATTTCACACCTTGCAACACAGGCAAGAACCCCTTCTTAGACTGATCTATATTGAACTTCTTCAATATCTTATCAAGGTATGTGCTTCGTGAAAGACCTATGAGGCGTCTTGATCTATCTCTATAGATCTTGATGCCTAATATATAAGCAGCTTCTTCAAGGTCCTTCATTGAAAAACTCTTATTCAAGTAGGCCTTAATGATGTCCAAAAGTTCTATATCATTTCCCATCAAAAGTATGTCATCTACATATAATATGAGAAATGCTACAGAGCTCCCACTCACTTTCTTGTAAACGCAGGCTTCTCCATAAGTCTGCATAAACCCAAACGCTTTGATCATCTCATCAAAGCGAATGTTCCAACTCCGAGATGCTTGCACCAGCCCATAAATCGAGCGTTGGAGCTTGCACACCTTGTCAGCATTCTTAGGATCGACAAAACCTTCCGGCTGCATCATATACAATTCTTCCTTAAGGAAACCATTAAGGAATGCCGTTTTGACGTCCATTTGCCATATCTCATAATCATAAAATGCGGCAATTGCTAACATGATTCAGACGGACTTCAGCTTCGCTACGGGTGAGAAAGTCTCATCGTAGTCAACCCCTTGAACTTGTCGATAACCCTTAGCGACAAGCCGAGCTTTATAGATGGTCACATTACCATCCGCGTCTGTCTTCTTCTTAAAGATCCATTTATTTTCTATGGCTCGCCGCTCAACGGGCAAGTCAGTCAAAGTCCATACTTCGTTTTCATACATGGATCCTATCTCGGATTTCATGGCTTCCAGCCATTTGTCGGAATCCGGGCCCGCCATCGCTTCTTCATAGTTCGAAGGTTCACCATTGTCTAACAACATGATTTCCAAGACAGGGTTGCCGTACCACCCTGGTGCGGAACGTGTCCTTGTGGACCTATGAAGTTCAGTAGCAACTTGATCTGAAGTTCCATGATCATCATCATCAACTTTCTCTCTAGTCGGTGCAGGCACCTCAGGAACATTTTCTTGAGTTGCGCCACTTTCCGGTTCAAGAGGTAATACTTCATCAAGTTCTACTTTCCTCCCACTTACTTCTTTCGAGAGAAACTCTTTCTCTAGAAAGGATCCATTCTTGGCAACAAAGATCTTTCCTTCGGATCTGAGGTAGAAGGTATACCCAATAGTTTCTTTAGGGTATCCTATGAAGACGCATTTTTCCGACTTGGGTTCGAGCTTTTCAGGTTGAAGTTTCTTGACATAAGCATCGCATCCCCAAACTTTTAGAAACGATAACCATAATTCATACGGTGTCGTCTCAACGGATTTGGACGGAGCCCTATTTAAAGTGAATGCGGCAGTCTCTAAAGCATAACCCCAAAATGATAGCGATAAATCGGTAAGAGACATCATAGATCGCACCATATC
The DNA here is from genome assembly GCF_018294505.1 of Triticum aestivum. Classification (NCBI taxonomy): domain Eukaryota; kingdom Viridiplantae; phylum Streptophyta; class Magnoliopsida; order Poales; family Poaceae; genus Triticum; species Triticum aestivum. The sequence continues at coordinate 546,253,081 of NC_057803.1, read as the reverse complement.
TAATAGAGTGCGATTACGATGTTCGGACACACCATTACGCTGAGGTGTTCCAGGCGGCGTGAGTTGTGAAACTATTCCATATTTTCTTAAGTGTGTGCCAAATTCGTGACTCAAATATTCTTCCCCACGATCTGATCGCAAGAACTTGATTTTCCTGTCACGTTGATTCTCAACCTCACTCTGAAATTCCTTGAACTTTTCAAAGGTCTCAGACTTGTGTTTCATTAAATAGACATACCCATATCTACTCAAGTCATCAGTGAGGGTGAGAACATAACGATAGCCACCACGAGTCTCAACACTCATTAGACCGCACACATCAGTATGTATGATTTCCAATAAGTTGGTTGCTCGCTCCATTGTTCCTGAGAACGGAGTCTTGGTCATTTTACCCATGAGGTATGGTTCGCACGTGTCAAATAATTCGTAATCAAGAGACTCTAAAAGTCCATCTGCATGGAGCTTCTTCATGCGTTTGACACCTATGTGACCAAGGCGGCAGTGCCACAAGTATGTGGGACTATCATTATCAACCCTACATCTTTTGGTATTCACACTATGAATATGTGTAGCATTACGCTCAAGATTCATTAAGAATAAACCATTCACCATCGGAGCATGACCATAAAACACATCTCTCATATAAATGGAACAACCATTATTCTCGGATTTAAATGAGTAGCCATCTCAAATTAAACGAGATCCTGATACAACGTTCATGCTCAAAGCTGGCACTAAATAACAATTATTGAGGTTTAAAACTAATCCCGTAGGTAAATGTAGAGGTAGCGTGCCGACGGCGATCACATCGACCTTGGAACCATTCCCGACGCGCATCGTCACCTCGTCCTTCGCCAGTCTCCGCTTATTCCGCAGCTCCTGCTTTGAGTTACAAATGTGAGCAACTGCACCGTTATCAAATACTCAGGAGCTACTACGAGTACTGGTAAGGTACACATCAATTACATGTATATCACATATACCTTTTGTGATGTCGGGCTTCTTGTCCGCTAAGTATTTGGGGCAGTTCCGCTTCCAGTGACCACTTCCCTTGCAATAAAAACACTCAGTCTCGGGCTTGGGTCCATTCTTTGGCTTCTTCCCGACAGCTTGCTTACCGGGCGCGGCAACTCCCTTGCCGTCCTTCTTGAAGTTCTTCTTACCCTTGCCATTCTTGAACTTAGTGGCTTTATTCACCATCAACACTTGATGTTCCTTTTTGACTTCTACCTCTGCTGATTTCAGCATTGCAAATACTTCAGGAATGGTCTTTTCCATCCCCTGCATATTGAAGTTCATCACAAAGCTCTTGTAGCTTGGTGGAAGCAACTGGAGGATTCTGTCAATGACCGCGTCATCCAGGAGATTAACTCCCAGCTGAGTCAAGCGGTTATGTAACCCAGACATTGTGAGTATGTGCTCACTGCCAGAACTATTTTCCTCCATCTTACAGCTGAAGAACTTGTCGGAGACTTCATATCTCTCGACCCGGGCATAGGCTTGAAAAACCATTTTCAGCTCTTCGAACATCTCATATGCTCTGTGTCTCTCAAAACGCTTTTGGAGCCCCGGTTCTAAGCTGTAAAGCATGCCGCACTGAACGAGGGAGTAATCATCACCACGTGTCTGCCAAGCGTTCATAACGTCTTGTTCTGCAGGGAGAGCAGGTGCTTCACCTAGCGGTGCTTGTAGGACATAATCTTTCTTGGCAGCTATGAGGATGATCCTCAAGTTCCGGACCCAGTCCGTATAGTTGCTGCCATCGTCTTTCAGCTTGGTTTTCTCTAGGAACGCGTTGAAGTTGAGGACGATGTTGGCCATTTGATCTACAAGACACGTTGTAAAGATTTTAGACTAAGTTCATGATAATTAAGTTCATCTAATCAAATTATTCAATGAACTCCCACTCAGATAGACATCCCTCCAGTCATCTAAGTATAACATGATCCGAGTTAACTAGGCCGTGTCCGATCATCACGTGAGACGGACTAGCCAACATCGGTGAACATCTTCATGTTGATCGTATCTTCTATGCGACTCATGCTCGACCTTTCGGTCTTCTGTGTTCCGAGGCCATGTCTGTACATGCTAGGCTCGTCAAGTCAACCTAAGTGTTTGCATGTGTAAATCTGTCTTACACCCGTTGTATGTGAACGTTGGAATCTATCACACCCGATCCACGTGGTGCTTCAAAACAACGAACTGTCGCAACGGCGCACAGTTAGGGGAAACACTTTCTTGAAATTATTATGAGGGATCATCTTATTTACTACCGTCGTTCTAAGTAAACAAGATGCAAAAACATGATAAACATCTCATGCAATCAAATAATAGTGACATGATATGGCCAATATCATATAGCTCCTGTGATCTCCATCTTGAGGCTCCATGATCATCTTGTCACCGGCATGACACCATGATCTCCATCATCATGATCTCCATCATCGTGTCTCCATGAAGTTGCTCGCCAACTATTACTTCTACTACTATGGCTAACATGTTTAGCAATAAAGTAAAGTAATTTACATGGCGTTTCTCAATGACACGCAGGTCATACAAAAATAAAGACAACTCCTATGGCTCCTGCCGATTGTCATACTCATCGACATGCAAGTCGTGATTCCTATTACAAGAACATGATCAATCTCATACATCACATATAGCATTCATCATTCATCACAACCTTTGGCCATATCACATCACAAAACACTTGCTGCAAAAACAAGTTAGACGTCCTCTAATTGTTGTTGCAAGTTTTTACGTGGCTGCTATAGGTTTCTAGCAAGAACGTTTCTTACCTACGCCAAAACCACAACGTGAATTGACAATTTCTATTTACCCTTCATAAGGACCCTGTTCATCGAATCTGATCCGATTAAAGTGGGAGAGACAGACATCCGCCAGCCACCTTACGCAACTAGTGCATGTCAATCGGTGGAACCGGTCTCACGTAAGCGTACGTGTAAGGTTGGTCCGGGCCGCTTCATCCCACGATGCCGCCGAATCAAGATAAGACTAGTAACGGCAAGCAAATTAACAATATCGACGCCCACAACTACTTTGTGTTCTACTCATGCATAGTAACTACGCATAAACCTGGCTCTGATACCACTGTTGGGGAACGTTGCAGAAAACAAAAAAAAATTCCTACATTTTCACCAAGATCCATCTATGAGTTCATCTAGCAATGAGTGATCGGATGCATCTACATACCTTTGTAGATCGCGAGCGGAAGCGTTCAAAGAACGGGGATTAGGGAGTCGTACTCGCCGTGATCCAAATCACCAAAGATCCTAGCGCCGAACGGACGGCACCTCCGCGTTCAACACACATACGGTCAGCGTGACGTCTCCTCCTTCTTGATCCAGCAAGGGGGAAGGAGAGGTTGATGAAGATCCAGCAGCACGACGGCGTGGTGGTGGATGCAACAGTCACCGCAGCAGGGCTTCGCCGAGCTTCTGCGAGAGGGAGAGGTGTAGCAGGGGAGAGGGAGGCGCCAAGGCTTGAGGTGGTGCTGCCCTCCCTCCCCCCTCCTTTATATAGGCCCCCTAGGGGGGTGCGCCGGCCCTAGGAGATGGGATCTCCTAGGGGGGCGGCCAAGGGGGTGGAGTAGCCCCCAAGGCAAGTGGAGGCGCCCCCTCCCCTAGGGTTCCCAACCCTAGGCGCATGGGGGCCCAAGGGGGGGCGCACCAGTCCACTATGGGCTGGTTCCCTTCCCCACTTCAGCCCATGGGGCCCTCCGGAATGGGTGGCCCCACCCGGTGGTCCCGGTACAATACCGGTGACCCCGAAACTTTTCCGATGGCCGAAATTGCACTTCCTGTATATAATTCTTCACCTCCGGACCATTCCGGAACTCCTCGTGACGTCCGGGATCTCATCCGGGACTCCGAACAACTTTCGGGTTACTGCATACTCATATCTCTACAACCCTAGCATCACCGAACCTTAAGTGTGTAGACCCTACGGGTTCGGGAGACATGTAGACATGACCGAGACGACTCTCCGGTCAATAACTAACAGCGGGATCTGGATACCCATATTGGCTCCCACATGCTCCTCGATGATCTCATTGGATGAACCACGATGTCGAGGATTCAAGCAACCCCGTATACAATTCCCTTTGTCAATCGGTATGTTACTTGTCCGAGATTCAATCGTCGGTATCCCAATACCTCGTTCAATCTCGTTACCGGCAAGTCACTTTACTCATACTGTAATGCATGATCCCGTGACCAGACACTTGGTCACTTTGAGCTCATTATGATGATGCATTACCGAGTGGGCCCAGAGATACCTCTCCGTCATATGGAGTGACAAATCCCAGTCTTGATCCGTGTCAACCCAACAGACACTTTCGGAGATACCCGTAGTATACCTTTATAGTCACCCAGTTACGTTGTGACGTTTGGTACACCCAAAGCACTCCTACGGTATCCGGGAGTTACACGATCTCATGGTCTAAGGAAAATATACTTGACATTGTAAAAACTCTAGCAAATGAACTATACGATCTTGTGCTATGTTTAGGATTGGGTCTTGTCCATCACATCATTCTCCTAATGATGTGATCTCGTTATCAATGACATCCAATGTCCATAGTCAGGAAACCATGACTATCTGTTGATCAACGAGCTAGTCAACTAGAGGCTTAATAGGGACATGTTGGTGTCTATGCATTCACACATGTATTACGATTTTCGGATAACACAATTATAGCATGAATAAAAGACAATTATCATGAACAAGGAAATATAATAATAATCCTTTTATTATTGCCTCCAGGGCATATTTCCAACACGTCGTTCCTGATTCAGCCTATTATGAATGAAACATGTTTGCAATGACAATTAGAGATTATAGTTGCTCATACCATGCTTGATTAGCTAAGAGTTTATAATGGTTCACCTTGCGTGCCAACATGCTATTAAAATGGTTGTGATGTGGTATGATAGGGTGGTATCCTACTTTGAACGATTCGAGTGGCTTGATTTGGCACATGTTCACGCATGTAGTTGAACCAAAATCAACATAGCCTCCATGATATTTATGTTCATGGTGAATTATATCCTACTCATGCTTGCACTCAGTGTTGATTAATTTTAATGCATGTTCATGACTGTTGTCGCTCTCTAGCTGGTCGCTTCCCAGTCTCTTTCTAGCCTTCACTTGTACTAAGCGGGAATACTGCTTGTGCATCCACTTCCATAAACCCCAAAAAGTTATTCCATATGAGTCCATCATACCTTCCTATATGCGGTATCTACCTGCCATTTCAAGTAAATTTGTATGTGCCAAACTCTAAACCTTCAAATGAAATTCTGTTTTGTATGCTCGAATAGCTCATGTATCAACTAGGGCTGTCTGTATCTTTCATGCTAGGTGGGTTATTCTCACGAGGAGTGGACTCCGCTCCTCACTCACGAGAAAATGGCCGGTAGCCGAGATACCCAGTCCCATGCTCAAACCGAATCAAAATAATTGCAAACAAAACTCCCTCGGGACTGTTGTTAGTTGAAGGCACCCGTTGTTTCGGGCAAGCCATAGATTGATGCTTGTTAGTGGCGGGGGAGTATAAACTTTACCATTCTGTTTGGGAACCGCCTATAATGTATGTAGCATGGAAGATATCGAGATCTCTCGGTTGTTATGTTGACAATGAAAGTATACCACTCAAAATATTATTTATCTCTATTTCGAAATTGAGCTCTGGCACCTCTACAAATCCATGCTTCCCTCTGCGAAGGGCCTATCTATTTACTATTATGTTGAGTCATCATCCTCTTATTAAAAAGCATAAGTTGGAGAGCACTGCTGTCATTTGTATGCATTACTATTAGTTTACATTGACTATGACTGGATCTCTTTTACCATCAATTACAATGTTTAGTCAGTCCTTGATCTTCAGAGGTGCTCTGCATTTATGTTTCGCGGTCACAAAAAGGGCTAGCGAGATATCATCTTGTTATATCATATTATGATTGTTTTAAAAAGTGTTGTCATCCGAGATTTATTATTATTGCTCGCTAGTTGATTATGCCATTGATATGAGTAAACATGAGACCTAAATGTTATTGTGAATATGGTTAGTTCATAATCTTTGCTGAAAATTTGAATGCTGGCTTTACATATTTACAACAACAAGATCAAATAGAGTTTCTAAAAGTTTTTCTTTATCACTTTCTCCGTCGTATCTACTTTTCCAAACACTTTTGACCTTGTTTTGGACTCTAACTTGCATGATTTGAATGGAACTAACCCGGACTGACGTTGTTTTCAGCAGAATTGCCATGGTGTTATTTTTGTGCAGAAATAAAAGTTCTCGGAATGACCTGAAACTTTATGGAGAATATTTTTGGAATATATAAAAATACTGGTGAAAGAATCAATGTCAGGGGGCCCACACCCTGTCCACGAGGGAGGGGGCGCGCCCACCCCCGGGGCGTGCCCCCCTATCTCATGGGCCCCCTGAGGCTCCACCGATCTCAACTCCAACTCTATATATTCACGTTCGGGAAGAAAAAAAATTAGGAAGAAGGATTCATCGCGTTTTATGATACGGAGCCGCCGCCAAGCCCTAATATCTCTTGGGAGGGCTGATCTGGAGTCCGTTCTGGGCTCCAGAGAGGGGAATCCGTCGCCATCGTCATCATCAACCTTCCTCCATCACCAATTTCATGATGCTCACCGCCGTGCGTGAGTAATTTCATCGTAGGCTTGCTGGACGGTGATGGGTTGGATGAGATTTATCATGTAATCGAGTTAGTTTTGTTAGGGTTTGATCCCTAATATCCATTATGTTCTGAGATTGATGTTGCTATGACTTTGCTATGGTTAATGCTTGTCACTAGGGCCCGAGTGCCATGATTTTAAATCTGAACCTATTATGTTTTCATGAATATATGTGAGTTCTTGATCCTATTTTGCAAGTCAATAGTCACCTACTATGTGTTATGATCCGGTAACCCCAAAGTGACAATAATCGGGACCACTCCCGGTGATGACTATAGTTTGAGGAGTTCATGTATTCACAATGTTAATGCTTTGTTCCGGTACTCTATTAAAAGGAGGCCTTAATATCCCTTAGTTTCCAATAGGACCCCGCTGCCACGGGAGGGTAGGATAAAAGATGTCACGCAAGTTCTTTTCCATAAGCACGCATGACTGTATTCGGAATATATGCCTACATTACATTGATGAACTGGAGCTAGTTCTGTGTCACCCTATGTTATAACTGTTGCATGAGAAATCGCATCCGACATAATTATCCATCATTGATCCATTGCCTACGAGCTTTTCACATATTGATCTTTGCTTAGTTATTTTTCTGTTGCCACTGTTACAATCACTACAAAACCAATAATGTTACTTTTGCCACCGTTACCGTTACTTTCATATTACTTTGCTACTAAATACTTTGCTGCAGATATTAAGTCTTTCAAGTGCGATTGAATTGACAACTCAACTTTTAATACTTGAGAATATTCTTTGGTTCCCCTTGTGTCAAATAAATAAATTTGGGTTGAATACTCTACCCTTGAAACTGTTGCGATCTCCTATACTTGTGGGTTATCACGTGCTTGACCAGGCAATGATTGCTAGCTTTTCATGTCCACGCCAGGCAACATTTTTTTAAACCCCACCCGTAGAACGATAATAACAAAAAGAACAATTTACAAAGGACCCGCAACAAGTCCTTAGGGGAAAAGGAGAAAAACTATTCTATGCATGTTTTGGGAGTACAAATCATCTTAAAAGTTATTGACCATCCAGTGAGAGAAACTGGCAGAGAATTTATCTTTGATCCTGTGCTTAGGAAGAAGAATGTCCTGCTTGAGATAATATCTCCATACTTGTAAAGTTGGTTGCTGAGCACGGAAGACTTTTCCATTTCTCTAAATCCAGATGTTCCAACAGCCCAAAATTTTTCCCAGCCATCAAGCTGTGGACACAAACCAAACTAGCCCCTTCTCCTCGTGCTGAGAAACAGCCGGCGGCGCCGTCGTTACTTGCATGCCACCAGTAGCGTCCCGCCGGCCTATGGCGTACGCAGCACGAGCAAGTCATGCCGGCGCCACGTGACCTTGGTTCCTTGATGTAATGTAATTAATCGCCTTCATCCACCTTTGGTTGGTTTGGTTTCGAGCCACACGACAACAACACACACAAACCAATAACACTCCGAAGCAACTGAGGTCACCCTGACCTTGTAGAGCAATCGTCAACAGGCTGGCGTGAAGGATAACAAAGTATTGGAGCGTCGTAGCTCATAGTCTTGCAGGCGTACGAGGCTCGTACTACATTGAGAGAAGAGCTGTATATGTTGGGCCCTGATAAATTCGATTTCAAACTTAAATGTACGCGGTAGTAGTTTGCAAAGAGAGCTTTAGCTCACTGGTTAGGCATGCGGTTGTGCAGCCTGGCCATCCGGATTCAATTCTTAGAATTGAAGAATTGACACAGAGGTTTTTATCATTTATTGAGAATCAAGTTCGATATGTAGTAGGACCACTCATCAAGATAAAATTTGGTATTCATAAAAATATTTTTGACGATCATCTTTTTCTTAGAGATTTTACGACTATCCTTGGAGTGTGGTGGGACTACACTTCAAGATAAAAATGCCGTTACTCATACTAAGCAGGTTGTGTGCATTTTTAGTTGGTTCAGAGGCGGGGAGAAGTGAAATTCCTCCCAAATTTACCAAGATACATGCTGTGCTTAATAAGTGCTTTTTAAAGATCGCTCAATACGTGCTTAGCAAGTAAACATTGCACCAAAATCGCCTCCCAGGTTGCCTGCTACGACCCGGGAGGCCACGCAACCCGAGGCTCAAGAACTCATCTCCTGATCTGCTCATGCCATCGTTGGCAGCGCCCGACCGTCGAATGATGAGGGGTTGTTGCTGGCCTTGAGGGTGCGAGCAGACGTTCGAGCTTGTTTCGTTGTGGCGGGCGAGACGACGTGCAGGTGGTGGGTCGGCACACAAGCGACCGACGTTGTGTGAGCAGAGCATCATCAATTTTGGAGATGCGGCCGACGTTGCATGAGCGGAGCATATCACATGTAGTTACTGGGATCGCAGAAAAGTGGTGGCGACAACACATAACTGGCGTTGATGGTGGTGCCACTCAAGAACCCAGTTTCGAGCTCTGGTGTGAAAGCCTAGGTCTGCTCCAAATTGGTTATACTTGGCAATGGTGATGTTATTTTAGGGTGAAAACCTAGATTCTAGCCTTGGATGGTTGGATCCAGTGACGGCGGCGACTGAGTGTCGCTCACCTCTTGAAGGTATTGTTGTTGAAGAATCCAATCATCCATATGGTGTCATGAGATAGTTGGTGCGGATACGCTCACTGCTGCAGTTTATCGGACGTGAATTTGATTGTTTGTATTTTTTTTCTCTCGCTTACATATAGCTTTGGTCTTATATGACTTTGCTATTTGTCGGCGTGTTCTTTCATGTGTGTTGATGTTGGATGTATGCATTCTAACTATGCAGAGGCAGAGTGTGTGCTTATTATGCTTGTATCATCTCGATGCTTCACTTTAAGTCAATAAAATTCACCCCTTGTCAATTTTTTTTGTAGATGGTAGTTGATGCAGAACATGAGGCGTTAATACTTAGCTAGTTTTCTTGTCTTTTTAACTTGGCTAGTTTTTTGGGTCCCAAGTACTTTGCGCCCGACAGTCAGTGGCCGATTTTCGGACGACACAGGCTGTGTGACACTTGCTCTTACCCATGCACGATTGGATCCATAGCATCGTCCAAAAATCGACCGAACAGTGTCGTTCATATAGCAGCACTCTTGGGTCAATGGTTCCATAGGTAGTCCAAGAGAAGGTCATTTAGCTAAAAGACTTTTCCAAAATAAATAAAATATAATAGGGCTTATTTCATTTAATCAAGTGAAAAAAATGACACCGCACTAGTTCGATGTGTCACATCAATGTGATTGTTGATCTCTCCATCTTGATGAGAAAAATTGAAGAAGCGGAGACAACATTTTGTGTGTGTTCTGATCATGCATTGCATAATAGAACATGCATGTTGGCTTGCATACAACTACTCCGGTGAGCACAACTCACCTTCTATATATTGGTTCTGCTTTCGTGTGATCTCTCCACCATTGTATCATCTATTGGACCGTTTGCAAAACAAAACATAGTTAGATAGACAGAAAGAAGAACAAAAAATCCTCGGACGGAGGTCTGTCTAAGATACTGGAGGTAACCAATAGGTTAATTCTTACATTATGCCTAAGAAGTGCCGTTCCCATTGTGGTACTTACTGAAGAAACGATCTGGTATTTGTGAACACGAACATGGTGAGTTTTGCACCAGAGCAACGACAAGGAGCGAAAGATCTAATGAAGAAACCAGCCTGGAGAAATGAAATAAGGATAATAGCGTATTCAGTTCCTTGTGTTGCATTGTTCTTCCCTTTTTTGTTTTGGTCTTTTCACCACGATGCGGAATACTGAGGTCTTTTTTTGCGAGAGAAAAGGAGATTGCAACATCAGCCATACCCTCTCCAAGCCAACTTGTCGTGAGGGTACTTTGGCCTATGCCGCTAAGCAATGCCTAGCTTTATTTTGAGTTGGACTAATCTATCTTGTCACAATCTTCCTTTCATCTTTCATCAGCTCTTGATTGTGTTAGAGGTGTAAATTTTGGTACCACAATGGGTCATGCTTTTCTCCAAAGGATCATTGTGAAACTAAAAGATATGTCATAAAATATGTTTTCAGAAAAATCATATTTGATCCTTTTCGGCTCATTAGATCCATACAAGTTAAAAAGAAAACCAGATCCTAGATTGAACGGGGCCCTTTAAAAATACAAAAAATATATGGAGACCTAAAATTGTTCTAACTATGGTGTACACAAGAAGGACAAATATGTAGGTAACGGGATGCTGGACGCGCAAGATCGAGCCGGAATTGTTTTTCTTTTTGTAGCCTACATATCAACGTATTATTTGATAAAAAAAACACAGACATGTAGAAAACTACATGGTGCCCGTGAGCCAAATTATCGCTCTCTAGTGAAGTTCAACTATTTTAATCCCAAAGTACAACCCGTGCCATAATCCTAGCATGTGTGTTGCGACATCCCATCTCTCCTCATATTTCATCTTAGTTTCCTCACCATATCCCCCTCAACTCCATCCTCCTTCCCCTCCTGCCACCACCAAACTCCACCGCGTGGCCGACACCACTATCTAGTCCCTTTTGCTTAGTGGCGTGCGCCACTATCAATGTGAGTGCATCAAGCGTGCATCTATAATTAGCCTGCCAACTTCAACATGTGTGGTCGCCTCATCCTCTCAACGCGTCATGACATGGTAATGTGACAAGCTCGTGATTTCCTTGCAAATCTAGATCTAAAGCTCTCTTGACCAATTCTACATCGGGCCGCGAGCACTGGCCACTTCCGAGTACTGTCTCTGTACCCCTATTTGCAACTCAAGTACCACTCTAAAGTCAGACACGAGCACCTGTGGCATCGGTTCATTTTTTTGTTACTATACATCGTTCATATGATGATGGCTTTGAAACCATACATGATATATTTTTCCATCTTGTCTATGAAATGGCCGAAGACAGTTGCTCATGACTTTGAAAAACGTATCATGCCAGCATGCGGGACAAGCACAAATCTTGGTTTCATTATGCAATGGAGCCGGGGACATAGTTCCTTTTCATCTAAAACAACACAAATCTTGGGACTTCATCATACGGCCAGGAAATTAGAATTACTCACTACTTTAGTGATCTAAATATTTTTATATTTCTTTACGAAGGGACTAATAAGGTTGAGCTTACTTGGGTGATAAATCTTTCTTTCTTGACCTTTAATTATTTCATTATGCCAATTTACACACATGTACGCTGCAGTCACCACCTGATCGTCTTGCCGAGAGAATGAATGCTACTGGGACGACTAAAAACAAGTGCAATACTGTCACAGCCCCAGATCAGCCCTTATTTGTTTTTGTTTTAGCATCCATGCAACATGTTTAAATTTTATGAAATTTGAAATGGGGATGACCAAGCCCTAGCACCAAAGCATTGCAAATAGGTTCCACTTCAAAGTATTTTCAAAGAACCCAAATTGGTTTGCAAAAATGTTCATGATTACTGGAAAAGGGTGAAAACCATATCCAGAGATGATGGATATTTTTCCAAGACATTTTTGGATTTTTGAATAAACCATATTGTATTTGACTTTGGGCATTTAAATACTATAAATAATTTAAATGTTCAAATAAATGTTGGAAATTGTTAGGGATCACTGAAATAATTCAGAAAGCACCCATAATTGTTTCCAGGATTTTATAAAATGATTTGATATTTTAAATCAAATCAAAAACAAATTGCAGAAAATAGAAAAGATAAAACAGAACAGAATTATAAAAAAAAGAGCAGAACCACCTGGACTTACCTGTGAAGCCCACCTGGTGGCCCAACAGGACCGGCCCAGCGCGGCCCAGCCCACCCTTCTCCTGTCGTCTTCCTCCCCTCGCACCGAAGCTGCTCGGTGGCGAGCGCTGGCGATGCTCCGGCCACCTCCTGCTTACCTGCTCGCCGCTGGAGGCACCCGAGGGAGCCACGCACTCCCCCTCGCCCCCTGCACCTCTCCTCTCTCCCCCTGGACCCCATTCCCTCCTCTGCTTCCCTCTCGCGCACACCACCGAGCGGAGCTCGCCGTCATCGTCGCCGTACCCATGGCCACCGGCCACCCCAAGCCTCGCTGATGCGCCCAGGAGCTCCGCCTCGACCCCCTCTTCCTCCCCACCGATCCACGGCCCTCTGGAAGCCCTGCATCGCCGCCAACGCGCCGTCTTCAACCTCCGGATCCGACGGCCCCCTCCGGTCAATTTGCGGCCTCAGCGCGTCCCCGGCTACACCGAGTTGCTCCCCTTCACCGCTGTGAGCTCCTCTACGTTCTCCCCCTCTCCCCACCATCGATTGCCTCCCCTAGCCGTTGTTCTGTGATGGCCGAGAGCTCGCTGCCGCCGCCGTGAAGCTCGCCGTTGCTAGCGACCCCCGCTGACCATGAAGAGCACCTGGACGAGTTCGACACGTCCCGCAGATGCTTCCCAACCGCCTAGCTTGTTCATTTGCAAGCTGCAGCCCCGCGCCGCTCGAACCCGTAGCTCCGGCCGCCGCCGTTCTGGTCGCCGCCGTCGACCCCGGCCTCCCTGTGCCCAGCTGCGTGCACCCCTAGACGCGCGGGAGCACGGGCTCCCTCCTGGTGCCCTCAGGGTGCCCAACCGCAGCCTGTAACGCCGCCTCGACCAACTCCGGCGAGTTCCCGCCGCTGCTGTGGTCGCCGGCGTCACCTGCTGACGTGGCGCCGGTTAATTAGTGCTAATAACCCCGCTAAACACCCCCGGAGCCACTGCCATGTGGGCCCCTGTGCTTAATTAGGTTAATATAATTATTCTGTTAAATTAGAGTTAGTGCCGTGGACCCCACGTGTCAGCTTTGACTCTGGCCCAGTCATCGTTGACCGGTCCCACCTGTCATTCACTCAATCCAGACCTGAGACACTGACCAGTGGGCCCCACTGGTCAGGTTTGACCGGACCAGCCCAGTTGACTCTGCTGACGTCACTGTGACGTGGTGCTGACGTCATAATTCATTTTTTGGAATTATTTTAATTCTAAATATCAGGAAATTTCAGAAAATGCCCTAAACTTCAATAAATCATAGAAAATTAACCGTAACTCCAAATTAAATAATTTATATATGAAAAATTATCAGAAAAATTCAAGGAATCCATCTGTACCATTTTCATGCATGTTAGAACAACTTATAGCTGCTGTTTAGCACAAATCAATTAAATGGCATTTAAATAATCACATATGGAGTTTGAATTTGAATCTTGTATTCAAACCAACCCCATTTAACTTGTTGCTAGATGCATTAGCTCAAAACACATTCATTTTTCCATGTCATGATCATGCATTATATTGTGCATTGCATTGATTGTGTTCCCTTCTGTGTTGCCGGTATTTGTCCCCTCTCGATAGACGTGATACCGATGATGTGATCGTTGACACTGATGAAGACTCAATGTTATCTTCAGAAGTGCCAGGCAAGCAAAACCCCCTTGTTCATTCCGATACAATCCCACTCTCTCGCTCCTGCTCTCTTTTACTGCATTAGGACAACAACGATTCATCTGTTACTCACCGCGGTAGCTGAACCCCTTTATCCTTTGCATGACCTGTCATTCCACAGTAAATAGATGAAACCCACTAGTATGAGTAGGAGTTGTTTGAGCCCTGTTGTGCCTACTCATTCATGTTTGTTTGTCATGCCTGCTACTGCTTAGAGTTGAGTCAGGTCTGATTCATCGGGGATGAATCAGAGGTGTGTGAACATGTCCTACTGTGTGTGAGCTAAGTGTGTGAATACGATTTGGTAAAGGTAGCGGTGAGAGGCCATGTAGGAGTACATGGTGGGTTGTATCATTGCAGCCGTCCTCAGGAACTGAGTTCTGTGTTTGTGATCCATGATTCAGCTACTACCATACATTGGGCCCTGAAATATGACCCCGCTCGACTTCTTATTCACCCTTGTCCTCTGTCCAGGAGTTGCAAGTAGTTTCTGGTGTTTGTAGTATGCTGGAGGCCGTGGACAGCGCTGACCGTAGGGGTGGGCTGTGATGCGGTAGGCACGTGGCCGGGTATACCGGGCGCCCGTTTGGTGTCACGGAACCCTGTTCACATCGTTTCGGGCTGTGAGCGAAACTCCGGCCGGATCTCCTCATGGATGGAACCCGAATAGGCGATAAACCTGGACTAGAGACTTGAGTGTTTAGGTAGGTCGTGGTCTACACCCACGTCGGCTTTCGCTTGAAGTCTGCCGAGCACATGTCGTGTGCAGACGCTAAGTGGTGGAAACATGTATGAAGAAGTACACCCCTGCAGGGTTAACATCAACTATTCGAATAGCCGTGTCCGCGGAAAAGGACTTCTGGGTTGCTTATATCAGTTCATAGACAAGTGAAAGTGGATACCCTAAAATACGCAAGATAAGCGTGAGTGCTATGGATGGCGTTCTCGTAGGGAGACGGGAGCGGTTCCATAGTGGTGTATTGATATGGTGAATATGTGGACTCGTGTGCGCCACCTCAAAAGAGTTACATTGCAGTCGTAGTTTAGGATAGCCACCGAGTCAAAGCTGGCTTGCTGCATTTAAACCCCACCATCCCCTTTGTTGATAATGATGCATATGTAGTTAGTTCTGATGTAAGTCTTGCTGGGTACATTTGTACTCACGTTTGCCTATTTTATGTTTTTGCAGAGAGACTTCAGTCTCACTAGTAGTTCCGCTTGGACTTCGACGTTTAGCTTGATACCTCAGCTACGATCTTGTGCCCTCGGCAGGATCTGATAGATAGTCAGGCTTCTCAGCCTTTTTCATTTATAGATGTCTGTACTCAGACATGATAGCTTCCGCTTGTGCTTTGACTTGTATGCTCTGATTGTTGGGTCATGAGACCCATGTTTGTAATGTCTCGCTCCTCGGAGCCTATTGAATAAATTACTTGAGTCGTAGAGTCATTTTGTGATGCCATGTTGTATTGCACATATCGAGCATATTGTGTGTATGTTATTGAAATGCTTGGTATGTGTGGGATCTGACTATCTAGTTGTTTATCTTTAGTAGCCTCTCTTACCGGGAAATGTCTCCTAGTGTTTCCACCGAGCCATGGTAGCTTGCTACTGCTCCGGAACACTTAGGCTGGCCGGCATGTGTCCTTCTTCGTTCCTGTGTCTGTCCCTTCGGGGAAATGTCACGCGATGAATACCGGAGTCCTGTTAGCCCGCTACAGCCCGGTTCACCGGAGTCCTGCTAGCCCAGTGCTACAGCCTGGATTCACTCGCTGATGACCGACACGTTCGATGCTGGGTCATGGATGCCTGTCTCTGTAAGTTTGTGCCACTTTGGGTTTACGACTAGCCATGTCAGCCAGGGCTCCTTATCATATGGATGCTAGCGACACTGTCATATACGTGTGCCAAAAGGCGCAAACGGTCCCGGGTAAAGGTAAGGCGACACCCGTGGGAATACCGTGCGTGAGGCCGCAAAGTGATATGAAGTGTTACATGCTAGATCTATGTGGCATTGAGTCGGGGTCCTGACAGCGTTGGTATCAGAGCTTGACTG
This sequence comes from Triticum aestivum, assembly GCF_018294505.1. Taxonomy (NCBI): domain Eukaryota; kingdom Viridiplantae; phylum Streptophyta; class Magnoliopsida; order Poales; family Poaceae; genus Triticum; species Triticum aestivum. Next base: position 546,236,894 of record NC_057803.1, on the reverse strand, counting down.
CCTGTAGGATTACCAAGCCAAACTGGTCGAAGTTGAGTCCAGAAATTCTTAGTTATATAAGGGAATTGATTGTGGGTTGGAACGTAAGGCTCTTTTTACTCCTTATACCTTATGCCCTTCTGATCTAAGTCATCTTATCTTTCCTACGGGGATTAAGAACTAGGCTATCTCTTCTTTCTATCAGGATCACGTGTTACTAATCCGTAGACTTATAGATTGTTGGACTTAAGCCTCGTTTCAGTTCCTAGTACTTCTGTATGTTAACTGTTGATCTCGAGACCTTGATATTGTGCCTCTGAGTGGTTATGCCACCATTTTTGTGAATTCTCAAATCTTTTCTGAGCATTTACAGCCGTTATGCTGTCCGAGTCATCCCAGGTTTCCAAAGAGTCTGATGCATTTGCAAAATCCTTTTCCTCTGGTTTCAATGTCTTTTAGGCCAGGTTAATCACCCAAATTGTTGAGTTGAGGTATTCTATTGCCTTGACATTATGTTGGAGTTACTATTATGGCCCTAGGTGTTTAGGGAGTCACCTAGTAATCTAGCAATGTTTTGTGATCCCAGTGTGGTGATTCTGGCCTTTATTCTCGAAAGCATCCCGTGATGCCACATAGTTAGTAGGTATTCTACTCCTGGGTTTTGAACCCGAGATTCACTCTACTTACATCATGTTGATAGTGTTGCTAGTTCCTTTAGGATATTAGTAACCTTTGCGATAGTCCTTAAAGTCCGTGGTATCTTCTTCTTCCAAATACCCTGAACTACTTATGGCAGAAGTTCCTCGTTGAACTGAAATATCACAACAGGATTATTCTTGATGAGTTCTCCATTATATATTGTGGCTCTGCCAGTTCTACCTTTCCGCATGGATTGCCCGGAAGAAATATGTTGAATTCGTTCGACATGCCAAACCATGCATCCACAACTCAAAAAATCGTATGTTCCTTTGAGTTGTTCTCTTTAGTTGCATTCTGACCCTCGTCTATCAATTGATAGTCAAGAGTATGCGTGCGTTCGTTTATCGATGTCTATTACCCTTGTGGTCCGTCAAGCCATTCTGTCCTGAATGACTTGGAGAAACAAACTCCAGTACCTCTTCCATATCCAGGATTGGGTCAAAGAAGTTGTGCTCCGCAGATCAAATTGCTAATCCAGCTTTTGTTCTGTTCTACCTTGGAGTATTACCCCCTTTATGTCAGAATTGTCATGAGGACTGCACCAACTCTCATGAATTTTGACGTAGTGATACTTCTCACCATCACTAGTCATTCCTCGGCCCTCGTGTTGATGCAACCGGAATACCGGCAAATGAATTGTGATGTGTGAAATCAATACTCCCAGCAACCTCGTTGCTTGGTAGTTAAATGGACGATAACCTCATTCTCAGCATATTGATTATTGAATCGTCACCCTAAGACTGATCGTGCTATCTAGTTCTTATTTCGGTGCACCCTTCGATTGATGAGTTAGGATCTTGTCAAGTCCTCACTCATTTGATCATATCGTCTTGCCCTCAAAAGCGAGATTGTTCTCGAGCTTAGTAACATACCGGTGGTTCATGATTTTCCGAATATCTTCTCGGAAGTATTACCAGGTTGTTCCCTGACTGTTATGTTGAGCTCGTGATCAAGTTGGGTTCTTGTGAACCACCTTCTCTCCAAAAATCGGTGTTAGATATCCCTGAGCTAGTTGGTTAAGCTAGACAACAACTTGGAGAGTTGGAAGATAAAAGCTTGCCTGACTTAGTTCGTTCCAAAGGGATATTCTTGTGTAGGGTGTGCTGAAGAAAGATGATATCTTCATCGATTGGTCCTTGTGATCAGTTGCTGGACCTATTGTCTTATCAATCCTTTGATTTGAGTGTGGGCTATCGTTAAATCAAATCAGTACCAACGATGCTCGTAATGTTGTCTTATTCGTGGTTGATCCCTCGAGCATACACCATTACATCTTTGGTCTGACCAATGCTATCACCGTGTTCACTTAACTATGGAATTCCTTTAAAAGGAAACCCGGATGAATTGTTGTTGAGCCCATTGACAACATCCTTATTCCCTCCATGATTTGTTGAACATTAAGCTAGTGTTGGAAACTTTTGAAAGCATTTCTTCATGCTAGTTCATGAAGCATATGTTCGGATGTAAGAAGTGACTTCCTCCAGTCCATGTGCATTTGATGCAAGTTGCCGTCGTGGATTCGAGAAAGTCAATGTTGTTTCCTTTGGAATCATCCCAAATCAGTCATGCATACGTGCGAAGTATTCTGTGGTTCAGAGACTTGCAACCTCCATTCTATATGGGTCCCTAGCACACCAAGCCACTGATTGATTTGTTCAAGATTAATAAGTTCTAAGTGCTAGTCCCGAAGGTACCAGACGGATTTGTACAAAACTTCGATATCCTCGCTGATGGTTCCCAACCAGAACTCGGTAGTGTTTTATTGTAAGACTACTTTGTGGTCATGCTTGTCTGGGACAACGTGTTCACATGTTTGTGGCAGAACCAGCTCATGTTTTGGAGCTTACTATCGTAGTTCATTTCCCGAGAATCTCGCAACGTCATCTCGTCGATTTGTGTTGCAAACTTTCATTTTTCTTCCAAGACTCGATGAGCCTGGAATATTCTGACACCAACCAGATCTGAATCTCAGGCAGATATGATGGTTGGAACATTTCCCCAAGAACTATAATATTGGTCTCTCGATAACCGGTAAGGTGGATGTCGTGGCCAACACACCCATCCGGTAGACCTGTTATTATAATATCTTGATTGAGGAAGTGGGCCACCTCCCCATAAGAATTTCGTAGGATTTACCTCCCTAGTTGTTCCTTATGGATTCTTGTGCTCCCGAAGTCGGACCTTTACTTGATGTTCTAGATATCAAACCATATCTATGAATGGGTTACACTAGCACATCAAGAAGAACATTAGAAGCGGAGTGCTAAATGTCTCTCGGTCGATCATCCAGATTTTATTTCCTTGGCCTCGCTAAGATGAAATCTGAGAAGTGTTATCTTCCTTTGCATCTGCATCATCCATCATCATTCATCGTGGTAGCAAGTTGTGTTGCCAGGATCCTTGACACGGATATTGGTAAAACCTTGATGAATGTGGAAATGCTCAAGTTCTTGAGAGCACGCACAAGCACTACATGTTATCATCGGCACTAACTGGGTTTGCTCTCAGTTCCCTCGGCAATGCTATGACCTTCTCAAACAGTGAATTAACTCTCTAGTGTTGGGTTCTTCCCCAGTTACCAGAATCATTCCCAGCATTTGCATTTTGTTTCCAGCTTGCACCGCCAATGTGCCGTTCTACCATGGGTCTCTTCCATTTCCGGTGATAAGCAAAAATCATACATTGCGTTGTCTTCAACAAGGTAGTCCACATCATCCAAGTCCGAGTATGCCATTCTACCGACCCCCTCCAAACGATTGCTCGAGAATTGCCTTAGGCTGGTATGAAGAGTTTCAATGATCTCTGGATCAAAGGTAATTCTTTTTGCCACTCAAGATAATAATCTGCGAATCACCCTCCTCCAGGATGTTTCGTCGTGGTATCATGGCAACTCAACTCCTCGCTACGTTGACAATCGTTTACCACCTTCTTAGGTGTGGAATTGTTGTCTACCTAGTGAACCTTCGTCATCCGTTTCTTTCCACCCCTCTTGATGTGTATCTCGTGTCTCAACCCGAGAGATGGTCCTATGTCTCATTCCGTGAGTTGTTCGATCTTCGAGAAGATCGACCCTTCTAGAGTCTCCTTCTTCCCTCCATGTCATGTTGACAGGATTTCTCAGAGCAAGACTTCAAGACAATGATGGTGATCGAATCAACGTTCCTATGAAGTGCAACCTGGATCGTGAAGATTGTACTAGTTGCGTTCCCCCTTCACCTTACCCTACGCTTGAATCTCGGGACGAGATTTTGTTTAGTGGGGGTGAGCTGTCACAGCCCCAGATCAGCCCTTATTTGTTTTTGTTTTAGCATCCATGCAACATGTTTAAATTTTATGAAATTTGAAATGGGGATGACCAAGCCCTAGCACCAAAGCATTGCAAATAGGTTCCACTTCAAAGTATTTTCAAAGAACCCAAATTGGTTTGCAAAAATGTTCATGATTACTGGAAAAGGGTGAAAACCATATCCAGAGATGATGGATATTTTTCCAAGACATTTTTGGATTTTTGAATAAACCATATTGTATTTGACTTTGGGCATTTAAATACTATAAATAATTTAAATGTTCAAATAAATGTTGGAAATTGTTAGGGGTCACTGAAATAATTCAGAAAGCACCCATAATTGTTTCCAGGATTTTATAAAATGATTTGATATTTTAAATCAAATCAAAAACAAATTGCAGAAAATAGAAAAGATAAAACAGAACAGAATTATAAAAAAAAGAGCAGAACCACCTGGACTTACCTGTGAATCCCACCTGGTGGCCCAACAGGACCGGCCCAGCGCGGCCCAGCCCACCCTTCTCCTGTCGTCTTCCTCCCCTCGCACCGAAGCTGCTCGGTGGCGAGCGCTGGCGATGCTCCGGCCACCTCCTGCTTACCTGCTCGCCGCTGGAGGCACCCGAGGGAGCCACGCACTCCCCCTCGCCCCCTGCACCTCTCCTCTCTCCCCCTGGACCCCATTCCCTCCTCTGCTTCCCTCTCGCGCACACCACCGAGCGGAGCTCGCCGTCATTGTCGCCGTACCCATGGCCACCGGCCACCCCTAGCCTCGCTGATGCGCCCAGGAGCTCCGCCTCGACCCCCTCTTCCTCCCCACGGATCCACGGCCCTCCGGAAGCCCTGCATCGCCGCCAACGCGCCGTCTTCAACCTCCGGATCCGACGGCCCCCTCCGGTCAATTTGCGGCCTCATTGCGTCCCCGGCTACACCGAGTTGCTCCCCTTCACCGCTGTGAGCTCCTCTACGTTCTCCCCCTCTCCCCACCATCGATTGCCTCCCCTAGCCGTTGTTCTGTGATGGCTGAGAGCTCGCTGCCGCCGCCGTGAAGCTCGCCGTTGCTAGCGACCCCCGCTGACCATGAAGAGCACCTGGACGAGTTCGACACGTCCCGCAGATGCTTCCCAACCGCCTAGCTTGTTCATTTGCAAGCTGCAGCCCCGCGCCGCTCGAACCCGTAGCTCCGGCCGCCGCCGTTCTGGTCGCCGCCGTCGACCCCGGCCTCCCTGTGCCCAGCTGCGTGCGCCCCTAGACGCGCGGGAGCACGGGCTCCCTCCTGGTGCCCTCAGGGTGCCCAACCGCAGCCTGTAACGCCGCCTCGACCAACTCCGGCGAGTTCCCGCCGCTGCTGTGGTCGCCGGCGTCACCTGCTGACGTGGTGCCGGTTAATTAGTGCTAATAACCCCGCTAAACACCCCCGGAGCCACTGCCATGTGGGCCCCTGCGCTTAATTAGGTTAATATAATTATTCTGTTAAATTAGAGTTAGTGTCGTGGACCCCACATGTCAGCTTTGACTCTGGCCCAGTCATTGTTGACCGGTCCCACCTGTCATTCACTCAATCCAGACCTGAGACACTGACCAGTGGGCCCCACTGGTCAGGTTTGACCGGACCAGCCCAGTTGACTCTGCTGACGTCACTGTGACGTGGTGCTGACGCCATAATTCATTTTCTGGAATTATTTTAATTCTAAATATCAGGAAATTTCAGAAAATGCCCTAAACTTCAATAAATCATAGAAAATTAACCGTAACTCCAAATTAAATAATTTATATATGAAAAATTATCAGAAAAATTCAAGGAATCCATCTGTACCATTTTCATGCATGTTAGAACAACTTATAGCTGCTGTTTAGCACAAATCAATTAAATGGCATTTAAATAATCACATATGGAGTTTGAATTTGAATCTTGTATTCAAACCAACCCCATTTAACTTGTTGCTAGATGCATTAGCTCAAAACGCATTCATTTTTCCATGTCATGATCATGCATCATATTGTGCATTGCATTGATTGTGTTCCCTTCTGTGTTGCCGGTATTTGTCCCCTCTCGATAGACGTGATACCGATGATGTGATCGTTGACACTGATGAAGACTCAATGTTATCTTCAGAAGTGCCAGGCAAGCAAAACCCCCTTGTTCATTCCGATACAATCCCACTCTCTCGCTCCTGCTCTCTTTTACTGCATTAGGACAACAACGATTCATCTGTTACTCGCCGCGGTAGCTGAACCCCTTTATCCTTTGCATGACCTGTCATTCCACAGTAAATAGATGAAACCCACTAGTATGAGTAGGAGTTGTTTGAGCCCTGTTGTGCCTACTCATTCATGTTTGTTTGTCATGCCTGCTACTGCTTAGAGTTGAGTCAGGTCTGATTCATCGGGGATGAATCAGAGGTGTGTGAACATGGCCTACTGTGTGTGAGCTAAGTGTGTGAATACGATTTGGTAAAGGTAGCGGTGAGAGGCCATGTAGGAGTACATGGTGGGTTGTCTCATTGCAGCCGTCCTCAGGAACTGAGTTCTGTGTTTGTGATCCATGATTCAGCTACTACCATACATTGGGCCCTGAAATATGACCCCGCTCGACTTCTTATTCACCCTTGTCCTCTGTCCAGGAGTTGCAAGTAGTTTCTGGTGTTTGTAGTATGCTGGAGGCCGTGGACAACGCTGACCGTAGGGGTGGGCTGTGATGCGGTAGGCACGTGGCCGGGTATACCGGGTGCCCGTTTGGTGTCACGGAACCCTGTTCACATCATTTGGGGCTGTGAGCGAAACTCCGGCCGGATCTCCTCATGGATGGAACCCGAATAGGCGATAAACCTGGACTAGAGACTTGAGTGTTTAGGTAGGTCGTGGTCTACACCCACGTCGGCTTTCGCTTGAAGTCTGCCGAGCACATGTCGTGTGCAGACGCTAAGTGGTGGAAACATGTATGAAGAAGTACACCCCTGCAGGGTTAACATCAACTATTCGAATAGCCGTGTCCGCGGAAAAGGACTTCTGGGTTGCTTATATCAGTTCATAGACAAGTGAAAGTGGATACCCTAAAATACGCAAGATAAGCGTGAGTGCTATGGATGGCGTTCTCGTAGGGAGACGGGAGCGGTTCCATAGTGGTGTATTGATATGGTGAATATGTGGACTCGTGTGCGCCACCTCAAAAGAGTTACATTGCAGTCGTAGTTAGGATAGCCACCGAGTCAAAGCTGGCTTGCTGCATTTAAACCCCACCATCCCCTTTGTTGATAATGATGCATATGTAGTTAGTTCTGATGTAAGTCTTGCTGGGTACATTTGTACTCACGTTTGCCTATTTTATGTTTTTGCAGAGAGACTTCAGTCTCACTAGTAGTTCCGCTTGGACTTCGACGTTTAGCTTGATACCTCAGCTACGATCTTGTGCCCTCGGCAGGATCTGATAGATAGTCAGGCTTCTCAGCCTTTTTCATTTATAGATGTCTGTACTCAGACATGATGGCTTCCGCTTGTGCTTTGACTTGTATGCTCTGATTGTTGGGTCATGAGACCCATGTTTGTAATGTCTCGCTCCTCGGAGCCTATTGAATAAACTACTTGAGTCGTAGAGTCATTTTGTGATGCCATGTTGTATTGCACATATCGAGCATATTGTGTGTATGTTATTGAAATGCTTGGTATGTGTGGGATCTGACTATCTAGTTGTTTATCTTTAGTAGCCTCTCTTACCGGGAAATGTCTCCTAGTGTTTCCACCGAGCCATGGTAGCTTGCTACTGCTCCGGAATACTTAGGCTGGCCGGCATGTGTCCTTCTTCGTTCCTGTGTCTGTCCCTTCGGGGAAATGTCACGCGATGAATACCGGAGTCCTGTTAGCCCGCTACAGCCCGGTTCACCGGAGTCCTGCTAGCCCAGTGCTACAGCCTGGATTCACTCGCTGATGACCGACACGTTCGATGCTGGGTCATGGATGCCTGTCTCTGTAAGTTTGTGCCACTTTGGGTTTACGACTAGCCATGTCAGCCCGGACTCCTTATCATATGGATGCTAGCGACACTGTCATATACGTGTGCCAAAAGGCGCAAACGGTCCCGGGTAAAGGTAAGGCGACACCCGTGGGAATACCATGCGTGAGGCCGCAAAGTGATATGAAGTGTTACATACTAGATCTATGTGGCATTGAGTCGGGGTCCTGACAAATACATAGGCCCCTTCCAATGCTTCACTTTGTACATATGCTAAGGCTGCCATATAGACAAAAAAGATGATGTGGCAATGTAATTGTAATTAAAAAAAGAGATGGGTGTGGTGACCCAGAAAGAAACAATGCCAAGCACGGGAACCTAGAAAAAACACTCAATGCATGGACAACTTTAGTTGCTAAACCATTAAATGAAGGATGCTTAACTATGCAACAAATTAAGCATCTTTGCATTAAGGACTTTAGTTGTTTGTAACTTTTTAGGCTACGTTTGGTAGTAAAGTACTAAAAAAACTGAAATATTGAAAACCAAAGTATTTTAGTCAGTAGGTACAAGATACTACAGTTTTCACATACCAAAGTATCTTGAAGTATTGAGAATAATGTGACCCGTTTGGCAAGTGCTTATATGTACCAACGTCAATTATCTAGCTAGCATATGAAGCAGTTGCAATGCGCGCCTTGCTAGCTAGCTGGACGCACTGAACGGGCATGCATGACAACCAGCCACATGCACTGAACTACTATGCATAAAGCTAGCTTACAGGAAAAGAAGACACTTGAACACGACACAGAGCTGCCGACGGCTAAACATGGGCTTGCTCTCCAAGTTCAAGGACGCCTCGTTCCTCTCGACTAGCACTGTGCAGTAGGAGGGGTAACGAAGCGGCCACAGAGGCAAGTGCCAGCGGCCAGCGAGAAGAGGCGTAGGATAAAGATCAGCATACTCACACTCTTTTCTCATTTGACGTCTCTTGGTTTGTCCCTGACGGAGGCAATATCCACAGGCGACATGGTGGCTGCAGCTTAGAGGGAGGAAGAAGATAACTACGCGGTTTTTCCTACTTTCTTGCGCATGCTCTGTTTTTAAAAAAGAGGTCAAGGGTTCTTTTTTTTAAACAGAGAAAATACTGTGATTTTGTAAATACTGTTGTTTTAATACCATAGTTTTTAGTCATAGCCAAACGGACGTGAATTTATAGGACATGGTGCCACGCGATGCCGTTATCTTGCCCATCCACTTGTGCTTTGATAGTACTAATTAATATAGGACCTTTTGCAATACCATGGCAGCTACACAATAATACATACTCCCGTACAGCCGTGAGTGGGATATGGAGTACAACCGTGAGTGGGCAATGAAGCTTTAAATTTGTATGCATGCAGCTTTGTGAGGTGGTTGGGTTTTGGCACTCCCGTACATTCGCAGATGTGTTGGATTTAATAGCTGCTGCATGTCTTGATGGCCTGCATGCCATTTAGAACTGTCTTTGCAGCAAATTAAACATAGGCAAGAGAACGTGAATGCACGCGTTTCTGTTCCATGACACATTCTTAAGAAAGTTTTTGCAGGACATGACACATTGTTACTAATAGCAAAGGCAGTGGGGTATCACATATTAATGTGTCAATTAATGTGAGTGTGTGCATCTTTACGTTGGGGGCACCATTCATTCAAATGTGATTGCTTAGGGAATTGCTAATTAAAAAAATTTAGATAACATATGCACAATCATACGGGGCAACAATTTGGCCATTTTCCTCACACTTAGCACTATCATAACACTGTTATGCAATAATGACAAAAGTAAATGACCATTGGACAAAGCTTAGAATAACAGATTACGACTACAGTGAGACTACATGTATTACATATTATATTTAGTATAGATACATCACCAGTGGGGATTTCCCCGTTTATCATGGATATGTACCGCAGTACCAGTACAATTCTACGTCTCTATGTTTTTTCGAAAGGAGCTACACATCTTCATGGATGAGTTCTAGCTAGCTATGTACATGAACAATGTCTCAAGAATTAGAAAAGCAGGACTAGCGAGATAGGAGTCGCGGGATGAATAACGGATGGCCAGCATGTGCATTTAAAAGATGCTGGGTGACTTCATGTTCTGTCAATCATTTACAACAAAATTTGCTGGTTCTAAATGGATGTGGCCAGCTGAAAACGTTTCTACTGGTTGGCTTGTGCGCGGGAATCAACTGAGTTATTCAATGCTTCACCATGTGGGTTCTGCACTTGCGCCAGCGTTATCAATACAAGAAATATATACATGTTAATACAGTGTAGATGAATTAATATTCGATGTCCTTGTACACAAACTGCACAAATCATGTGGCAATGGACGGGGCTGATAACATCCTCGCGTGGCATCATGTCCACTCATGATTTATCATAGCCAAACAGCTCATAGTAATTAATACTATGGTATTTTGAAAAACTGCAGTATTCTTCAAACGAAATATGTATATGGCAACCGTGTCACAGATTGCGAAACTGCCACACGCATCCAGCGTCGTGAGTTCCCTTCCGATCTCCTTCCTTCCCCACACGTCCGCCCGATTTCTTTCCTTTCCCGCACGCCTCGTGCCTTCCTAATTTTCGTAATCGTTAATTATGGCCCACGCGCCTTCCCGATTTTCGTCAAAAATAATGCTTGGACTAGGATTTGATCTCTGGTCTGCAGGCAATCAACAAAGGGAGGTAACCACCTCACCTATGTGACGTCCGAATACTTAGGCTACAGTAATCTCACGATAATGATGCCACGTCATCATGGTTACTATTTTTAATCTTGCGGTGTATCACGTCCCTTTCGAATTCTAACTTAAAATAAAGTTAAACGATAAAAGTTTTCTAAAGTCAAATCTAAAATGTTCAAAGTGTAGCAAATAAATCATATATGATCAGGGTGGTGAACCCAAAATTTTATAAAATGCTTAGATGCACTAAATGATAGAAACAATAGCTAAATTATTTATTTAATCGTCACTTAAATGATTAAATTATTGAAAACTACTTTTAATAAATAAAAGGATAATTGTGGCAGTAATATAATCACTACCACTAATTTAGGTGCTAGCATTATATTTCATAAAACAAAAATAGTATGAATTAAAACCGTAAAAGAAAAATGTTATAAACAGTTAAACAAAAAAAAGAAATAGAAGATCCCCCCCCCCCGCTGGACCATGGCCCAGCAGGCCATCGGGCCGCCAGGCCGGCCCAGCCGGCGCCCCACTCCCCTCCTCCATATCCCCCACCCCGATCGAACCCTAGGGCAACCACCCCCCCATTTCCCCCATCGATACAGATCTGGATCGGGATCATCCCCGTGGCCCCGCACGAACCCCCCACTCCTCCCGCACGAAACCCCCCCCACTCATCCCCTTCGCTCCTCCCACTCCTCCTCGATCTGGATCGGGGATCCGCCCCCGACGATTGCGCCTCGCGCCCCGACATCGGTGCCCGTCCCCGATGCCGCCTCACTCCGTCATCGGCCTCCTTCTCGCCGTGATGCCAACGCCGCGTTGCCGCCGACCCAGGCGACCCCGACGCCCGCCTCGCCGACCCATCACCGAACGCCATCGCCGCCGTCCTCTTCGTCGCCGGTGCCGCGTCGTCGAGCCCCCCCGAGCCCACTTAGCACCCCTACAGGCTCATGGTGAGCCCCTCTGCCGATTCCCCGCCTCTCCCCTTCGAGTTCCTCGCCTTAGGAGCCCCGCCCGAGTTAGGCCACCATGGCCGGAGCTTCGCTTCGTGCGTGCCTTGGCCGCGCTCCCACGCGCCTCGGGCCCCTCCCCGCGCCCGCCCACCGCACTCCCTCACCGCACCCCGCGGCCCCCCTGTCGCCGCCCTGCGCCCACGCCGACGTCGTCCCTTGGCCGCTGCCACTGCTCCAGTCGAAGCGGCGCCCCTGCCGAGCCCGCTCCTCCCTCCGTCCGCCCCTGTTCCGTGCGCCGTCGCAATCCCCGTCCTCCGCCCGGTTGGCGCCCGGCGAGCCCCGCCGTGGTCACCAACCCCCCTGCTCCGGCGATCTGTCGGCTCCGCCCGCCCCTGTGGTGCGCCCGAAAGAGCGGGTGCTGGGCACCGTTGCGCCCGCGCCCGTTCGGGCGACAACCGCGCGGCCATGCGCCCGAAAACCGCAAGGCCCCCTGGGGCCAATGACATGGGGGCCCCAGCCCCAGAATGTTTTAATAAAAAAATGAAATAAAAATAAATATATAATTAAGTAATTAATTAAAAATTAATTGATTAATAATTAAAATAGTTAATGAATTAATTAAGTTAATTAACCATGTTTAATTAAACTAATTAAGTAGATAGTTTAATTAAACCCTAATTAGACTAATCAGTCAATGACGAATGGGACCCACACGTCAGTTGACCAGTCAATGCCTCTGTTGACTGCTGACGTCATGCTGACGTCAGCATGCACTGTTCCGGATAATGTTGAATTTAAATAATTAAATAAATCTTAAAAATGAAATTAAGTCTTTTAAAATTAATATAAAATAAACCGTAGCTCAGATGAAAAAACTTTGTACATGAAAGTTGCTCAGAACGACAAGACGATTCCGGATACGCAGTCCGTTCGTCCGCCACACACCCCTAACCTATCGAACTCGCAACTTTTCCCCTCCGGTTCATCTGTCCGAAAACGCGAAACACCGGGAATACTTTCCCGGATGTTTCCCCCCTTCGTCGGTATCACCTACTACCGCGATTGGGCACACCTAGCATCGTTACTTGTCATATCATGCATCGATATGCATTTGTTTGCATTGTATTCATTGTTTCTTCCCCCTCTTCTCTCCGGTAGACTACGAGACCGACGCTGCTGCTGCCCAGTTCGACTACGGAGTTGACGACCCCTCCTTCTTGCCAGAGCAATCAGGCAAGCCCCCCCCCTTGGTCACCAGATATCGCCTATTCTACTCTATACTGCTTGCATTAGAGTAGTGTAGCATGTTACTGCTTTCCGTTATACCTATCCTGATGCATAGCCTGCCCTTGTTACTACTGTTGATACCTTTACCTGCAATCCTATATGCTTAGTATAGGATGCTAGTATTTCCATCTGTGGCCCTACATTCTTGTCAGTCTGCCTTGCTATACTATCGGGCCGTGATCACTTGGGAGGTGATCACGGGTATATACTATACATACATACATACTATACAGATGGTGACTAAAGTCGGGTCCGCTCGAAGAGTACCCGCGAGTGATTCACGGATTGGGGGCTGAAAGGACCTTTGTCCCGACGGCCCTCTGTGTGGATCTTTGTGGCGGAGCGACAGGGCAGGTTGAGACCGCCTAGGAGAGAGGTGGGCCTGGCCCTGGTCGGCGTCCGCGGTTGCTTCATAATAACACGCTTAACGAGATCTTGGTATTTGATCTGAGTCTGGCTACGAGCCTATACGCACTAACCATCTACGTGGGAGTAGTTATGGGTATCCCGACGTCGTGGTATCAGCCGAAGCACTTCAGACGTCAGCGACGGAGCGGCGCGCGCCGAATTGGACTGGAACGCCACTAGGCTAGGTCTGCTTTCGGCCGCGTACGCAACGTGCAGGTGTGCTATGGGCGATGGGCCCAGACCCCTGTGCGCTTAGGTTTAGACCGGCGTGCTGGCCTCTCTGTTGAGCCTAGGTGGGGCTGCGACGTGTTGATCTTCCGAGGCCGGACATGACCTAGGAAAGTGTGTCCGGCCAAATGGGATCGAGCGTGTTGGGTTATGTGGTGCACCCCTGCAGGGAAGTTAATCTATTCGAATAGCCGTGATCTTCGGTAACAGGACGACTTGGAGTTGTACCTTGACCTTATGACAACTAGAACCGGATACTTAATAAAACACACTCTTCCAAGTGCCAGATACAACCGGTGGTCGCTCTCTCTCAGGGATACGAGGAGGGGATCGCCGGGTAGGATTATGCTACTGCGATGCTGCTGGAGATGCTACTGGAGTTGTTACTTGGAGTTGCTATTTGGAGATTCTACAGTGGAGATGCTACTTGGAGGACTTCAATCTACTCTCTTCTACATGCTGCAAGACGGAGGCTGCCAGAAGCGTAGCCTTCGATAAGACTAGCTATCCCCCTCTTATTCTGGCATTCTGCAGTTCAGTCCACTGATATGGCCCTTTACACATATACCCATGCATATGTAGTGTAGTTCCTTGCTTGCGAGTACTTTGGATGAGTACTCATGGTTGCTTTCTCCCCCCTTTTTCCCCCTTTCCTTTCTTTCTGGTTGTCGCAACCAGATGCTGGAGTCCAGGAGCCAGACGCCACCGTCGACGATGACCCCTACTACACCGGAGGTGCCTACTATTACGTGCTGCCCGCTGACGACGACCTGGAGTAGTTTAGGAGGATCCCAGGCAGGAGGCCTGCGCCTCTTTCGATCTGTATCCCAGTTTGTGCTAGCCTTCTTAAGGCAAACTTGTTTAACTTATGTCTGTACTCAGATATTGTTGCTTCCGCTGACTCGTCTATGATCGAGCACTTGTATTCGAGCCCTCGAGGCCCCTGGCTTGTATTATGATGCTTGTATGACTTATTATGTTTTAGAGTTGTGTTGTGATATCTTCCCGTGAGTCCCTGATCTTGATCGTACACGTTGCGTGCATGATTAGTGTACGATTGAATCGGGGGCGTGACAAGTTGGTATCAGAGCCGACTGCCTGTAGGAATCCCCCTTCCATACTCCTTGGCCGAAGTCGAGTCTAGACCTTGCAAAACTTTTACTAACATGGCTGTGCGGCCCATGGGCCCACGTCGCCATTGGGTGGTATTAGGATCTTTTACTCCTCGATCCTTACTCTGGGACTCTGAACTCTCTTCTATTCGGGTTAAATGAATTTTGCTAAATCTAACATTAGGATCTCGTTATCACTTTCACCCGGAGAGCCCCTTATTACTAATGATCGTCTGCTGCACGTGAAGACCCTGAAGATACTCACTGCTGTTAACCCGAGAATTTGTGTTCATCGCGTTTACAATTCCCCTTCCACCGTCAACCCTTATGGATAAATACTTGCAGTTGTTATGCTTACATACATCCCTAGTCGGTCTTGTTATTACAAGATACCCCGAAATACTCGTCGTATTTTCGAGAATCCTTTGAGCTTACTGCCTTGCTGTTCCTTGTCACCTGAATACCCCTACTGATAAATCTCGCACTTATCGAGTATCCGCTCATCCCCAGTTGTTCATGTGTTTCACAAAAGTCTTCAAAATAATATTCGATCTTCCTAAAATCCTCTGGAGCCTTTGGCTCTTGAAATTCTTGCTTGCTTGCATTATGGTTAATCCCATAAGTCTCGTAGTCTTAATGACATTCCTTGTCATTATCATTTTGAGTCCGTTGACTCAATATGTTTGCGAATACACGCAATCATCATTGATCCTTATAAATTAATTTTCCGGCTGAGCTGCCATCCTTTAACTGGAATTGGTTCTCGACCAATCCAATTGTCTTTGATTGTACCCTAAGGCTATTCAACTTATCCACCCCTAATCAGAGCATTGCTTCTGATCCCTTGATTTGGAAATCATAATTCCTTTGCATTTGACAATTGAGTTAATCAGTTGTTTCTATATTTTGCTTCCTCTAGTTGAGTACCGATGCTCACGTCAGATCCCTTGTGGACCACCAGATCCTTTGTTGGATTTTATCTGACAACGCCCTTCATATTCAATAACCTTGTGAGCCTTTTCTCTGGTACATAATGCCTTTGGTAAATTGTATCGTCTGCTTTCTCAACCATGCTCTGTCTTCAAGCTTGAGTTAATTACTTCTAAAGATTCTGGTATATGATTCTAAGATGCCCCGATGGGTTGAACCTATGCCTTCCTTAATATGTGTGGGCTCGAAAGTTTTCACGAGTCGTACTCTTCTGATATTTTGCCAGATAAAATTTCAACACTACAACTTCATTGAACGCGAGAAGTGAATGAAAGGTTGTGCATTGGGGAAGTGGGAGTCGACCTTGAACTTTGTGTTCATGCCCATGGACACGATACACATCTTCTCATCGAAGCTTCTTTTAAAATTAATTATTCCATTGATATAAGATCATCTTATATCTGGGATCTGGCCTTTTTGCAATCTTGGTTCCGACCATGTTCTCCTTTAAATACCATTTCTCGTGCAAGTTTAAGCACTTGTCTTCTGCAGAGCAATGCCCCAGTCCAACCTCTACTTCGATCTGTCATCGAGTATTACCCCATGGTATCTCGAGATTATTATGGAACTGCCTAAATTTTTATGAGTTCATCGAGTACTACCTTCTCACTGATTCAAATTTTTCACGGGCTCTGAGTTATTAAAAACTCAAAGACACCGATAACTGAATCGAGTTCGCATTACGATTCAACAAGTATTTGAACCCATCACTGCTTACAAATTTATTAATCCTTCAAGTCGTTCCTAGCCTGATCGGCTATATCATTATCGAGCTAATTTTAACTGTGCTACCCGGTCCTTCTTCCGGAGCACAACTTTCGATGATGAGCTAGACTTACGTCGATCTTCCTTGTCATATCATTTCGCTTTGAACATCAAGCTTGATTTCGAGTTTGTGTTGTACCCTTGGTTCCAATAACCTTTCACTTCATCATTACTTTGACTTGATGTCGTCGCCGATCGATTACATCTTCATGAACTCTCGCGACAAAGGTGTCGTGATCATCAACATCCTGAGTTCATCCAGGATATCAATTGAATTCATGATGAGAAATATCATCCTTGCCGTCGATGAATTGTATTATCGTCGACCACTTTATTGCCCTCCCACCAACACAAGCTTGTTCATGTTTGGTGTTATATCTTGAGTTCCTTGCTATCCAGCAATTGTTCTTCTTTACCTTGGAGTATTACCATCCTTTATGTCAAGAATGTTCTGAGATTTGTTCCACCTCTTGAGAATTCTTGACATAGAAATACTTCTCACCATCACCATTCTTTCTTGGTCCCCGTGTTAATTCCAACAAGTGGACGGTGTTGTTTGGATTCTTTCCTTCTAGCAACCCTATTTTTTTTTAAGTTAATGGTCGAAAGTTTATTCTTAGGCTATTGACTATTGAATCACCATTCTGACATTGGTCGTGCAACCCAACCCATATTTCGAGCGCACCTTTCAACCAATGTTTAATGGTGTATGTTTTCCTCGAGCATATTTCCTTATATCATTTGATCTGACCAATGTTATCT
This sequence comes from Triticum aestivum, assembly GCF_018294505.1. NCBI lineage: Eukaryota > Viridiplantae > Streptophyta > Magnoliopsida > Poales > Poaceae > Triticum > Triticum aestivum. Next base: position 546,219,732 of record NC_057803.1, on the reverse strand, counting down.
CCTTGTTCACTTAATTGTGGACATCCATCTTTTGGGAATCTCGGTGAATTGCCGTTGAGTTCACCAGACACCTCCTTGTCCTCTCCTTGGGTTAATGATGGACTCTTGCTAACGGAAATCACTACATAGTTCATTTCCCCGAGAATCTTACAATGTCTTTTCGTCAATTTGTGTTACACCTTTTCTTCTCAGGCATCCTGGGTCTGAGGTATCATGACCCCAATCAGATCTGAATCTCGGTCAGATATGATGGTTGGAACATATTTTCAAGAGTTATAACATTGATCCTCATATGACCCGGTAAGGTGATGTCATGCACGCCTGACCGGAGGACCAAGTGTTATAGTTTCCTTTTCAGCAAGGTTATCCATTCTTCAATGAGGAAATTGTAAGACCTATTCTATAAGTTGTTCCTGATGGATCCTGTTGTTTCCAAAGTCTGATCTTCACCTATAGACCATGTCAATGCTATCTCGAAGCATGTCGGTGGTGCTCCGATTCTCAACAAGAACATTTGAAGCCCAATGCTAAATGTTACTTGCTCAATTACCCAAACACCGTTGCATCGGTAATGTCATGAAATTTCTCTCCCCTTTCCTAAGGAGTTTTCTACATTATATCCTGCCAAGGATATCATGCTCTGCTTGTCCTTGGGAAGGATATACCCCTGATATATGTGTTTAAACACGTTTTCCTTTCCATTAATTGTTTTAACCTTTCTTGTGATCTATATAATCTAAGCAGTAATAATTCACTGCGTAGGTAAACACCTCGGTGTACAACTCTGACAGTGAGACCCTATTTCTATTGTTGATGGCATTTCGGTAACCGCCAATGGATGAGAACTTTGCCTCTTGGCCCGCCTCGTTCAACGAGCAGGAAAATAGTTCTCTTCGTCCCTCGCCCTTGGTATCGACGTTGTCGCCGACATAATTGACAGGCTACCCCCCTGACTTGCCTTGCTTGCATGATCACGCAAGACGTCTCCGCCCTTCCTACTTCTAACCCACATGGTGGGCCCATAACCCACAGGTCCACTGGATCGAAACCTGACTCTCCTGTACGACCCTGTTTCTAGTGGTTATTCCCCACGCTTGGCTTCGTAATTAATTCATGGGCCACCTTCCTAGTGCTCCATTCTGGTATCAGACGCAATACTTACTCTCGCTGCTGTGAACCCTTTCTCACTATGGTTCAGACATAGAACAACTATCTATCCGCTTGGGCCCTCTCATTGTACCTTCGTACCTTACTCTCGAGGTATTTTATATGTTCAACTCGAGAGGTAGTCTTATGCTCATTCATGGGTTAACCCCCACCTTGTTTCCCTCATAAGCATTCTGACGTAGCCAAGTTGCCTATTACCTATTCGTAAGTACGTTGGAGTTCCGAAGAAAGGATGACGACTTGGTCATGGTGACTTAAATCAGAGGAATGAAGACATCAACGAAAGGGATCAACCTCTTCGAGAAGAGCAACCAAGACCGAGAAGACTCGATAGAATTTCGTAGCCACGTCTTTCCATTACTCCCCTCCTAAATCTCGGGACGAGATTTTTTGTAGTGGAGGAGAATTGTGACGTCCGGATACTTAGGCTACAGTAATCTCACGATAATGATGCCACGTCATCATGGTTACTATTTTTAATCTTGCGGTGTATCACGTCCCTTTCGAATTCTAACTTAAAATAAAGTTAAACGATAAAAGTTTTCTAAAGTCAAATCTAAAATGTTCAAAGTGTAGCAAATAAATCATATATGATCAGGGTGGTGAACCCAAAATTTTATAAAATGCTTAGATGCACTAAATGATAGAAACAATAGCTAAATTATTTATTTAATCGTCACTTAAATGATTAAATTATTGAAAACTACGTTTAATAAATAAAAGGATAATTGTGGCAGTAATATAATTACTACCACTAATTTAGGTGCTAGCATTATATTTCATAAAACAAAAATAGTATGAATTAAAACCGTAAAAGAAAAATGTTATAAACAGTTAAACAAAAAAAAGAAATAGAAGATCCCCCCCCCCCCGCTGGACCATGGCCCAGCAGGCCATCGGGCCGCCAGGCCGGCCCAGCCGGCGCCCCACTCCCCTCCTCCATATCCCCCACCCCAATCGAACCCTAGGGCAACCACCCCCCCCATTTCCCCCATCGATACAGATCTGGATCGGGATCATCCCCGTGGCCCCGCACAAACCCCCCACTCCTCCCGCACGAAACCCCCCCCCCCCACTCATCCCCTTCGCTCCTCCCACTCCTCCTCGATCTGGATCGGGGATCCGCCCCCGACGATTGCGCCTCGCACCCCGACATCGGTGCCCGTCCCCGATGCCGCCTCACTCCGTCATCGGCCTCCTTCTCGCCGTGATGCCAACGCCGCGTTGCCGCCGACCCAGGCGACCCCGACGCCCGCCTCGCCGACCCATCACCGAACGCCATCGCCGCCGTCCTCTTCGTCGCCGGTGCCACGTCGTCGAGCCCCCCCGAGCCCACTTAGCACCCCTACAGGCTCATGGTGAGCCCCTCTGCCGATTCCCCGCCTCTCCCCTTCGAGTTCCTCGCCTTAGGAGCCCCGCCCGAGTTAGGCCACCATGGCCGGAGCTTCGCTTCGTGCGTGCCTTGGCCGCGCTCCCACGCGCCTCGGGCCCCTCCCCGCGCCCGCTCACCGCACTCCCTCACCGCGCCCCGCGGCCCCCCTGTCGCCGCCCTGCGCCCACGCCGGCGCCGTCCCTTGGCCGCTGCCGCTGCTCCAGTCGAAGCGGCGCCCCTGCCGAGCCCGCTCCTCCCTCCGTCCGCCCCTGTTCCGTGCGCCGTCGCAATCCCCGTCCTCCGCCCGGTTGGCGCCCGGCGAGCCCCGCCGTGGTCACCAACCCCCCCCTGCTCCGGCGATCTGTCGGCTCCGCCCGCCCCTGTGGTGCGCCCGAAAGAGCGGGTGCTGGGCACCGTTGCGCCCGCGCCCGTTCGGGCGACAACCGCGCGGCCATGCGCCCGAAAACCGCAAGGCCCCCTGGGGCCAATGACATGGGGGCCCCAGCCCGAGAACGTTTTAATAAAAAAATGAAATAAAAATAAATATATAATTAAGTAATTAATTAAAAATTAATTGATTAATAATTAAAATAGTTAATGAATGAATTAAGTTAATTAACCATGTTTAATTAAACTAATTAAGTAGATAGTTTAATTAAACCCTAATTAGACTAATCAGTCAATGACGAATGGGACCCACACGTCAGTTGACCAGTCAACGCCTCTGTTGACTGCTGACGTCGTGCTGACGTCAGCATGCACTGTTCCGGATAATGTTGAATTTAAATAATTAAATAAATCCTAAAAATGAAATTAAGTCTTTTAAAATTAATATAAAATAAACCGTAGCTCAGATGAAAAAACTTTGTACATGAAAGTTGCTCAGAACGACAAGACGATTCCGGATACGCAGTCCGTTCGTCCGCCACACACCCCTAACCTATCGAACTCGCAACTTTTCCCCTCCGGTTCATCTGTCCGAAAACGCGAAACACCGGGAATACTTTCCCGGATGTTTCCCCCCTTCGTCGGTATCACCTACTACCGCGATTGGGCACACCTAGCATCGTTACTTGTCATGTCATGCATCGATATGCATTTGTTTGCATTGTATTCATTGTTTCTTCCCCCTCTTCTCTCCGGTAGACTACGAGACCGACGCTGCTGCTGCCCAGTTCGACTACGGAGTTGACGACCCCTCCTTCTTGCCAGAGCAATCAGGCAAGCCCCCCCCCCTTGATCACCAGATATCGCCTATTCTACTCTATACTGCTTGCATTAGAGTAGTGTAGCATGTTACTGCTTTCCGTTATACCTATCCTGATGCATAGCCTGCCCTTGTTACTACTGTTGATACCTTTACCTGCAATCCTATATGCTTAGTATAGGATGCTAGTATTTCCATCTGTGGCCCTACATTCTTGTCAGTCTGCCTTGCTATACTATCGGGTCGTGATCACTTGGGAGGTGATCACGGGTATATACTATACATACATACATACTATACAGATGGTGACTAAAGTCGGGTCCGCTCGAAGAGTACCCGCGAGTGATTCATGGATTGGGGGCTGAAAGGACCTTTGTCCCGACAGCCCTCTGTGTGGCGGAGCGACAGGGCAGGTTGAGACCGCCTAGGAGAGAGGTGGGCCTGGCCCTGGTCGGCGTCCGCGGTTGCTTCATAATAACACGCTTAACGAGATCTTGGTATTTGATCTGAGTCTGGCTACGAGCCTATACGCACTAACCATCTATGTGGGAGTAGTTATGGGTATCCCGACGTCGTGGTATCAGCCGAAGCACTTCAGACGTCAGCGACGGAGCGGCGCGCGCCGAATTGGACTGGAACGCCACTAGGCTAGGTCTGCTTTCGGCCGCGTACGCAACGTGCAGGTGTGCTATGGGCGATGGGCCCAGACCCCTGTGCGCTTAGGTTTAGACCGGCGTGCTGGCCTCTCTGTTGAGCCTAGGTGGGGCTGCGACGTGTTGATCTTCCGAGGCCGGGCATGACCCAGGAAAGTGTGTCCGGCCAAATGGGATCGAGCGTGTTGGGTTATCTGGTGCACCCCTGCAGGGAAGTTAATCTATTCGAATAGCCGTGATCTTCGGTAACAGGACGACTTGGAGTTGTACCTTGACCTTATGACAACTAGAACCGGATACTTAATAAAACACACCCTTCCAAGTGCCAGATACAACCGGTGGTCGCTCTCTCTCAGGGATACGAGGAGGGGATCGCCGGGTAGGATTATGCTACTGCGATGCTGCTGGAGATGCTACTGGAGTTGTTACTTGGAGTTGCTATTTGGAGATTCTACAGTGGAGATGCTACTTGGAGGACTTCAATCTACTCTCTTCTACATGCTGCAAGACGGAGGCTGCCAGAAGCGTAGCCTTCGATAAGACTAGCTATCCCCCTCTTATTCTGGCATTCTGCAGTTCAGTCCACTGATATGGCCCTTTACACATATACCCATGCATATGTAGTGTAGTTCCTTGCTTGCGAGTACTTTGGATGAGTACTCACGGTTGCTTTCTCCCCCCTTTTTCCCCCTTTCCTTTCTTTCTTGTTGTCGCAACCAGATGCTGGAGTCCAGGAGCCAGACGCCACCGTCGACGACGACCCCTACTACACCGGAGGTGCCTACTACTACGTGCTGCCCGCTGACGACGACCTGGAGTAGTTTAGGAGGATCCCAGGCAGGAGGCATGCGCCTCTTTCGATCTGTATCCCAGTTTGTGCTAGCCTTCTTAAGGCAAACTTGTTTAACTTATGTCTGTACTCAGATATTGTTGCTTCCGCTGACTCGTCTATGATCGAGCACTTGTATTCGAGCCCTCGAGGCCCCTGGCTTGTATTATGATGCTTGTATGACTTATTATGTTTTTAGAGTTGTGTTGTGATATCTTCCCGTGAGTCCCTGATCTTGATCGTACACGTTGCGTGCATGATTAGTGTACGATTGAATCGGGGGCGTGACAACCTATGACACTCATTGTTGACCAAACTAAGGGAATTACTGTTTTTGACATGTTCGTGGTAACTTTGATCATTGGGAATAAATTTGTTGAACCCGCCCCCCGGTAATTTCTATAAATAGCACGATAACATCCACGCCATAGACCTGATAATTTAGATACAAACATCATGGTAACTTTAACCATTGGGGAAGACAAATGTGAAAAGATACCCGATAATTTATGTGTAAATAGATGGTAATATACGCAACGCACATCTGATAACTGAGGTAGAAACACCATGATAACTTTGACCGTAGGGATTTTTTCTTGAAAAGATACTCCGGTATCTTCTGATGTAAATAACACGGTAGTATACCTCTCTTCCCTGGCATTTTTATGTGTAAATAGCATGAAAACATATGCACTGCGACAACTAAACACCATGATAAGTTTTTGACCCATGGGGGGGGGGGGATTTGCTGAAACATACCCTTGATAAATTTTGTGTAGATGGCATGATATTTTAAGCACTATGGGCTTGATAGGTTACCTAGAATCACCCTGATAACTTTTTGTCATGGGAAAAAGTTGTTCAAAACATCCCCAATATTTTTTGTGTAGATAACATGATAATATAAGCACTGCATAACCGATAACTCGCAATATAAACATGATGATAACTTTTTTACCAAAGGAAACTAAGTTGTTAAAAATATACACTCGCCTCGCGCGTGGGCCTCTTGGATGAACACAATACATGGCGTGCCACCGAAAAGTCACATAATGTTTAGTGTCATGAGGGGCACACGTGCTATAGGCGTGATAAGTTACGCAAAAATATTGTGGTAATTTTTGACCTATGGAAAAAGCTACCGAAACACACCCAGGTTTTTAGGTGCAAGTACCATAATAATATGCGAACTGTAGACCCGGTAACTCATGTACAATCCCTCATGGTAACTTTGACCGGGGGGAGGTTGATGTAAATATACCCTGATAACTTATGTATAAGTACCACGGTATGTTACACAACGAAGACCTTATAACTTGTGTACAAAACACAATGGTAACTTTGAAGGGATGTAGTTGTTGAAGCATGGATACCTGGTACGTTATATGTAAATAGCACGGTAAGTTATGCAACACAGGCCTGATAACTTGCATACCAATACCATGGTAACTTTGTCCTGAGGAGAAATCATGTGGTAGACGTGAAGAAGTGGCAGTTTTCTCGGGGGTGGGCGCCCAAGATGTATGGGAGAAGCAGATTTCTCGGGCGAGCCTACGGAGTCGTTTGGGAGGAGGCGAGATCAAAGGACGAGGGATCGTGTGGTATTTTAAAATGAAAGAAGTAAAAATGTGACAGTTTTGCTTATATGACACACGTATGCTAAATATCACAGTCCTTCTTCAAATACTTCAAAATTACTTTGTTATCAAACAGATATGCTTAGCACCTCGTCTTACCACCGGTGCATTGGAAGAAGCCTGCTAGCCCTCCCATCAATCGGTCAGCGAGAAGCCGTGGGAGAAGCAGCGCCGCCCCAGTCCCAAGAACGGCTGCGGAAGCGGAGCCACTCCCCCTGTTTGCGCTGAGTGAGGAGCCGCGCCTCTCTCCGCAGTGCGTCTGCGTGCCACCGCCGCCGCCTCCTCTCCACCGCGCGCCAATGCGGACGCCGAGCCGGCCTATCTAGCGCCGCCCGCCGCCGCCCGCCACGCCAGCCGCACCTTCACTTGGACTCTTGGGGTGGCTTCGGCTGCGCCTGCTCCAGCCTACCCAGCGCTCACCATGTCGTCGTCCCTGGCGTCCTCCTCGTACCGCCGCAGGATCCTCGACTCCAAAGCGGCGGCCTCCCACGCGCTCTACTCCTGCCGCCTCCCCTCCCGCTCCGGCTCCAGGCAGCCTGCACACACCAGGATTGGCGACACCGCCAGAGGTAATTAAAAAAAAGAAAAACCTTCTCAGCTCCAGCAATCCAAATTTTTGTTCTTGTGTCGGACGCACTGAAGCTGTTTGTGGAAATGCGAGTCGGTGCGCCTATCGCCTCCTCTGCGCCTATGCAGAGCTCTCCGTAGCCTTAAGGCTTGGGACTCTGTCCTGATTTTTACTGGTTCACCCTAGTTCGCGAGTGTACGCCAAAGTTTGCACAGATTGAAATGTGTCGAATCTACAGCTAAGATACCCATTAAAAGATATTGCCTGCCTTGGTTGTTCTTGAAGAACTAGCCCTGGTATCACATAAATTTATTTTTCTTGCTATCATAGATCATTCTTTATTGAATTCTGTCAATTTTATAAATTCTGAATAATTGGAAACTGTGGAGCCAGGCAATGCTCAGAATTATGATTTTTTTTCTCGGTTCGATTACTATTTCTGAGTGCAAAATATCTCTGTATTGGACTTAACTAATGCACACAAGTTGCTTGTGGTAATGTCTATTAAACTGTTATGATGCATTCATCATTTTTGTATTTTCCTGCTTAAGTTAGTACTTGGTGAGTGCATTTCAATCAATAACTTGGTTGATTTCTTGTTGGCATTTACCAAAATGAGCTACATCGCATAAGTGATACCAGCCCCTACAGCTTTCTAGGATGTCAATACAGATTTGTTGGCTTCAGCTGATCCTTTGCGTATTTAACTTGTTTGAATTTTATTGGTTGCTTCTCATCTGCAATACTAGAAGTATTCGACGCCGATGCAGTTTTGCCTCTTTTGACGTTGCATCATTTTGTTGTTGTATTGATTTGGTTATCTGTTTCAGCTCATGGTGTTGAGAGTAGCATCATCAGTGTCCTAACTATGCATCACTGGGAGACCTTGAATCACATGGCGTACAAGTTTGGGAAGCTTGACAAGGTTCATGGAAAGCTAGCCTTGAAGATACTGGGCTCTATTGTGCAACAATCAGGTTTGGAGCGAATCACTCATGTTTACTGCCTGGCTGCTCATATCCTCATCCAAGCTCAAATGCATTCGCAAGCAATGTCAGTGTTGAAACATCTTGCCATGGCGGGCTTCTCTTGCTCTGCTATATTTAGCTCCCTTCTCCGAACTATCTCGCGCTGTGATTCCAATCCCATGGTTTTTGACCTTCTTATCAATGCATATCTGAAGGAAAGAAAAGTTGTTGATGCAAGTAAGGCAATTTTATTGATGGATGACTGTGGATTTAAGGCTTCAACTCACACCTGCAATGCTGTCCTTAATGCTCTTGTGGAAGTTGGGGAATCAAAAAATGTTTGGTTCTTCTTAAAAGAAAGTTTGGCCCGGAAGTTCCCGTTGGATGTCACCACTTGTAATATTGTACTGAATTATTTTTGCCTTGATGGTAACCTTAGAAAGGCTAATCTTATGCTACAAAAGATGAAGAGTCGGTCCATATCAAACGTTGTTACTTATAACACAATACTTTACTGGTATGTTAAGAAGGGAAGGTTCAAGGCTGCCATGCGTGTCTTTAAAGATATGGAGAAGAATGGTGTAGAGGCAGATGTATATACTTATAACATCATGATTGATAAGTTATGTAAAATGAAGAGGAGTGTGCGCTCTTACCTTTTGCTCAAAAGAATGAGGGAAAATAACTTATCACCTGATGAGTGTACATATAATACTTTGATCAAGGGATTTTTTGATGAAGGTAAGATGAAACTTGCTATCTATATATTCAATGAAATGCTGAAACAGAGCTTGAAGCCAAGCCTAGCTACTTACACTACCTTGATTGATGGGTACTGCCGAAGTGGGGTAACTGGTGAAGCTTTAAGAGTTCTGTATGAAATGCAAGTTGCTGGTGTGAAACCAAGTGAACTAACTTATAGTGCAATGCTGAATGGTTATTGCAAAGCTTCCATGCCGGGACATGCGCTGAATCTTATTGAAGATCTGAAAGCAAGAGGCACAACAATCAACAGGACTATGTATACTATCCTGATTGATGGTTTCTGTCAGCTAGGAGTGGTTTCTAAAGCCAAGCAAATTTTAAAGAGTATGCTTGTGGTTGGGATCAATCCAGATGTTGTTACTTATTCAGCACTGATCAATGGTATGTGCAAGATGGGTAAGTTGGATGAAACAAAAGAGATTTTGTCAAGGATGCAAAAAACAGGAGTTTTGCCTAATGAGGTTCTTTATACAACTCTAGTTTGCTATTGTTGCAAGTCTGGGTATGTCGGAGAAGCACTAAAGTATTTTGTGGATATATATCGGAGGGGCCTAGCTGCCAATTCATTCATCCACAATACATTGTTATGTGCGCTGTATCGAGAAGGAATGGTTACACAGGCTGAGCAATTCAAACAATACATGTCTAGGATGAAGATATCATTTGATGTTGCCTCTTTCAACTGTATAATAGACTCTTACTGCACCAGAGGCAATATGCATGAGGCATTCTCTGTGTATGATAATATGCATAGATATGGCTGTTCTCCAAATGTGGACACATATAAGAATTTGCTTAGAGGGTTATGCAAGGGAGGCCACTTGGTACAAGCAAAGGAGCTCATGGCCTGCCTTGCTGACATACCTTCTGCCATTGATCAGGAAACCTTCAATGCATTACTTCTGGGGATTTGCAAACACGGAACTCTAGATGAAGCTCTGGATTTATGTGAGAAAATGGTTACAAGTAATTTTCTACCTGACATCCATACTTACACTGTTCTTCTTAGTGGTTTTTGCAGAAAAGGCAAAATTGTTCCTGCAGTCATCCTGTTGCAGATGATGTTGGAGAAAGGGTTTGTCCCTGATATTGTTACATATACCTGTTTGTTGAATGGCTTGATGAAGGAAGGCCAAGTTAAGGTTGCTTCTTACCTGTTCCAGGAGATCATATGCAAGGAAGGTATGTATGCAGATTGTATTGCCTACAACTCAATGATGAATGGGTACCTAAAAGCAGGAATGATACATAAAGTAGATATGACGATTCAGGATATGCATCATAATGAGGTTTATCCTAACCCAGCCAGCTATAACATTCTTATGCATGGGCACATCAAGAAGGGACATTTGTCAAGATCTGTTTATCTATACAAAGATATGGTGAGGAAAGGGATTAGGCCAAACAATGTGACATATCGTTTGCTTATCCATGGATTTTCAAAACATGGTATGACTGAAATTGCGATTAAGTTCTTGGACAAGATGGTCTTAGAACGCATTTATCCGGATAGATTAACGTTTGATGTACTCATAACTGTATGTAGTGAGAAATCTAGGATGTCCAATGCTCTACAGCTCTTCAACTGCATGAAGCGGTTATATATGTCACCTAGCAGTAAAGCATACAGTGCCATGATAAATGGATTAATCAGGAAAAATTGGCTGCAGCAGAGTTGTGATGTTTTACGTGACATGGTTGAGAGTGGACTTGAACCGAACCATATACACTATATTGCATTAATCAATGCAAAATGCAGGCTTGGGGACATCAATGGAGCATTCAGGCTGAAAGAGGAAATGTCAGCTCTTGGTGTTGTGCCAGCTGAAGTTGCTGAAAGCTCAATTGTTAGAGGTCTTAGTAAATGTGGAAAGGTAGAAGAGGGCATCATAGTTTTCTGTAGCATAATACGGGCTGGAATGGTGCCAACCGTTGCTACTTTCACTACCCTAATGCATGGTCTCTGTAAAGAAGGCAAGATTGCAGATGCTCTGCATCTCAAAGGGTCAATGGAGTTGTATGGATTGAAGATTGACGTAGTCACTTATAATGTTCTAATCACAGGTTTATGCAACAACCAGTGCATTTCTGATGCGTTAGATCTTTATGAAGAGATGAAATCTAAGCAACTTCGGCCGAACATTACAACATACGCCACAATGATTGGGGCTATCTATGCAACAGGCAGAATGCTGGAAGGAGAGAAACTACTGAATGATATAGAGGATAGGGGCTTTGTTCCCTCATATAAGGATCAAATTCTTGAATGGAGGATGGAGAATGCAATGAGAAGGTTAAACGTGATAAGAAATTGCAAAAAGGAAATAACTTCTAAGAATGAGGTCGAGCTATTACATGCAGATCATGTATCCATGCATAAAGCTGCTGAAGACTGAAATCCTCGTAAATTAACCTTTTCTACTTCAAACTGGTATGTTTGATCGATATGGTAGGTACAAATCTATGTGTATTTTTCTTGCTTCTGCCTGTGAAACCTTATTTCATGGTGCTCACTGCTCAATCATTGAGGGTTCCGTTTTTAGATATTTTGGATAATCCTGTGTCTCCGACAATTAATTAGCTGTTGTATTATGTTTTTCATCTGCCCTGTTTGTCGTAACATTGTTTATTTTCTTTATAATCCATTTGGTATTTGCTGAAAAAGGGTTTAAATTAAAACATGTGTAACAGTGTAAGAAACATCTCATATGTTGAACTGGAGCCTGGAGGGGAGATAATTGAGTGTTAATGAGGTTTTAACTTGTGAGCGGTTATAGATAAGCAGGTAGCCATAGATATGCATAGAGATGGGAGTGGTCGCAGATAAGCAGGTAGCCATAGACATGCATAGAGATGGGAGTGGTCGCAGATAAGCAGGTAGCCTCTTGATTACTGTCCCTCCCATACAGTTTTCGGTTCAGAAAAATGGTAGCCTCTTGATCCATGGCACAGATAGTTATTTTCATTGCATGAAGTTAACTTCCAAAATAAAGTCACACATGGTTTAGGCCAAACACTGCACTGGCACAACCTGTCTCTAATTAAGCATCATTGGATTTTATGGGTCACGAAGCGTTGAATGAAGCTCATCAATAATTTCTTAGGTTGTAGTCATGGTGGGTTGATCCTATTTTTTGGCGTCTTCTGATATCCTTCCTGTGATTTTTTATTACAATTATTTCGTGTTGTTGCGATGCAGCAGGTTCATAGTTTGATGGGGATGCTTCTATTTGTTGATGACACTGAGATTTAAATAAATATAGAAGATGAAGACTTTGGTGTCATAATTTACAGAAAAGCAAAAGACAGACTAAGATGATGGTAGCCATGCATAGGTAAATGAAAAATCGAGTTCCCATCTGAATTGTGTGCAGATGTCAAGAATGCTTTGAATCTTAGAGAAGGAATTATGATTGTTCCTCTTCTATGAACAAGTAATCGCTAACTGGGATTTCTCTTGCAGGAAAACATCAGTACGGAGAACATGATTATCTCACTTCATCAAGGACAAGAATACAAATATGTTCAGGAGATGAGAGAAGTCCTTCCTTTGGACCCAGGGCATGTCACTCTCGAATAAATCAACTTTGCAACAGCAAGACCTGTTCCCATTGGCCAAGCCTCCATGGAGGTGAATTTCTTGAGTTAGACCTCTTACCTGTTTATACCTTTGATCCCTTGTTTTTTGTAACTGATATGCACTATTTGAGGAAATATGCAAGGCTGCAAGAATATTATAAACGGATGACAGCTTTTGTTATGTGGAAAATTCCCTACCGGAGGATTGGAATCCACTTAGTGCGTGGCTAGGCATCGGTTGGAGTAGGACACAAGTCATAGGATCCAGTCAGGATTGGTAACCTGTCGGATCAGATTAGGAATGATTATCAAGTTTGGATTGTCGCAAGAGTCTTAGGTAATTCATTAACATGTTTAGGAAGGAGTCTGTGTTCAGTTGGAGTCTCACGTGCAAGGTCATTGTGCATCCTCTTTAAATAGAGGCAGAACGGCTGATCTAGCCAAGCTATCAATAAAGAAATTCTTAGGCCTGAATCCCCCTTCTATCTCCTACATCCATTACCTTCCCTAATGACAGCAAACTAATGGCATGACACCAGCCAGCCAGTGGTTCGTTGACCCGAGAACACCTCTTGGGCACGGTATCAACCTAGGTCCAATGGATCTAACAGTTTTGAAATGAATGGACAAAGTGGTGGGTTTAGCCGGTGATGATGTTTTTTTTTATTCTTAGTGTTTGTTTACTGATATGAACAATTATGACTATGATTGTTGCACTGCATGACATCATGTAGTATTGCTGCCTGGTGATAATTAATTTATGAGAATATGGACAACTGTGATGTGCCTCTTTTCATGAATAACAGATTTATAATGCCTACCATCTGTAGTTCATGAGAAGATATGCGAGCAAATGCACCATAACTCTCATTCATCGCTCCGACTCTGATCATGAAGTCTAGCTCGTGTTATCAAGGAGTTCCCCTGCAGCTAGCTACCTTGGCATGCCCTTGTTTATTAGGACGCTGCACAAGCAGGACTTGCAATCTCCTAGATAAGGTGATTGCCAAACTCCCTCCCTAGCTGGAAGGCTAGCATGTTCAGACAGTTGGTGCTCACAAAGACGGTCCTCTTGTGCTTTCCCGTCTACCACAAGTTATTGCTTGTGATCCTGGCCTGGCTGATCAAGGCAATTGACAATTGTTGCAGAGCTTTATCTAGAAAAGGACGGAAGCAGTGATGGGAGGTCACTGCCTAGTGGCCTGGGACAGAGTTGCTTCAGTTGATCTTGTGAGATTATGCTTGGGTGGTGGAATCCTAGCCGTGGGGACCCTGATAAAGCTGGTTAGAGTTGTGATAGCAGCCCCAAGGCAAGTGGATGCTTTGATGCCGAGGTGTCCTTCCCGGCAGATGGGTTTGGACGCAGCTGGAGGTGTGCACTGAATTTATCCGGGCTGAGGGGTTTCTCGTTCCTCCACTCCAATGGTATGTACACCGCTGACTGCAATGTCTGTTTGATTGATTCTCAGCTGTTTTTTACCATCAAGCCAGTTAGGTATTCACAGCCTGAAGATTTGGTTGATGAAATAATTAAATTGGATTTGATAGCAAGAGTTTAATGATGAGCTGTTTGGAGCTAACGATGGGGAATTCTTGTTGTAGGCTTGTAGCACTTGTGCTGTAGGAGCTAGAACTTCATTCTGTTTTTGAAATGTGCACCAGAGATTAGTTGCAGATGATAGGGCTTAGCCAATGGCATTCCAAGCATTTTTTTCTCCTGTGGTGCACTTTCTACCAGAAGCTTCAGTAAAATGTTTTCTCCTGTATTTTTTCTGAAATGGAGGCAAAAGATTTGTCTCATCGAATTAATTAAGCAAAAAGAGAGTTGCCTAGTTAATTAGCAAAAATCCGGGCAAATACCGATGCAGATAGACCACACTAAATGTATGAAACCCCACAGCCACACAGGTGGCCAACACAGTTGTGTGCTTAATAGAATAGTTTGTGTGATTTTGAGTTTTGTACGGACTGAGGAGACGCCATGCTGTAATTTGTGTGATCTCATTTCCCTTTTATTTGTAGATATGATATATTCATATATTTGGTTTTCATTCTGCTACTACTTAATTCAGCGACGGGTTCTAAGCTTACATTGCTTGGTTTCAGTTCGTGCCTCTTGGTTCCTAGTGCAGGTCAAGACTTGGGTGGGAGATGGTTACCCACATGTTTTCTTCTGCGGGAGAGGTGTCATAAGGTAGGTATGATTGGCTTCATCCAGCCCTAAAAGGCGAGACAGTATGATTTAGACCTCTGTGATGTGGTTTTTATTGGTTCTTGTACTAGGTAAGGAGAAAATTTTCATGGGAATGGTGTATGAGCAGAGCACTAAAGACATCCAATTGTTGCCCATATGTATGATAAAAATATTGTTATCTGTGCTACTGTGTAACCTTGTTCATGACTGTTTTATTCAGTCCTGACCCAACACATTAGTAACTATGTATACAATATTGTTCAATGTTTTTATCCAGGAACTGTTGAATGGTAAGTTGAAGAAGAGAATCACGTCATGTTTTTATGACTGTTTTTGTTGTATATACAAAATATGTTTTTGTGCGGGAATTATATGTTATATGCTACGAAAACATGTCATAACAATATACTGTTAGAAATGTTTTAAATACTGCAATTGTTTGTTAACTTATCATGAAAACCTTAAATACGAAATAGGCGTTTTTTACGGGTCTTAGTCGACTGAGCATTTTTTTGATCGGGTTTTACAAAGCTCAGCCTGGCCAAGGTCGATGTCTATCCATTGCCAAGTCATGTAAATCGTGTCTTAAAACCTTGGTTAAACCAAGGGTGCTAGGGTCCGAGGGCGAAAAACAGCAGCCACCGCAGCTGGAAATTCTTTCGGTCTCCTCACCTCCGTCAGCCATCTTGTCTTGATGCTGATAGGTGGAGAACCTCCTATTTTTGAGAATTTTTGTGACCATTGTCCCTCGTTAGCGTCTTTCTGGTGGTGGTCGTGTTGTTTTTACAAATAAAATTCTTGTTTTTTTTCTGGTGGTGTATCTAGTCAGAGAGGTTTGTGCCTTCGCAGAGCCGATTATTCGGATCGAATAAATTTATGTTATTGTGTCATATTGCTTTTGTTGATTTGATTTTTTGTAGAGTTGAAATCTTTTCTTCACACAATGGTAAAGATCTCGTGGTTCGACGACCTTCATTTCTTTTCGTGATAATCTACAGTCCAAGACCGTTCATTGGTCATGGCTTGTCATCTTTTTAGTTGGGTGATTCAAAGGACTTCTAGAAACCTTTTCTTGAAGGTAAAAGAGTGGCAATGCCACTACCCCGGTTAAACTGTACCTCCTCCGTATATTATTATAAAAAGTTTTAGATATTTCAATATGAATTGAGATGAACAAACAAACACACTAAAATGTGCCTATATTTGATTTAGCATTTATTTTTTGTAAAACAACTTATAATAATGAACAGAGGTAGTAGTTTCTTTACTGATATCTTGGCACTATTCTGTCTTGCAAAGATTAAAATCATGGAGAAGATGTCACTGAGCTATTTCCGTAGGCATGCAGGCTGCAAGATGAAAATTAAGACTAGCACGATTATTAAAGTAAAAAGGTTTAGTTTGTTTTTGGCTTCGCGGACACCTTCCGCCTGCATCCCTATATTTCAATATGGTAGAAGTTGCTCTGTAGATTCTTGGAACTTGAATTCGAAGTATTGAATATATAGCGATTGCGAGTATGAACAAAGTTATATGCATAAAAACTTGGTTAAACCTACATAGACTACTTTTAAACAAACAAAAAAGATCTGGTATGACTTCCTCTTGTTTTCTCTGCTAACTCTAGGCGGTTAGGGCAGACTTCTCCCTCCAAACTTCACCGACGAGCATGTGGATTCGCCTCCCCTTGCCTGTTGTGACCAGTGGTGGGGAGGAGAATCCTAATTTAAGTTAGGGTTTTTTAGTCCTCGCAAGTGCGGCGCTCGGGCGGACTGCGACGCTTCTTCTTCAAGTTTGTCTTCCGGGCTTCAATCCTTCTCGAGTTTGTCTGTTTGAACGTAGTCGATGGAGCTCTGGCATAGATTTCTGTCGCCTCCGTGGGGGTGGCGAGGTTAGGGTTTCTCGTCATGTGACGAGATTTAGTGTCAGGTGCTTTAGATCTATGCAAGGTTTTGATACGTCTCCAACGTATCTATAATTTTTGATTGCTCCATGCTATATTATCTACTGTTTTGGGCAATATTGGGCTTTATTATCCATTTTTATATTATTTTTGGGACTAACCTATTAACCGGAGGCCCAGCCCAGATTTGCTGTTTTATGCCTATTTCAGTGTTTTGAAGAAAAGGAATATCAGACGGAGTCGAAACGGAACGAAATCAACTGGAGAAGTTATTTTTGAAAGGAAACACACCTGATGGACTTGGACCCCACGTCAGATGATACGGGAGCTGCCCACGATTAGGTCATCCACTTGAGGGAAATTTGCTACTGTCCTACAAACCTTTGCACTTGGAGGCCCAACAACGTCTACAAGAAAAAGGTAGACATCAAGCTCTTTTCTGGCGCTGTTGCCAGGGAGGTGAGTGCTTGAAGGTATATCTTTAGATCTTGCAATCGAGTCTTTTAGTTTCTTGTCTTATCACTAGTTTAGTTTATAAAAGAAAATTGTAAAAAATGGAATTGAGTTTGTCTCATACGCTTCACCTTTTTAATATCTTTCGTGAGTATGATGGAAAGGATAATTGTGCTCAAGTGCTAGAAGAAGAAATCTATAAAATGTTTGGCACTAAATCTTTGAATGATGAGCATGATTGCAATGTTGTTAGTACGAATTCTTTGAATATCTATGATACTAATGATGATTGCACTAGTTATGATGAAAATGTCTCCTATAAACATGTCAATTTTTGTGGAGTGCATTGGGTTTGCAAGTACACACCAAATAGGGAAGATAGATATTGCAAGAGGCATAAGTACTTAGAAACTAAATTGTTGCAAGAAGAGCTAGATGAATGTGCTGAAAGATTCAATATTTTTCGTGCCCCTTGTGAACTTTGCAATGAACATGGTCATTTAAAGCTCCAATGCTATTTGTTTCATGATCAAGTCGTGTCCAAACATTGTGATAATTTGATTACCCTTGAGCATCATAAAGAGCTTAGCCTTCTTTTGGGTTATGAAGAAATGAAACGTATAACTGAGGGTATTCCAAAGTTTAATCTTGATAGAGTTCTTGATTTTGATCTAGAGAATATTTATATGTATTGTGCGGTGAATTGCATTAAAAATCCTTATATTGCCAATTACATAAAGAAAAGAAAACAAATAGAGGATGAAGAGAATACTAATGAAAGGGAAGAGACTTCCCAATATCCTCCTATTATTTCTTATGATGAATCAGGTAACGAGGAGAAGCCTCCTATTCAACCAATCTCATTAATAAGGAGCTCCAAAAAGAGGATTGAACCCACACATGATGTGGTGAAGAAGAAGAAAAGAAAAAGGAAGAGAGGTAAAAAGATATCTCTCCCAAATAGTGCTGCTCCTATTAATATTGTGCCTCATGAAACTATAATTGTGGAAGATAATGATATTTCTTATGATCTTGAAAATCTTTTTGGCACTTGCTTGGAAGAATATGATAATTGCTATACTATTGGTGCTATCCATACTATTAATTATGAGAATGATTATGCTTATGATATGAAAAGGCCCAAGCTTGGGGATGCTATGTTTGATGAAGATGATGTTTTTGAGAATATATTTGCCATAATTAATGTTTGTCCCAAGCTTGGGGAAGCTATGATTAATGAAGATGATATTTTTAGTCTCCCAAGTTTTGATATGCAAGTTTATAATGATGATAGCATGTTGTGACGCCCGGATAATCAAGCTACAGTAACCTCTGCTAATGATGCCACGTCACCTCGATAACTATTGCTAATCTCGCATTAGTTTGAAACAGATTCAAATTCAAAATAAAGGCAAACCTCAAAAGTTTTCAAATATTAAAACCAAAATGTTCGGGTTGTACCAGTTAATGCATAGGTGATTAGGATGAAGAAACCACATTTTTATAAAAATATTTAAATGCACTAAAGTGAATAAAGAGTAGCAAAAACAACTAATTTAATAGCTTTTGAAAAATAAAAATATATTATACTAATTTATTTTGGGTCCAAACCAGGTTTGGCAGTGGCCTATTTTGATGATACTAAGTTAGGTGCTAACTTGGTATTTTAAAGAAACTAAAATAATTAGGAGCTAAAAGAAAACAGAAAAGAAAAATAAGAAAGAGTAAAAGAAAACAAAACAAACAAAAAGAAGAAGAAAAAGGAACCCCCCTCCCCCACTGGACCAGGCGGCCCAGCTCACACCAGGCCGGCCCAGTCGCGCCTACTAACCCCCATGGCATCCAAACCCTAAACGAGACGCTCCCTAATCCCCCCTCGTTCCCCACTCCCCCCCCCCCCCCACGATTCAGATCGGGGCAACCGCCCCGACCCCCCGCCGCCGCCCGAAGCCACCTCGCCAGCTCCGCTTCCCCACCGGACCGCCACATCCCCTTTTCCTCTCCGTCGCCCCCTCGTCACCGGGCCGCCACCGCTCCGCCGTCGCCCAACGCCACCTCGACCTCGTCTCATCCCCACGACGCGTCGCCGCCGATCCTCGCTGCCCGGAGCTACGCCTCCGCCTCGGCCACCTCACCGGACTGCCTCCTCCACGTGTGTCGTCCCCGCCCCCACCTCGAGCACCACAGCCTCGTGCCCTACGCCTCGCCGTGAGCTCCGGCCTCCCTCCCTCTCTCCCCTTGTTCTCTGTCACCGGCGCTGTCACTCGCGCGCGCATGACCGTAGCGCCGCCCCGTCGCCCCTGCTCACCTAGCCTCGACCTGGCGTGTACCCACGCGCACCCGACCTCCTGCTGCTGCAACCGCCGCCCTTCCCCCCGACACGCTCACGCACGCCTGCGCTGCACGCAACTCGCGCGCGCGCCCCTGACATGGCCCCGCTCCGCTGCTTTGCTCCTCTGCCGCCCGCGCCATCGCCCCGCCTTGCCTCGCGCCGCAGCCACGCATCCACCCTTTCCCGCCCGGCGCTGCTCACCATAGCTCCCCGCTGCTTGCCCCGCAGCCTTTTCCTCGTGCCCGCGTCGCTACCCGACGCCGCGGCCAACAGGCGCCGTGGCCGTCGTCCCCGCCACTGGCCTCCCGCTCCCGATGCTGGCGCCCGCCACTGTTGGCCTGGGCAAGCGCCCAAGCGGGCTGGCGCCCGCGCGCCCGAGACCCGTGCCCATTTGCCCGCTATGGCCTTTGGCCCAATGACAACGGGCCCCGTGCCCAGATCGGTTATATAAAAAAATGAATGAAAATAAAATAAATAAATAAATAAATAATAAAAATAATTAATTGATTGATTAATTAACTAATTAATTAACTTAATAAAATCTGATTAAATTAACTAATTAAGATTAATTAATCTAATGGCTAATTAACCTAATTAACTACTGTTAATTAACTAACAGTGTATGACAGTGGGGCTCACCCCCTTAATTAATACTAATTAGGTTAATTAATTTGTTTAAATAAAAATGTGTCACTGACCAGAGGGACCCACTGGTCAGGTTGACCAGTCAACCCTGATGACTGTTGACGTCAGCATGACCTCATGCTGATGTCATAAATCCATTTTTGAATTAAATTAAATAATTAATTAAAATTCCAGAAATTAATAAAATCTTTAGAAAATCATATCTTTTAATCCGTAACTCGGATTAAATTATTTTCAACATGAAAGTTGCCTAGAACGACGAGACGAATCTAAATACGCAGCCCGTTCGTCTGCCACGCGTTCCTAGCATAGCGAACCTGCAACATTTCACCTTCGGTTCATCTGTCCGGAATCGCGAAACACCGGGAATACTTTCCCGGATATTTCCCCCTTCGCCGGTATCGCCTATCCCTACGTTAGGTCACCCCTAGCACAACGTATTGCCGCGTCTTGCTTTGTGTTACATTTGATTGCTCTGTTATTTATTGTGTTCCCCCTCCGTTACTCCTTTCCGGTAGACTCCGAGACCGCTGCCGATGTTCGTGTGTTCGACTACATCGAAGATGACCCCTCCTTGCCAGAGCAACCAGGCAAGCCCCCCCCCCCTTGATCACCAGATATCGCCTACTCTCTTTCTACTGCTTGCATTAGAGTAGCGTAGCATGTTACTGCTTTCCGTTATTCCTATCCTGATGCGTAGCCTGTCCTTGCTACTACTGTTGTTACCATTACCTGCTATCCTACTGCTTAGTATAGGATGCTAGTGTTCCATCAGTGGCCCTACACTCTTGTCTGTCTGCCATGCTATACTACTGGGCCGTGATCACTTTGGGAGGTGATCACGGGCATATTCTATATACTTTACACTGTTACATTACCTGTGGTTCTGTTCGGAGTTGGGGGCTGAAGGGGCAGGTGGATCCATCCCGGTAGAGGTGGGCCTAGGTTCCCGACGGCCCCCGACTGTTACTTTGTGGCGGAGCGACAGGGCAGGTTGAGACCACCTAGGAGAGAGGTGGGCCTGGCCCTGGTCGGTGTTCGCGGATACTTAACACGTTTAACGAGATCTTGGTATTTGATTTGAGTCTGGCTACTGGCCTATACGCACTAACCATCTACGCGGGGACAGTTATGGGCACTCGACGTCGTGGTATCAGCCGAAGCCTTCGTGACGTCAGCGACTGAGTGGCGCGCGCCGGATTGGACCGTAAGCCTGCTCTTGTATTAAGGGGGCTAGTTCTGCTTCCGGCCGCGTATGCAACGTGCATGTGTGCAATGGGCGATGGGCCCAGACCCCTGCGCCATAGGATTTAGACCGGCGTGCTGACCTCTCTGTTGTGCCTAGGTAGGGCTGCGACGTGTTGATCTTCCGAGGCCGGGCATGACCCAGGAAAGTGTGTCCGGCCAAATAGGATCGAGCGTGTTGGGTTATGTGGTGCACCCCTGCAGGGAAGTTAATCTATTCGAATAGCCATGATCTTCGGTAACAGGACGACTTGGAGTTGTACCTTGACCTTATGACAACTAGAACCGGATACTTAATAAAACACACCCTTCCAAGTGCCAGATACAACCGGTGATCGCTCTCTCACAGGGCGACGAGGGGAGGATCATCGGTTAGGATTATGCTATGTGTTGATACCTGAAGGACTTCAGTTTACTCTCTTCTACATGCTGCAAGACGGAGGCTGCCAGAAGCGTAGTCTTCGAAAGGACTAGCTATCCCCTCTTATTCAGGCATTCTGCAGTTCAGTCCACATATGATAGCCTTATTCTAGTTGATACCAATGCATACATATGTAGTGTAGCTCCTTGCTTGCGAGTACTTTGGATGAGTACTCACGGTTGCTTTTTCCCTCTTTCCCCCCTATCCATTCTACCTGGTTGTTGCAACCAGATGTTGGAGCCCAGGAGCCAGATGCCACCTTCGACGACGACTCCTACTACACCGGAGGTGCCTACTACTATGTGTTGCCCGCTAACGACGACCAGGAGTAGTTTAGGAGGATCCCAGGCAGGAGGCCTACGCCTTTTTTGATCTGTATCCCAGTTTGTGCTAGCCTTCTTAAGGCAAACTTGTTTAATTTATGTCTGTACTCAGATATTGTTGCTTCCGCTGACTCGTCTATGATCGAGCTCTTGTATTCGAGCCCTCGAGGCCCCTGGCTTGTAATATGATGCTTGTATGACTTATTTTATTTGTAGAGTTGTGTTGTGATATCTTCCCGTGAGTCCCTGATCTTGATCGTACATGTTTGCGTGTATGATTAGTGTACGGTCAAATCGGGGGCGTCACACATGCCTCCTACTTATGATGATTATTATGATGATACTTATGCTATAAAAAGTAGTGATTATATTTATAAAACTTGTCATGATTATGAATACCCCTTCTTTGAACATTACTCTTTTAATGTGGAAACAATTTATAGTATTCAAGTCTCTTATGATACTCCCACTATTCCGATTGAGAAGAAATTTGCTTATGTGGAGAGTAGTAAATTTTATATGCTTGTAGATCATGAAAAGAATGCTTTAGGTGCTGGTTATATTGTTGAATTCATTCATGATGCTACTGAAAATTATTATGAGGGAGGAACATATGCTTGTAGGAATTGCAATAATATCAAGTTTCCTCTCTATGTGCTTAAAGTTTTGAAGTTATGCTTGTTTTACCTTCCTATGCAAGTTGATTCTTGTTCCCACAAGTTGTTTGCTCACAAAATACCTATGCATAGGAAGTATGTTAGACTTAAATGTGCTAGTCATATTCTTTATGATGCTCTCTTTATATTACAATTCTTATCTTTTATGTGAGCATCGTTGAAATCTTCATGCCTAGCTAGGGGCGTTAAACGATAGCGCTTGTTGGGAGGCAACCCAACTTTATTTTTGTTCCTTGCCATTTGCTCATGTTTAGTAATAAATAATTCATCTATACTCTGTTTAGATGTGTTTTTATGTTTTAATTAGTGTTTGTGCCAAGTAGAACCTTTGGGAAGACTTGTGTAAAGTCTTGTTGATCATGCTGTAAAAAACAGAAACTTTAGCGCTCACGAGAACTGCTGCCATTTTTATTTGGAGAGTGATATTTAGTTAATTCTTTTTGAATATGATTAATAGATAAATTCCTAAGGTCCAGCAATTTATTTGAGAATTTTATGAGTTCCATAAGTATACGTTTGATCCAGATTACTACAGACTGTTCTGTTTTTG
Organism: Triticum aestivum; assembly: GCF_018294505.1. Lineage (NCBI taxonomy): Eukaryota > Viridiplantae > Streptophyta > Magnoliopsida > Poales > Poaceae > Triticum > Triticum aestivum. Next base: position 546,196,244 of record NC_057803.1, on the reverse strand, counting down.
ACAGATTCTGTTTTTCGTGTGTTGTTTGCTTATTTTAATGAATCTATGGCTAGTAAAATAGTTTATAAACCATAGAGAAGTTGTAATACAGTATGTTTAACACCAATGTAAATTAATAATGAGTTCATTACAGTACCTTGAAGTGGTGATTTATTTTCTTATACTAACAGAGCTTACGAGTTTTCTGTTAAGTTTTGTGTTGTGAAGTTTTCAAGTTTTGGGTAAGGATTCGATGGACTATGGAATAAGGAGTGGCAAGAGCCTAAGCTTGGGGATTCCCAAGGCACCCCAAGGTAATATTCAAGGACAACCAAAAGCCTAAGCTTGGCGATGCCCCGGAAGGCATCCCCTCTTTCGTCTTCGTTCATCGGTAACTTTACTTGGAGCTATATTTTTATTCACCACATGATATGCTTGGAGCGTCAATTTGTTTTGTTAGGATTTTCTTGATGTTATTTAGAACAATGTTTTGCATCTTTTATTTCAATAAAAGTGGCATTGATAGCCTTTACTATGCCTATGTTACAAGTATACATGTTGCTGTTTGAAAACAGAAAGTTTACCGCTGTTGCAATAATTCCCTAGAAAAGTAAGAATGTGATAAAATGTTGAAACCTTTTGCATATTAAGATCTAATAAATTTAATACAGTGGGAATTTTCTTTCATAATTTTTGGAGCTAGGGAAGTATGGATGTTGCAGCATTCTTTACAGACTGTCCTGTTTAGGCAGATTGTTGTTATGTTTGCATTGTTTGCATATGTTTGCTTCTTTAATGATTCTATTTGAGGATATGGCTATTAAATATGCAGAGGCATTTAGTATGCAATGTTGAATAATAATTTTAGTGATTTTCTACAGTAGAGTATGATAAGGTTTTGGCAATAGTTTATACTAACTTATCTCACGAGTCCTTGTTGAGTTTTGTGTGGATGAAGCTTTTGAGATTTAGGGAGACCGTGATATGAGAGGAATTAAGGAGACACAAAAGATCAAGCTTGGAATGCCCAAGGTACCCCAAGATAATATTTCAAGAAGTCTCAAGCGTCTAAGCTTTGGGATGCCCCGGTTAGCATCCCACCTTTCTTCTTCAACAACTATCGGTCAGTATCGGTTGATCCTAAGTTTTTTGCTTCTTCACATGATGTTTGCTATTCTTAGAATGTTATTTTATTTCGCTTTGCTTGCTGTTTGAATAAAATACCAAGATCTGAACTTATTAAATGTTAGAGAGTCTTCACATAGTTGCATAATTATTCAACTACTCATTGATCTTCACTTATATCTTTCGGAGTAGTTTGTCATTTGCTCTAGTGCTTCACTTATACCTTTTAGAGCATGGTGGTAGTTTTATTTTGAAGAAATAGATGAACTCTCATGCTTCACTTATATTATTTTGAGAGTCTTAATAGCATGGTAATTTGCTTAAAATCCTAACATGCTAGGTATTCAAGAATAATAAAATTCTCTTATGAGTGTGTTGGATACTATGAGAAGTTTGATGCTTGATGATTGTTTTGAGATATGGAGATGGTGATATTAGAGTCATGCTAGTTGAGTAGTTGTGAATTTGAGAAGTACTTGTATTGAAGTTTGTGATTCCTGTAGCATGCACGTATGGTGAACCGTTATGTGATGAAGTTGGAGCATGATTTATTTATTGATTGTCTTCCTTATGAGTGGCGGTCGGGGACGAGCGATGGTCTTTTCCTACCAATCTATCCCCCTAGGAGCATGCTCGTAGTACTTTGTTTTGATAACTAATAGATTTTTGCAATAAGTATGTGAGTTATTTATGACTAATGTTGAGTCCATGGATTATACGCACTCTCACCCTTCCACCATTTCTAGCCTCTCTAGTACCGCGCAACTTTCGCCGGCACCATAAACCCACCATATACCTTCCTCAAAACAGCCACCATACCTACCTATTATGGCATTTCCATAGCCATTCCGAGATATATTGCCATGCAACTTTCCACCATTCCATTGTTATGACACGCTTCACCATTGTCATATTGCTTTGCATGATCATGTAGTTGACATCGTATTTGTGGCAAAGCCACCGTTCATAATTCTTTCATACATGTCACTCATGCATCATTGCACATCTCGGTACACCGCCGGAGGCATTCATATAGAGTCATATCTTGTTCTAAGTATTGAGTTGTAATTCTTGAGTTGTAAGTAAATAAAAGTGTGATGATCATCATTATTAGAGCATTGTCCCAGTGAGAAAAGGATGATGGAGACTATGATTCCCCCACAAGTCGGGATGAGACTCCGGACGAAAATAAAAAAAATTAAAAGAGGCCAAAGAAGCCCAAAAAAAGAGAAAAGAGGCCATAAAAAAGAGAAGGCCCAAATAATAAAATAAAAATAAAAAAAGTGAGAGAGAAAGAGAGAAGGGGCAATGCTACTATCCTTTTACCACACTTGTGCTTCAAAGTAGCACCATGATCTTCATGATAGAGAGTCTCCTATGTTGTCACTTTCATATACTAGTGGGAATCTTTCATTATAGAACTTGGCTTGTATATTCCAATGATGGGCTTCCTCAAAATGCCCTAGGTCTTCGTGAGCAAGCGAGTTGGATGCACACCCACTAGTTTCTTTTGTTGAGCTTTCATACACTTATAGCTCTAGTGCATCCGTTGCATGGCAATCCCTACTCACTCACATTGATATCTATTGATGGGCATCTCCATAGCCCGTTGATACGCCTAGTTGATGTGAGACTATCTTCTCCTTTTTGTCTTCTCCACAACCACCATTCTATTCCACCTATAGTGCTATGTCCATGGCTCACGCTCATGTATTGCGTGAAGATTGAAAAGGTTTGAGAACATCAAAAGTATGAAACAATTGCTTGGCTTGTCATCGGGGGTGTGCATGATTTAAATATTTTGTGTGGTGAAGATAGAGCATAACCAGACTATATGATTTTGTAGGGATAACTTTCTTTGGCCATGTTATTTTGAGAAAACATGATTGCTTTGTTAGTATGCTTGAAGTATTATTATTTTTATGTCAATATGAACTTTTGTCTTGAATCTTTCGGATCTGAATATTCATATCACAAGTAAGAAGAATTACATTGAAATTATGCCAACTAGCATTCCACATCAAAAATTATCTTTTTTTATCATTTACCTACTCGAGGACGAGCAGGAATTAAGCTTGGGGATGCTTGATACGTCTCCAACGTATCTATAATTTTTGATTGCTCCATGCTATATTATCTACTGTTTTGGGCAATATTGGGCTTTATTATCCATTTTTATATTATTTTTGGGACTAACCTATTAACCGGAGGCCCAGCCCAGATTTGCTGTTTTATGCCTATTTCAGTGTTTAGAAGAAAAGGAATATCAGACGGAGTCGAAACGGAACGAAATCAACTGGAGAAGTTATTTTTGGAAGGAAACACACCTGATGGACTTGGACCCCATGTCAGATGATACGGGAGCTGCCCACGAGGGTGGGGGGCGTGCCCACCCCCCTAGGGCGCGCCCCTGCCTCGTGGGGCCCCCGTGGCTCCCCTGACGTGCTTCTTCTGCCTATATAACTCCATATACCCTAAAACTTCCAGAACGGATATAGATCGGGAGTTCCGCCGCCAGAAGCCTCCGTAGCCACCGAAAGCCAATCTAGACCCGTTCCGGCACCCTGCCGGAGGGAGCAATCCTTTTCCGGTGGCCATCTTCATCATCCCGGTGCTCTCCATGATGAGGAGGGAGTAGTTCTCCCTTGGGGCTGAGGGTATGTACCAGTAGCTATGTGTTTGATCTCTCTCTCTCTCTCTCTCTCGTGTTCTTGATTTGGCACGATCTTGATGTATCACGAGCTTTGCTATTATAGTTGGATCCTATGTTTCTCCTCCCCCTCTTCTCTCTTGTAATGAACTGAGTTTCCCCTTTGAAGTAATCTTATCGGATTGAGTCTTTAAAGATTTGAGAACACTTGATGTATGTCTTGCGTGGGATACCCGTGGTGACAATGGGGTATTCTATTGATCCACTTGATGTATGTTTTGGTGATCAACTTGCGGGTTCCGCCCATGAACCTATGCATAGGGGTTGGCACACGTTTTCGTCGTGATTCTTCGGTAGAACTTTGGGGCACTCTTTGAGGTCCTTTGTGTTGGTTGAATAGATGAATCTGAGATTGTGTGATGCATATCGTATAATCATACCCACGGATACTTGAGGTGACATTGGAGTATCTAGGTGACATTAGGGTTTTAATTGATTTGTGTCTTAAGGTGTTATTCTAGTACGAACTCTAGGGCTGTTTGTGACACCTACAGGAATAGCCCAATGGATTGATTGGAAAGAATAACTTTGAGGTGGTTTCGTACCCTACCATAATCTCTTCGTTCGTTCTCCGCTATTAGTGACTTTGGAGTGACTCTTTGTTGCATGTTGAGGATAGTTATGTGATTCAATTATGATATTATTGTTGAGAGGACTTGCACTAGCGAAAGTATGAACCCTAGGCCTTATTTCCACACATTGCAATACCGTTTACGCTCACTTTTATCACTTGCTACCTTGCTGTTTTTTTATTTCAGATTACAAAAACTATTATCTACTATCCATATACCACTTGTTTCACTATCTCTTCGCCGAACTAGTGCACCTATACAATTTACCATTGTATTGGGCGTGTTGGGGACACAAGAGACTCTTTGTTATTTGGTTGCAGGGTTGCTTGAGAGAGACCATCTTCATCCTACGCCTCCTACGGATTGATAAACCTTAGGTCATCCACTTGAGGGAAATTTGCTACTGTCCTACAAACCTCTGCACTTGGAGGCCCAACAACGTCTACAAGAAAAAGGTAGACATCAAGCTCTTTTCTGGCGCCGTTGCCAGGGAGGTGAGTGCTTGAAGGTATATCTTTAGATCTTGCAATCGAGTCTTTTAGTTTCTTGTCTTATCACTAGTTTAGTTTATAAAAGAAAACTGTAAAAAATGGAATTGAGTTTGTCTCATACGCTTCACCTTTTTAATATCTTTCGTGAGTATGATGGAAAGGATAATTGTGCTCAAGTGCTAGAAGAAGAAATCTATAAAATGTTTGGCACTAAATCTTTGAATGATGAGCATGATTGCAATGTTGTTAGTACGAATTCTTTGAATATCTATGATACTAATGATGATTGCACTAGTTATGATGAAAATGTCTCCTATAAACATGTCAATTTTTGTGGAGTGCATTGGGTTTGCAAGTACACACCAAATAGGGAAGATAGATATTGCAAGAGGCATAAGTACTTAGAAACTAAATTGTTGCAAGAAGAGCTAGATGAATGTGCTGAAAGATTCAATATTTTTCGTGCCCCTTGTGAACTTTGCAATGAACATGGTCATTTAAAGCTCCAATGCTATTTGTTTCATGATCAAGTCGTGTCCAAACATTGTGATAATTTGATTACCCTTGAGCATCATAAAGAGCTTAGCCTTCTTTTGGGTTATGAAGAAATGAAACGTATAACTGAGCGTATTCCAAAGTTTAACCGAGGCCACCATATTGTTTCTTGAGGGCTACATTTCCCCAAGAAGCTAGATGGTATTTATGGTGACCCTCATAGTCATCCCAAAAACAATGAGCAAGTTGAAAGTTAATCTTCTTAGTGGCCCACTTGGGGAATTTAATGACTCCCATAAGATAGCAAGGAATCCAAGCTAAGCAAGATTGGACCAGGGTAAGTCTCTTACCGGAGGATAGTAATCTACCTCTCCAGCCAGCCCCTTTCTTAATGATTTTATCTACAGTAGGTTGGAGATACTCTTTTCTAAGTTTGCTATAATGGAGAGGAGCCCCTAAATATTTAATGGGGAATTCTCCAAGTTTGCAACCAAGGATCTGAGCAAAAATATTAGCTTCCTCTATGTCAATGTTAATAGGGACCAGATCACACTTATGAAAATTGATCCTCATCCCAGATAATTGTTCAAAACAAGAAAGTAACCACTTAAGGTTTTTAGCATAAGATAAATTTTTACTCAAAAAGAGCAAGGTGTCGTCAGCATATTGCGTACTAATGATACCTGCAGGATTTGAGATGGAAAAAGGCCTTCCAGCTTGTTATTTTTGGAGGCCTTAGCCAGAATTCTAGTAAAAACATCAGCAACTAGATTAAAGAGGAGATGGGAGAATGGGTCTCCTTGTCTGGCACCTTTGCCAGGAACAAAGAACTCACTGTTTTTGTCATTAACTCTAACACCAACATAGCCCTTATAAATGAGGGAATCTACTTTTTTCATCCACTTGTCACTAAAACCTCTTCTCCTCATCATATCTATTAAAAATTATATATTGATCATGTCGTAGGCTTTTTCATAATCTAATTTAAACACAAAACCAGACTGATTGCTAGAGTGTACAGAATGAATAATTTCATGAGCTGTAATAATACTCTCAGCAATAAACCTCCCCTTAATGAAAGCTGTCTGGTTCAAGGCTATCAGATCATTGCAAATAGGGCCAAACTTAGTAGTGGCACACTTTGCAAAGATTTTAAAGCTACAATTAATCATGGCAAGAGGTCTAAATTTCTCCATTCTGATAGCCTCAACCTCCTTAGGGGCTAGAGTTAGCAGGGAGAAATTAAGCCTATAAAGGTCTAACTCTCCCTTCTCCCAATCTCTAAACAAAGCAAACATGTTACCTTTAATAAGGTCCCAGAATTGCTGATAAAATAAGAAAGGAAAGCCATCTGGCCCAGGAACTCCTTCAGCATAAGAGCTAAATACAACATCCTTTATTTCTTTCTCAGTAAAAGCAGTATCTAAAATGTTGTTATGAGCATCAGAGACTAATTCATCATCACGCAAAAAGTCATCTTTTAGAGTGATATCAATTTTATCTACAAAGCCAAACAACTTTTTATAATAACTAACAGCAGTATTCATGATACCTTCAGGGTCAAAAATAGTACCTTCATCACTTTCGAGCATCATGATCTACTTCTTCCTCCTCTTTTGGCTTCCACGGCTTTGAAATACCCAGTATTAAGGTCACCTTCTAGAATCTCCCTCTCCCTAGACATCTGTCTAGCTTTGATCTCTTCTTTCTTCCAGATATCATTCAGCTCACCTGCAATAGTTGTCATTCTGTGTTTAGTATTGGGCGAGGGAGCGTGAGTCTTAGAGAAAATATCAAGGCAATTGTATTATGCTATCAAGGCCTGCTTATGCCTGTTTTGATCAGCCTCATAGTTGGCACACCAACCTTTAATAGCTTTCCTAGTATTTCTAATATTGAACTGCCAAATATCAATAGCTTTAGTTAAGCAACATTTGGTATTCTAGGCTTTGTAGACTATCTCTCTAAAGCCTTCTACTTCAAGAAATCATTTCTCAAATCTAAACACCTTCTCTTTAGGAACAGAGGAAGCACAAGTATCCACCATGAAAGGGGTGTGATCACTCTCTACCCTAGGTAGAGCTCTGAGATGAACATTAGGAAAAGAGGCTGCCCAATCAGTGGACATAAATACCCTGTCAATAGTGGCCATAACCAAGGTATCCTGGTTATTGCCCCATGTGTATTTTCTGCCATTAATTTTCAGCTCAAGCAGACCAAATTTGTTGATCCAGTCATTAAACAGATCTGCCCGGTGCTGATTAATCAGACCAGTGTTTTTTCTCACTGGCCTCTCTAATTAAATTGAAATCCCCTCCTACCAAAGTTGGGCCTGCCCAGCCAATGAGCAAGTTCTGCAACTCATTAATAAAGTCCAACTTATATTGATCATAAGTAGAGCCATAAATGGAGATCAGTCTCCAAGAAGATCCATCTTGTTTGTTTTTAAGCAAACAAGAGATACTGTAAGTGTGTATGTCACAGCAAACAATATCAAATAGATCTCCCCTAATCCCCACCAGAATGCCTCCAGCGGTGTTATTGGCAGGGAGCCATTCCCAAGTGAAGCAGGAACTAGTATCGAAGACTTCCAACTGTAATTGGGTGAAGTCTTCTTTCTTAGATTCTGAAATACTAATAAAATCAGGTTTTTGGGCTCTAATAAACCCTTTCGATTTGTTGCATTTGATGGGCCCATTCAGGCCTCTAATGTTCCAAGATAGACCAATCATTTAATAATAAAATCAAGTTTTCGTCTACTCCTACCAGAATTAGAAAATTTGACCTCAATCCAAGGGGAATCTGGCTCTGGGTCCACATTCATATGTGGGTCCTCACCAGTTTCAACATGTGTCCCTGGACTTGGGGCTAGAACATTAAACTCCTCACCAGAAATATCTATATTGGCTGGGAGAAAAACTTCAGGGATATCTTGATTAAATTTATCAAGTCTCTGAAGTTCAATTTGCTTAATCACAACAATATTCTTATTAATATTGCATCCACTAGAGCTCAAATTAATACATGAGCAATCAGCAGTGGAGATAAGCACATCATCATCTAGACAAGCAAAGGAATTTTGAGTGCCTTTTTTACCTTTTTTTGGTAGCTCCAGATCTTTGATTTGTTTCAATTCTTGGGCTTTCCGCAGAGTAGGTCTCCCATCTTTCTTATTTCTAGTGCTGGATCTAGTAGAAATCACAGGACCCCACTTCTTGTTTTTGTCAAGTATGTTTTGGGGAAGGGTGTGGGATTGAGTAACTACAGTCTCAAATCTCTCCAGAAGGGGACCTCCCATATTTTCTATTGGCTTCTTTTTGACAACCTCCAAATAGCTTTTGGTCATTGGGGCCCCTTGAACTTTAGAGAAGACATAAGCTTCTATATTGCTCTCGGGGACAGGGGTGCAACATTTTTGAACAGACTTTATACCCCTGGAACTAGTACCAGCAGCAACATTCTTATCTTTGTTGATAGTGTTACTAGTCCCAGTATCCATATCCTCCCCCAATAAGTCATCATTGTTAGAATCAAAATCCTCCTCTTCTTGTTTCTTTCTGTTAGCATCACCATCATTATCATCAGGATCAGATGGCTTGTAAAAGGTGGTCCCATTATCAGCATCTCTCTCCACAGAAAAATTCAACAAATACAGCTCATGATTGATCTCTACAACTCTGTCTCTGGGGATCTTGCTGGGGTCTCTAACAACCACCTGGGCCCTAACTTTCTCATAGAAACTTCTGAAGATGGTGTGCCAGTCAACATTGACAAGCACGCCCAGAGTGGTGGCCACTTGAGCAATAGTCGACCAAGATAGCCATTTTGGTGGAAACCATCAATGACAATCCACGTTTCTATCAGGCTGTCATAGAAAGGATGCTGTCCATTCCAATCAGCAAATGAGATTGTCACTTCTTCCTTCTTTAGGTTAATTGAAGGGTATTCCACCAAGTCCTTAATCTTCTTGTTTGGAGGAATTTGATAATGTACTTGTTTTTGTCATAAGGTTTGATCTGCCAAGGCCAGTTAGTCTTCCACATATCAGAGAAGTGTTGTCCTAGCTCCTTACCAGATATTTCACCCTTTTCAACAAGAACTAGTCCCACATTGCCAAAATTAAGCAACTCACTGTCTTCTTTACCACTAGTTTCAATGTGAAAGAAACGAAGTCCAGTATTTGCACTCCCCCAATACATAGCTGCTGGGTATGCTTTGTACAATGAGGGGCAAGCATCCATATGGTGTCCAGGGGTCTTACACATGAAACAAATCCTGGGAATGGAGCACATGCCCACAAAATGACTAGGCATGCCACAATTACAATAGATAGCTCCAATATATTTCGGGTCCACGATGAAAGGAGGACCATATTCATATGTAAAGGCGCTTTGAGCTTGTACAACATCACTCTGATTCTTGTTCTTTTTCTTCTTGCTCTTGTTGTGACCAACCTGAGTCTGATCAGTACCACCTGCAGATGAACTCCCACCACTGTATTGCATTGTCTGCGTTGGTTGCATATTCTGGCTCGCTGAGTTAAATTGCTGATGGTACCTAGGAGCAGCTGCCATGTACTGATATGAGAAACTGGGGTGTTGGGGCCACTGTGGCATCTGCTGCATCTGAGGGTTCCATCCTCCCTGATATCCATACATGGGATTTGACTGCATCATGGCTGGTGCAGCTCCCACATGAAACAATGGGGGTTTTGCAAAAAATGACAAAGGCGGGGGTTGAGGTTGAGGTTGAGGAGCCTGTGGAGCCTAAGGAACCTGGGGAGGAGGCAGAGCAGTCGCGGCTTGGCGACCATCTGTTGTGGTAGCAGGAGAACGGCCCGGGTTTCGCCCCCTGCCAGCACCATATCTCCCTCCTCCTCTATTGCCTGAATCTCTACCACCTCCCGCCATGAGATTGACCACATAAGCGTAAGGGATCTTAACCGTCTTCCTCGACCAGTGATCGTGGGAGAAACTAAAGAACTTGGGGATGGGCAGGTGCTTGGAATCACGCACAACCACAGGGAAGCAGTCCGTAGCCGAAAAATCTCCTGAGGCAAACTTGTCTTTCCTAATCCAAACTAGGTTGGATCTGGGATTTCTCAGACGAACCCTAGCTGGATCTCTCTTTGTTACCCCAACCCGCAGGTCAGGGCGAGCACTGAGAGGTGGATTTTGAGAAGGCGCCACCACTTTAGTAGAGTAGCAGTCTTCTCCCCATCTGGACCGACCAACTGTCTCGGTTCTATCCTTTTCACCTAGGCCATGACCTGTGGGGCTTTCTGATCCGCAATCCTCCAGGGGCCTGAGTCCACACTCTCCCTCAAGCCGAAGTTCGCCGGCGGTGGCGAGGTTGATCTCCTCGAGCTCAAGCTGTTGCTCCTACTGGAACCAGAACTCGCCGAAGCTGACGAAGAGAATCCACCCTCAGAACTCGAGAATTGAGCAGATACCTGACGACCCCTCCTCAAACTCGGCTGGTCGCCGGCAGCAAGGACGAGAGCTGCAATGATGCACCCGACGGCAACACCCCCAGCATGCACTCCCACCTTAGCGCCCTCCGGGGATCCTCTGATTTTGCCTTTGCCCTCGCCCACAGCACGAATGCGGCCGACGCTGAGTGGGGAAAGGCGGGCATCCTTGCCCTTTCCTCCATCGTGGCCTCGTCGAATATCTTCCTCGCCAGGATCTTATGTTCCAAATCCGCCCTCCTTTGGCAAGTCCTCGCATATTTCAACGTCGCGGATCTCGTGCTCGGGTCTATCGCTGCCACCACCACCTGATCCGCCGCCTTCCATTCCATTCCCACACGCGCCGGATCCATGCCGCGGATCCTGGTCGCCCGCTCCACCCAACCCCGAGCCCCGGTCACCATGAGTCCCCCCTGCGGAACTGGTGAGATCAGTCTCACCATCTCCGGGAAGGCTTCGTAGATGGGGGGGGGGGAGGGGGGAGGGGGAGGGGGTGCGGGTGCGGTCGCGATCGGCGTGCGGGAGCTGTGGAGTCGCCGTGGCTGGGAGCGGGGAGCGGGGCTGACAAGTAAGTTTTGTGTTTTATCGACGTCAAATTAACGATGTAACAATGTAATTTTTTCTTATTTTTGAAATGCTTTGTACTTTTGATGAACTTTTTACCGTAGATCTGATCCTTTCCAGAAAAAAAAAGGACCTGCAAGGACAGCTGAAATAAAATCCAGAATTTGTTATCTTTCGCATCGAGTCTGGACTTGTCGTCTTTCGGAGTGAGGCGAGGAGACCCTGGTAGGACCCACGGCGCAGTGAGACAAAACTCCCAAAAGGCCTCCTCCTATGACAACAACAGCCGAACCCCACGGCCCAAACGATCCCATCGCCGCGACCGAGAAGATATGGCGGACGAGGGCCCAGCCCCAGCCCCCGCGGCGGCGGCGGCCGCCGCCGTCCCCGTCGGCGGAGCATCCGCCACCATACTCGACACTCTCGGCGAGGACATCACCCGCATCGTCGGCCCGGTCTCCGCCTGCATGCTCATCGTCGTCCTCCTCGTCTCCCTGCTCTCCTCCCCTTCGTCCCCGTCCCCGCTCACCGCCTCCATCGCCGCCGCCGGCGGCCCCGGCGGGGGCGGGGGCGACGACCTCGCGAGCGCCCTCGTCACCGCCGTCGTCTTCGTCGTCTTCGTCACGGCCGCCACCTTCCTCATGGCGCTGCTCTTCTACTTCCGCTGCACGCCTTGCCTCCGCGCCTACCTCGGCCTCTCCGCGATCTGGGTCCTCCTGCTCCTCGGCGGCCAGATGTGCCTCCTCCTCCTCTCCCGCCTCCGCCTCCCGCTCGACGTCGTCTCCTGCGCGCTGCTCCTCCCCAACGCAGCCGCGGCGCTCGCCGTCGCCGCGATCTCGCCGGCCTCCGTCCCCATCGCGCTCCACCAGGCCGCGCTCCTCGCCATCGCCGTGCTCACCGCCTTCTGGTTCACGCTGCTCCCCGAGTGGACCACCTGGGCGCTGCTCGTCGCCATGGCCGTCTACGACCTCGGCGCCGTCCTCATCCCCGGTGGCCCCCTGAGGGTTCTTCTCGAGCTGGCCATTGAGAGGAACGAGGAGATACCGGCGCTGGTCTACGGGGCAAGGCCGGTGGATCCCAGGCACGGCCAGAATTGGCGGCTTTGGAGGGAGAGGGCGCGGCAGCCCGCCGGGGATTTGGACCCCAGCTCCACAGTTGAGGTGATTGGTGAGGTGCTGGGGAGAAATCCTCTTCTCAATTCAGGTGGCAGTTCACCCAATTCGACGGCCCAAGCCGGGGAGCAGACGAACTTGACTGGTGCTGTTAGCAATTCAAGGCTCAGGGAGTCACCGGTGCCAGATTTGAGCTCTGGTTCTGCCAATGCACAAGCCAGAGAGGCGCTTGCATTGCCGGAGACTAGACTGGATATTGCTGAACTGAGGGTACCGTTGATCCAGCCACAGCCAGATAGAACCAGTGACGATGACGACGACGATGATGAAGATGGCATCGGGTTGGGCTCATCAGGGGCGATCAAGCTTGGGCTGGGGGACTTCATATTCTACAGCGTGCTCGTCGGGAGGGCGGCTATGTACGATTACATGACGGTCTACGCGTGCTACCTTGCCATCATTGCGGGGCTCGGCATCACCCTGCTATTGCTGGCATTCTACCGCAAGGCATTGCCCGCCCTACCGGTGTCCATCACCCTCGGCGTCCTGTTTTACGTGCTCACAAGAACATTGCTCGAGGCATTTGTTATGCAGTGCTCCACAAACATTCTGATGTTTTAGCATCCATGTTTGTATGTCATTATTATAGTTCACAATCAAGGCCTTCTCCAGTTGGTTAGGTTGTATTTTGGGAATTGTTCATCCTTGTCAGGCCATGTTTGTGAAACTGTTAATCTGATGGCTTACGTGACATGTTGATATACGGACCGGCTGTTTGCCATTACTGTCAAAAAAATTATGGTATTGATTCCTATGTTTGGAAGAAGTTGCTTTTGACATGAACCTGTCATTGCACAATCTGCAGTCTCGAATGCTTGCTTTGATTTCTCTGATATCGTATGGTATGCTCTTAAGTTCTCAGCCCGGAAAAACATACCAGACCGCAATAGAGAAGAATTAGTCTCGAAATTCCTTGGATTTTGAGGTTCGTCTGCCCTTTCGAAGGCGCTACGCTGAGTCCCTCGACAGGGAAGAACTTGTAAGATGATAGCACTTGATATTTTGTTGCTCAGGGCCACTCACTGTTAGAAAGTAAATTATGCTGTTCACCTTAATTTCCATATTATGATTTTCTTCAGGATTTAAAGAAAGGAAAGCAACTCTCACAGAACCCTAACCTTTGGAGCACTCGTAAAACAAAGCCATACTTTTTGCACACAACCACAACTACTGGAGCAACTGAATCGACTACATTCGCTCTCTCAACATCTGGACAACACCTAATGACCTCCAGAGTTGAAGAAATAGGAGCCTTCATCAGAAAAAATATATATATCAAGGGCTTAGGTAGGCCACTTTGAAACATGAGACTGCTCTAATGCTGATACGATATCGGAAAGCATTATCTGCATGATCCATTGACCATATTTGTTCATCAGAAAGGCGCTGCTGGATATAAGGAACAGACTACAAATCATTTGAACAGAAAGGTGCTGACTGGTATAAAGAGCAGACTACAAATCATTGATTGCATGAACTGGTTTTATCTGCAACAATGCATGCATGAAATTTCTGCAATTTGGTTTCAGTCCTGTGGAAACTATCAGTCTGACATGAAGAGAACACACAAGAAAGATCAAAACACATTCTGAATACCAGGAAACTGAAGCACTGAATCTTCACAGCCACATATGATACTACATACTGATCAAAGCTAAAACGGAGCGATAAGCTGCTTTGAAACACGATCAGGTGAACCAATTTGGAAGCCATATCAGGCCGAGCCAAAGCAAAAGTAGGAAATTACAATGAGCTGAACAAATTTGGAGATCATAAAAGTTGCCCGAGTCTAGGGGACAAAAAATAAAAATGAAATTGAATTGCTGCAACCTGGACGACACTGCTCTCTAATAGGGAATAGCCAATTTAGAACTAATGCCCTGCTTGTTAATGGGTACATTTCAATGTTTGGGAACCTAAAAAGGCAGTGCAACATGTAAGAACACTGCCAAATCCAAAAGACAGAGTTGTCGATAACGATTGTACAGAGTCTAGGGGACAAAAAATAAAAATGAAATTGAATTGCTGCAACCTGGACGACACTGCTCTCTAATAGGGAATAGCCAATCTAGAACTAATGCCCTGCTTGTTAATGGGTACATTTCAATGTTTGGGAACCTAAAAAGGCAGTGCAACATGTAAGAACACTGCCAAATCCAAAAGACAGAGTTGTCGATAACGATTGTACAGACTACAGAGATCATTCCTGGTATCATACTCTTTGGCTATCGACTGCTAGCAAAAAATGTGGATTAGCTACAAGATCTATGAAGAAACTGTAACCACTTTCAGATAACGCCCAGCATTCGTTCATCCCAAAGGCTGCTTGCGGCCAACAGTGGATTCGGTTCAGGCTTTGGTCTTGTGCTGCTGCAGTTCCATATGCTGGGAGCTGGTATGCTGAGAGCAAGCAACCGGCGATCCGGTGGAAGCAGCTCTTCACAAGGCTGAGTCGCTTCAGATTTGGGAACAGTTGGAACTCTACCATGATCAGCAAAACTGTGACGCTTTCTGTGGCCTCCCAATCCCTGACCAGACGCGAAGACCTGTCCACAAAGCTTGCACTCATAGGTAGCTGTTGCCCTCAACACCTTTGAAAGGCTGACAAACTTCCCTTCCTCATAAGAGCTACTAGAAGGCTCTGGCTCCATCAACTCATTATCTCCAACTCTGTCATCTCCATGATGATCAGAAGAACTCAGCCCCATCTCTGTCATGAGCGTGTCGAACGCCAATGCCGCGTTGACGTCCATCACACCACCTTCACCACAATCAACAGAAGCTGAGCACATGCCATTATCTCCTGAAAGCGACACAAGAATCCGTGCGGCATCGACCTCCTCCATCCCATATGACTTCATCACCGTGGAAGGAACAGTGTCCATAACCATCCTCCTCGACCTCTTCCTCTTCATCACCGGAGCAGCAGAGAGAGGAACATTGTGGTCACCATCGCCTACCGATGCCTGGTGCTCCACAGCCATCTTCCTGCGGCGCTTGTGCATCCTCATGTGCATCGACAGGGCATCAGGGGAGGCAAAGGACCTGAAGCACAACTGGCATTCAGTCTTGGGGAACAACGCCCACCGATCGTCGTCACTGGAAGCGGAATCCAGCAGCCACGACGTCTTCTGGCACCTCTCCCGGAGGCCGTACCTCTCGCCGGCGATGCTCGGGGCGCCGCTCGGTTGTTTCTTGCGCCGGCTCCTGTGGACCGCCATGTGGCCTCCGAGTGAGGCCCCGGAAGGGAAGCTCCTCTTGCAGTGCTTGCACCAGTGCTTCCTCCCCCTCGGCGGCATGTCTGGACACATAGCAGCAGTGGTTTAGTACCAAGGATTGACAGAAAAAGTTGATAGCAACAAGAAATCAGATGGCGGCTTGTAAAAGGGGGTTCTTTTATGGCGGCGGAAACAGAAGTTGGGACTTGGGAAAAACCCTTTCCTTTCCGTCCTGAAACTCAATTCGACCTTATCTTGCGGAATGGGCGGAAAAGATTGCCAGAAACCCCGGTTCCTCTGTTCCGCTGAGAACTGAAAAAAATGTTCGGATTCTTGAGGGGAAGACGATAATTAACTTGCCGCGTGGGAAAAATCAAGAACGCCAAATGGAGCGGTTTGGGAGGGGCGGAGTGCCGAATCATTCGTGAGAGCCTAAGAATTCAAACTTGATCCAAGAAGGCGGCTAGGGTTCCGCCAGATTCTTGACGGAAGCCAACAACTTTTACACGGAGCGGACGAATCAAGAACTCAAAAATCTACCAACTGATTCAAAAAAAAAAAGGAAGAAAGAAAGAAACCCACCTCTGGTATCCTGGATTGCAGGTTCTTGGGCGGTGGGGGAGGAAGATGAGGTTCTTGCTTGGCACGTTGGTGGGGGGGAAAGGGGGGGCAGCTTGCTGTCTGTGCGTGTAATGCGCCGCGGCGGTGTTCTTCCTGACGAGTTTTGCCGGTTTTGGGAGGGAGGAGAGGCGTGGGCCGAGGAGCCTGCCGCCGGGGCCTACGTTTTCTTTGCTTGTTTTGTTTGAGATGGGTGGGAGGAGGGAGGGGGCGATGGTGCTTTTCCTCTTTTCCTTTTCTTTTCCAGCTGGTAGAGCAGTCCTCGGGCAGGACCAAGTAGGCTTCACTGGTTGGACGTTTTATTGTTTCACATTTTGCTATTTTTCAGCGGTTTTGCTAAATCTCATGTGCCTGAATTATTTTTTTCTCGCGTCGGTAAATTTCTGCTTTGCACGAGGCCAAAGGCGGGGACGAGTGTCCACCACGCCGTGGCCGAGGCCAAGCCAGGACCTTGCCGGAGCCGGGGACAACTGCGAGCGGCAGTGAGCTGCGGTGTCCCCGGTGGAGGCGAGGAAGAAACTTCACTGGGGGAAGGGTGGTGGGGGGGGGGGGGGGGGGGGGGGGCGTTGCCAGGGTTCCTGTGGATTTGAGGGGTTTAGAGGGATGGCTGAGGGCACGCAGTGCGTGGGGTAGGCTGGGGGCATGCGTGGAAGAAAGAGGGGAAGAAGATGAACTGTGTTGATCTGTTTTGGGCCGTTGGATGAAGATGTGACGGTCCTGATGAAAAATGACCGATGCGGAACTTTTATTTTAGGTGCCGGACTAATATATTCTCCTATTTTTCAAATGCTTGACAAAACAAACAAATGAAACAAAACACTTGACAAAACAAACAAACGAAACAAAATGCTAAATCTACTGTTGTGTGAAAGTTTGCTTAACATAGTTGTAGAAAATGTGCAACCTGGGAAAGCTGCAAATTTTTGTGCCTAAAGTTGTGTGTAATCCGATAGTGTAGTGCCTAAACCACACAAGTGATGGGCTGTAAACGGCCCCGTCACTGGTTCCTTTGGGCCGTCCGTCCGGGCGGGCTGTACAACGGGTGACTGGAAACTGCCTATCAGTGGGTGATACTCCATCCGTCCGAATAAGCTTGTGTCAAGCTTATTCTTCAAATGAATGTATCTAGCACTAACTTAGTACTAGATGGATGAGGGACAAGCTTTTTCGGACAGAGAAAACAGATGTCAACGGTATTTCAGGCGACCAAACATTTCAACAAATCTAGTGTTTTGGCAGCAATTCATATCTAGGGTTTCAAATTTTGAAAACATTCAACATCCATATATTTGGAACATCACATCTGGAATATGAAATGCACAAAGGATGTATATATGTACTCTGTATTTCGGTAATAAATAACAAGTTGCAAGACTATAGCACAAAGCTTAGAAAACACAAGTGCACACGCTGAACGCCTCGATGGTTTGGTCGGCCATTGTGAGGCTCAGAGTTCCTCTGAACTAGTACGAACTACTCCCTCCGTCCCATAATATAAGACGTTTTTACAATTCAATTTGACTGTAAAAAGGTCTTATATTATAAAACAAAGGTAGTAATTCGCAATAAAAAGGGTACGAACTGGAAATGGTGTTTTCGACTAGAAAGTACAATTTCTTTAACACATAGTACTCCCTCCGTAAACTAATATAAGAATGTTTAGATCATTAAAATAGTGATCTAAACGCTTTTATATTAGTTTACAGAGGGAGTAATTTCTAGTGTTCTAAGCCACTTACAGGGGCACATAAGGGAGAGATGGAGCTACCTGCCCCGAATCCATGGCCTTATAACCATTACAGATTAAAAGACAAGCGAAAAAAGCATAAATTAAACAGTGCACTTTGTCGGAATTCAAACAGCGTTACAGCGGCCCATGAGCTAGTGAGGAGCGCTCGCTCTGAAATCGACGTCAAATACATCATCTGTACCAAGCAGTGTAGACGGTTGGATGCAAGATCGACGGCTGAGCTTGATTACAACAAGGCCAAACAATATCCTGTCAGTTGAAGAAATCGACACGTGCAGGAACTGAAGTTCAGAGATCCTGACAGGCAGCAACACCCCTGGGAACTGATTCTGATCTGTAACGGGCCCCTAATTCTGCTCAGGTGGTACACTGCGTCTGCATGCAGATGTGTTGATTGCTGCTAGCTAAGTAGCTATTGGTTTCGACTGAGGACTGAACCTCTTCTCCTTTGATGCAACACACCATGGAATGGAGAGCACCTCAAAAGCGCATCAATCTTTGGCCGGTAGCGTCGAGGACGACTTTGAGCTGCTGAGCTGCACTAATTATCCTTCATCTCCAAAGATGGCCAATACGGGCCATTGTATACTGTACCCCCACAGGAAAGAGCACCTCAAAAGCGCATCAATTCTGAGATGTGAAGCAACGAGGACAACATAATCAGTAAAACAATGGACTGTTACATGTTTATCCATAGCATATCTGCAGGAAAGAATTACCCCAGCCCATTTGACAGCAATCAGTGCATCAGATTTGCGACCCTCTGATTCAAAGATTCCTTTGAAATGATCTTACCTAAAATGAAGAAAGAATGGATCATAACGTATATTCATAGTCTGTCAAATAAGTAAACTGATAAGTAATACCAATTTGGGCGAGTAGTAACCAACACCCTTTTGGGTGAGGAACATGCAATTTTTAAAAACATCATTTCTCCTTGTAGATAAGAAGACCAATAGACCTCTATGGTAGCTTGAGAATTAAGGGGCAGTGAAATGGAATTTTGGTGCATAGTTAAAAATGAAGACTAATCATCAGATAGAAATTGCAGGCAACAAAAAAGCTGAAAGAGTGGCATTTCTTTTTTTTTTCCTGATCCAATTGCAGGCAACACATGAAACTGAAAGAGTGAAGTGCACTGTAGGTCCCTAAACTATTCGAGGGGTGTCAACCAGGTCCTCGAACTATGAAAATCGACATGTGGGTCCTCGAACTATTGTAAGTGTCTCAGTCACGTCCAAAACCTGCCCGACCCAGTCTGACCTACCGTTGACTGTTGCCACGTCGGACAGGGGTAACGGAGGTGGATGGATATTTACAAAAAACACCCCGAATCGTTTCAAATCTCCATTCCCCAGTCCTTGCCTCTTCGTCTCCTTCTCTCCCGATCTCTCTCACGGCGATTTGGGGGCGGCGGCGCCTTGGCGATTTGGTGTGGCCGCACGGAGACGGCGGCGCCTGCCTAGGCGTCGATGGCTCCGGTACGGCGGCTCCCTGGAGATCCTCCTCCACAGTACGGTATGTTCCTCTCTGTCCCCCAATCGATTTGTGACTAGGGTTAGGATTTGATCCGAATTGGTTAGGGTTAGGTTTGTGCGCAGCTTCCTGATGCTCGATTCCCTCTCTTTGCACGTAGGACCGAACGACGACCTCTTTTCAGTAGAGATTCATCACAGTGGGTTCTTTTGTGGTGACGGCCCAAACAAGACATATGTAGATGAGCGTATTGACACATTTGATTGTTGTGAAGTGGACACATGGTCTCTGCTTTGGATAGAAGATTTTGTTAGGCAGTGTGGCTATGCAGATGTCACAAGGTTGGAAGTGTATTGGTTGCTGCCAGGGAAATCATTGTTTGGTGGTCTGCGAGTGCTCGGGTGTGATGCTGACACAAATTATATGATGTCTGTGGTCAGCAAGATCAAAACTTTTGAGCTATATGTGAATGATAAAGATCTGGAGAGATCAATCTTCAGTGATAATGACATTCCAATGACTGGAGGCCCTGAGCTGCCTAAGGTTTTTACTCCTACAAAGAGAAAGCCACTGGATATTCCACCCTTCTATGATAATGTCATCAGCCCCAAACAGAGAGCAAACTTCAGAGAAATTTTGTCAGGAGAGAGGCTGAGGCATGGAATAGTAATGCAGGGCATCAGTTCACATATGAGAGGAGAAGCAATAGGAGGAGGGCTCAGTTTGAACCAGAAGTTGAAGAGGACAGTTCTGGGGGTGAAGACAGTAGTAGTGGATCAGAGTTTGTGGGCAATAGCAAGAAGCAACAATATGGCTACATGGAAAAAGAACATGGACAAGATGAAGGAGATGAATCTAGAAGCATGGGCATATTTGGATGGCCTTTCCCCTAACACATGGTGTAGGGCATTTTTTGAAGAATTACCTAAATGTGATCTACTCCTCAACAACAGTTGTGAGGTCTTCAACAAATGGATACTTGATGCAAGGGAGTTACCAATTCTGAGCATGTTGAGGAAGATCAAGGCGCAGTTGATGACAAGATGGTATACAAATAGAAAGCAATGTGAGGATGACTGGTCTCAACTACCATTATGCCCAAAGATCAAGAAAAAACTTGACAAAAACATTGAATGGGCAAAAATTTGCCATGAACGTCCTACTGGCAAAGGCGTGTTCAAGGTAATGAGCCGTGAAAATGAATATGTTGTTGATATTCTCAAGAACAAATGTAGTTGCAGAAGGTGGCAGCTGACAGGGATTCCTTGTAGCCATAGTATTGCTTGTTTGAGGTTTGAGAGAATTAAACCAGAGGACAAAGTGGCTGCTTGCTATAGTATTGAGGCATATAGGTTGGCATATGGACATGTCATCATGCCTTGCAGAGATCCAGCTGAGTGGCAGAAAACAAATGGTCCTCCGGTAGAACCTCCAAAGTATGAGAAGAAGGCAGGCAGGAAAAAGAAGAAGAGAATAGTTCACCCTTCAGAGAAGGATGAAGGCACTAGGTTTAGCAAGCATGGAGTAATAATGCATTGCAGTGTCTGCAACTCCACAGAACACAATAGAAGAAAATGCACTGTACTACATCCATCTGATAGAGTGCCTGCACTAGAAAAACTACCTGTGAGAAGAAATTTGCTTCAAGCACCTACTGCACAGGACTCCCAATGCACTGAGATGACCATCACACAGGTACTGAACTAACCATGCTTGAATGCCTACTTGTATTGTATCCAAATGCAATGAATTGACATGGTTTTACATTTGAAATTAGATACCTGGTGAGGATAGTTCACACACATGTTCGGTGCTGTCAACATTATTCCAAGAGGTTAGCATTTGTTCCAAGGAAATGTTGTTTACATATTTATCTGTCCGGAAATACTTGTCGCTCAAACGGATGTATCCGTGGTGTCAATTGTGTAGGTTGAAGCACCTCAAGTAACACCTGATGCACCACCAGGACCACTTCCTGAGTGCTCTTTCATTGCATCGAGGAGAGATGAGCTGCCAGTGCCCAGGGCTACAACCAGTGCACAATTTCTGAAGAAAAAGCTACAAACTAAGAAGAAAAAGACAACTCCTAAAGCGGCTGTTAGGCAAGCCTTTGTGCCTCCTAGAGCAGCCACTCAAGCCTCCCAAACAGATGCTGCTGTTGGTGTAACTGAAGCAGCAAAACAGGCCAGAAGAACAAAGGCAAAGAAAGTGCATAAAGATTAATGCATAGAGAGAAAAGCTCCTTGAGGTGTTGAAGGAAACCTGAGCTCATGCCCATGTCTTGGCTGTAGGTTTTGATCCACACCTTGTAATAGCGTATGGAGTGCATATGTGTCCTTTGTGAACAACCTGCTATGATAGATGCTACTGTCCCTCTCTTTTGGATGCACTCCTCTTTTGTGACAAAACTTGTTATGCATTCAGCTAATCAATGATGATTGATTTCATGCCAATTATGTATGTCTTTTGTGAACAACCTGTTATGATAGTGCTTGTTAAAAATGTGATGAAATGCTTGCCAAAATTTGTCATGCTTACACATTCTGGGAATATTGCAAAGCACATTCTGGAAATATTTCATAATGTCATCGCTACATGCACCATACATTGTTCACTGCCAATGTTTCTTGCACATTTGGCAACTAAAAACACATTTCAGCTCCTACTTCATTACAACAGCATACAAGTTCACGGCAAGAATCATGGTACAAACAAGCAGAATCTTCCAACCTATGCCTACAACAAGATCCAACTGAAGCTTGATATCTTCAGCAATCTGGCTCATCTGATTTCCAGGAATGTTGCTAATCTTCTTGACCACACTTTCTACCCTGCTATCTTTCTCTATGAAACTAGCACGAATGTTTGGCTTCGTTCCTTTGGTTGTCATCTCCCTGTCCAGATAGGGCTTGGAAATCATTGCAATGTACTCCACCTCCTCTTCAGGAATATTATAACCATGGCACAAAACAAGATCCAAATATTCATCTATCCAGTGATAGCAGTCACAAGATCCATGTGACCCTCTCTGCCAAAATAAAAAAAACAAAAAAAAACAAGCAAACAAAGAGCAGAAAATTTGAGAAATCTTATTGATTCGAAAGTGAAGACTAACTCAAACAACGAAAGTGACCTTGTGATTAGGGCATTTGAAGAAAACCCGTCCTGGATTCCTGTCAGATTTGGAAACCAGACGAATCACTTGCCTCCAGCCGCACGTGCAGCACTTAAGTAGAGGGAGAGATGCACCAGCCTCAGGGTCAGAGGAAGGCGGCCAGGAAGAGCTCGCTGACGCGCTCCAGCTCCGAACCATGGCGCCGCCGCCCCCAAATCGCCGTGAGAGAGATCGGGAGAGAAGGAGAAGAAGAGGCAAGGACTGGGGAATGGAGATCTGAAACGATTCGGGGTGTTTTTTTGTAAATATCCATCCACCTCCGTTACCCCTGTCCGACGTGGCAACAGTCAACGGTAGGTCAGACTAGGTCGGGCAGGTTTTGGACGTGACTGAGACACTTACAATAGTTCGAGGACCCACATGTCGATTTTCATAGTTCGAGGACCTGGTTGACACCCCTCGAATAGTTTAGGGACCTACAATGCACTTCACTCAAACTGAAAAGGCGGACAAAAATGCAAGTATTGAGATTTTTTTTCCTGATTCACCATTTCTGCAAAAAACATCACAAAGTGACAAAGTATTCTAATCTCTCTAAACACCATACAGAGATTCTTCCTGTCAAACTTAGCAAAGTTTGTCCAAGAGTACTTGCACATCCTGAGCAGATTCCCATGAACGGGATTGCAGAGAATGATGTCGTTTCAGGAACCATAGCAGCAGCTTGTGCCCTCTTAGCGACACTATGATGGATTGATTCCTTCTCCAACCACACAAGTCTTTTCGACAGTTGCGACCCTTGCATGTCTGAACACACAAAAGAAAGGTGTTTTCATGTCGAACAAATACAAAATTTACAAATATGTTTCTCAGTCACTACAATCAGAAATCCTAAACGATGAGCGCATGTGAATCAAAAAATGGTAAGATCAATGCACTAAGGATATAATTTCCAGTTCAGCTCCCAGGAGGCAAGATCTTTTTTTTGGCGAAAAAAGAGTTGAAAAGTGATTTCTTTGATTGATAACTGTTGTACAGATTACAAGAATATATAGAAGGGTGAGGAGAAGGAACCGCACGTCCTGCACTTGGGCACGCAGGACAGACGTGGTCCTGATCCTATAAACCCGGAACTACGGTACAATGTACGTAATATTACAAATGTAATCTAGCACCCCCCCCTAGCCGGAACACCGTTCGGTAGGATGTTCAAGCTAGATCAGAAATCGTTGAACACTGGAGACGGCAAGCCCTTGGTGAAAACATCGGCAAACTGAGAGCTGGAAGGAACATGGAAGACGCGGACCTCGCCAAGAGCCACCTTGTCCCGGACGAAGTGGAGGTCTATCTCAATGTGCTTAGTGCGCTGATGTTGTACTGGATTGCACGCAAGATACGAGGCGCTGGCGTTGTCACAGTACACAATGATGGCCCATGTGTGTGGGGGGGGGGGAAGCTTCAGCTCGAACAGAAGTTGTCTCAGCCAACATGATTCGGCCACACAGTTGGCTATGCCGCGGTATTCAGCTTCTGCACTTGGACATGAAATGGTTGGCTGCCTCTTTGATGACCAAGAAACAAGGTTGGAGCCAAGAAACACACAAAATCCCGAAGTAGATCTGCGTGTATCCGGGCACCCGTCCCAATCTGTATTGGTATATGCAATGAGATCCATAGAGGTGGACTTGTAGAGCTGAAGTCTATAGTGTGAGGTGCCTTGCAAGTACCGGAGAATCCGTTTAACAAGCTGCATGTGAGTGTCCCGAGGAGCATGCATGAACAAGCAAACCTGTTGAACGACATAGGCAATGTCGGGCCGAGTGAGGGTGAGATATTGAAGAGCGCTGGCCAAGCTGCGATAGTGGGTGGGATTGGAGAGGAGTTGGCCATCCTTAGAGGAGGACTTGGAGCTGGTGTCAATGGGAGTGGAGACCGGCTTACAATTAAGCATCTTGGCACTTGAGAACCTCAAGTGTGTATTGCTGTTGGCAAAGAAATATACCGGAGGAGTTTGTGGTGACGTTGATGCCCAAGAAATGATGAAGGGGGCCGAGATCAGTCATAGAGAACTCGGACTTGAGCGAGTGGATGATGGAGTTGAGGGTGGTGGTGGAGCTTGCCGTGACAATGATATCATCCACATAAACCAATAAGTAGGCGATGGAGGGACCGTGACGTAGAATGAACAAAGAGGAATCACTCTTGGATGCCCAAAATCCCAGTGACAAGAGGAATGCCTGAAACCGGAGAAACCAAGTCTTGGGGGCTTGCTTGATGCCATATAAAGACTTGCAAAGAAGGCAGACATGATCCGACCGGGAGGGATTGACAAAACCAGCCGGCTGGGAGCAATACACTGTCTCATTGAGATCTCCATGAAGAAATGCATTCTTGACATCAAGCTGGTGAATCGGCCATGACTGAGAGGTAGCAATGTCGAGCACCACACGAATAGTAGCCGGCTTCACAACGGGACTGAATGTTTCATCATAATCACCCGGGCTTGTTGAGTGACCCCCCGCACAACCCAGCGAGCTTTATAGCGTGCCAGGGAGCCATCCGTGTTGAACTTGTGACGAAATATCCACTTGCCCGTGACAATGTTGACACCTGCAGGCTTAGGCACCAAAGACCACGTGAAGTTATCCATTAAAGCATGATATTCATCTAACATAGCCTTGAGCCAATGAGGGTCTTTGAGAGCAGATTTGTAGGTGGGTGGAATGGGAGATATAGTATGAGAGTTGGCCTCCGCGAGGAATAAACGTTTGGGCATGAGATAACCAGTTTTGGCACATGTTGACATTTTGTGTGCATTTTGGGGTGGCTGTACTGGGATTGCATGGCGTGGAAGAGGTGGCGCGGGCGGAGTGGAGGGCGCGGAAGGCGAGGAGGATCCGGTGGGGCTTGCTGGGTCGCTGGCAGGGTGATCGGGCGTGGGATTCGAGGAGGATGCATCGCGGGCAGAGCGAACGGGAGGGGGATCCGAGAATGATGCGTCTGAGGTAGGTGTGGTAGTGGGCCGCGAGGTGGTTGGCTGGTAGTGGGGACAGATGGGGCCGGGGTGTGGATCGAGGAGGGGGTGGCGGGCGAGGCGGACGAGCCAGCTGGGGAGCGGCACGCATCCGCGCGAGATGGGGAGGAGGTTGGAGAGGTGGGTGGACGCGGCGAATCTGGTGAGGATGGGTGGGGCCCATACGAGGTAGGCAACGGTGTGGGATCCGAGAGATCCGGTCGGGGGAGGGAGGCTGCATGGGGATCTATTGTGGACGTGGGAGTGGTGTGGCCCGGGGTGGGTGGCTGATAAGGAAAAATTGTTTCGTCGAAAACAACGTGTTGGGAAACGATAATGCGACGTGTGGAAGGATCGCAGCACCTATATACTTTGTGTTCGAGGGGATAGCTGAGGAAAACACAAGGAGAGGAGCGAGGGGAGAGCTTGTGATCCATGGTGGCGTAGAGATTTGGATAGCAAAGACAACCAAACACCTGAAGGTGAGTGTAGTCGGGTTGAACATCGTGGAGAAGAAAGTATGGTGTGTGAGGCGTGATGGCATGTGAGGGACACCTGTTGAGGAGGTACGTGGCGGTATGGAGAGCTTCAACTCAAAATGGAGGTGTTAACTTGGCTTGGATGAGGAGAGTGCGCACTATGTCATTAGTGGTGCGAATGAGTCGTTCCGCCTTGCCATTCTGAGGGGATGTGTGGGGACATGAAAACCGATAATCAATGCCATTGGAAGAAAAGAAGGAGCGAAGGGAAGAGTTAATGAACTCGTCACCATTATCACATTGCATGCTTTTGATGATCACGTGGAATTGGGTGTGAACAAAAGTAAAAAAGCGTTGTAAGACAGTGGAAGTCTCAGACTTTTGGCGCAAGGGGAAGGTCCAGGAGTAGTGAGTGTAGTCATCCAATATAACTAAATAGTATTGAAAACCAGAAAAGCTTACAACAGGGTATGTCCACATATCACAATGGATTAAATCAAAGGGAGCATATGTTTTTCTAGAGGAAGAGGAAAAGGGGAGGCGTGGCTGATGCCCTAGTTGGCAAGCACTACATGGTACACACTACTAGGAAAACAATTTTTAACGACGACAAATGTGGTCGTGAAAGATTGAATTGTGGTTGTTAAAGGTCATTAACGACCACAATCTGCCGGTCGTTGTAGGCTCCCTCGTTAAAAGTATAACGACCACATACCTTTTGTGGTCGTTATTCTTCTGACGACGGAATGGTGTGTGGTCGTCAATCCCAAGGTAATAACGACCATAATTGTAGTATTAACAACCACTTTTGTCATCGTTAATAATGCTATTACCAACCACGCTCTCTTCACAATTTGATATTCTTCAGAACAACCTACATATAGTATAACTTTTCGTTCAACAATCACTTTATGTAGCATCCAACTTTTGAATATTAACATCCACATTAATATAGAAACAAAAGAACCTGAATTGAAAAGATCATAGCCACTTTTATTAATAGACATACCAATATTCCGACATACAATTCTGGAATTAAAATATCATTTAAGAAATGGAGTCAAAATCATTCCTTATATAACCAATGTACTTGATAATATCTATCTGGAAAATGAGACAACTAGAAAAGAAAAAAATATTAATCTTCACTTGAGGAACACCACCATTGTTTGAATGGATATCATTCTTCATCAGCTATCCCTCCTGTTGCTTCTACATATTATGGTGGACCATCAGTCCTACAAAATGTTGAGTAGTTTATGAAAGTCAGTCTTCTAAATAAATTGACACAAAGTATAATAGTATAATGAATGTATGAACTTCATCATATCATTTCCCATGTCATCGTCATTGCTGGCATCAACTTCATCATTCATAGTTGCAATATGTTATGAGTGACTAGAAGACAATAAAGCGTAGAAACAATTATTGGTAAAATACATAATTCTTAGAAACGCACTTTTGGAATCATCTGCATCCCATTTTGTACTAAACAAGATTGGTGTATTTGTTGGCGCATCATTTCCATCTATGAAAAAAAGCAACCACATTATATCATCCCGTAGAAGATACTTGAATAATATTTTTATGTTTGTGTAGTACCTTTTGTAGCTAACTTGTACTTCTTCCCGGGTTCCTCATATTGCTTATGAGGCCTGTGAGTAACCCTTTTCCTGTTGAAATCTGCTAATTTACTTGATTGCTCTGGCAAGGTCCACCTAGCAATACCTTGTATCAGTGCAGACTTGTTCAACTGTGAGTAGAAGGCATCTTTCCGGAGCTAATGCTGTCAAGTTTCCATACCTGTGATGACTCATCGTGATAACCTATACAGATATAGTTAGAAGTGTGCACAAAGGCTATACAAAGTACAATTAAATTAACTAAGTGAATGTTGATGTACTGAAAGTGAATAACTGAATGCTAAATCAAATAAAGTACGTACAGAAGTACTTGTGTCACTGTTTATTGATAAGGTAAAAACTAAAACATGAAGCAAATCGATTACTACAGATTAAGACTTGCATTAACTAGTGGCATCATGTTGTTAGTACGATGAGTCAGTCCTTCTTGTGAATTACAACAACCAAAAATTGTTGGCACCTATGTATATATGGCCAAAAAAAGGGTGCAGCACTGTTAATGTATTCCTTCTAATGAGCCACTTGATCAGGTGCTGTTAGCTCATACCCTCGTAGAGCTCAGGTTATATGCTTCCCGTAATCTTGCATGTGACCCTGTTGCATGCAGAACCAAATTAATGTATTAAGCAAACAGAACAAGTATGCTTCCCGTAATCAGCTCAGGTTGTTCTGAATATTTTATTGCCACAATTTAGCAATATGACATCTCACAGTTAACTTCTATTTATCGCTGCACATGATGAATCATTCAGATTGACAAAGCAGATAGCATTAGTAGTCATCAAAATGCAAGCATCTACAGTTTTTCAGACTGACTAAACACACAACAACACTGCAGCTTGCTGCTGCAACCTTTTGATATATTCCTTGATAGTCTCCCTAACATAGTAATAATTAAAGTCATTAGCAGATGGACTTATGAAGTTTCAGATTACGCGGCTGCACTCAAGGTATTATCTTCTTAATAATCTCTTGTGACGACTGTACGCTTACCTCTGAAAGAAAAAAGAAAAGAAAAAATAGACTCGCTAATGTCTCAGATCTCAAGCTAACCTCACCTGCGCCACCATCGATTTGCCGCCCTCCCATGTGCGCCCGTCGATTCATGGTCTCGCCCGCGCCTCCATCGCCCCTCACCATCGGTGTCTCTGGTTCTTTGAAAGGAAGATGCAGGTTGGCGGCTCAGAGGTAAGTAGAAATCTGCTAATTTTACTGGCCTGCGATGAAGGGGATGAACACAAGAGCACCAAGATGTCGAACCTGGTCGATTCCATTGCAGTAAGTTGGATGGATCTAATTTCTTTGGTCCGTTGCGGCTGTTGGCCTGTTGTGGCTGCCTCGTCGACCCGAGCCGCAAGTGCAGGCTTGAAGGCGCCTTCCACGCCGCCAATACGGCGATGAATGCCATGTATCCTCGGCCACAAGACAGGCAACTTCCAGATGTGAGGTCGATGCAGAGGAAAATCAAAATAAACAGAAAATTTGGGATAAACCTTCTATGAACTTAGGGAGAGGATCTTGTATATTGCTACGATGTTCCTCTGCTAGGCTGCCTCCAAGGCGAGATCAGGGTCACACTCCATGCCTACGATCTATGGGATGGGGTTGCGCCGCCTTGGTTCTCATGGACACGAGTCCTGGATAAGGAATAAACCTAACTTGTAGATTGACATATATCCTTCTTTCCCGAGATAAAAGATATAATCGTTAATTACTCCAAAAATAAGGTTACTAATCAACAACGACCACTGGGATACGTTAAAAATAACAACGGGCAGATCGCTGGTCGTCGTGAAGGTTGAGCAGACCAAAGTTGGACGTGTGGCTAGCCCATTGTACTGCTAACGACCAAGCATTATCTTTTGATGGTCGTTGATCGCCTAATTTTTAGTAGTGACATGAGGAGCCTTATTACAATTGCTAAGAAAATCACGAGAAATAGTGGAAAGAGTGTGAGCACCGGGGTGCCTGAGACGATGATGCCATAGATCCGAAGTGGTGGTGAGGAGTGTAGACGCCTTGGTTGAATTATTGCCATAGAAGGGGTAGAGGTCGCCGGTGCTAGCGGAGATCATGAGAACTTTCCGAGTGCGAAGATCCTTCACAAAAAACCACACAGATAAAATTCAACAGAACACGAGTTATCTTTGTTAAATTTGCGAACGGAAATGAGACTAGTAACAACATGTGGAGAGACAAGAATATCCGTGAGGCGAAAATCGTGAGGATGGAGTGTAGTGGAGCCAATGGCCGTGACAGGAATATGATGCCCATTGCCAACAAGTATGCTAGAAGGAACATGTTGTAATGAATTACTAGACAAGGTTAAGATACCTTGGGTGCCAGTGATGTGCGAAAAGGCGCCACTGTCCAAGTACCACTCAGGAGCGGGCTGGTTGGGGAGGCCGGAGTTGCTGTAGGCGGCGTGAAGCATAGCCAGGTGCTTCCAGGATGGCGGCGGGGGGGGGGGGGGGGGGGTAGTAAGGCGCCGGCGCCGGCGTGGCAATACATGGGGTATGCCTGCACATGGGCACAAGGGTGTGGACCGAGCACGCCGACGGCGTTAGGAGGAACCCAGCCGGGGCGCGGGGAGGGAACGCCATGCCGTACGGCGCAAAGTAGCTGGTGAACGGGGCGGGCAGGGGCTGGCCACGACCAGCGGAGTCGCCGCGCCCACGCCCACGTCCGCGGCCACGCCAACGACCGCGGTCACCATTGGCGGAGCGGTCACCGCGACCACGTCCAAAGGGATGCTGGTGTTGATGTGGAGAGCCCTGGGCGTGGTCGGAGGAGGAGCCACTGCTTTGGCCACGATCACCAGAGCCACGGGCGCCCGCCCCGGAGTTGCTGCCTTGGCTGCGGTCACCACCAGGGAAGGCAAACGCCGAGGCACTCTCCTCGGCGGCGCGTTGCGCCTGTGACTCCTCAGCCAGGACAACCTGGGAGAGAACCGTGTCGAAGGGGAGCCCTTGATCACCGAGAATGACGCGAATGGTGTCGAGACGCTTGTTAAGGCCATGAAGGAATTGGGTGGTGAGATCAGTCTCGGTGACGACATGTACGATGTCAGGGAGTGATAACCCACAAGTATAGGGGATCGCAACAGTTTTTGAGGGTAGAATATTCAACCCAAATTTATTGATTCGACACAAGGGGAGCCAAAGAATATTTTCAAGCATTAGCAGCTGAGTTGTCAATTCAACCACACCTGAAAACTTAATATCTGCAGCAAGGTATTTAGTAGCAAAGTAATATGATAGTAGTAATAACGGTAGTAAAAGGTAACAGTAGCAAAAGTAATTTTTTTGGTGATTTGCAGTGATGATAACAATAGCAACGAAAAAGTAAATAAGCGAAGAACAATATATGGAAAGCTCGTAGGCAATGGATCGGTGATAGAGAATTATGCCGGATGCGGTTCATCATGTAACAGTCATAACATAGGGTGATACAGAACTAGCTCCAATTCATCAATGTAATGTAGGCATGTATTCTGAATATAGTCATACATGCTTATGGAAAAGAACTTGCATGACATCTTTTGTCCTACCCTCCTGTAGCAGCGGGGTCCTATTGTAAACTAAGGGATATTAAGGCCTCCTTTTAATAGAGTACCGGAGCAAAGCATTAACACATAGTGAATACATGAACTCCTCAAACTACGATCATCATCGAGAGTGGTCCTAATTATTGTCACTTCGGGGTTGCCGGATCATAACACATAGTAGGTGACTATAGACTTGCAAGATAGGATCAAGAACTCTCATATATTGATGAAAACATAATAGGTTCAGATCTTGGCACTCGGGCCCTAGTGACAAGCATTAAGCATAGCAAAGTCATAGCAACATCTGTGACGCCCGGATAATTAAGCTACAGTAACCTCTGCTAATGATGCCATGTCACCTCGATTACTGTTGCTAAGTTCGTGTTAGTTCGAAACTGATTCAAATTCAAAATTTAAAATAGAGGCTAACATCAAAAGTTTCCAAATATTAAAACAAAAATGTTCAAAGTGTCGCAAACAATCCTTGAATAATTATCATAGTGGACCAACATTTTTATAAGGTGTTTAATTGCCCCAATGTAATAAACCAATGTCTATCATAATAATTTAAAATGCCTTTTTAAAACTGTATAAATTACAATCTATTTTAATTGGATGCCAACTTAATGTGGCAGTAGCTTGATTTATAATTCAATCTTAGTTGTAAGTTTCTTATTTTATGAAACTATTTTTGCCTTAGAAAAATAAAACAAAACTGAAACTAAATAAAAAGAAAAAGAAAGTAGAACTGTAAACGGAAAAAAGCCCCCCCCCCCCCCCCCCCCCCGCGCTGGGCCTCAGCCCAGCTGACCATCCAACCAGGCCGGCCCACCTAACCCCTCCATAACCCCCACCGACGGAAACCACAAACCCCCCATGCACCCACTCCCCCCCACGTCGCCCGCTCCTCTCCCCCCGATCTGGATCGAGATCGGGGGCAGGGACCAGCCGCGCTCGCCGTCGCCGCCGCCCATGACGCCACCGCCCGGAAACCCCCACCTCTTTGGACCTCCCCGACCGCCTCCGCCCCGCACCTCTACCTCGCCTCGCCCCTGCGCCCCGGCGCATGTCGCCGACCACCACTGCCCGAGGTCCTCGCCGGATCGCCCCACCGTCTTCGCCGTCGTCCATGTCCTCCCCCTCGACGGACTTCCCCGCGCCTCGTCGGCGAACCCCTACATCGGGGGTATGGAACCCATCTCCCACTGTTTCCTTTGTCCGTGTCGTGCACCGCCGGCCCCACCCCGCGCCTGCTCGCTCTGCCGCGCGCACCTCGGCCTGCCTTTGGTGGCGCCCGAGCCCGCACTGGCCAGCGCTCGCGCAATCCCGCGCGTGACCTCGCCACGACCCGCCGATGCCCTGCTCTGCACGCCGCCCACTCCGCCCACTCCTCCCACTCCCCGCCGCGGCCTCATCCCCTCACCGCTGGCCTGCGCCCCCTCTCGCGCCCGTCCCCTGCTGCGATGCCTCGCCGCTGGCCCCGTGCCTCCCCCACCCGGTGTTGGTCTGCTGCGGTGGATGATGCTGCGGCCGTTGCCGCCACCGTCCGCCCGTGCCCTCCATGGCCCACGGCCACTCCCGCCCCGCACTGGTCGCACCCATGTCACCCCACCTGTGCCTGGCCGCTCCTCCTATGCCTCCCCGTCTCAGGCCCACGCGGCCGCCGGCGCCCTGCTGGGCTATGGCCTCTGCAGGTCAACGGGCACCCGCACCTGCTAACCACCGCTCCATTAGCCCCCCTGTGATTCTGATAGTGGGGCCCAGCCCCAGGAACGAAATAACAAAAAGAAAAGAAAAGAGAAAATGTAAAAAAAGAATTTAAAATAATTAATTAATTAATCAATTAACTAATTAATTAATTAAGTTAAATAGATCTGTGTACTAAACTAATTACATTAGTTAACCTAATTAGGTAATTAAACTAATTAGCTAGGTTAAATAAAACTGTGGCAATGACAAATGGGTCCCACCTGCAGGGTTGACCTAGTCAACTTTTGGCCCTGCTGACATCATGCTGACATCATAATTGAATTTCTTTAATTAAACTAATCTATTAATTCTTGAAATGATTTAAATCTTTTAAAATCAATATAAAATAAATCGTTGCACGGATGGAAAAACTTTGGACATGAAAGTTGCTCAGAACAACGAGACGAACCCGGATACGCAGCCCGTTCGTCCGCCACGCATCCCTAGCATAGTGAACACGCAACTTTCCCCCTCCGGTTTGTCTGTCCGAAAACGCGAAACACGGGGGATAATTTCCTGGATGTTTCCCCCTTTCACCGGTATCACCTCGTACCGCGTCAGGTCACCCCTAGCACATAATGCCGCATCTTGCTTTTGTTACATTGATTGCTCTGTTATTTATTGTGTTCCCCCTTCGTTACTTCTTTCCGGTAGACCCCGAGACTGCCGGAGACCCCTACGACTACGGTGTTGACGACCCCTCTC
This sequence comes from Triticum aestivum, assembly GCF_018294505.1. Classification (NCBI taxonomy): domain Eukaryota; kingdom Viridiplantae; phylum Streptophyta; class Magnoliopsida; order Poales; family Poaceae; genus Triticum; species Triticum aestivum. The sequence continues at coordinate 546,162,353 of NC_057803.1, read as the reverse complement.
TCTTGCTAGAGCAACCAGGCAAGCCCCCCCCCTTGATCACCAGATATCGCCTACTCTCCTGTATACTGCTTGCATTAGAGTAGTGTAGCATGTTACTGCTTTCCGTTAATCCTATTCTGATGCATAGCCTGTCATTGTTGCTCCAGCATCCTATATGATTAGTATAGGATGCTAGTTTACCATCAGTGGCCCTACATTTTTGTCTATCTGCCATGCTATACTATCGGGCCGTGATCACTCGGGAGTTGATCACGGGTATATACATATACATAATATATGATACTTGTGGTGACTAAAGACGGGTCGGCTCGTAGGAGTACCCGCGAGTGATTCACGGATTGGGTCCGAAAGGATGTTTGTCCCGACGGCCCTCTGAGTGGATCTTTGTGGCGAAGCGACAGGGTAGGTTGAGACCACCTAGGAGAGAGGTGGGCCTGACCCTGGTCGGCATTCGCGGTTATTTCAAGATAACACGTTTAACGAGATCTTGGTATTTGATCTGAGTCTGGCTACTGGCCTATACGCACTAACCATTTACGCGGGGACAGTTATGGGCACTCGACGTCGTGGTATCAGCCGAAGCCTTCGTGACGTCAGCGACTGAGCGGCGCGCGCCGGATTGGACTGGAACGCCTGCTAGGCTAGGTCTGCTTCCGGCCGCGTTCGCAACGTGCAGGTGTGCAAAGGGCGATGGGCCCAGACCCCTGCGCCATAGGATTTAGACCGGCGTGCTGACCTCTCTGTTGTGCCTAGGTAGGGCTGCGACGTGTTGATCTTCCGAGGCCGGGCATGACCCAGGAAAGTGTGTCCGGCCAAATGGGATTGAGCGTGTTGGGTTATGTGGTGAACCCCTGCAGGGAAGTTAATCTATTCGAATAGCCATGATCTTCGGTAACAGGACGACTTAGAGTTGTACCTTGACCTTATGACAACTAGAACCGGATACTTAATAAAACACACCCTTCCAAGTGCCAGATACAACCGGTGGTCGCTCTCTCACAGGGCGACGAGGGAAGGATCATCGGCTAGGATTATGCTATGCGATGCTACTTGGTGAACTTACCATCTACTCTCTTCTTCTGCTGCAAGATGGAGGTTACCAGAAGCGTAGTCTTGGAAAGGACTAGCTATCCCCCTTTTATTCTGGCATTCTGCAGTTCAGTCCACATATGATAGCCTTATTCCAGTTGATACCAATGCATACATATGTAGTGTAGCTCCTGGCTTGCGAGTACTTTGGATGAGTACTCACGGTTGCTTTTCTCCCCCTTTTCCCCTTTCCTATACCCGATTGCTGCGACCAGATGTTGGAGTCCAGGAGCCAGACGCCACTGTCGATGACGACTACTACTACTCGGGAGGTGCCTACTACTACGTGCAGCCCGCTGACGACGACCAGGAGTAGTTTAGGAGGATCCCAGGCAGGAGGCCTGCGCCTCTTTCGATCTGTATCCCAGTTTATGCTAGCCTTCTTAAGGCAAACTTGTTTAACTTATGTCTGTACTTAGATATTGTTGCTTCCGCTGACTCGTCTATGATCGAGTTCTTGTATTCGAGCCTTCGAGGCCCCTGGCTTGTAATATGATGCTTGTATGACTTATTTTATTTGTAGAGTTGTCTTGTGATATCTTCACGTGAGTCCCTGATCTTGATCGTACACGTTTGCGTGTATGATTAGTGTACGGTCAAATCGGGGGCGTCACAAGTTGGTATCAGAGCCGACTGCCTGTAGGAATCCCCCTTCCATGCTCCTTGGCCGAAGTTGAGTCTAGACATTACAAAAAACTTTTACTAACATGGCTGTGTGCCTTACGGGCCCACGTCGCCATCTGGGTGGTATTAGGATCTTTTACTCCTCGATCCTTACCCTGGGACTCTGATCTCTTTTCTATTCGGGTTAAATGATTTTGCTAAAATCTAACTCTAGGTTCTCGTTACCACTTCCTGCCGGAGAACCCTTTCATTACGGATAGTCGACTGCTTCAACAGAAGAGTCTGACAATACTCTCTGATATTTTCTTGAGACCTTGTGCCTGTTGCTTTTGCAATTCCCTACCACCGAAAAATCCCTATGGATAAATACTTACACCTGTTGTTCTTACTTTTATCCCAGTTGGTCTTGTTATTACAAGATACCCCGTAATACTCGTCGTTGTTTCGATAATCCTTTGGGCTTACTGCCTTGTTGTTCTTTGTCACCTGAATACCCCTACGGATAATTCTCGCACTTATCGAGTATCCGCTCATCCCCCAGTGGTTCATGTGTTTCACAATGGTCACCGAAATACCATTCGATCCTCCAAAATCCTTAGTACCTTATTGCTCTGCAATACTTGTCTGCTTGCATGGTGGATGCTTTCCATATGTCTGGCAATATTCGTTAGTATCCTTAAGCACCGTCATTTTTGATCCCTTTGATTCAACATGAGTGCGAATGCACGCAATCATCAGTTGATCCTTTTAAATTATCTTTCCGGCTCAGACTGAGCTGGTCCTCAACCAATCCAATTGCCGTCGATTGTACCCCTAAGGCTATTCAACTTATCCATCCCTAATCAGAACATTGCTTCTGATCCCTTGATTTGAAAATCACAATTCCTTTGCATTGAGCTTTGAATTAGTCAGTTGTTTCTATAATAAGATCTCCTTGCATTCTTTCTCCTTCTAGTTGAGTACCGATGCTCACATCAGATCCTTTATGGACCATCAGAACCTTGTTGGATTTTATCCGACAACGTCCTTCATATTCAATCACTTTGGAAGTTCTTTCCCTGATACATAATGCCTTTGGTAAATCATATTCCTTGATTTGGCCAACCATGCTCTGCTTTCGAGCTGGTGATATTTTCTATTAAAGCTTGTGGTATATGTTTCCACGATCCCCCGATGGGTTGAACCAACGCCTTCCCTAATCGATGTGAACCCGAAAGATTTCACGGGTCATACTTATCTGGTATTGCACCAGGTAAAACTTCCAACAACTAATGTCATTTTAGAAATACGAGGAGGTGAATGGAAGGTCATGCATTGAGGAAGTGGGAGTCGACCTTGAACCTTTGTGTTCATGCCCATGGACAGGATGTAGATCATATCATGGAAGCTTCTTGTAATAATAACTATTTCCTTGATATAATATCCTTGGTATCAGTGAATTGATCCTTTGCAATCGTGGTTCCGACCATATGTTCTTCTTTGATCCCATTTCTCGGGCAAGTTTAAGGACTTGTCTTCTGTGGATCAATATACCTGTCCAACCTTTACTTTGATCTTTCGTCGAGTATTACGCCCTGGTATCTTGAGATCATCACGGGATTGCATAACTTTTTATGAGTTCTTCATCAAGTACTACATTCTCACCGATTCCAATTTCCACGGGCTCTGAGTTATTAAACACTCAAAGACACCGATAACTAAACCGAGTCTGCACTACGGTTCAACAACTCTTAGTAATCTTCTTTATGTACGAGTTTGTACCCGATCATCCCTTCCTAGCCTGATCGGCTATATCATTATCGTGCAACTTTAACTATGCTATCTGGTCCTTCTTTCCGAAGCACAATTTTCGACGATGAGCTAAGCTTACGTCGACTTTCCTCGTCATATCATTTCGCCTTGAACAACAAGCTTGATTCCGAGTTTGTATCGTATCCGTGGTTTCAATAACTTCTCGCTTCATCATTCCGTTAACTTGATGTCATCGCCGATCGGTTACATCTTCCAGAAACCTCTCGACAAATGTGTTGTGATCATCATCAACATTTTGACCCCTTCCAAGATATCAATTGAATTCATGATGAGAAGTATCCTCCTTGCCCTTGATGATTTGTGTTATCATTGACCACTTTTGCCTTCCGTTCAACACAAACTTGTTCGTGTTTCTAGCAACCCTATTGCTTTCAAGTTAATGGTCGATAATTCATTCTTAGACTATTGCTTGTTGAATCACATTTCTAACATTGATCATGCTGCCTAAGACCATATTTTGGGTCCACTTTTCAACCAATGCTTAATTGTGTATGTTTACCTCGAGCATACATCCTTATATCATTTGATCTGACAAATGTTATCTCCTTGTTCACATAAGTGTGGAAATCCATCTTTTGAAAATCTCTATGAGTTGTCGCCAACTCCATCAGCCACCTCTTCATCCTCTCCTTGGTTAAATGATGAACTCTTGTTTTGGAACTCGCTTCCTGTAAGGGCATATTTATCCCTAAGTGTTTGGTGATTGATGACAATACTCGTGCAGACTAATCGTGTGCCTTGAGTCCCACAGATACTTCTTCATTAGGCACAAGATGATTCGGTGCCCCTCGAAGACTAGTGAAGCCGTCGTTGTTCTACGTTTCTCTTTGGTGGAGTTGAGTCGTAGGAGAGCCGTACTATTAAGAGGGGGTCCGCGTCGGAAAGGTAGGGTGGAATCACACGTACACTTGCCCCTCCTTTCCTTGCACTTTGGAGCTACCCATCGTTATCATTGTTGTGCGAAAAACTGACGACTACTGCTGTACTTGCGGTAGTACCGCAAGTACACGCGGTAGTACCACGACAGGTCACGGTAGTACCGCCCTCTGGCGCGGTAGTACCGCGGTACCTTGGCCTAGTGCCGCTCCAGTGCGGTAGTAGGGGCGGATGTAATTTTTTACATCCGCGCCCCTCACGGTAGTACCGCTCCTCTGGTGCGGTAGTACCGCCGCACTCTGGCCTAGTGCCGCTCCGGTGCGGTAGTAGGGGCGGATGTAATTTTTACATCCGCGCCACCCACGGTAGTACCGCTCGTCCTGCGCGGTAGTACCGCGGGCGCTCACGGTAGTACCGCTCCTTTGGAGTTGTAGTACCGTGGCCCTTCTGCCTAGTACCGTTGCGTCGCGGTAGTAGGCGCGGATGTAATTTTTTACATCCGTGCCTACCACGGTAGTACCGCGCCTTACAGGCGGTAGTACCGCGTCGGGTTTTTGCACCACCCTAGTTTCTGTGGAAGTTGACACGGATGAAATTTATTTCGTCCGCGCCCTTCCCAGGCCGTGACCCTCCTGCCTTGCGGTAGTACCGCAAGGGGGAGCGGTAGTACCGCACCAGCGGTAGTACTGCTTCTAGCTCAGGCTTGTTCCGGCCTGTGCAGCTGCCACGGTAGTACCGTGATCACCCACGGTAGTACCCGCGCGTCGTCGCGGTAGTACCGCTCCCTTAGAGCGGTAGTACCGTGAGTCGCGGGCAGAACTAGTGGATAACGGTTGGATCTTTTCCCCGACTATATAAGGGTTGTCTTCTACCTCTAGTGGTCCACCTCTTCCACCTCTAAGCTCCATTGTTGCTCCAAGCTCCATTTTCGCTCGATCTCTCTCCCTAGCCAATCAAACTTGTTGATTTGCTCGGGATTGGGTGACAAGGGCCCGATCTACACTTCCACCAAAGGATATTTGATTCCCCCACTTATCCCTTGCGGATCTTGTTACTCTTGGGTGTTGAGCACCCTAGACGGTTGAGGTCACCTCGAAGCCATACTCCATTGTGGTGAAGCTTCGTGGTGGTGTTGTTGTTGGGAGCCTCCGATTGTTGTGGAGATTGCCCCAACCTTGCTTGTAAAGGTTCGGTCGCCGCCTGTAGCAGCGGGGTCCTATTGTAAACTAAGGGATATTAAGGCCTCCTTTTAATAGAGTACCGGAGCAAAGCATTAACACATAGTGAATACATGAACTCCTCAAACTACGATCATCATCGAGAGTGGTCCCGATTATTGTCACTTCAGGGTTGCCGGATCATAACACATAGTAGGTGACTATAGACTTGCAAGATAGGATCAAGAACTCTCATATATTGATGAAAACATAATAGGTTCAGATCTTGGCACTCGGGCCCTAGTGACAAGCATTAAGCATAGCAAAGTCATAGCAACATCTGTGACGCCCGGATAATTAAGCTACAGTAACCTCTGCTAATGATGCCATGTCACCTCGATTACTGTTGCTAAGTTCGTGTTAGTTCGAAACTGATTCAAATTCAAAATTTAAAATAGAGGCTAACATCAAAAGTTTCCAAATATTAAAACAAAAATGTTCAAAGTGTCGCAAACAATCCTTGAATAATTATCATAGTGGACCAACATTTTTATAAGGTGTTTAATTGCCCCAATGTAATAAACCAATGTCTATCATAATAATTTAAAATGCCTTTTTAAAACTGTATAAATTACAATCTATTTTAATTGGATGCCAACTTAATGTGGCAGTAGCTTGATTTATAATTCAATCTTAGTTGTAAGTTTCTTATTTTATGAAACTATTTTTGCCTTAGAAAAATAAAACAAAACTGAAACTAAATAAAAAGAAAAAGAAAGTAGAACTGTAAACGGAAAAAAGCCCCCCCCCCCCCCGCGCTGGGCCTCAGCCCAGCTGACCATCCAACCAGGCCGGCCCACCTAACCCCTCCATAACCCCACCGACGGAAACCACAAACCCCCATGCACCCACTCCCCCCACGTCGCCCGCTCCTCTCCCCCCGATCTGGATCGAGATCGGGGGCAGGGACCAGCCGCGCTCGCCGTCGCCGCCGCCCATGACGCCACCGCCCGGAAACCCCCACCTCTTTGGACCTCCCCGACCGCCTCCGCCCCGCACCTCTACCTCGCCTCGCCCCTGCGCCCCGGCGCATGTCGCCGACCACCACTGCCCGAGGTCCTCGCCGGATCGCCCCACCGTCTTCGCCGTCGTCCATGTCCTCCCCCTCGACGGACTTCCCCGCGCCTCGTCGGCGAACCCCTACATCGGGGGTATGGAACCCCATCTCCCACTGTTTCCTTTGTCCGTGTCGTGCACCGCCGGCCCCACCCCGCGCCTGCTCGCTTTGCCGCGCGCACCTCGGCCTGCCTTTGGTGGCGCCCGAGCCCGCACTGGCCAGCGCTCGCGCAATCCCGCGCGTGACCTCGCCACGACCCGCCGATGCCCTGCTCTGCATGCCGCCCACTCCGCCCACTCCTCCCACTCCCCAGCGCGGCCTCATCCCCTCACCGCTGGCCTGCGCCCCCTCTCGCGCCCGTCCCCTGCTGCGATGCCTCGCCGCTGGCCCCGTGCCTCCCCCACCCGGTGTTGGTCTGCTGCGGTGGATGATGCTGCGGCCGTTGCCGCCACCGTCCGCCCGTGCCCTCCATGGCCCACGGCCACTCCCGCCCGCACTGGTCGCACCCATGTCACCCCACCTATGCCTGGCCGCTCCTCCTATGCCTCCCCGTCTCAGGCCCACGCGGCCGCCGGCGCCCTGCTGGGCTATGGCCTCTGCAGGTCAACGGGCACCCGCACCTGCTAACCACCGCTCCATTAGCCCCCCTGTGATTCTGATAGTGGGGCCCAGCCCCAGGAACGAAATAACAAAAAGAAAAGAAAAGAGAAAATGTAAAAAAAGAATTTAAAATAATTAATTAATTAATCAATTAACTAATTAATTAATTAAGTTAAATAGATCTGTGTACTAAACTAATTACATTAGTTAACCTAATTAGGTAATTAAACTAATTAGCTAGGTTAAATAAAACTGTGGCAATGACAAATGGGTCCCACCTGCAGGGTTGACCTAATCAACTTTTGGCCCTGCTGACATCATGCTGACATCATAATTGAATTTCTTTAATTAAACTAATCTATTAATTCTTGAAATGATTTAAATCTTTTAAAATCAATATAAAATAAATCGTTGCACGGATGGAAAAACTTTGGACATGAAAGTTGCTCAGAACAACGAGACGAACCCGGATACGCAGCCCGTTCGTCCGCCACACATCCCTAGCATAGTGAACACGCAACTTTCCCCCTCCGGTTTGTCTGTCCGAAAACGCGAAACACGGGGGATAATTTCCTGGATGTTTCCCCCTTCACCGGTATCACCTCGTACCGCGTCAGGTCACCCCTAGCACATAATGCCGCATCTTGCTTTTTTGTTACATTGATTGCTCTGTTATTTATTGTGTTCCCCCTTCGTTACTTCTTTCCGGTAGACCCCGAGACTGCCGGAGACCCCTACGACTACGGTGTTGACGACCCCTCTCTCTTGCTAGAGCAACCAGGCAAGCCCCCCCCCCTTGATCACCAGATATCGCCTACTCTCCTGTATACTGCTTGCATTAGAGTAGTGTAGCATGTTACTGCTTTCCGTTAATCCTATTCTGATGCATAGCCTGTCATTGTTGCTCCAGCATCCTATATGATTAGTATAGGATGCTAGTTTACCATCAGTGGCCCTACATTCTTGTCTATCTGCCATGCTATACTATCGGGCCGTGATCACTCGGGAGTTGATCACGGGTATATACATATACATAATATATGATACTTGTGGTGACTAAAGACGGGTCGGCTCGTAGGAGTACCCGCGAGTGATTCACGGATTGGGTCCGAAAGGATGTTTGTCCCGACGGCCCTCTGAGTGGATCTTTGTGGCGAAGCGACAGGGTAGGTTGAGACCACCTAGGAGAGAGGTGGGCCTGACCCTGGTCGGCATTCGCGGTTATTTCAAGATAACACGTTTAACGAGATCTTGGTATTTGATCTGAGTCTGGCTACTGGCCTATACGCACTAACCATTTACGCGGGGACAGTTATGGGCACTCGACGTCGTGGTATCAGCCGAAGCCTTCGTGACGTCAGCGACTGAGCGGCGCGCGCCGGATTGGACTGGAACGCCTGCTAGGCTAGGTCTGCTTCCGGCCGCGTTCGCAACGTGCAGGTGTGCAAAGGGCGATGGGCCCAGACCCCTGCGCCATAGGATTTAGACCGGCGTGCTGACCTCTCTGTTGTGCCTAGGTAGGGCTGCGACGTGTTGATCTTCCGAGGCCGGGCATGACCCAGGAAAGTGTGTCCGGCCAAATGGGATTGAGCGTGTTGGGTTATGTGGTGCACCCCTGCAGGGAAGTTAATCTATTCGAATAGCCATGATCTTCGGTAACAGGACGACTTAGAGTTGTACCTTGACCTTATGACAACTAGAACCGGATACTTAATAAAACACACCCTTCCAAGTGCCAGATACAACCGGTGGTCGCTCTCTCATAGGGCGACGAGGGAAGGATCATCGGCTAGGATTATGCTATGCGATGCTACTTGGTGAACTTACCATCTACTCTCTTCTTCTGCTGCAAGATGGAGGTTAACAGAAGCGTAGTCTTGGAAAGGACTAGCTATCCCCCTTTTATTCTGGCATTCTGCAGTTCAGTCCACATATGATAGCCTTATTCCAGTTGATACCAATGCATACATATGTAGTGTAGCTCCTGGCTTGCGAGTACTTTGGATGAGTACTCACAGTTGCTTTTCTCCCCCTTTTCCCCTTTCCTATACCCGATTGCTGCGACCAGATGTTGGAGTCCAGGAGCCAGACGCCACTGTCGATGACAACTACTACTACTCGGGAGGTGCCTACTACTACGTGCAGCCCGCTGACGACGACCAGGAGTAGTTTAGGAGGATCCCAGGCAGGAGGCCTGCGCCTCTTTCGATCTGTATCCCAGTTTATGCTAGCCTTCTTAAGGCAAACTTGTTTAACTTATGTCTGTACTTAGATATTGTTGCTTCCGCTGACTCGTCTATGATCGAGTTCTTGTATTCGAGCCTTCGAGGCCCCTGGCTTGTAATATGATGCTTGTATGACTTATTTTATTTGTAGAGTTGTCTTGTGATATCTTCCCGTGAGTCCCTGATCTTGATCGTACACGTTTGCGTGTATGATTAGTGTACGGTCAAATCGGGGGCGTCACAAGTTGGTATCAGAGCCGACTGCCTGTAGGAATCCCCCTTCCATGCTCCTTGGCCGAAGTTGAGTCTAGACATTACAAAAAACTTTTACTAACATGGCTGTGTGCCTTACGGGCCCACGTCGCCATCTGGGTGGTATTAGGATCTTTTACTCCTCGATCCTTACCCTGGGACTCTGATCTCTTTTCTATTCGGGTTAAATGATTTTGCTAAAATCTAACTCTAGGTTCTCGTTACCACTTCCTGCCGGAGAACCCTTTCATTACGGATAGTCGACTGCTTCAACAGAAGAGTCTGACAATACTCTCTGATATTTTCTTGAGACCTTGTGCCTGTTGCTTTTGCAATTCCCTACCACCGAAAAATCCCTATGGATAAATACTTACACCTGTTGTTCTTACTTTTATCCCCAGTTGGTCTTGTTATTACAAGATACCCCGTAATACTCGTCGTTGTTTCGATAATCCTTTGGGCTTACTGCCTTGTTGTTCTTTGTCACCTGAATACCCCTACGGATAATTCTCGCACTTATCGAGTATCCGCTCATCCCCCAGTGGTTCATGTGTTTCACAATGGTCACCGAAATACCATTCGATCCTCCAAAAATCCTTAGTACCTTATTGCTCTGCAATACTTGTCTGCTTGCATGGTGGATGCTTTCCATATGTCTGGCAATATTCGTTAGTATCCTTAAGCACCGTCATTTTGATCCCTTTGATTCAACATGAGTGCGAATGCACGCAATCATCAGTTGATCCTTTTAAATTATCTTTCCGGCTCAGACTGAGCTGGTCCTCAACCAATCCAATTGCCGTCGATTGTACCCCTAAGGCTATTCAACTTATCCATCCCTAATCAGAACATTGCTTCTGATCCCTTGATTTGAAAATCACAATTCCTTTGCATTGAGCTTTGAATTAGTCAGTTGTTTCTATAATAAGATCTCCTTGCATTCTTTCTCCTTCTAGTTGAGTACCGATGCTCACATCAGATCCTTTATGGACCATCAGAACCTTGTTGGATTTTATCCGACAACGTCCTTCATATTCAATCACTTTGGAAGTTCTTTCCCTGATACATAATGCCTTTGGTAAATCATATTCCTTGATTTGGCCAACCATGCTCTGCTTTCGAGCTGGTGATATTTTCTATTAAAGCTTGTGGTATATGTTTCCACGATCCCCCGATGGGTTGAACCAACGCCTTCCCTAATCGATGTGAACCCGAAAGATTTCACGGGTCATACTTATCTGGTATTGCACCAGGTAAAACTTCCAACAACTAATGTCATTTTAGAAATACGAGGAGGTGAATGGAAGGTCATGCATTGAGGAAGTGGGAGTCGACCTTGAACCTTTGTGTTCATGCCCATGGACAGGATGTAGATCATATCATGGAAGCTTCTTGTAATAATAACTATTTCCTTGATATAATATCCTTGGTATCAGTGAATTGATCCTTTGCAATCGTGGTTCCGACCATATGTTCTTCTTTGATCCCATTTCTCGGGCAAGTTTAAGGACTTGTCTTCTGTGGATCAATATACCTGTCCAACCTTTACTTTGATCTTTCGTCGAGTATTACGCCCTGGTATCTTGAGATCATCACGGGATTGCATAACTTTTTATGAGTTCTTCATCAAGTACTACATTCTCACCGATTCCAATTTCCACGGGCTCTGAGTTATTAAACACTCAAAGACACCGATAACTAAACCGAGTCTGCACTACGGTTCAACAACTCTTAGTAATCTTCTTTATGTACGAGTTTGTACCCGATCATCCCTTCCTAGCCTGATCGGCTATATCATTATCGTGCAACTTTAACTATGCTATCTGGTCCTTCTTTCCGAAGCACAATTTTCGACGATGAGCTAAGCTTACGTCGACTTTCCTCGTCATATCATTTCGCCTTGAACAACAAGCTTGATTCCGAGTTTGTATCGTATCCGTGGTTTCAATAACTTCTCGCTTCATCATTCCGTTAACTTGATGTCATCGCCGATCGGTTACATCTTCCAGAAACCTCTCGACAAATGTGTTGTGATCATCATCAACATTTTGACCCCTTCCAAGATATCAATTGAATTCATGATGAGAAGTATCCTCCTTGCCCTTGATGATTTGTGTTATCATTGACCACTTTTGCCTTCCGTTCAACACAAACTTGTTCGTGTTTCTAGCAACCCTATTGCTTTCAAGTTAATGGTCGATAATTCATTCTTAGACTATTGCTTGTTGAATCACATTTCTAACATTGATCATGCTGCCTAAGACCATATTTTGGGTCCACTTTTCAACCAATGCTTAATTGTGTATGTTTACCTCGAGCATACATCCTTATATCATTTGATCTGACAAATGTTATCTCCTTGTTCACATAAGTGTGGAAATCCATCTTTTGAAAATCTCTATGAGTTGTCGCCAACTCCATCAGCCACCTCTTCATCCTCTCCTTGGTTAAATGATGAACTCTTGTTTTGGAACTCGCTTCCTGTAAGGGCATATTTATCCCTAAGTGTTTTGGTGATTGATGACAATACTCGTGCAGACTAATCGTGTGCCTTGAGTCCCACAGATACTTCTTCATTAGGCACAAGATGATTCGGTGCCCCTCGAAGACTAGTGAAGCCGTCGTTGTTCTACGTTTCTCTTTGGTGGAGTTGAGTCGTAGGAGAGCCGTACTATTAAGAGGGGGTCCGCGTCGGAAAGGTAGGGTGGAATCACACGTACACTTGCCCCTCCTTTCCTTGCACTTTGGAGCTACCCATCGTTATCATTGTTGTGCGAAAAACTGACGACTACTGCTGTACTTGCGGTAGTACCGCAAGTACACGCGGTAGTACCGCGACAGGTCACGGTAGTACCGCCCCTCTGGCGCGGTAGTACCGCGGTACCTTGGCCTAGTGCCGCTCCAGTGCGGTAGTAGGGGCGGATGTAATTTTTTACATCCGCGCCCCTCACGGTAGTACCGCTCCTCTGGTGCGGTAGTACCGCCGCACTCTGGCCTAGTGCCGCTCCGGTGCGGTAGTAGGGGCGGATGTAATTTTTTACATCCGCGCCACCCACGGTAGTACCGCTCGTCCTGCGCGGTAGTACCGCGGGCGCTCACGGTAGTACCGCTCCTTTGGAGTTGTAGTACCGTGGCCCTTCTGCCTAGTACCGTTGCGTCGCGGTAGTAGGCGCGGATGTAATTTTTTACATCCGTGCCTACCACGGTAGTACCGCGCCTTACAGGCGGTAGTACCGCGTCGGGTTTTTGCACCACCCTAGTTTCTGCGGAAGTTGACACGGATGAAATTTATTTCGTCCGCGCCCTTCCCAGGCCGTGACCCTCCTGCCTTGCGGTAGTACCGCAAGGGGGAGCGGTAGTACCGCACCAGCGGTAGTACTGCTTCTAGCTCAGGCTTGTTCCGGCCTGTGCAGCTGCCACGGTAGTACCGTGATCACCCACGGTAGTACCGCGCGTCGTCGCGGTAGTACCGCTCCCTTAGAGCGGTAGTACCGTGAGTCGCGGGCAGAACTAGTGGATAACGGTTGGATCTTTTCCCCGACTATATAAGGGATGTCTTCTACCTCTAGTTGACTACCTCTTCCACCTCTAAGCTCCATTGTTGCTCCAAGCTCCATTTTCGCTCGATCTCTCTCCCTAGCCAATCAAACTTGTTGATTTGCTCGGGATTGGGTGACAAGGGCCCGATCTACACTTCCACCAAAGGATATTTGATTCCCCCACTTATCCCTTGCGGATCTTGTTACTCTTGGGTGTTGAGCACCCTAGACGGTTGAGGTCACCTCGAAGCCATACTCCATTGTGGTGAAGCTTCGTGGTGGTGTTGTTGTTGGGAGCCTCCGATTGTTGTGGAGATTGCCCCAACCTTGCTTGTAAAGGTTCGGTCGCCGCCTTCAACGGCACCAATAGTGGAATCACGGCATCTCGCATCGTGTGAGGGCGTGAGGAGAATACGGTGGCCCTAGTGGCTTCTTGGGGAGCATTGTGCCTCCACACCGCTCTAACGGAGACGTACTTCCCCTTAAAAGGAAGGAACTCCGGTAACACATCCTCGTCTTCACCGTCTCCACTCTTGGTTATTTCGTGCCTTTACTTTTGCAAGCTTACTTATTGTTACATCTCTTGCTTGCTTGTGTGCTAGTTGTTATTGCATCATATAGGTTGCTCACTTAGTTGCATATCTAGACAACCTATTTGTTGCGAAGTTTAATTTGGTAAAGAAAAGCTTAAAAATTGTTAGTTGCCTATTCACCCCCCCCTCTAGTCAACCATATCGTTCCTTTCAATTGGTATCAGAGCCTCGTCTCTTTATTAAGGACTTCACCGTCCGAAGAGTATGGTTGACACCCACGATGGTGTGGAGGAACACTCCGGTGTGAATCCTATCTCATCTTCGGCCGAAGGGGGAACCTCGGTCTCTCGTGAGGAGTTCAATGTGGCTTTGGACACATTGAAAACCTCCATGACGGCCGAGGTTAAAAGCATGTTTAATGATTTCTTAGAGGGACTTAAACTATCTACCGCACCTATGAAAGTGGGTGATCCCACTAACAAGGTGACGGATGCTTTCTCCGATAAGGGGGAAGCTAACAATGAAAAGAGTCCTTCTACTAGTGGTAGAAATGGCACCGGCATCTTTGCCCATGTGGAACCCCCGGTCTATGGAGGGCCTATCCCCTCCACTCATTTGAATCATGCCGGTCCACCTCCTAAGTATGAAAAAGGTGTAGATTTTGATAATTGGGTCTATCGCTTTAAGCGTCATTTGAAACATGTGAACACTAACCTTTGGAGAGTCATTGAAGAAGGTTTTTATCCTCATGACCCAAGCAACTTCACCCCTCGAGAAGCCGTGGACAATCAATTCAATGAGAGTGCTCTCTTCATCATTCAAGATGCAATTCTTCCCGAAGATCTCCCTCACCTTCGACCCCATGTCGTTGCTAAAGAAGCATGGAAATGTGTTGAGGGCCTCTATCGTGGAAGTGCTAGCATTCAACGGTCCAACTATGAAGTGGTGCAAGATGAAGCCGACGAGTTTGCAATGAAAGAAGATGAAGAACCTCGTGAGCTCTTTCGAAGAGTAACCAAACTCGCGGTGGCACTTCGAGATCATGGAAGCAAGGACACGGATGACAATTGGATCAAGCGAAAGTTCCTCAAGGCCATGATGCCCTACAACAAAGCCATGTCCTCCGTCATTCGTCAACGACCGGACTTCCACACCATGACCTCAAGTGAAGTGTTGGATGAGTTCGTTGCAATGAGCATCTTGGACAAGACCGCCGAAAATGCGGTGCTCCGTTCTCAAAGAGCTAAGAAGCCTAACCTTGCCTTGAAGGCCAAGGTCATTGTCGAAGAAGAGGAAGAAGTGGAAGATGAGGAAAGCAACCCCGAAGACACCAAGTTCGACTACCATGAGCACATGGCCCTTGCTTCAAGACAATTTTGGAGCAAGAAGAGCTCAAGACCCAACTTCAACAAGAATAACTCAAGTGGCGTCAAGGGCAAGCAACGAGTTAGAACTTGCTTCAACTGTGGCAATGTGAGCCATTTCGTTGCGGATTGTCCTTACGAGAAGAGGGAAGACAATGGTGGCAAGTTCATTCGGAAAGACAAAGCCAAGTCCGTCCCCAACAAGAACAACTTCGCCAAGAAGACTCCCACTCGTGGGTTGGTGGTTCAAGAAGAATACCAAGAGGATGACGATGATGATGAGAATGAAGAAGCAACGGCCATGGCATCCATTGCCATTGCTACTCCTCGGGTGTCTCTCTTCGAATCACCCAACGAAAACATCACCGCTAGATGCCTCATGGCGAAGGCTTCAAACAAGGTAACCCCCAACATCACAACCACCATCATTTCTAATCCCTCCATGGAGGATTGCATTGATGGACATGTTGAGTCTAATGAGGAAGTGAATGAATTAGAGTCCTTCATGAGTAAGCTAAAGGGAAAGTCCAAGAAGCACTTTGTTGCTCTCTTGGAACAACTTGGTGAGGCCAATGACATGATCGAGGCTCACGAAGAAACCATCTCCAAGATGGAAGGTCATAGTCGTGACTATGCCGATGAGATATCGGATCTCTCAAATGCTCTTGAGGAAGAGCGTGTGCATCATTTGACTCTTGAGGAGTCACACAATGATGCCCATGCTAAGTTAAAGAAAGATCTTGATCATGCTCTTGTCATGTCTCGTGTGCTAACCTCCGAGAAGGCTAAACTTGGGGTTGATCATGCTAGACTCAAAGAGGAGTTTGAGATACTTGACAAGGCCCACAAGGTCTTAAAGGGTACTCATGCTACCCTCAAAGAGTCTCATGCTCAAATCCAAGTTAAGCTAATCAAGGAAAAAGCCACCTTTCCTCATATGGTATTAATTGATAATGCATGTGCTACTAACCCTTGTTGTGAGCATGTGCATCTTATGGAGGAAAATGCTAAGTTGAAGGATCAACTTGAGAAGGGCCTTGTGACTTGCATTCAAGGTGAGAAAAACCTCAACGACCTTTTGAGCAATCAAAAGAAAGTTGTGGGCAAAGAAGGAATTGGGTTTGCACCCAAGTCCAAGAGCCAGAAGAAGAAGATCAACAAGGCCAACCGTCCTCCTCCCCTCAAACAAACTTTTGTGAAAGAGGGAGACGGAGCTTCCAAGAAGAAGAAGGAGAAAGTGAAGGAAGTTGATGTTCAAAAGGGCAAGAACGTTTCCTCAAACAAAGCCGGCGACTTTAACCCTTCATATGTGTTGTGCCGTGCTAGTGATGGACATGTTTATGCTAAATTTGTTGGTTCTCCTTATGAGTACATTGAAT
This sequence comes from Triticum aestivum, assembly GCF_018294505.1. Lineage (NCBI taxonomy): Eukaryota > Viridiplantae > Streptophyta > Magnoliopsida > Poales > Poaceae > Triticum > Triticum aestivum. The sequence continues at coordinate 546,145,786 of NC_057803.1, read as the reverse complement.
GGTCTATTTGGGTTCCCAAGGCCCTTGTTACTAACATCAAAGGACCCATTACTAAATGGGTACCTAAAACCAAGCATTGATCTCGTGTAGGTGTTTGCTTCCGGTGGGGGATCATGGTTGCTCGATAGTGGAGCAACAAATCATATGACCGGGAGCAAGGACTTGGTGGTGGATGTGCAAGAGACTCCATCTATGCCCACCAATGTCGAGTGGGGTGATGCATCACATTCTAAGGTATTGGGCCTCGGCAAGGTTGTCATTTCTCATGATCTAACGATCGAGAAAGTCATGCTTGTTGAGTCCCTTGCATTCAATTTACTTTCCGTTCGTCAACTTGCACTCATGGGTTTTGCCACATTCTTTGATATTGATACCGTGGCCCTCTTGTGGAGCAAGACTCTTAAAGTAGCCTTTGTTGGGCATGTCGAGAACGGTCTCTATGTGGTTAACTTTTCGGAGCAACCCACTAAGACCGCGACATGCCTAATGGCTAAAGTTGACGTGGGATGGCTTTGGCATCGCCGTTTGGCCCACGTCAATATGAGATCTTTGCAAAGTCTCCTCAAGGGGGACCATGTTCGTGGACTAACAAATGTGAGTTTTGCCAAAGATCGTGCGTGCAGTGCTTGTATCGAAGGAAAGCTTCATGAAAAGGCACACCCTCCCTCAACCATCATCTACTCGAAGAGACCCTTGGAGCTCCTTCACATGGATCTTTTTGGGCCTCCATCTTTTGATAGTCTTGGAGGAAGAAAGTATTGCTTGGTGATTGTGGATGATTACTCAAGATATACTTGGGTATACTTCTTCAAGAGGAAGAGTGAGACCCAACAAACCGTCATCAACTTTGCAAATGAAGCTCAACGTCAACATGATGCAAAGATCTTGACAATAAGAAGCGACAACGGCACCGAGTTCAAGAACTACACCTTGGATGAGTTTCTTAGTGACGAGGGGATCAAGCATCAATATGCGGCACCTTATACCCCTCAACAAAATGGTGTTGCGGAGAGGAAGAACCGGACGTTGATGGATGCGGCAAGGACCATGATGGCGGAGTTCAAGTCTCCATACAACTTTTGGGCCGAAGCCATCAACACAGCATGTCATGCATCCAATCGGCTCTATCTTCGCAAAGGCTTGAACAAGACTCCTTATGAGATCCTCACCGGCAACAAGCCCAACCTCAAGTACTTCCGGGTGTTCGGTTGTAAGTGTTTCATTCTCAAGAAAGGTGTTCGGTTGTCTAAATTTGAAGCTAGAGCTCATGAGGGCATATTTGTTGGTTATGCTACAAACTCTCATGCTTACCGTGTCCTCAACAAGTCCACCGGACTCATTGAGGAGACGTGTAACGTGGAGTTTGACGAAAATAACGGCTCCCAAGTGGAGCAAAGTGGTACTTGTGATATAGGTGATGAAATTCCTCCCCAAGCCATAAGAAGAATGGGTATTGGTCACATCCTACCCATTGAGGAACCCCTTGTGGCCGAAGGAGAAGGACAATGCTCTACTCAAGTAGAGCCATCACCTCATCAAGACCCACATGCTTCCGAAGAACAATGTGAAGGCCCTCAACCTCATGAACAAGACCAAGGGCAAGATCTACCTCAAGACCGTGATGAACCACTAAATGATGCCCAAGGTCAAGTTCTCCCCCTCGAGCTAGTTCAAGATCAAGATCAACCTCAAGATCAAGAACAAACTCAAGACGGCGCTCAAGATCATCAAGTCAACCCTCCTCCGTCCACACCCGAGGAGGAATTAGAGCGTCGTGCCGCGAAGATTGCTTCCAAGCTCACCAACCAAGGCCATCTCATGGAAAATGTGGTCGGAAGTCTTCGTAAAGGGGTAAGCACTCGTAGACAATTGGCAAACTATTGTGAACATCACGCGTTTGTCTCTTGTGTTGAACCCCAAAAGGTCTATGAGGCGCTCGAAGACCCGGATTGGCTCAATGCCATGCATGAAGAACTCAACAACTTCGAGTACAACAAGGTGTGGAGATTGGTGCCAAGACCATCCGGGAACCACAATGTCATTGGGACCAAGTGGATCTTCAAGAACAAGCAAGATGCCCATGGGAACATCATTCGCAACAAGGCAAGATTGGTAGCACAAGGCTACTCCCAAGTCGAGGGTATCGACTACGGTGAAACCTTCGCTCCTGTTGCTCGTCTTGAATCCATTCGTTTGTTGATTGCTTATGCTTCCCATCACAACTTTAAGTTGCAACAAATGGATGTGAAAAGTGCTTTTCTTAATGGTCCCATTAATGAGTTGGTCTATGTCAAGCAACCCCCCGGGTTCGAGGATCCCTACTTTCTGGATCACGTGTATCAACTCGATAAGGCACTCTATGGCCTTAAACAAGCCCCACGTGCGTGGTATGACCACCTTACCGAGTTGCTACAAGATCGTGGTTTTGAAGTAGGGCTAATCGACCCCACTCTTTTTACTAAGAAGGTCAACGGGGAGTTGTTTGTATGCCAACTATATGTTGATGATATTATCTTTGGTTCCCCTAACAAAGCTTTCAATGAAGAATTTGCCGCTCTCATGACCTCCAAGTTTAAGATGTCTTCGATGGGAGAGTTGAAGTTCTTCCTTGGTTTCGACATCAAGCAAAGAAGAGAAGGAACCTTCATCAACCAAGCCAAATATACTCAAGACATGCTTAAAAGATTCAAGCTAAGTGATGTCAAGCCGGCTACTACACCAATGCCTACCAAGTGCCAACTTGACATTGATCCCAATGGTAAAGCGGTGGATCAAAAGGTATATCGCTCCATGATTGGATCCTTGCTTTACCTTTGTGCATCTAGACCGGATATCATGTTGAGTGTGGGGATGTGTGCACGTTTTCAAGCCGCACCAAAGGAAAGTCACTTTGTGGCGGTCAAACGAATCTTTCGATATTTGGCTTATACCCCAAACTTTGGCTTATGGTACCCAAGAGGAGCAAACTTCAAGCTTGAAGGTTTCACGGATTCCGATTGGGCGGGAGACAAAGTGGATAGGAAGTCCACTTCCGGAGGGTGTCAATTTCTTGGCTGCTCTTTGGTAAGTTGGTCTTCCAAGAAACAAAGTTGTGTGTCTCTCTCGTCCACCGAAGCGGAGTATGTGGCGGCCGGTAGTTGTTGTGCTCAACTCCTATGGATGAGGCAAACTTTAAAGGAGTACGGTGTCACTTGTGATAAAGTGCCTCTTTGGTGTGATAATGAAAGTGCCATCAAGATTTCCCTCAACCCGGTGCAACACTTCAAGACGAAGCACATTGAGATTCGGTATCACTTCATTCGGGATCACATTCGGCGAGGGGAGATCGAGCTCAAGTATGTCAACACTCATGATAACCTTGCAGATATTTTCGCGAAGCCATTGGATGAAGCAAGATTTCGCGAGTTAAGGCATGAGCTAAATATCATTGATTTGAGCAATGTGACTTGAACCCGTGCACCCCCCACCACACTCAACTTGTTGTCTAGTTTAGATGTAGGCATGGACATAGGGGGAGTGTTGTTCTCTCAATGAACTCTCCCTCCCCCCATTATGCCTAAATAGATCACCTCTTTCACATTAGCCATTTTTGATGGTACTTGTGCTTCAAAGACGAGTTTTGGTCATGGGCCCAAGGATAATTCTCCGCGGTGCCATACCATCCAACTCAAACATAGGTGGCTTCGGCCACCGCCCTCTCTCTCCTCGAGAGACCTTGTTACTTAGGGTTTTACTGTTGTTCCTTTGCTTTTGTGCTGCTTTGGGTTGTGTCTGTTTTTCGATGCAAAGGCGTGTTTTTCTCTCTTGTTCGAAACCCTTGGTGGCATGAGCTCACGGTACTACCGCGGTCGGCCACGGTACTACCGCGGCCAATCACGGTACTACCGCTGATGGGAGCACGGTACTACCGCTCTAAGCGGCATGAGCTCACGCCTGATGGAGCGGTACTACCGCCACGGCGCGGTACTTCCGCCCAGGCGGTACTACCGCGATGACCCGCGGTACTACCGCGCCGGTTCGGGCTCGCGGGGATAGGGTCGGGGAGGGGGAGTTCTAACTCCCCCATACCCATTCGTCCCTTTCTCTCCTCATAGCCCGTTCCTCTCTCGTGCTCACGAACGGAGCCGGCGTTCGTCGCCGGATCTCCTCCACCGGCTGCCCTCCCGTGATTCCGTCCGGTGGGATCGTTCCCCACCTCGTGCTCTTGCTATGGACCAAGGTGGTGGCTCTCGCCGGGCCAATCCCGTCCGTGACACTGGTTCCAAGCGTCTGCGCAACCCAGGCGAAGTTCCCGAGGGATCATCTGCGTCGAAGCGCAATGTCAAGTCCATCGCCAGCAAGCACAAGGAGCCCGCCAGGGGCATGGATGAGATAGGCGCTCGAGAGTATGTCCGTATCAGGCAGCTTCACCCATATGCAACCCCACGCTCCACTATCAGAGGATGTGAACTGTTCTGGAACAAGACTCAAACCCAGATCTACTTGGATGTCATCAAGAACAAGCAGAATACCTATGTAGAGGTGAAGTGGATTGAGATGCACCACATGAGGAAGGACAAGTTTCGTGACTACTTTGGGGAGGCTCTGGACTTGGTGGAGCAGTTTGGCATTGAGCATGTGATCTCGTTCCACATGGACTATGACCCTGAGATCATTTGTCAGTTCTTTGCCTCAGTGTACTTCCACAACAATGATGAGAGGAGGATGACGTGGATGACCAATGGCCGCCAGCTGTCTGCTACCTGGAAGGAGTTCATGGAGTTACTTCAAGTTGCTGATGATGGACTTGACACTCCTGTTGGTGTTCGCCCTCACGGCAATACTGACTCTGCTGACAAGGACAAGCTCACTCCGTTCATGGTTGAGAAGAAGCTCGCCACTGGCAAGATAGTCTCGGTTCTCAACCCGTTTCTGGATATCATGTACCGCATCTTCCGCAACTCTCTGTTCCCACGCATCGGTGATAAAGACAAGGTTCATGCCTACATGGTGGACATGATGCTTCTGTGCGAGGAGGCTCGCTCATCTCAGACTCAGCCACTTGATGTCTCTCACATCATGTGGTGCGAGCTTCGGTTTGCTGTGTTCAACCGCAAGGTGCCTATTTATGGACCCTACTTGTTTCTGCTGATTTCGAAGACTTGGGAGAAGATGTACCCCACGGAGGAGTTCCTGGCTCCAGACTGGATTCGCCATGAGCCCATTTGTCTGAGGGTCAAACCCAACTGGGCCAACACTGCTACTCGTGCTGAGGCGTCTGCTGCTAGGGCTGCTGCTGTTGATGAGGATGCTGCTGGAGCTGAGGATGTTGCTGGGGGCCGTTCTGCTAGGCCTACTCAGAGTGACTCTAGGCCATCTTGGGCCAAGAGGTTGACGGATAAGATGAAGTCACTTTTCTGCATGCAAGCCAAGGGACAGTACAGGGCTCATGTGGAGTCCAAGGAGAGTCGTCGCCGGCACAACAAGATCTTGAAGCTCTATGGCGAGGATGTGTCTGCCGGGTCTGAGGAGCACATCACTCCTGAGACCGAGTGGATGGAGAAGCAAGGATTCAAGTGGACTGATTCTGAGGAGGAGGCCGAGGAGTCCATTCCAGCTGCGGAGGAGTCTGATGCAGAGGAGTGGGACAGTTTCTCTGCTTGAGCCACCTCTTGTGTGTTTAGGTGTCCTCTCTGCCTTTTTGGCGTCTCGATGCCAAAGGGGGAGAGAGCGTAGGGATTTGGTTTTGCGAGTTTGTGTGTTTGCCAGTTGAGCTCTTTGCTGCTTTTATCGTTTGAACCTTGGTTATCTTATCTCATATGGTGTAAGACATATGCACTCTATCTATCCTAGCTAGCTTGTGTTTTTTTTGTGCTTCTTTCATGCTATGCTAGGCTTATTATCATGTCTTGGTCTCTAAAATATAGGGGGAGTGTTGATCCTAGTTTGTGTGCCATGCAGTCCAAAGCATTCATATATAGTGCACATATCTAGGGGGAGCCCCATCTATATTTTAGAGGAGTGGGGTTTGCCACTGCTTTAAACATATCTTATCTATGTGCAAATCCCGTGTTGTCATCAATTCACCAAAAAGGGGGAGATTGTAAGGGCATATTTATCCCTAAGTGTTTTGGTGATTGATGACAATACTCGTGCAGACTAATCGTGTGCCTTGAGTCCCACAGATACTTCTTCATTAGGCACAAGATGATTCGGTGCCCCTCGAAGACTAGTGAAGCCGTCGTTGTTCTACGTTTCTCTTTGGTGGAGTTGAGTCGTAGGAGAGCCGTACTATTAAGAGGGGGTCCGCGTCGGAAAGGTAGGGTGGAATCACACGTACACTTGCCCCTCCTTTCCTTGCACTTTGGAGCTACCCATCGTTATCATTGTTGTGCGAAAAACTGACGACTACTGCTGTACTTGCGGTAGTACCGCAAGTACACGCGGTAGTACCGCGACAGGTCACGGTAGTACCGCCCCTCTGGCGCGGTAGTACCGCGGTACCTTGGCCTAGTGCCGCTCCAGTGCGGTAGTAGGGGCGGATGTAATTTTTTACATCCGCGCCCCTCACGGTAGTACCGCTCCTCTGGTGCGGTAGTACCGCCGCACTCTGGCCTAGTGCCGCTCCAGTGCGGTAGTAGGGGCGGATGTAATTTTTTACATCCGCGCCACCCACGGTAGTACCGCTCGCCCTGCGCGGTAGTACCGCGGGCGCTCACGGTAGTACCGCTCCTTTGGAGTTGTAGTACCGTGGCCCTTCTGCCTAGTACCATTGCGTCGCGGTAGTAGGCGCGGATGTAATTTTTTACATCCGTGCCTACCACGGTAGTACCGCGCCTTACAGGCGGTAGTACCGCGTCGGGTTTTTGCACCACCCTAGTTTCTGCGGAAGTTGACACGGATGAAATTTATTTCGTCCGCGCCCTTCCCAGGCCGTGACCCTCCTGCCTTGCGGTAGTACCGCAAGGGGGAGCGGTAGTACCGCACCAGCGGTAGTACTGCTTCTAGCTCAGGCTTGTTCCGGCCTGTGCAGCTGCCACGGTAGTACCGTGATCACCCACGGTAGTACCGCGCGTCGTCGCGGTAGTACCGCTCCCTTAGAGCGGTAGTACCGTGAGTCGCGGGCAGAACTAGTGGATAACGGTTGGATCTTTTCCCCGACTATATAAGGGTTGTCTTCTACCTCTAGTAGTCCACCTCTTCCACCTCTAAGCTCCATTGTTGCTCCAAGCTCCATTTTCGCTCGATCTCTCTCCCTAGCCAATCAAACTTGTTGATTTGCTCGGGATTGGGTGACAAGGGCCCGATCTACACTTCCACCAAAGGATATTTGATTCCCCCACTTATCCCTTGCGGATCTTGTTACTCTTGGGTGTTGAGCACCCTAGACGGTTGAGGTCACCTCGAAGCCATACTCCATTGTGGTGAAGCTTCGTGGTGGTGTTGTTGTTGGGAGCCTCCGATTGTTGTGGAGATTGCCCCAACCTTGCTTGTAAAGGTTCGGTCGCCGCCTGTAGCAGCGGGGTCCTATTGTAAACTAAGGGATATTAAGGCCTCCTTTTAATAGAGTACCGGAGCAAAGCATTAACACATAGTGAATACATGAACTCCTCAAACTACGATCATCATCGAGAGTGGTCCCGATTATTGTCACTTCGGGGTTGCCGGATCATAACACATAGTAGGTGACTATAGACTTGCAAGATAGGATCAAGAACTCTCATATATTGATGAAAACATAATAGGTTCAGATCTTGGCACTCGGGCCCTAGTGACAAGCATTAAGCATAGCAAAGTCATAGCAACATCTGTGACACCCGGATAATTAAGCTACAGTAACCTCTGCTAATGATGCCATGTCACCTCGATTACTGTTGCTAAGTTCGTGTTAGTTCGAAACTGATTCAAATTCAAAATTTAAAATAGAGGCTAACATCAAAAGTTTCCAAATATTAAAACAAAAATGTTCAAAGTGTCGCAAACAATCCTTGAATAATTATCATAGTGGACCAACATTTTTATAAGGTGTTTAATTGCCCCAATGTAATAAACCAATGTCTATCATAATAATTTAAAATGCCTTTTTAAAACTGTATAAATTACAATCTATTTTAATTGGATGCCAACTTAATGTGGCAGTAGCTTGATTTATAATTCAATCTTAGTTGTAAGTTTCTTATTTTATGAAACTATTTTTGCCTTAGAAAAATAAAACAAAACTGAAACTAAATAAAAAGAAAAAGAAAGTAGAACTGTAAACGGAAAAAAGCCCCCCCCCCCCGCGCTGGGCCTCAGCCCAGCTGACCATCCAACCAGGCCGGCCCACCTAACCCCTCCATAACCCCCACCGACGGAAACCACAAACCCCCCATGCACCCACTCCCCCCCACGTCGCCCGCTCCTCTCCCCCCGATCTGGATCGAGATCGGGGGCAGGGACCAGCCGCGCTCGCCGTCGCCGCCGCCCATGACGCCACCGCCCGGAAACCCCCACCTCTTTGGACCTCCCCGACCGCCTCCGCCCCGCACCTCTACCTCGCCTCGCCCCTGCGCCCCGGCGCATGTCGCCGACCACCACTGCCCGAGGTCCTCGCCGGATCGCCCCACCGTCTTCGCCGTCGTCCATGTCCTCCCCCTCGACGGACTTCCCCGCGCCTCGTCGGCGAACCCCTACATCGGGGGTATGGAACCCCATCTCCCACTGTTTCCTTTGTCCATGTCGTGCACCGCCGGCCCCACCCCGCGCCTGCTCGCTCTGCCGCGCGCACCTCGGCCTGCCTTTGGTGGCGCCCGAGCCCGCACTGGCCAGCGCTCGCGCAATCCCGCGCGTGACCTCGCCACGACCCGCCGATGCCCTGCTCTGCACGCCGCCCACTCCGCCCACTCCTCCCACTCCCCGCCGCGGCCTCATCCCCTCACCGCTGGCCTGCGCCCCCTCTCGCGCCCGTCCCCTGCTGCGATGCCTCGCCGCTGGCCCCGTGCCTCCCCCACCCGGTGTTGGTCTGCTGCGGTGGATGATGCTGCGGCCGTTGCCGCCACCGTCCGCCCGTGCCCTCCATGGCCCACGGCCACTCCCGCCCGCACTGGTCGCACCCATGTCACCCCACCTGTGCCTGGCCGCTCCTCCTATGCCTCCCCGTCTCAGGCCCACGCGGCCGCCGGCGCCCTGCTGGGCTATGGCCTCTGCAGGTCAACGGGCACCCGCACCTGCTAACCACCGCTCCATTAGCCCCCTGTGATTCTGATAGTGGGGCCCAGCCCCAGGAACGGAATAACAAAAAGAAAAGAAAAGAGAAAATGTAAAAAAAGAATTTAAAATAATTAATTAATTAATCAATTAACTAATTAATTAATTAAGCTAAATAGATCTGTGTACTAAACTAATTACATTAGTTAACCTAATTAGGTAATTAAACTAATTAGCTAGGTTAAATAAAACTGTGGCAATGACAAATGGGTCCCACCTGCAGGGTTGACCTAGTCAACTTTTGGCCCTGCTGACATCATGCTGACATCATAATTGAATTTCTTTAATTAAACTAATCTATTAATTCTTGAAATGATTTAAATCTTTTAAAATCAATATAAAATAAATCGTTGCACGGATGGAAAAACTTTGGACATGAAAGTTGCTCAGAACAACGAGACGAACCCGGATACGCAGCCCGTTCGTCCGCCACGCATCCCTAGCATAGTGAACACGCAACTTTCCCCCTCCGGTTTGTCTGTCCGAAAACGCGAAACACGGGGGATAATTTCCTGGATGTTTCCCCCCTTCACCGGTATCACCTCGTACCGCGTCAGGTCACCCCTAGCACATAATGCCGCATCTTGCTTTTTGTTACATTGATTGCTCTGTTATTTATTGTGTTCCCCCTTCGTTACTTCTTTCCGGTAGACCCCGAGACTGCCGGAGACCCCTACGACTACGGTGTTGACGACCCCTCTCTCTTGCTAGAGCAACCAGGCAAGCCCCCCCCCTTGATCACCAGATATCGCCTACTCTCCTGTATACTGCTTGCATTAGAGTAGTGTAGCATGTTACTGCTTTCCGTTAATCCTATTCTGATGCATAGCCTGTCATTGTTGCTCCAGCATCCTATATGATTAGTATAGGATGCTAGTTTACCATCAGTGGCCCTACATTTTTGTCTATCTGCCATGCTATACTATCGGGCCGTGATCACTCGGGAGTTGATCACGGGTATATACATATACATAATATATGATACTTGTGGTGACTAAAGACGGGTCGGCTCGTAGGAGTACCCGCGAGTGATTCACGGATTGGGTCCGAAAGGATGTTTGTCCCGACGGCCCTCTGAGTGGATCTTTGTGGCGAAGCGACAGGGTAGGTTGAGACCACCTAGGAGAGAGGTGGGCCTGACCCTGGTCGGCATTCGCGGTTATTTCAAGATAACACGTTTAACGAGATCTTGGTATTTGATCTGAGTCTGGCTACTGGCCTATACGCACTAACCATTTACGCGGGGACAGTTATGGGCACTCGACGTCGTGGTATCAGCCGAAGCCTTCGTGACGTCAGCGACTAAGCGGCGCGCGCCGGATTGGACTGGAACGCCTGCTAGGCTAGGTCTGCTTCCGGCCGCGTTCGCAACGTGCAGGTGTGCAAAGGGCGATGGGCCCAGACCCCTGCGCCATAGGATTTAGACCGGCGTGCTGACCTCTCTGTTGTGCCTAGGTAGGGCTGCGACGTGTTGATCTTCCGAGGCCGGGCATGACCCAGGAAAGTGTGTCCGGCCAAATGGGATTGAGCGTGTTGGGTTATGTGGTGCACCCCTGCAGGGAAGTTAATCTATTCGAATAGCCATGATCTTCGGTAACAGGACGACTTAGAGTTGTACCTTGACCTTATGACAACTAGAACCGGATACTTAATAAAACACACCCTTCCAAGTGCCGGATACAACCGGTGGTCGCTCTCTCACAGGGCGACGAGGGAAGGATCATCGGCTAGGATTATGCTATGCGATGCTACTTGGTGAACTTACCATCTACTCTCTTCTTCTGCTGCAAGATGGAGGTTACCAGAAGCGTAGTCTTGGAAAGGACTAGCTATCCCCCTTTTATTCTGGCATTCTGCAGTTCAGTCCACATATGATAGCCTTATTCCAGTTGATACCAATGCATACATATGTAGTGTAGCTCCTGGCTTGCGAGTACTTTGGATGAGTACTCACGGTTGCTTTTCTCCCCCTTTTCCCCTTTCCTATACCCGATTGCTGCGACCAGATGTTGGAGTCCAGGAGCCAGACGCCACTGTCGATGACGACTACTACTACTCGGGAGGTGCCTACTACTACGTGCAGCCCGCTGACGACGACCAGGAGTAGTTTAGGAGGATCCCAGGCAGGAGGCCTGCGCCTCTTTCGATCTGTATCCCAGTTTATGCTAGCCTTCTTAAGGCAAACTTGTTTAACTTATGTCTGTACTTAGATATTGTTGCTTCCGCTGACTCGTCTATGATCGAGTTCTTGTATTCGAGCCTTCGAGGCCCCTGGCTTGTAATATGATGCTTGTATGACTTATTTTATTTGTAGAGTTGTCTTGTGATATCTTCCCGTGAGTCCCTGATCTTGATCGTACACGTTTGCGTGTATGATTAGTGTACGGTCAAATCGGGGGCGTCACAAGTTGGTATCAGAGCCGACTGCCTGTAGGAATCCCCCTTCCATGCTCCTTGGCCGAAGTTGAGTCTGGACATTACAAAAAACTTTTACTAACATGGCTGTGTGCCTTACGGGCCCACGTTGCCATCTGGGTGGTATTAGGATCTTTTACTCCTCGATCCTTACCCTGGGACTCTGATCTCTTTTCTATTCGGGTTAAATGATTTTGCTAAAATCTAACTCTAGGTTCTCGTTACCACTTCCTGCCGGAGAACGCTTTCATTACGGATAGTCGACTGCTTCAACAGAAGAGTCTGACAATACTCTCTGATATTTTCTTGAGACCTTGTGCCTGTTGCTTTTGCAATTCCCTACCACCGAAAAATCCCTATGGATAAATACTTACACCTGTTGTTCTTACTTTTATCCCCAGTTGGTCTTGTTATTACAAGATACCCGTAATACTCGTCGTTGTTTCGATAATCCTTTGGGCTTACTGCCTTGTTGTTCTTTGTCACCTGAATACCCCTACGGATAATTCTCGCACTTATCGAGTATCCGCTCATCCCCCAGTGGTTCATGTGTTTCACAATGGTCACCGAAATACCATTCGATCCTCCAAAAATCCTTAGTACCTTATTGCTCTGCAATACTTGTCTGCTTGCATGGTGGATGCTTTCCATATGTCTGGCAATATTCGTTAGTATCCTTAAGCACCGTCATTTTGATCCCTTTGATTCAACATGAGTGCGAATGCACGCAATCATCAGTTGATCCTTTTAAATTATCTTTCCGGCTCAGACTGAGCTGGTCCTCAACCAATCCAATTGCCGTCGATTGTACCCCTAAGGCTATTCAACTTATCCATCCCTAATCAGAACATTGCTTCTGATCCCTTGATTTGAAAATCACAATTCCTTTGCATTGAGCTTTGAATTAGTCAGTTGTTTCTATAATAAGATCTCCTTGCATTCTTTCTCCTTCTAGTTGAGTACCGATGCTCACATCAGATCCTTTATGGACCATCAGAACCTTGTTGGATTTTATCCGACAACGTCCTTCATATTCAATCACTTTGGAAGTTCTTTCCCTGATACATAATGCCTTTGGTAAATCATATTCCTTGATTTGGCCAACCATGCTCTGCTTTCGAGCTGGTGATATTTTCTATTAAAGCTTGTGGTATATGTTTCCACGATCCCCCGATGGGTTGAACCAACGCCTTCCCTAATCGATGTGAACCCGAAAGATTTCACGGGTCATACTTATCTGGTATTGCACCAGGTAAAACTTCCAACAACTAATGTCATTTTAGAAATACGAGGAGGTGAATGGAAGGTCATGCATTGAGGAAGTGGGAGTCGACCTTGAACCTTTGTGTTCATGCCCATGGACAGGATGTAGATCATATCATGGAAGCTTCTTGTAATAATAACTATTTCCTTGATATAATATCCTTGGTATCAGTGAATTGATCCTTTGCAATCGTGGTTCCGACCATATGTTCTTCTTTGATCCCATTTCTCGGGCAAGTTTAAGGACTTGTCTTCTGTGGATCAATATACCTGTCCAACCTTTACTTTGATCTTTCGTCGAGTATTACGCCCTGGTATCTTGAGATCATCACGGGATTGCATAACTTTTTATGAGTTCTTCATCAAGTACTACATTCTCACCGATTCCAATTTCCACGGGCTCTGAGTTATTAAACACTCAAAGACACCGATAACTAAACCAAGTCCGCACTACGGTTCAACAACTCTTAGTAATCTTCTTTATGTACGAGTTTGTACCCGATCATCCCTTCCTAGCCTGATCGGCTATATCATTATCGTGCAACTTTAACTATGCTATCTGGTCCTTCTTTCCGAAGCACAATTTTCGACGATGAGCTAAGCTTACGTCGACTTTCCTCGTCATATCATTTCGCCTTGAACAACAAGCTTGATTCCGAGTTTGTATCGTATCCGTGGTTTCAATAACTTCTCGCTTCATCATTCCGTTAACTTGATGTCATCGCCGATCGGTTACATCTTCCAGAAACCTCTCGACAAATGTGTTGTGATCATCATCAACATTTTGACCCCTTCCAAGATATCAATTGAATTCATGATGAGAAGTATCCTCCTTGCCCTTGATGATTTGTGTTATCATTGACCACTTTTGCCTTCCGTTCAACACAAACTTGTTCGTGTTTCTAGCAACCCTATTGCTTTCAAGTTAATGGTCGATAATTCATTCTTAGACTATTGCTTGTTGAATCACATTTCTAACATTGATCATGCTGCCTAAGACCATATTTTGGGTCCACTTTTCAACCAATGCTTAATTGTGTATGTTTACCTCGAGCATACATCCTTATATCATTTGATCTGACAAATGTTATCTCCTTGTTCACATAAGTGTGGAAATCCATCTTTTGAAAATCTCTATGAGTTGTCGCCAACTCCATCAGCCACCTCTTCATCCTCTCCTTGGTTAAATGATGAACTCTTGTTTTGGAACTCGCTTCCTGTAAGGGCATATTTATCCCTAAGTGTTTTGGTGATTGATGACAATACTCGTGCAGACTAATCGTGTGCCTTGAGTCCCACAGATACTTCTTCATTAGGCACAAGATGATTCGGTGCCCCTCGAAGACTAGTGAAGCCGTCATTGTTCTACGTTTCTCTTTGGTGGAGTTGAGTCGTAGGAGAGCCGTACTATTAAGAGGGGGTCCGCGTCGGAAAGGTAGGGTGGAATCACACGTACACTTGCCCCTCCTTTCCTTGCACTTTGGAGCTACCCATCGTTATCATTGTTGTACGAAAAACTGACGACTACTGCTGTACTTGCGGTAGTACCGCAAGTACACGCGGTAGTACCGCGACAGGTCACGGTAGTACCGCCCCTCTGGCGCGGTAGTACCGCGGTACCTTGGCCTAGTGCCGCTCCAGTGCGGTAGTAGGGGCGGATGTAATTTTTTACATCCGCGCCCCTCACGGTAGTACCGCTCCTCTGGTGCGGTAGTACCGCCGCACTCTGGCCTAGTGCCGCTCCGGTGCGGTAGTAGGGGCGGATGTAATTTTTTACATCCGCGCCACCCACGGTAGTACCGCTCGTCCTGCGCGGTAGTACCGCGGGCGCTCACGGTAGTACCGCTCCTTTGGAGTTGTAGTACCGTGGCCCTTCTGCCTAGTACCGTTGCGTCGCGGTAGTAGGCGCGGATGTAATTTTTTACATCCGTGCCTACCACGGTAGTACCGCGCCTTACAGGCGGTAGTACCGCGTCGGGTTTTTGCACCACCCTAGTTTCTGCGGAAGTTGACACGGATGAAATTTATTTCGTCCACGCCCTTCCCAGGCCGTGACCCTCCTGCCTTGCGGTAGTACCGCAAGGGGGAGCGGTAGTACCGCACCAGCGGTAGTACTGCTTCTAGCTCAGGCTTGTTCCGGCCTGTGCAGCTGCCACGGTAGTACCGTGATCACCCACGGTAGTACCGCGCGTCGTCGCGGTAGTACCGCTCCCTTAGAGCGGTAGTACCGTGAGTCGCGGGCAGAAATAGTGGATAACGGTTGGATCTTTTCCCCGACTATATAAGGGTTGTCTTCTACCTCTAGTGGTCCACCTCTTCCACCTCTAAGCTCCATTGTTGCTCCAAGCTCCATTTTCGCTCGATCTCTCTCCCTAGCCAATCAAACTTGTTGATTTGCTCGGGATTGGGTGACAAGGGCCCGATCTACACTTCCACCAAAGGATATTTGATTCCCCCACTTATCCCTTGCGGATCTTGTTACTCTTGGGTGTTGAGCACCCTAGACGGTTGAGGTCACCTCGAAGCCATACTCCATTGTGGTGAAGCTTCGTGGTGGTGTTGTTGTTGGGAGCCTCCGATTGTTGTGGAGATTGCCCCAACCTTGCTTGTAAAGGTTCGGTCGCCGCCTTCAACGGCACCAATAGTGGAATCACGGCATCTCGCATCGTGTGAGGGCGTGAGGAGAATACGGTGGCCCTAGTGGCTTCTTGGGGAGCATTGTGCCTCCACACCGCTCTAACGGAGACATACTTCCCTTTAAAAGGAAGGAACTCCGGTAACACATCCTCGGCTTCACCGTCTCCACTCTTGGTTATTTCGTGCCTTTACTTTTGCAAGCTTACTTATTGTTACATCTCTTGCTTGCTTGTGTGCTAGTTGTTATTGCATCATATAGGTTGCTCACTTAGTTGCATATCTAGACAACCTATTTGTTGCGAAGTTTAATTTGGTAAAGAAAAGCTTAAAAATTGTTAGTTGCCTATTCACCCCCCCTCTAGTCAACCATATCGTTCCTTTCAATTGGTATTAGAGCCTCGTCTCTTTATTAAGGACTTCACCGTCCGAAGAGTATGGTTGACACCCACGATGGTGTGGAGGAACACTCCGGTGTGAATCCTATCTCATCTTCGGCCGAAGGGGGAACCTCGGTCTCTCGTGAGGAGTTCAATGTGGCTTTGGACACATTGAAAACCTCCATGACGGCCGAGGTTAAAAGCATGTTTAATGATTTCTTAGAGGGACTTAAACTATCTACCGCACCTATGAAAGTGGGTGATCCCACTAACAAGGTGACGGATGCTTTCTCCGATAAGGGGGAAGCTAACAATGAAAAGAGTCCTTCTACTAGTGGTAGAAATGGCACCGGCATCTTTGCCCATGTGGAACCCCCGGTCTATGGAGGGCCTATCCCCTCCACTCATTTGAATCATGCCGGTCCACCTCCTAAGTATGAAAAAGGTGTAGATTTTGATAATTGGGTCTATCGCTTTAAGCGTCATTTGAAACATGTGAACACTAACCTTTGGAGAGTCATTGAAGAAGGTTTTTATCCTCATGACCCAAGCAACTTCACCCCTCGAGAAGCCGTGGACAATCAATTCAATGAGAGTGCTCTCTTCATCATTCAAGATGCAATTCTTCCCGAAGATCTCCCTCACCTTCGACCCCATGTCGTTGCTAAAGAAGCATGGAAATGTGTTGAGGGCCTCTATCGTGGAAGTGCTAGCATTCAACGGTCCAACTATGAAGTGGTGCAAGATGAAGCCGACGAGTTTGCAATGAAAGAAGATGAAGAACCTCGTGAGCTCTTTCGAAGAGTAACCAAACTCGCGGTGGCACTTCGAGATCATGGAAGCAAGGACACGGATGAGAATTGGATCAAGCGAAAGTTCCTCAAGGCCATGATGCCCTACAACAAAGCCATGTCCTCCGTCATTCGTCAACGACCGGACTTCCACACCATGACCTCAAGTGAAGTGTTGGATGAGTTCGTTGCAATGAGCATCTTGGACAAGACCGCCGAAAATGCGGTGCTCCGTTCTCAAAGAGCTAAGAAGCCTAACCTTGCCTTGAAGGCCAAGGTCATTGTCGAAGAAGAGGAAGAAGTGGAAGATGAGGAAAGCAACCCCGAAGACACCAAGTTCGACTACCATGAGCACATGGCCCTTGCTTCAAGACAATTTTGGAGCAAGAAGAGCTCAAGACCCAACTTCAACAAGAATAACTCAAGTGGCGTCAAGGGCAAGCAACGAGTTAGAACTTGCTTCAACTGTGGCAATGTGAGCCATTTTGTTGCGGATTGTCCTTACGAGAAGAGGGAAGACAATGGTGGCAAGTTCATTCGAAAAGACAAAGCCAAGTCCGTCCCCAATAAGAACAACTTCGCCAAGAAGACTCCCACTTGTGGGTTGGTGGTTCAAGAAGAATACCAAGAGGATGACGATGATGATGAGAATGAAGAAGCAACGGCCATGGCATCCATTGCCATTGCTACTCCTTGGGTGTCTCTCTTCGAATCACCCAACGAAAACATCACTGCTAGATGCCTCATGGCGAAGGCTTCAAACAAGGTAACCCCCAACATCACAACCACCATCATTTCTAATCCCTCCGTGGAGGATTGCATTGATGGACATGTTGAGTCTAATGAGGAAGTGAATGAATTAGAGTCCTTCATGAGTAAGCTCAAGGGAAAGTCCAAGAAGCACTTTGTTGCTCTCTTGGAACAACTTGGTGAGGCCAATGACATGATCGAGGCTCACAAAGAAACCATCTACAAGATGGAAGGTCATAGTCGTGACTATGCCGATGAGATATCGGATCTCTCAAATGCTCTTGAGGAAGAGCGTGTGCATCATTTGACTCTCGAGGAGTCACACAATGATGCCCATGCTAAGTTAAAGAAAGATCTTGATCATGCTCTTGTCATGTCTCGTGTGCTAACCTCCGAGAAGGCTAAACTTGGGGTTGATCATGCTAGACTCAAAGAGGAGTTTGAGATACTTGACAAGGCCCACAAGGTCTTAAAGGGTACTCATGCTACCCTCAAAGAGTCTCATGCTCAAATCCAAGTTAAGCTAATCAAGGAAAAAGCCACCTTTCCTCATATGGTATTAATTGATAATGCATGTGCTACTAACCCTTGTTGTGAGCATGTGCATCTTATGGAGGAAAATGCTAAGTTGAAGGATCAACTTGAGAAGGGCCTTGTGACTTGCATTCAAGGTGAGAAAAACCTCAACGACCTTTTGAGCAATCAAAAGAAAGTTGTGGGCAAAGAAGGAATTGGGTTTGCACCCAAGTCCAAGAGCCAGAAGAAGAAGATCAACAAGGCCAACCGTCCTCCTCCCCTCAAACAAACTTTTGTGAAAGAGGGAGACGGAGCTTCCAAGAAGAAGAAGGAGAAAGTGAAGGAAGTTGATGTTCAAAAGGGCAAGAACGTTTCCTCAAACAAAGCCGGCGACTTTAACCCTTCATATGTGTTGTGCCGTGCTAGTGATGGACATGTTTATGCTAAATTTGTTGGTTCTCCTTATGAGTACATTGAATGGTCTATTTGGGTTCCCAAGGCCCTTGTTACTAACATCAAAGGACCCATTACTAAATGGGTACCTAAAACCAAGCATTGATCTCGTGTAGGTGTTTGCTTCCGGTGGGGGATCATGGTTGCTCGATAGTGGAGCAACAAATCATATGACCGGGAGCAAGGACTTGGTGGTGGATGTGCAAGAGACTCCATCTATGCCCACCAATGTCGAGTGGGGTGATGCATCACATTCTAAGGTATTGGGCCTCGGCAAGGTTGTCATTTCTCATGATCTAACGATCGAGAAAGTCATGCTTGTTGAGTCCCTTGCATTCAATTTACTTTCCGTTCGTCAACTTGCACTCATGGGTTTTGCCACATTCTTTGATATTGATACCGTGGCCCTCTTGTGGAGCAAGACTCTTAAAGTAGCCTTTGTTGGGCATGTCGAGAACGGTCTCTATGTGGTTAACTTTTCGGAGCAACCCACTAAGACCGCGACATGCCTAATGGCTAAAGTTGACGTGGGATGGCTTTGGCATCGCCGTTTGGCCCACGTCAATATGAGATCTTTGCAAAGTCTCCTCAAGGGGGACCATGTTCGTGGACTAACAAATGTGAGTTTTGCCAAAGATCGTGCGTGCAGTGCTTGTATCGAAGGAAAGCTTCATGAAAAGGCACACCCTCCCTCAACCATCATCTACTCGAAGAGACCCTTGGAGCTCCTTCACATGGATCTTTTGGGCCTCCATCTTTTGATAGTCTTGGAGGAAGAAAGTATTGCTTGGTGATTGTGGATGATTACTCAAGATATACTTGGGTATACTTCTTCAAGAGGAAGAGTGAGACCCAACAAACCGTCATCAACTTTGCAAATGAAGCTCAACGTCAACATGATGCAAAGATCTTGACAATAAGAAGCGACAACGGCACCGAGTTCAAGAACTACACCTTGGATGAGTTTCTTAGTGACGAGGGGATCAAGCATCAATATGCGGCACCTTATACCCCTCAACAAAATGGTGTTGCGGAGAGGAAGAACCGGACGTTGATGGATGCGGCAAGGATCATGATGGCGGAGTTCAAGTCTCCATACAACTTTTGGGCCGAAGCCATCAACACAGCATGTCATGCATCCAATCGGCTCTATCTTCGCAAAGGCTTGAACAAGACTCCTTATGAGATCCTCACCGGCAACAAGCCCAACCTCAAGTACTTCCGGGTGTTCGGTTGTAAGTGTTTCATTCTCAAGAAAGGTGTTCGGTTGTCTAAATTTGAAGCTAGAGCTCATGAGGGCATATTTGTTGGTTATGCTACAAACTCTCATGCTTACCGTGTCCTCAACAAGTCCACCGGACTCATTGAGGAGACGTGTAACGTGGAGTTTGACGAAAATAACGGCTCCCAAGTGGAGCAAAGTGGTACTTGTGATATAGGTGATGAAATTCCTCCCCAAGCCATAAGAAGAATGGGTATTGGTCACATCCTACCCATTGAGGAACCCCTTGTGGCCGAAGGAGAAGGACAATGCTCTACTCAAGTAGAGCCATCACCTCATCAAGACCCACATGCTTCCGAAGAACAATGTGAAGGCCCTCAACCTCATGAACAAGACCAAGGGCAAGATCTACCTCAAGACCGTGATGAACCACTAAATGATGCCCAAGGTCAAGTTCTCCCCCTCGAGCTAGTTCAAGATCAAGATCAACCTCAAGATCAAGAACAAACTCAAGACGGCGCTCAAGATCATCAAGTCAACCCTCCTCCGTCCACACCCGAGGAGGAATTAGAGCGTCGTGCCGCGAAGATTGCTTCCAAGCTCACCAACCAAGGCCATCTCATGGAAAATGTGGTCGGAAGTCTTCGTAAAGGGGTAAGCACTCGTAGACAATTGGCAAACTATTGTGAACATCACGCGTTTGTCTCTTGTGTTGAACCCCAAAAGGTCTATGAGGCGCTCGAAGACCCGGATTGGCTCAATGCCATGCATGAAGAACTCAACAACTTCGAGTACAACAAGGTGTGGAGATTGGTGCCAAGACCATCCGGGAACCACAATGTCATTGGGACCAAGTGGATCTTCAAGAACAAGCAAGATGCCCATGGGAACATCATTCGCAACAAGGCAAGATTGGTAGCACAAGGCTACTCCCAAGTCGAGGGTATCGACTACGGTGAAACCTTCGCTCCTGTTGCTCGTCTTGAATCCATTCGTTTGTTGATTGCTTATGCTTCCCATCACAACTTTAAGTTGCAACAAATGGATGTGAAAAGTGCTTTTCTTAATGGTCCCATTAATGAGTTGGTCTATGTCAAGCAACCCCCCGGGTTCGAGGATCCCTACTTTCTGGATCACGTGTATCAACTCGATAAGGCACTCTATGGCCTTAAACAAGCCCCACGTGCGTGGTATGACCACCTTACCGAGTTGCTACAAGATCGTGGTTTTGAAGTAGGGCTAATCGACCCCACTCTTTTTACTAAGAAGGTCAACGGGGAGTTGTTTGTATGCCAACTATATGTTGATGATATTATCTTTGGTTCCCCTAACAAAGCTTTCAATGAAGAATTTGCCGCTCTCATGACCTCCAAGTTTAAGATGTCTTCGATGGGAGAGTTGAAGTTCTTCCTTGGTTTCGACATCAAGCAAAGAAGAGAAGGAACCTTCATCAACCAAGCCAAATATACTCAAGACATGCTTAAAAGATTCAAGCTAAGTGATGTCAAGCCGGCTACTACACCAATGCCTACCAAGTGCCAACTTGACATTGATCCCAATGGTAAAGCGGTGGATCAAAAGGTATATCGCTCCATGATTGGATCCTTGCTTTACCTTTGTGCATCTAGACCGGATATCATGTTGAGTGTGGGGATGTGTGCACGTTTTCAAGCCGCACCAAAGGAAAGTCACTTTGTGGCGGTCAAACGAATCTTTCGATATTTGGCTTATACCCCAAACTTTGGCTTATGGTACCCAAGAGGAGCAAACTTCAAGCTTGAAGGTTTCACGGATTCCGATTGGGCGGGAGACAAAGTGGATAGGAAGTCCACTTCCGGAGGGTGTCAATTTCTTGGCTGCTCTTTGGTAAGTTGGTCTTCCAAGAAACAAAGTTGTGTGTCTCTCTCGTCCACCGAAGCGGAGTATGTGGCGGCCGGTAGTTGTTGTGCTCAACTCCTATGGATGAGGCAAACTTTAAAGGAGTACGGTGTCACTTGTGACAAAGTGCCTCTTTGGTGTGATAATGAAAGTGCCATCAAGATTTCCCTCAACCCGGTGCAACACTTCAAGACGAAGCACATTGAGTTCGGTATCACTTCATTCGGGATCACATTCGGCGAGGGGAGATCGAGCTCAAGTATGTCAACACTCATGATAACCTTGCAGATATTTTCACGAAGCCATTGGATGAAGCAAGATTTCGCGAGTTAAGGCATGAGCTAAATATCATTGATTTGAGCAATGTGACTTGAACCCGTGCACCCCCCACCACACTCAACTTGTTGTCTAGTTTAGATGTAGGCATGGACATAGGGGGAGTGTTGTTCTCTCAATGAACTCTCCCTCCCCCCATTATGCCTAAATAGATCACCTCTTTCACATTAGCCATTTTTGATGGTACTTGTGCTTCAAAGACGAGTTTTCGTCATGGGCCCAAGGATAATTCTTCGCGGTGCCATACCATCCAACTCAAACATAGGTGGCTTCGGCCACCGCCCTCTCTCTCCTCGAGAGACCTTGTTACTTAGGGTTTTACTGTTGTTCCTTTGCTTTTGTGCTGCTTTGGGTTGTGTCTGTTTTTCGATGCAAAGGCGTGTTTTTCTCTCTTGTTCGAAACCCTTGGTGGCATGAGCTCACGGTACTACCGCGGTCGGCCACGGTACTACCGCGGCCAATCACGGTACTACCGCTGATGGGAGCACGGTACTACCGCTCTAAGCGGCATGAGCTCACGCCTGATGGAGCGGTACTACCGCCACGGCGCGGTACTTCCGCCCAGGCGGTACTACCGCGATGACCCGCGGTACTACCGCGCCGGTTCGGGCTCGCGGGGATAGGGTCGGGGAGGGGGAGTTCTAACTCCCCCATACCCATTCGTCCCTTTCTCTCCTCATAGCCCGTTCCTCTCTCGTGCTCACGAACGGAGCCGGCGTTCGTCGCCGGATCTCCTCCACCGGCTGCCCTCCCGTGATTCCGTCCGGTGGGATCGTTCCCCACCTCGTGCTCTTGCTATGGACCAAGGTGGTGGCTCTCGCC
This sequence comes from Triticum aestivum, assembly GCF_018294505.1. Lineage (NCBI taxonomy): Eukaryota > Viridiplantae > Streptophyta > Magnoliopsida > Poales > Poaceae > Triticum > Triticum aestivum. Next base: position 546,123,101 of record NC_057803.1, on the reverse strand, counting down.
GGGCCAATCCCGTCCGTGACACTGGTTCCAAGCGTCTGCGCAACCCAGGCGAAGTTCCCGAGGGATCATCTGCGTCGAAGCGCAATGTCAAGTCCATCGCCAGCAAGCACAAGGAGCCCGCCAGGGGCATGGATGAGATAGGCGCTCGAGAGTATGTCCGTATCAGGCAGCTTCACCCATATGCAACCCCACGCTCCACTATCAGAGGATGTGAACTGTTCTGGAACAAGACTCAAACCCAGATCTACTTGGATGTCATCAAGAACAAGCAGAATACCTATGTAGAGGTGAAGTGGATTGAGATGCACCACATGAGGAAGGACAAGTTTCGTGACTACTTTGGGGAGGCTCTGGACTTGGTGGAGCAGTTTGGCATTGAGCATGTGATCTCGTTCCACATGGACTATGACCCTGAGATCATTTGTCAGTTCTTTGCCTCAGTGTACTTCCACAACAATGATGAGAGGAGGATGACGTGGATGACCAATGGCCGCCAGCTGTCTGCTACCTGGAAGGAGTTCATGGAGTTACTTCAAGTTGCTGATGATGGACTTGACACTCCTGTTGGTGTTCGCCCTCACGGCAATACTGACTCTGCTGACAAGGACAAGCTCACTCCGTTCATGGTTGAGAAGAAGCTCGCCACTGGCAAGATAGTCTCGGTTCTCAACCCGTTTCTGGATATCATGTACCGCATCTTCCGCAACTCTCTGTTCCCACGCATCGGTGATAAAGACAAGGTTCATGCCTACATGGTGGACATGATGCTTCTGTGCGAGGAGGCTCGCTCATCTCAGACTCAGCCACTTGATGTCTCTCACATCATGTGGTGCGAGCTTCGGTTTGCTGTGTTCAACCGCAAGGTGCCTATTTATGGACCCTACTTGTTTCTGCTGATTTCGAAGACTTGGGAGAAGATGTACCCCACGGAGGAGTTCCTGGCTCCAGACTGGATTCGCCATGAGCCCATTTGTCTGAGGGTCAAACCCAACTGGGCCAACACTGCTACTCGTGCTGAGGCGTCTGCTGCTAGGGCTGCTGCTGTTGATGAGGATGCTGCTGGAGCTGAGGATGTTGCTGGGGGCCGTTCTGCTAGGCCTACTCAGAGTGACTCTAGGCCATCTTGGGCCAAGAGGTTGACGGATAAGATGAAGTCACTTTTCTGCATGCAAGCCAAGGGACAGTACAGGGCTCATGTGGAGTCCAAGGAGAGTCGTCGCCGGCACAACAAGATCTTGAAGCTCTATGGCGAGGATGTGTCTGCCGGGTCTGAGGAGCACATCACTCCTGAGACCGAGTGGATGGAGAAGCAAGGATTCAAGTGGACTGATTCTGAGGAGGAGGCCGAGGAGTCCATTCCAGCTGCGGAGGAGTCTGATGCAGAGGAGTGGGACAGTTTCTCTGCTTGAGCCACCTCTTGTGTGTTTAGGTGTCCTCTCTGCCTTTTTGGCGTCTCGATGCCAAAGGGGGAGAGAGCGTAGGGATTTGGTTTTGCGAGTTTGTGTGTTTGCCAGTTGAGCTCTTTGCTACTTTTATCGTTTGAACCTTGGTTATCTTATCTCATATGGTGTAAGACATATGCACTCTATCTATCCTAGCTAGCTTGTGTTTTTTTTGTGCTTCTTTCATGCTATGCTAGGCTTATTATCATGTCTTGGTCTCTAAAATATAGGGGGAGTGTTGATCCTAGTTTGTGTGCCATGCAGTCCAAAGCATTCATATATAGTGCACATATCTAGGGGGAGCCCCATCTATATTTTAGAGGAGTGGGGTTTGCCACTGCTTTAAACATATCTTATCTATGTGCAAATCCCGTGTTGTCATCAATTCACCAAAAAGGGGGAGATTGTAAGGGCATATTTATCCCTAAGTGTTTTGGTGATTGATGACAATACTCGTGCAGACTAATCGTGTGCCTTGAGTCCCACAGATACTTCTTCATTAGGCACAAGATGATTCGGTGCCCCTCGAAGACTAGTGAAGCCGTCGTTGTTCTACGTTTCTCTTTGGTGGAGTTGAGTCGTAGGAGAGCCGTACTATTAAGAGGGGGTCCGCGTCGGAAAGGTAGGGTGGAATCACACGTACACTTGCCCCTCCTTTCCTTGCACTTTGGAGCTACCCATCGTTATCATTGTTGTGCGAAAAACTGACGACTACTGCTGTACTTGCGGTAGTACCGCAAGTACACGCGGTAGTACCGCGACAGGTCACGGTAGTACCGCCCCTCTGGCGCGGTAGTACCGCGGTACCTTGGCCTAGTGCCGCTCCAGTGCGGTAGTAGGGGCGGATGTAATTTTTTACATCCGCGCCCCTCACGGTAGTACCGCTCCTCTGGTGCGGTAGTACCGCCGCACTCTGGCCTAGTGCCGCTCCGGTGCGGTAGTAGGGGCGGATGTAATTTTTTACATCCGCGCCACCCACGGTAGTACCGCTCGTCCTGCGCGGTAGTACCGCGGGCGCTCACGGTAGTACCACTCCTTTGGAGTTGTAGTACCGTGGCCCTTCTGCCTAGTACCGTTGCGTCGCGGTAGTAGGCGCGGATGTAATTTTTTACATCCGTGCCTACCACGGTAGTACCGCGCCTTACAGGCGGTAGTACCGCGTCGGGTTTTTGCACCACCCTAGTTTCTGCGGAAGTTGACACGGATGAAATTTATTTCGTCCGCGCCCTTCCCAGGCCGTGACCCTCCTGCCTTGCGGTAGTACCGCAAGGGGGAGCGGTAGTACCGCACCAGCGGTAGTACTGCTTCTAGCTCAGGCTTGTTCCGGCCTGTGCAGCTGCCACGGTAGTACCGTGATCACCCACGGTAGTACCGCGCGTCGTCGCGGTAGTACCGCTCCCTTAGAGCGGTAGTACCGTGAGTCGTGGGCAGAACTAGTGGATAACGGTTGGATCTTTTCCCCGACTATATAAGGGTTGTCTTCTACCTCTAGTGGTCCACCTCTTCCACCTCTAAGCTCCATTGTTGCTCCAAGCTCCATTTTCGCTCGATCTCTCTCCCTAGCCAATCAAACTTGTTGATTTGCTCGGGATTGGGTGACAAGGGCCCGATCTACACTTCCACCAAAGGATATTTGATTCCCCCACTTATCCCTTGCGGATCTTGTTACTCTTGGGTGTTGAGCACCCTAGACGGTTGAGGTCACCTCGAAGCCATACTCCATTGTGGTGAAGCTTCGTGGTGGTGTTGTTGTTGGGAGCCTCCGATTGTTGTGGAGATTGCCCCAACCTTGCTTGTAAAGGTTCGGTCGCCGCCTTCAACGGCACCAATAGTGGAATCACGGCATCTCGCATCGTGTGAGGGCGTGAGGAGAATACGGTGGCCCTAGTGGCTTCTTGGGGAGCATTGTGCCTCCACACCGCTCTAACGGAGACGTACTTCCCTTTAAAAGGAAGGAACTCCGGTAACACATCCTCGTCTTCACCGTCTCCACTCTTGGTTATTTCGTGCCTTTACTTTTGCAAGCTTACTTATTGTTACATCTCTTGCTTGCTTGTGTGCTAGTTGTTATTGCATCATATAGGTTGCTCACTTAGTTGCATATCTAGACAACCTATTTGTTGCGAAGTTTAATTTGGTAAAGAAAAGCTTAAAAATTGTTAGTTGCCTATTCACCCCCCCCCCTCTAGTCAACCATATCGTTCCTTTCACTTCCATAGTTCATTTCCAAGAATCTTACATTATCATCTTGTCAATGTGTGTTACACCTTTTCTTCTCAGGCACCCTGAGTCTGAGGTATCCTAACACCGACCAGATCTGAATCCCGGTCACATATGATGGTTGGAATATATTTCCAAGGGTAATAACAATGTTCTTTTATGACCCGAAGGTGATGTCGTGCCCAGCACACCTGGCCGGAGGACCTACTATTATAGATTCCTTTTTACTAAGGTTATCCATTCTTCCGTGAGGAAATTGAAAGACTTATTATATGACTTGTTCCTGATGGATCCTTTGTGTTTCCAAAGTCTGACCTTTGCCTGAAGATCATGTCAATGCTATCTCAAAGCATATATATGTACTCCAATTTTCAACAAGAACATTTAAAGCCTAATGTATAATGTTTCCTACTCAATTATCCAAACACCGTTGTATGGGTAATGTCATGAAATTTCTCTCACCTTACCTAAAGAGTTTTCTACATTATATCCTGTCATGGATATCATGCTCTGCTTGTCCTTGGGAAGGATATACCCCTGAAATATGTGTTTAAACACATTTTCCTTTCCATTGTTCTGTTTAATCTGATAACCATATTTTCCTTTCCATTGGTTGGTTTAATGTTTCTTGTGATCTATATGATCTAAGCAGTAATACGTCACTATTTTTATAAGCACCTCAGTGTACAACCTTGTCAGTAAGACCCTGTTACTATTGTTGACGGCATTCCAGTAACCACCGATGGACGAGAACTTTGCCTATTGGTCCGCCTCGTTCAACGAGCAGGAAGCTAGTTCTCTTCGTCCCTCGCCCGTGGTACCGACATTGTTGCCGACATAACCAACATGCTATCCTCTGATATGTCTTGCTTACATGATTGTGCAAGATGTCACCGCCTTTCCTACTTTTAACCCACATGGTGGGCCCATAACCCACAGTTCCACAGGATCGAAACATGACTCTCCTGTACACCCCCGGTTTCCAAAGTTATTCCTCGCGCGTGGCCTCGTATATAATTCATGAGCCACATCCCGGAGGGTCATCAATAATGGTATCAGACACAATGTTTATTCCCGGTTGCTCTGAACCCCATTCACACTCTCGGTTGGGCGTTAAATGATTACCCACCTGCTTAAAACTTCTCACGCCTTCTTTTATCTCTCTCGATGATTTCCCTGAGTTTCAATTCGAGAGGTACTTTCTACCACATTTCCTGAGTTATCAATCAGTTAATCAACCTTGTAGAGGACGTTCTTCCAAAGTTACCCCTTATCATTTTTGTAAGTACGTTGGAGTTTCCGAAGAAAGGATGACGACTTCATCGAGAAGAGCAGCCAAGAAATGGAGACATCAATGAAAGGGATCACCTTCTTTGATAAGAGCAGCCAAGAACAAGTACACTCATTAGAATTTCGTAACCAACTCTTCCCCCTTACCCCCCTCTTAAATCACGGGACGAGATTTCTTGTAGTGGAGGAGAATTGTGACACCCGGATAATTAAGCAACAGTAACCTCTACTAATGATGCCATGTCACCTCGATTACTGTTGCTAAGTTCGCGTTAGTTCGAAACTGATTCAAATTCAAAATTCAAAATAGAGGCCAACATCAAAAGTTTTCAAATATTAAAACAAAAATGTTCAAAGTGTTGCAAACAATCCTTGAATAATTATCATAGTGGACCAACATTTTTATAAGGTGTTTAATTGCCCCAATGTAATAAACCAATGTCTATTATAATAATTTAAAATGCCTTTTTAAATCTGTATAAATTACAATCTATTTTAATTGGATGCAAACTTAATGTGGCAGTAGCTTGATTTATAATTCAATCTTAGTTGTAAGTTTCTTATTTTATGAAACTATTTTTGCCTTAGAAAAATAAAACAAAAATGAAGCTAAATAAAAAGAAAAAGAAAGTAGAACTGTAAACGGAAAAAGGCCCCCCCCCCCCCCCCCCGCGCTGGGCCTCAGCCCAGCTGGCCATCCAACCAGGCTGGCCCACCTAACCCCTCCATAACCCTCACCGACGGAAACCACAAACCCCCCACGCACCCACTCCCCCCCACGTCGCCCGCTCCTCTCCCCCCGATCTGGATCGAGATCGGGGGCAGGGACCAGCCGCGCTCGCCGTCGCCGCCGCCCATGACGCCACCGCCCGGAAACCCCGCACCTCATCGGACCTCCCCGACCGCCTCCGCCCCGCACCTCTACCTCGCCTCGCCCCTGCGCCCCTCCCCGGCGCCCCGGCGCATGTCGCCGACCACCACTGCCCGAGGTCCTCGCCGGATCGCCCCACCGTCTTCGCCGTCGTCCATGTCCTCCCCCTCGACGGACTTCCCCGCGCCTCGTCGGCGAACCCCTACATCGGGGGTATGGAACCCCATCTCCCCCTGTTTCCTCTGTCCATGTCGCGCACCACCGGCTCCGCCCCGCGCCTGCTCGCTCTGCCGCGCGCACCTCGGCCTACCTTTGGTCGCGCCCAAGCCCGCACTGGCCAGCGCTCGCGCAATCCCGCGCATGACCTCGCCACGACCCGCCGATGCTCTGCTCTGCACGCCGCCCACTCCGCCCACTCCCCGCCGCGGCCTCATCCCCTGCGCCCCCTCTCGCGCCCGTCCCCTGCTGCGATGCCTCGCCGCTGGCCCCGTGCCTCCCCCACCCGGTGTTGGTCTGCTGCGGTGGATGATGCTGCGGCCGTTGCCGCCACCGTCCGCCCGTGCCCTCCATGGCCCATGGCCACTCCCGCCCGCACTGGTCGCACCCATGTCACCCCACCTGTGCCTGGCCGCTCCTCCTATGCCTCCCCGCCTCAGGCCCGCGCGGCAGCCGGCGCCCTGCCGGGCTATGGCCTGTGCAGGTCAACGGGCACCCGCACCCGCTAACCACCGCTTCATTAGCCCCCCTGTGATTCTGATAGTGGGGCCCAGCCCCAGGAACGAAATAACAAAAAGAAAAGAAAAGAGAAAATGTAAAAATTAAAATAACTAATTAATTAATCAATTAACTAATTAATTAATTAAGTTAAATAGATCTGTGTACTAAACTAATTACATTAGTAACCTAATTAGCTAATTAAACTAATTAGCTAGGTTAAATAAAACTGTGGCAATGACAAAAGGGTCCCACCTGCAGGGTTGACCTAGTCAACTTTTGGCCCTGCTGACATCATGCTAACATCATAATTGCATTTCTTTAATTAAACTAATCTATTAATTCCTGAAATGATTTAACTCTTTTAAAATCAATATAAAATAAATCGTAGCACGGATGGAAAATCTTTGGACATGAAAGTTGCTCAGAACGACGAGACGAACCCGGATACGCAGCCTGTTCGTCCGCCACGCATCCCTAGCATAGTGAACACGCAACTTTTTCCCTCCGGTTCGTTTGTCCGAAAACGCGAAACATGGGGGATAATTTTCCGGATGTTTTCCCCCTTCACCGGTATCACGTCGTACCGCGTCAGGTCACCCCTAGCACAACGTAATACCGCATCTTGCTTTTTGTTACATTGATTACTCTGTTATTTATTGTGTTCCCCCTCCGTTACTTCTTTCCGGTAGACCCCCAGACTGCCGGAGACCCCCAGTACGAATACGGAGTTGACGACCCCTCTTTCTTGCCAGAGCAACCAGGCAAGCCCCCCCTTGATCACCAGATATCGCCTACTCTCCTGTATACTGCTTGCATTAGAGTAGTGTAGCATGTTACTGCTTTCCGTTAATCCTATTCTGATGCATAGCCTGTCATTGTTGCTCCAGCTGTTGATACCTTACCTGCAATCCTATATGCTTAGTATAGGATGCTAGTTTACCATCAGTGGCCCTACATTCTTGTCTGTCTGCCATGCTATACTATCGGGCCGTGATCACTCGGGAGTTGATCACGGGTATATACATATACATAATATATGATACTTGTGGTGACTAAAGACGGGTCGGCTCGTAGGAGTACCCGCGAGTGATTCACGGATTGGGTCCGAAAGGACGTTTGTCCCGACGGCCCTCTGAGTGGATCTTTGTGGCGAAGCGACAGGGTAGGTTGAGACCACCTAGGAGAGAGGTGGGCCTGGCCCTGGTCGGCATTCGCAGTTATTTCAAGATAACATGTTTAACGAGATCTTGGTATTTGATCCGAGTCTGGCTACTGGCCTATACGCACTAACCATCTACGCGGGGACAGTTATGGGCACTCGACGTCGTGGTATCAGCCGAAGCCTTCGTGACGTCAGCGACTGAGCGGCGCGCGCCGGATTGGACTGGAACGCCTGCTAGGCTAGGTCTGCTTCCGGCCGCGTTCGCAACGTGCAGGTGTGCAAAGGTCGATGGGCCTAGACCCCTGCGCCATAGGATTTAGACCGGCGTGCTGACCTCTCTGTTGTGCCTAGGTAGGGCTGCGACGTGTTGATCTTCCGAGGCCGGGCATGACCCAGGAAAGTGTGTCCGGCCAAACAAGGGGAAAAGTGTTTGGAGAAGTAGATATGACGGAGACGTATCAACTCTCCCAAGCTTAAACCTTTGCTTGTCCTCAAGCAATTCAGTTGATAAACTGAAAGTGATAAAAAACTTTTACAAACTCTGTTTGCTCTTGTTGTTATAAATATGTAAAGCCAGCATTCAAGTTTTCAGCTAAGATTATGAACTAACCATATTCATAATAACACTTAGGTCTCATGTTTACTCATATCAATGGCATAATCAACTAGCGAGCAATAATAATAAATCTCGGATGACTACACTTTCTCAAAACAATCATGATATGATATAATAGGATGGTATCTCGCTAGCCCTTTCTGAGACCGCAAAACATAAATGTAGAGCACCTTTAAAGATCAAGGACTGACTAGACATTGTAATTCATGGTAAAAGAGATGCAGTCAAGTCATACTCAATGTAAACTAACAGTAATGAATGCAAATGACATCGGTGCTCTCCAGCTGGTGCTTTTTAATAAGAGGGTGATGACTCAACATAAAAGTAAATAGATAGGCCCTTCATAGAGGGAACCAGGGATTTGTAGAGGTGCCAGAGCTCGATTTTGAAATAGATATGAATAATATTTTGAGCGGTATACTTTCATTGTCAACATAACAACCGAGAGATGGCGATATCTTCCATGCTACACACATTATAGGCGGTTTTCCCAACAGAATGGTAAAGTTTATATTCCCCCTCCACCAACAATCATCAATCCATGGCTTGCTCGAAACAACGAGTGCCTCCAACTAACAAGAGTCCCGGGGGAGTTTTTTTAAAGTTATTTTGATTTGATTTGCATAAAGCATGGGACTGGGCATCCCGGTGACCAACCATTTTCTCATGAGTGAGGAGAGGAGTCCACTCCTTGATGACCCACAAGTATAGGGGATCTATCGTAGTACTTTCAATAAGTAAGAGTGTCGAACCCAACGAGGAGCAGAAGGAAATGATAAGCGGTTTTCAGCAAGGTATTCTCTGCAAGTACTGAAATAAGTGGTAACAGATAGTTTTGCAATAGGATAAATTGTAACGAGCAACAAGTAACAAAAGTAAATAAAGTGCAGCAAGGTGGCCCAATCCTTTTGTAGCAAAGGACAGGTCGGAACAAACTCTTATAATAGGAAAAGCGCTCCCGAGGACACATGGGAATATTGTCAAGCTAGTTTTCATCACGTTCATATGATTCGCATTCGATACTTTGATAATTTGATATGTGGGTGGACCGGTGCTTGGGTGCTGTTCTTACTTGAACAAGCATCCCACTTATGATTAACCTCTATTGCAAGCATCCACAACTACAACAAAAGTATTTAGGTAAACCTAACCATAGCATGAAACATATGGATCCAAATCAGCCCCTTACGAAGCAACGCATAAACTAGGGTTTAAGCTTCTGTCACTCTAGCAACCCATCATCTACTTATTACTTCCCAATGCCTTCCTCTAGGCCCAAATAATGGTGAAGTGTTATGTAGTCGACGTTCACATAACACCACTAGAGGCTAGACAACATACATCTTATCAAAATATCAAACGAATACCAAATTCACATGACTACTCATAGCAAGACTTCTCCCTTGTCCTCAGGAACGAACGTAATTACTCACAAAGCATATTCATGTTCATAATCAGAGGGGTAATAATATGCATATAGGATCTGAACATATGATCTTCCACCAATTAAGCCAACTAGCATCAACTACAAGGAGTAATCAACACTACTAGCAACCTACTAGCACCAATCTTGGACTTTGAGACAAGAATTGGATACAAGAGATGAACTAGGGTTTGGAGATGAGATGGTGCTGGTGAAGATGTTGATGGAGATTGCCCTCTCCCGATGAGAGGAGCATTGGTGATGACGATGATGATGATTTCCCCCTCCCGGAGGGAAGCTTCCCCGGTAGAACAGCTCTGCCGGAGCTCTAGATTGGATCCGCCAAGGTTCCGCTTCGTGGCGGCGGAGTCTCGTCCCAAAAAGTTCCTCCTATTTTTTTCTCATCAAAAGACCTCATATAGGAGAAGATGGGCGTCGGAGAGCCACCAGGGGGCCCACGAGGTAGGGGGCGCGCCCTAGGGGGGGGGGCGCCCCCACCCTCGTGAGCAGGGTGTGGCCCCCCTGGCCTTCATCTTTGGTGTGGATTTTTCTTTATTTCTTTTAAGACGTTCCGTGGAGTTTCAGGACTTTTGGAGTTGCGCAGAATAGGTCTCTAATATTTGCTCCTTTTCTAGACCAGAATTCCAGCCGCCGGCATTCTCCCTCCTTATGTAAACCTTGTAAAATAAGAGAGAATAGCCATAAGTATTGTGATATAAAGTGAAATAACAGTCCATAATGCAATAAATATTGATATAAAAGCATGATGCAAAATGGACGTATCACTCCTCTTGAGAATAACCCGCCTAACATGGAAGATACAGACAACCCTAGTTGATACATGAGCTATTCAAGCATACAAAACAGAATGTTTATTTGAAGGTTTAGAGTTTGGCACATACAAATTTACTTGGAACGGCGGGTAGATACCGTATATAGGTAGGTATGGTGGACTCATATGGAACAACTTTGGGGTTTATGGAATTGGATGCACAAGTAGTATTCCCGCTTAGTTCAAGTGAAGGCTAGCAAAAGACTAGGAAGCGACCAGCTAGAGAGCGACAACAGTCATGAACATGCATTAAAATTAATCAACACCGAATGTAAGCATGAGTAGGATATAGTGCACCATGAACATAAATATCATAGAGGCTATGTTGATTTTGTTTCAACTACATGCATGAACATGTGCCAAGTCAAGCCACTCAAATCGTTCAAAAGAGGATACCACCCTATCATACCACATCACAACCATTTTTATAGTATGTTGGCACGCAAGGTAAACCATTATAAGCTCCTAGCTAATTAAGCATGGCATAAGCAACTATAATCTCTAATTGTCATTGCAAACATGTTTTATTCATAATAGGCTGAATCAGGAACGATGGACTAATCATATTTACAAAAACAAGAGAGGTCGAGTTCATACCAGATTTTCTCATCTCAATAAGTCCATCATATAATCATCATTATTGCATTTCACTTGCATGACCGAATAGTGTGGATAATAATAATAGTGCACATGCATTGGACTAAGCTAGAATCTGCAAGCATTCAATTCAAGAGAGAAGGCAAGGTAATATGGGCTCTTTGTTAGATCAACGATAATGCATATAAGAGCCACTCGACATTTTCATTATGGTCTTCTCCTATCGACCCCCAAAGAACAAGAAAGAAATAAAACTATTACACGGGAAAGCTCCCAACAAGCAAAAGAAGAACGAGAAATCTTTTTGGGTTTTCTTTTTAGTTACTACTACAAGCATGGAAAGTAAACTAATTAAAGGCTACAACTAAATTTATTATTTTTTGTTTTTCCTAAGGTTTATTAAACACACAAGAAGAAAGCATAAAAAGGAAAATAAACTAGCATGGATTATACAGTGAAAAAGTATGAGCACCGACAACTAGCAATGAGTGTGTGAACATAAATGTAATGTCGGTGATAAATACGTACTCCCCCAAGCTTAGGCTTTTGGCCTAAGTTGGTCTATGGCCACGGCTGGCCTGGAGGATATCCAAAGTAATAGTTGGGGTCATACTATGAAGAAGCCTCGGATTGCCACTGGTTGGCAATCACCTCCGGATCCCACTGGTAATCAGACTGTCGTGGAGGATCAAATTGTGGTTCCGGCTCTGGCTCTGTAGCTCATGTAGGGTTCCGGTAGGCGTGAATGGGCTCCAACGTAACAAGGTACTTGCCTGCAGATAAATCAAACAAGGAAGGAGCAGGCAAGGTAATAGTCTCAGGATGATTTTTACCAAATATTAATTTGTACTTAAACGCCTTTTCCCTATTCTTAACAATAAAATCAAGTGCTACCATACTCTTATAATCTAGATAAATAGGAGGCAACAATTTCTCTTCCTTCTCATGCCTAATAGATATGTTAAAGTGTGCAGCGAGGCGCGAGGCGAAGATGCCTCCAAGGACGGGGCCCTTAGTACGGTTAAGATTTAACTGCTTTGCAACAATAGCGCCCATACTAAATGTGTCATCACGAAATAAGGCATGTCACAAAATAACAATATCAAGGGCACTCAGGTTTCCATATTTTCCGCGCCCAATTAAGCATCTACTAGCAAATATAGCAAAGTAACGTAGAACAGGAAAGTGTACACTAGTAATTCGTGCGTCGGAAACCTTCCTCGTCTCCCCTAGAACAATGCTATCAATAAACCCATCCACATCGTCACAATGTGGTTCCTCTATGCTGCCCTCGTAAGGGATCAAACAAACCCGACAAAAATCACGAAGTGACATCTCCTTATGCTCATCATATAAATAAAATTCCACCATAGGTGGTGAGCTCCTAGCATGGAAATGAAAGTTTTGCACAAAGATATTGGTGAGTAAGAGATACTATTCGCGTTGGTCGTGGAGGAAAGCGGTGAGGCCTGCATTATCAGCCAATTCATAGAAATCATCATAAATCCCGGCTACTCTCAAGAAATCATCACAAGGCCATTGACATGGCCGAACCTCCGCGGTGCGAGGAGGATTATATTTGGGCTTCTTATCCTCCTCACTTTGCTTATCCTTTGAGCTTCGGCTCGATGATCCCCTCAAAAATCTCTTCATCTTTTTCTGAAAATTTCTGAATTTTTTAGTAACTTCAAAATAAAAGTGAACCAAACTCAACAAAATTGATAGCAACTACTCCTACAAGTGCCTAGAGGCAATATCATGCAGCAAAACTACTTTTGACCATATAAATTTGACATGCAAGCTCAAGAACAGGTCACCTAAGCAACAAAAATATGCAATGAATAAAGCACTAGAACAAAAACTAATTGGACCATTGGAGGAGTCACATACCAAGGAACAATCCCCCAAAGCAGTTTTTTGAATGGAGCTTTGAGCAAGGAGATCGAAAATGGCAGTAAAATGAGCTTGGACTCGGGTTTGAGCTGGTTGGTGATTTTTGTGGGAGGAAGAAGGAGTGTGTGGTAGCTGGAATAAGTGGAGGGGAACCACCATGGGCCCACGAGGCAGGGGGCGCGCCCTCCACCCTCGTGGCCAGGTGCTTGCTCCCCCTGCTGTGTTTTCAGTGCCAGATATTCTCAAATGTTTCAGAAAAAATCATATTTAATTTTCAGGGCATTTGGAGAACTTTTATTTTCAGGGCATTTTCGGGGTATTTTTTATTGCATTGATAATTCAGAAAACAGACAGAAATTACTATTTTTGCTTTATTTGATATAAATAACAGAAAGTAAAAAGAGGGTACAGAGAGTTGTGTTTTCTAAATTCATCCATCTCATGCTCATCAAAAGGAATCCACTAACAAGGTTGATCAGGTCTTGTTAACAAACTCATTCCGAATAACATGGAACCGGAGAATTTTCGAATAACACTAGGTTACCTCAACGGGGATATGCATGTCCCCAACAATAAGAATATCATATTTCTTCTTGACAGTAGGAAGAGGAAATTCAAAACCTCCAAAAATAATCGATGGATTTTTCTAATAGAGTTTATACTATGAACTTTAGGTTGTTTCCTCGAATAGTGTATTGTATGCTCATTGCCATTAACATGAAAAGTGACATTGCCTTTGGTGCAATCAATAATAGCCCCTGCAGTATTCAAAAAAGGGTCTTCCAAGAATAATAGATATACTATCATCCTCAGGAATATCAAGAATAACAAAGTCCGTTAAAATAGTAACGTTTGCAACCACAACAGGCACATCCTCACAAATACCGACAGGTATAGCATTTGATTTATCAGCCATTTGCAAAGATATTTCAGTAGGTGTCAACTTATTCAAATCAAGTCTACAATATAAAGAGAGAGGCAAAACACTAACACCGACTCCAAGATCACATAAAGCAGTTTTAACATAGTTTCTTTTAATGGAGCATGGTATAGTTGGTACTCCGGGATCTCCTAGTTTCTTAGGTATTCCACCCTTAAAAGTATAATTAATTAGCAAGCATGGTGGAAATTTCAGCTTCCGGTATCTTTCTTTTATTAGTAACAATTTCTTTCATATATTTAGCATAAGGATTCATTTTAAGCATATCAGTCAAACGCATACGCAAAAAGATAGGTCTAATCATTTTAGCAAAGCGCTCAAAATCCTCACCATCCTTTTTCTTGGATGGTTTAGGAGGAAAAGGCATGGGTTTTTGAACCCATGGTTCTCTTTCTTTACCGTGCTTCCTAGCAACAAAGTCTCTCTTATCATAACGTTGATTCTTTGATTGTGGGTTATCAAGATCAACAGCAGGTTCAATCTCTACATCATTATTATTGCTAGGTTGAGCATCGACATGAACATCATCATTAACATTATTACTAGGTTCATGTTCATTACCAGATTGTGTTTTAACATCAGAAATAGAGATATCATTAGGATTCTCAGGTGTGTCAATAACAGGTTCACTAGAAGCATGCAAAGTCCTATCATTTTTCTTTTTCTTCCTCTTAGAAGGACTAGGTGCATCAATATAATTTCTCTAAGAATCTTTCTCAATTCTCTTAGGATGGCCCTCAGGATACAAAGGTTCCTGAGTCATTTTACCACCTCTAGTCATAACTCTAATAGCATTATCATTTTTCTTACTATTTATTCACTGAGCAAATCATTCTGAGATTTAAGTACTTGTTCTACTTGAGTGGTAACCATAGAAGCATGTTTACTAATAAGTTTAAGTTCACCTTTAATATTAGCCATATAATCACCCAAGTGTTCAAGCATATCAGCATTGTGTTTCAATTGTCTACCAACATAAGCATTGAAGTTTTCTTGTTTAACCATAAAGCCATCAAACTCATCCAAGCATGGGCTAGCAAACTTAGTAAATGAGATTTCAGCTTTATCATATCTATAGAGAGAATTTACCTTTACTACCTGTGTCGGGTTATCAAGACCATGTACTTCTTCAATAGGCGGTAAATTAAGACCATGTATTTCTTCAATAGGAGGTAAATTCTTAACATCTTCAGCTTTAATGCCCTTTTCTTTCATAGATTTCTTTGCCTCTTGCATATCTTTAGGACTGATAAATAGAATACCCCTTTTCTTTGGAGTTGGCTCAGGAGTTGGTTCAGGAATTGGATCAGGGATTAGATCAGGAAGTGTCCAATTATTTTCATTAGTCAACATATTATTCAATAGACTTTCAGCTTTATCTGGTGTTCTTTCCCTGAAAACACAACCAGCACAACTATCCAGGTGGTCTCTAGAAGCATCGGTTAGTCCATTATAAAAGATATCAAGTATTTCATTTTTCTTAAGAGGATGATCATGCAAAGAATTAAGTAATTGGAGAAGCCTCCCCAAGCTTGTGGGAGACTCTCTTCTTCAATTTGCACAAAATTATATATTTCCCTTAAAGAAGCTTGTTTCTTATGAGCGGGGAAATATTTAGCAGAGAAGTAATAAATCATATCCTGGGGACTACGCACACAACCAAGACCAAGAGAATTAAACCATGTTTTAGCATCACCCTTTAATTAGAACGGAAATAATTTAAGGATATAATAATAGCGAGTTTTCTCATCATTAGTGAACAGGGTGGCTATATCATTTAATTTAGTAAGATGTGCCACAACAGTTTCAGATTCATAGCCTCAGAAAGGATCAGATTCAACCAAAGTAATTATATTAGGACCAACATAGAAATCATAATCCTTATCAGTAACACAGATAGGTGAAGTAGCATAAGCAGGATCATATTTCATTCTAGCATTCAGAGTTTTTTGTTTTAGCTTAGCTAATAATTTCTTAAGATCACTCCTATCATTGCAAGCAAGAAAATCTCTAGCAATTTCTTCATCCATAACATAGCCCTCAGGCACAATAGGTAATTCATATCTAGGGGGAGAATCTTCATCATCACTTTCATCAGTATTATCAGTTTCAATAATTTCATTCTCTCTATGTAACACCCATGACGCGGCTATATCTCCCACATGTCGGAGCACGACTTAGAGGCATAACTGCATTGTAGGCAATGCCGCAAGAGGGGTAATCTTTACACATCCCGTGTACTGAATAAGAAAAGAGGTACATAGTTGGCTTACAATCGCCACTTCACACAATACATAAATATAGCATTACAATCATCCAGATACAATCAAGGTCCGACTACGGAACCAAAATAAAAACAACCCCAAATGCATAAGATCCCCGATCGCCCCAACTGGGCTCCACTACTGATCGTCTGGAAAGGAAACGTAGTATCGTCCTGAGTCCTCATCAAACTCCCACTTGAGCTCAGTCGTATCTCCTGAAATGGTATCATCGGCTCCTGCATTTGGTTTTGGAAGCAATCTGTGAGTCACGGGGACTCAGCAATCTCACACCCTCGCGATCAAGACTATTTAAGCTTATGGGTAGGTAAAAGGTATGAGGTGGAGCTGCAGCAAGCACTAGCATATATGGTGGCTAACATATGCAAATGAGAGCGAGAAGAGAAGGCAAAGCACGTTCGAGAATCTATGATCAAGAAGTGATCCTAGACTACTTACGTTCAAGCATAACATGAGACCGTGTTCTCTTCCCGGACTCCACCGAAAAGAGACCATCACGGCTACACATGCTGTTGATTCATTTTAATTAAGTTAAGTTTCAGGTTTTCTACAACCGGATATTAACAAATTCCCATCTGCCCATAACCACGGGGACAACTTTCGAAAGTTCAATTCCCTGTAGGGGTGTCCCAACTTAGCCCATCACAAGCTCTCACGGTCAACGAAGGATATTCCTTCTCCCAGGACGACCCAATCAGACACAGAATCCCGGTTACAAGACATCTTGACAATGGCAAAACAAGTCCAGCAAAGCTCCCGAATGTGCCGACAAATCCCGATAGGAGCTGCACATATCTCGTTCTTAGGACACACCGGATGAGCGCTCTGTATAACTAAAACCAAACCTCGGGTTTCCCCGAGGGGGCGCTGCAAAGGACTCTAGTTTCGACCAACACTCAGAGGAGCACTGGCCCGGGGTTTAAAATAAAGATGACCCTTGAGTCCGCAGAACCCAAGGGAAAAAGGCTAGGTGGCGAATGGTAAAACCAAGGTTGGGCCTTGCTGGGGGAGTTTTATTCAAGGCGAACTGTCAAGGGGTTCCCATTATAACCCAACCGCGTAAGGAACACAAAATCAAGGAACATAACACCGGTATGATGGAAACTAGGGCGGCAAGAGTGGAACAAAACACCAGGCATAAGGCCGAGCCTTCCACCCATTACCAAGTATATAGATGCATTAAAGTAGACAAGATATAATAGTGATCCCAATAATAATCATGTTCCAACAAGGAACAAACTCCAATCTTCACCTGCAACTAGCAACGCTATAAGAGGGGCTGAGCAAAGCGGTAACATAGCCAAACAACGGTTTGATAGGACAAGGTGGGTTGGAGGTTTGACATGGCAATATGGGAGGCATGATAAAGCATGTGGTAGGTATCATAGCATAGGCATAGCAATAGAGCGAGCAACTAGCAAGGAAAGATAGAAGTGATTTCGAGGGTATGGTCATCTTGCCTGCAAAGTTCTCCGAGTTGACGTAAGCTTGATCCTCGTAAGCATACTCAATGGGTTCCTCGATCGCGTACTCATCTTCCGGCTCTACCCAAAGCAAGAACACAAGCAAAGGGAATCACGATCAACCACGGTGCAATGCGCAAGCAACATGATGCAAAACATGGCATGATATGCGGGATGTGATATGCAATGCATATGCGTGCTTCGGAAGGAAAAGATTGAACCATGCCTCAACTTGGAAAACCAAGAGTGCCGCTGGAAATATGAGTTGATTTTGGTCGAAATCGATATAAGGATCACCGGAATCGGATGCACGGTTTGCAAAAGGCAAGCAAAACAATAATGGCACAAAGCTGCGATTAATAGCACGATGCCATCTAAATGCATCAAGAAAATTAAGCTACTGCACTCTAACATAGCAACAAAGCACACGACAGTGATCCACTCAAGATGCTTGACAAAAGATGAACAATGAGCTACAGCTAATTCACACAATAGCAGGTTCAAACAAGCATGGCAAAAGTGCAAAAGATATCAGGTTCACAGACTTAGTGAAAATAACATGTCAGGATTTAACATCAGGAAGCAATGTTTAGAGCAAGAAAACAACATGCTATAGGAACATATCATGGCAAAACAAGGCATGGAATGAAACTACTCAAAGCATATAACAAAAGTCCCTTACTGACCATAAGCCAAAAGGGATCAGAAGATACAATGGCAACCATGTAAACATAGCAAGTTTCGTTAACAGATTCAGACTTAGCAGAAAACTAGACATGGCAGAAACAGAGTTACGTAGGCATGTTTGCAAACTCGATGCACTCACCACAAGGAATTGCATGACAAACTAAGCATATACCCAGCAAGAAGACATGATCAAGTAGCTAACCATGGCAAGAACCAACTCATAGCATGCATGGATCAACTACAGCAACCTCGGCAAAATTGCTTAACACGTAAACAATCTGCCAGGAACATTTTATAGCAAAAGTAGAGCAAGATTGAGTCATGCTAGGGGACTCCATAATTGCAACCAAAGACATGGATGGATAGAGCATAATAATATCTAAAAATTATCCTTAATGAACATGCTCAAAAGAGGCATGGATCACTCTGTAGCAACAAGAATACATGGCATAAAAATAACATCAGGGAAATGACTTAGAAGAATTCTAAGTCCCTGAAATCAGCAACATCACGAGAGCTACTTTGCATGCTTGTGCTAGTCACCACAATGATCACAAAATACATGGCATACACCCCTGTAAAGATGGCATGGCATAGCCCCAAAACACATGTAGGGCTCAAGTTCATATGAGGCACACATTAATCATGGCAAAAATGACAAATGTCCATAATCTGTTAAGAATCAGAACCTAACATTACATAGCACTCTTGCAACAGCATTTAGGGCATCAAGATGAACTCAAATGAACATGGTGTAATGGAATGAAATGAAGTGCACATCCAGACAAACAATTTGATATGCTACACGCCCAAAACGGAGCTACGGATGCAAAGTTATGATGCGATGAAGATAGCTAAAAATCTTGGGGACTTGGGCAGAAAACGGAGTCAACCTCTAGGGTTTCTCTCAGATCTGGATCGGGGCAACATGCTTTACGAGGTTCGCCGGAACAGTAGCTGCGGTGGCGGCCGGAGTTGAAGGAGCTCGTCGGCGCGAGGGTACTTGCCGGATCCGGCTCGTCGGAGGGCGGCGCCGGAGTCGGTGTGGGGGCGCGGGCCCGGACCTCGGGGCAGCGGAGGCGGCGGCGGACGAGGCCGGGACGAGGCGGCAGACGGCGATCTGGGTGGTGGAGTCCTTTTGGCGGCGGCGCAGCGAGGTCAACGCCGGCGCGGGCTAGCGGCGCGAGGAGGCGGGCTGCGCGGGCGAGCCGGGTGGCCGGCGGCGGCGCGCGGGCCGGGAGGGCCCCACCAGGGCCCCGGTGGGCCGGCGCGGCGATGTGGGTGCGCGTCTCGGCGAACCAGCGGGCGACACGTGGCGGCGGACACGTACGGCCGATGGAGATTTCGTCCAGCGGCGGAGAGGGGAATTAGGTTTGGGTTTCATCCGCAAATTTCGGGGGGATGGACCTATTTATAGATAGAAGGAGCTAGGAGGCTCCAAATGGAGTGCGATTTTCGGCCACGCGATCATGATCGAATGACCGAGAGTATGGAGGGGGTTTAGCTGGGCTTTGGGCCACTTTGGAGAGGTGTTGGGCTGCAACACACACGAGGCTTTTACGGTTCCTCGGTTAACCGTTGGAGTATCAAACGAAGTCCAAATGGTACGAAACTTGACAGGCGGTCTACCGGTAGTGAATCAAGGCCGCTTGGCAAGTCTCGATTCAATCCAAGAACGTTTAACACCCACATACGAAAAGAGGCAAAAGGGGACGCCGGAGGACATAGGAGTGCCGAAATGCAAAACGGACAACGGGGAAAATGCTTGGATGCATGAGACGAACACGTATGCAAATGCGATGCACATGATGACATGATATGAGATGCATGACATGGACAAATTGCAAAACGAAGACAAAACCCAACCACGAGGGAATATCATAACTTAGTGCCAAAAATGGCAAGAGTTGGAATACAAATATGGCAAGTTACATACGGGGCGTTACAACACTCCACCACTATGAAAGGATCTCGTCCCAAGATCTAGGACTGGAAAAACTCCGGATATTCGGAACGGAGCTGGTCCTCACGTTCCCAGGTGGCTTCACGGTCGGAATGATGTGACCACTTCATTTTCAGGAATTTGATAGACTTGTTGCGAGTCTTGCGCTCAGTTTCTTCAAGAATAGCAACAGGATGCTCATGATAAGAGAGGTCTTCTTGGAGATCAATCTCTTCGAAGTTGATGGTGTGGTTAGGAGTCTTGAAACACTTGCGAAGCTGAGACACATGAAACACGTCGTGCATGTATGCAAAGTTAGATAGAAGCTAAAGTTGATAGGCGAGATCGCCTCTTTTGCCAATGATCTTGAAAGGACCCACGTATCTAGGGGCAAGCTTCCCTTTGATACCGAAGCGACGAGTACCTTTCATTGGAGAGACACGGAGGTAGACATGGTCTCCGATCTCGAAAACCAAGTCACGATGCTTGCTATCATAGTAACTCTTCTGGCGCGATTGCGCGGCTTTGAGATTTTCACGAATGACTTTGCACATTTCTTCAGCCTCTGTGATCAAGTCATTTCCAGGAAGTTGGCGTTCACCAGTCTCTGACCAGTTAAGAGGAGTACAACACTTTCTGCCATAGAGAATCTCGAATGGGGCCTTGCCCGAACTCGCTTGGAAGCTGTTGTTGTAGGAGAACTCGGCATATGGAAGACAATCTTCCCACTTCATGCCAAAAGAAATGACACATGCCCTAAGCATATCTTCAAGAATTTGATTGACTCGCTCGACTTGGCCACTAATTTGGGGATGAAAGGCTGTGCTAAAGCGAATGTTGGTGCCCATGGCCTTCTGAAAAGAATCCTAGAACTTAGAGGTAAAGATGCTTCCATGATCTGAAGATATCAACTACAGAATGCCGTGAAAGGAGACAATCCTGGAGGTATATAGCTCTGCCAACTGAGCTGTTGTGATAGATTCTTTGATAGGCAGAAAATGAGCCACTTTAGTGAGCTTGTCGATGACAACGAAGATAGCATCATTGCCACGCTTGGACTTGGGAAATCCAGTCATGAAGTCCATCTCAATATGGTCAAACTTCCATTCTGGAATGGCAAGAGGTTGGAGGAGACCAGCTGGCCGTTGGTGTTCTGCTTTCACTCTTCTGCAGACATCACATTCATTCACGAACTAAGCAATCTCGCGCTTCATTCGAGTCCACCAATACGACTACTTGAGGTCATGTTACATCTTTGTACTCCCCGGATGAATAGAGAGGAGTGAATTGTGAGCCTCATTCATAATGACTTTACGAAGGTCACCCTTAGGAACAACAATGCGATCCTCAAAGAATAGAGTATCCTTGTCATCAAGGTGATATCACTTATACTTAGGTTGGCTCTTGGCAATCCCAATCTTCACCTTCTTCACCATAGCATCAAGAAGTTGAGCCTCACGAATCTGATCTTCCAAAGTAGGAGAGACTTGGAGGTTGGCAAGGAATCCTTGAGGAACAACTTGGAGATTAAGTTTGCTGAAAGCTTCACAAAGCTCTGATTGGTAGGGCTTGAGAATCAAGCTGTTGCAGTAAGCCTTCCCGCTCAAAGCGTCAGCAATGACATTGGCCTTGCCTGGAGTATATTCGATACTCGGATTATATCTTGAATCATTTCGACCCAACGAGTCTGCCTGAGGTTGAGGTTGGGCTGAGTGAAGATGTACTTGAGACTCTTATGATCAGTGAAGATGTCCACTTTCCTTCCCAACAAGAGATGTCTCCATGTTAAAAGAGCATGGACAACTGCCGCCAACTCGAGGTCATGAGTGGGGTAGTTCTTTTCGTTGGGCTTCAACTGGCGAGAGGTATAGGCGACAACTTTCTTGTCTTGCATTAACACATCACCGAGACCTTGAAGGGAAGCATCACAGAAAACCTCGAATGGTTTGGATTCATCAGGAGGAGTCAGAACTGGAGCTGTGACTAACTTCTCTTTGAGGGTGTTGAAAGCGATGTCACATTCAGGCGTCCAGACATACTTCACATGCTTCTAGAGGAGGTTGGAAAGAGGCTTCGCGATCTTAGAGAAATTCCCAACGAACCTTCGACAATAGCTTGCGAGCCCAAGGAAGATGCGGAGTTGCTTCACATTCTGAGGCGGTTCCCAATTCACAATTGCAGACACCTTCTTAGGATTAATAGCTATGCCCTTGGCGGAGATGATATGCCCAAGGTAGAGAACCTCATCGAGCCAAAACTCGCACTTTGAAAACTTCGCATAGAACTGATGTTCTCTGAGTTTGTCCAGCACCAATCTCAAGTGCTTGGCATGATCCTCTTTGTTCTTGGAAAAGACCAAAATGTCATCGAGATAGACCAAGACGAAGTCACTTGTGCAGGGGTTGAAGATGAAGTTCATCATACGAGAGAATGTTGGAGGAGCGTTGCCAAGGTCGAAAGACATGACAGTGTATTCATATGAACCATAGCTTGTTCTGAATGCTGTCTTGGGGATATCTTGTTCACGAATGTGAATCTGATGATAGCCCATACGGAGGTCAAGCTTGGAGAATACTTGAGCACCTTTGAGTTGTTCGAAAAGCTCATTGATGTTAGGAAGTGGGTACTTGTTCTTTATGGTCTTCTTGTTTAATGGACGGTAGTCGACACAAAGTCGGTCCGTTCCATCCTTCTTCTTGACAAAAAGAACACCACAACCCCATGGAGAAGAACTTGGTCGGATGAGACCCATACACTCTTGTATATCGAGTTGTTTCTTCAGCTCCTTCAACTCTTCAGGTCCAAACTTGTAAGGACATTTGCAAACAGGTTCCGTGCCAGGCTCAAGATCGATGACGAATTCAACTGGCCGGTGAGGAGGCATTCCTGGAAGCTCTTATGGAAAGACGTCTTGATATTCACAAACGACTGGAATCTGAGAGATGTCATCCAACTCGCCCTTCTCATTGAGAGAAAACAGTCGAATGGTGTCATCACGAGCGGCAAAGACAATCACATCCTCAGACGAGTGTGTCAATTGAATCTGCCTGGCAGCACAATCAAGCCGAGCCTTGTGCTTAGAAAGCCAGTCCATTCCGAGAATTAGATCAATATCCGAGTTGCCAAGAACAATTGGAGAGGACAAAAACTTATAGTCGCCCAACGTGATAGAAACATCCGGGACACAGATATTAGCTATCATTTGCTTGCCCGGGGACACAATTGATAAAGATCTTGGCAAATGTTGATAATCACACTCATACTTTGATGGAAAAGGTTTTGAAATGAAACAGTACGATGCACCAGTGTCAAAAAGAAATTTTGTAGGAATATCGTTAACAGGAAGGTTACCCATGATCACTTCTGAAGAGTCCTCTGCCTGAGCTGCGTTCATCATGTTGACCTTTGCAAACTTGGGATTATGCTTGACCACTGCAGTGCTGGCAGATCTCACAGGAGGAGGAGGAAGACGCCCTCGATGCGGCTATATCTCCCACATGTCGAAGCACGACTTAGAGGCATAACCGCATTGAAAGTAATGTCGCAAGTGAGGTAATCTTCACAACAACCCATGTAAATAAATAAAGGGGAAAAGTACATAGTTGGCTTACACTCGCCACGTCACACAAATACATAAATAAGTCATTACAATCATCCAATACACTCAAGCTCCGACTACGGAACCAAAATGAAGATAAACCCCAAGTGCAACATAGTCCCCGATCGCCCCAACTGGGGACCACTACTAATCATCTTGGAAAGACATGTAGTAACGATGAGAGTCTTCATCGAACTCCCACTTGAGCTCGGTCATATCATCTAGAACGGTATCTTTGGTCCCTGCATCTGGTTTGGAAGTAATCTGTGAGTCACGGGGACTCAGCAATCTCACACCCTCGCGATCAAGACTATTTAAGCTTATAGGTAAGATAAAGGTATGATGTGGAGCTGTAGCAAGCAACTAGCATATATGGTGGCTAACATACGCAAAAGAGAGCGAGAAGAGAAGGCAAAAGCACGGTTGAACAACTATGATCAAGAAGTGATCCTAGAACAAC
Organism: Triticum aestivum; assembly: GCF_018294505.1. NCBI lineage: Eukaryota > Viridiplantae > Streptophyta > Magnoliopsida > Poales > Poaceae > Triticum > Triticum aestivum. Next base: position 546,098,666 of record NC_057803.1, on the reverse strand, counting down.
CTACGTCAAGCATTACTCCAACATTGTGTTCACTTCCCGGACTCCGCCGAGAAGAGACCATCACGGTTACACACGCGGTTGGTGCATTTTACTTAAGTTAAGTTTCATGTTATCTACAACCGGACATTAACAAATTCCCATCTGCCCATAACCGCGGGCACGACTTTCAAAAGTTCAAATCCCTGCAGGGGAGTCCCAACTTAGCCCATCACAAGCTCTCATGGTCAACGAAGGATATTCCTTCTCCCAAGACATTCCGATCAGACTCGGCATCCCGGTTACAAGAAATCCTCGAGAATGGTAAAACAAGTCCAGCAACACCGCCCGAATGTGCCGACAAATCCCGATAGGAGCTGCACATATCTCGTTCTCAGGGCACACTCAGATTGTCCAAACTTCCGGTAGGCCAGCCCAGAGTTGCCCCTGGTGGCCACCGTCGGCTGACAAGGTGGACCAACACTCAGAGGAGCACTGGCCCGGGGGTTTAAAATAAAGATGACCCTTGAGTCCGCGGAACTCAAGGGAAAAAGGCTAGGTGGCGAATGGTAAAACCAAGGTTGGGCCTTGCTGGAGGAGTTTTATTCAAGGTGAACTGTCAAGGGGTTCCCATTATAACCCAACCGTGTAAGGAACGCAAAATCCGGGAACATAACACCGATATGACAGAAACTAGGGCGGCAAGAGTGGAACAAAACACTAGGCATAAGGCCGAGCCTTCCACTCTTTACCAAGTATATAGGTGCATTAAGATAAACAAGATAATATGGTGATATCCCAACAATAAACAAGTTCCAACAAGGAACGATCTCCAATCTTCACCTTCAACTAGCAATGCTATAAGAGGGGCTGAGCAAAGCGGTAACATAGCCAAACAACGATTTGCTAGGACAAGGTGGGTTAGAGGTTTGACATGGCAATTTGGGAGGCATGATAAGCAAGTGGTAGGTATCGTAGCATAGGCATAGCAAAAGAGCGAGCATCTAGTAGGCAAAGATAGAAGTGATTTCGAGGGTATGGTCATCTTGCCTGCAAAGTTCTCAGAGTTGCCTTGATCCTTGTAAGCGTACTCAACGGGCTCCTTGTTCACGTACTCGTCTCCCGACTCTACCCAAGCAAGAACAACAAACAAAAAGGAACACAATCAACCACGTGTAATGCTCAAGCAACATGATGCAAACATGGTATGATATGCGGGATGCGATATGTGATGCATATGCAAGATTTGGAAAGGAAAGATTGAACCTGACCTCATCTCGGAAATCCAAGAGTGCAACTGGAAAGGTGAGGTGATTTCGGTTGAAATCAATATAAAGATCACCGGAATGGGATGCACGGTTTGGAAATGGCAAGCAAAACAAATATGGCACCGGTCTGCGATAATCAGCAAGTGACCATCTAAATGCATCAAGATAAATATGCTACAGCACTCAAACATGGCAACCAAATACATGGCAGGGATCCACTCATGATGCTTGACAAAAGATGAACACTGAGCTACGCCTAATTCACTTATTAACAGGTTCAAACAAGCATGGCAAAAGTGCAAATGATAACAGGTTTCAGACTTGGGGAAATTAACAACATGTGAGGAATTTATCATCAGGAAGCAATCCTTAGAGCATGAAAACTACATGCTACAGGAACATATCATGGCAAAGCAAGGCATGGCATGAAGCTACTCAAAGCATGTAATAAAAGTTCCTTAGTGACCATGAGCCAAAAAAGATCAGAAAATACAATTGCAAGCATGTGAACATAGCAAAAACATAAACAGATTCAGACTTAGTGAAAAAATGGAGCATACAAACAGATTAAGAAGTAGGCATGTTTACGAGCTCGATGCACTCACTACGAGGCATTGCATGACAAGCTAAGTATACACCCAGCAAATAGACATGACATAGAAGCTATACATGGCAAGAACAACAACATAGCATGCACGGATCAACTACAACAAGCTCGGCAAAATCGCTAAACATGTTAACAATCTGCCAGGAACAATTTATAGTAAAAGTAGAGCTCGATTGACTCAAGCTAGGGTGCTCCATAATTGCAAATAAAGACATGGATGGATAGAGCACCACAATATCTACAAAACATCCTTACTGATCATGCCCAAAAGATGCACGGATCACTAGGAAACAACATGAACATATGGCATAAAAACAATATCAAGACTAGGACTTAGTGAAATTCTATGTCCCTGAAATCAGCATCATTGAGTAAGCTACTTTGCATTCTTGTGCTAGTCACCACAAAGATCACAAAAATACATGGCACACACCCCTATAAAGATGGCATGGCATTCTTCAAAACACATAGAGCTCAGGATCATAGCATGCACACATTAATCATGGCAAAAATGACAAAAGGCCATTTGCTGAAACAGATCCGAAATAATTATCACATAGCCCTCTTCCAACAACATTTCAAGCATCAAGATGAGCTCAAATGAAAATGATGCAATGAGATGAAATGATGTGCTTGTCGAGGCAAACATTTTGATATGCTACACGCACGAATCGGAGCTACAATGAGGAAGTTATGGCATGTCAAAGTATGCATCAAATTACTGAGAGGTGAGGGAAAAGTCAACCAAGAGGAGTTTTCAGATCTGAGATCCGGCTGCACTGTAGATGCATGCAAACCAAAGTTCACCGGAAAAGAGCCGAGGTCACCAGACTTTACGCGGGGGCGGCCGGAGGAGTCGGATCCAACCGGATCTAGGGCCGGACGGGTGCGGCGGCGAGGCAGGGGACCGCGCGGTGGCGCGACGAGGTCGCGGCTGCTAGAGCGAGGCGGCCCGGCGATGGTGCACGGCGGCGTCAAGCAACGGGGGCGGCGGCCGGCGAAGGAGACGAGAGGCGCGGGGCGGCGCGGTCTCCCCAGGCGGCGACGCAGGACGATGTGCCTCGGGGGGCTCGCGGCGGGCCGACGTGGCTGCGGGTGGCGGCACGCCATGTGGCGGCCCTCGGTTGGCTGCGGGCGGCGGCTGGGAGGTGTCCGGCGCGGACGGACACGTCCGGCGCGGCGCGAGGAGAATTCTAGGGTTAGGGGGAGAGGAGACCCGAGATTTTTGGGAGATGATCTATTTATAGAGGTAGAGGGAGCTAGGAAGCTCCAAATGAGGTGCGGTTTGCGGCCACGCGATCATGATCGAACGCTATAGATGATGGAGGAGGTTTAGGTGGGTTTTGGTCCAGTTTGGAAGGGTTTTGGGCTGCAACACACACGAGGCCTTTTCGGTCCCTCGGTTAACCGTTGGAGTATCAAACGAAGTCCAAATGGTACGAAACTTGACAGGCGGTCTACCGGTAGTAAACCAAGGCCGCATGACAAGTCTCGGTCCGATCCAAAAATGTATAACACCCGCACATGAAAAGAGGTAGAAAGGGACACCGGGGAACATAGGAGCGCCGAAATGCAAAACGGACAACGGGGAAAAATGCTCGGATGCATGAGACGAACACGTATGCAAATGCAATGCACATGATGGCATGATATGAGATGCATTACAAAGACAAAACACACGGAGACAAAAACCCGACAATGAGGAAAATATAATAACTTAGAGCTGGAAACGGCAAGAGTTGGAGTACAAATAAGGTAAATTACATCCGGGGTGTTACAACACTCCACCACTACGAAAGGATCTCGTCCCGAGATCTAGGACTGAAAAAACTCCGGATACTCAGAACGGAGGTGATCCTCGCATTCCTAGGTGGCTTCGCGGTCGGAATGATGTGACCACTTGACTTTGAGGAATTTGATTGACTTGTTGTGAGTCTTGTGCTCAGTTTCTTCAAGAATAGCAACTAGGTGCTCATGATAAGACAGGTCTTCTTGGATATCAATGTCTTCGAAGTTGACGGTGTGGTCAGGGGTCTTGAAGCACTTGCAGAGCTGAGAGACATGAAACACGTCGTGCATGTTTGCAAAGTTGGAGGGAAGCTCAAGTTGATAGGCGAGATCGCCTCTCTTGCTGACGATCTTGAAAGGACCCACGCATCTAGGGGAAAGATTCCCTTTGATACCGAAGCAAGGAGTACCTTTCATTGGAGAGACGCGGAGGTAGACATGGTCTCCGATCTCGAAAGCCAAGTCACGATGCTTGCTATCATAGTAACTCTTCTGGCGCGATTGCGTGGCTTTGAGATTATCACAAATGACTTTGCACATCTCTTCTGCCTCTGTGATCAAGTCATTGCCAAGAAGTTGACGTTCACCAGTCTCTGACCAGTTAAGAGGAGTACGACACTTCCTGCCATAGAGAATTTCAAATGGGGCCTTGCCCGAACTCGCTTGGAAGCTGTTGTTGTAGGAGAACTCGGCATATGGAAGACAATCTTCCCACTTCATTCCGAAAGAGATGACGCAAGCCTTGAGCATATCTTCAAGAATCTGATTTACTCGCTCTACTTGGCCACTAGTTTGAGGATGCAAAGCTGTGCTGAAACGGATGTTGGTGCCCATGGCCTTCTGAAAAGAATCCCAAAACTTAGAGGTGAAGATGCTGCCACGATCTGAAGAAATCAACTACAGAATGCCGTGCAAGGAGACAATCCGGGAGGTATATAGCTCTACCAATTGAGCTGCTGTGATAGATTCTTTGATAGGAAGGAAATGAGCCACTTTAGTGAGTTTGTCGATGACAACGAAGATAGCATCATTGCCACGCTTGGACTTTGGAAATCCCGTCACGAAGTCCATCTCATTGTGGCCAAACTTTCATTCTGGAATGGCAAGAGGTTGGAGGAGACCAGCTGGTCGTTGGTGTTCTGCTTTCACTCTTCTGCAGACATCACATTCATTCACGAACTAAGCAATCTCACGCTTCATTCGAGTCCACCAATACGACTGCTTGAGGTCATGGTACATCTTTGTACTACCCGGGTGGATAGAGAGGAGTGAATTGTGAGCCTCGTTCATAATGAATTTACGAAGGTCACATTTAGGCACAACAATGCGATCCTCGAAGAATAGAGTATCCTTGTCATCAAGGCGATAACACTTGTACTTAGGTTGACTCTTGGCAATCCCAATCTTCACCTTCTTCAGCATAGCATCAAGAAGTTGAGCCTCACGAATCTGATCTCCCAAAGTAGGAGAGACTTGGAGGTTAGCGAGGAAACCTTGAGGAACAACTTGCAGATTGAGTTTGTGGAAAGCTTAACAAAGCTCGAGTTGGTAAGGCTTGATAATCAAACTATTGCAGCAAGCCTTCCTGCTCAATGCGTCAACAATTACATTGGCCTTGTGTGGAGTATATTCGATACTCGGATTATACTCTTGAATCATTTAGACCCAACGAGTCTGCCAGAGGTTGAGATTAGGCTGAGTGAAGATGTACTTGAGACTCTTGTGGTCAGTGAAGATGTCCACTTTTCTTCCCAATAAGAGATGTCTCCAAGTTAAAAGAGCATGAACAACTGCCGCCAACTCGAGGTCATGAGTGGGTAGTTCTTTTCATTGGGCTTCAACTGGCGAGAGGTATAGGCCACAACTTTCTTCTCTTGCATCAACACTGCACCAAGACCTTGAAGGGAAGCATCACAAAAGACCTTGAACGGTTTGGATTCATCAGGAGGAGTCAGAACTGGAGCAGTGACTAACTTCTCTTTCAGGGTGTTGAAAGCGATGTCACATTCAGGAGACCAAACGTACTTCACGTGCTTCTGGAGAAGGTTGGAAAGAGGCTTCACGATCTTAGAGAAGTTCTCAATGAACCTTCGGCAATAGATTGCGAGACCAAGGAAGCTGTGGAGTTGCGTCACGTTCTGAGGTGGTTCCCAATTCACAATTGCAGACACCTTCTCAGGATTCACCGCTATGCCCTTGGCAGAGATGATATGCCCAAGGTAGAGAACCTCATCGAGCCAAAACTCGCACGTTGAAAACTTTGCATAGAACTGATGTTCTCTGAGTTTATCCAGCACCAAACGCAAGTGCTTGGCATGATACTCCTTGTTCTTGGAAAAGACCAAAATGTCATCGAGGTAGACCAAGATGAAGTCATTTGTGTAGGCGTTGAAGATGAAATTCATCATGCGAGAGAATGTTGGTGGAGCGTTGACGAGGCCGAATGACATGACAGTGTATTCATATGAACCATAGCTTGTTCTAAATGCTTTCTTGGGGATATCTTCTTCATGAATGCAAATCTGATGATAGCCCATACGGAGATCAACCTTGGAGAAAACTTGAGCACCTTTGAGTTGTTCAAACAACTCATTGATGTTGGGAAGTGGGTACTTGTTCTTTATAGTCTTCTTGTTCAATGGACGGTAGTCGACACAGAGTCAGTCCGTTCTATCCTTCTTCTTCACAAAAAGAACTCCACAACCCCATGGAGAAGAACTAGGTCGGATGAGACCCATTCGCTCTTGAATATCGAGTTGCTTCTTTAGCTCCTTCAACTCTTCAGGTCCAAGCTTGTAAGGACGTTTGCAAATAGGTTCCGTGCCAGGCTCAAGATCGATGACGAATTCAACTGGCCGGTGCGGAGGCATTCCTGGAAGCTCTTCTATAAAGACGTCTTGATATTCGCAAACGACTGGAATCTGAGAGATGGCATCCAGCTCGCCCTTCTCATTGAGAGAAAACAGACGGATTGTATTATCCCGAGCGGCAAAGACGATTACATCCTCAGATGAATGAGTCAATTGAATCTGCCTGGCTGCACAATCAAGCTGAGCCTTGTGCTTAGAAAGCCACTCCATTCCGAGAATAAGATCAATATCCGAGTTACCAAGGACCATTGGAGAAGCCAGAAACTTGAAGTCGCCCATCATGATAGAAATATCCGGAACCGCGTAGTTTGCGAGCAAGCATTTACCCGGTGAGACAACTGCTAATGGTTTATGCAAAACTTGGGAAGAAAACTCATGCTTAGATGCAAACGGTCTCAAGATGAAACAATGCGACGCACCAGTGTCAAAAAGAACTTTTGCAGGAACATCGTTAACAGGAAGGTTACCCATGATGACATCTGACGAGTCCTCTGCCTGAGCTGCATTCATCAAGTTGACCTTGGCGTGCTTGGGGTTATGCTTGACCACTACGGTACTGGCATATCTCGCAGGAGGAGGAGGAGGAGGAAGACACCTTTGATTGAAGCATTTGTTGGCATAGTGACCCTTCTGTTGGCACTTGTTGCACGTGACCTCCGAGAGCGGACGGTGATACAAAGCACTTGATCTTGGATCTTGAGACGAAGTCTTGTTCTGAAAGCCTGGGTTGGGTGGGTGGGAAGATCCACTGCCACCTTTGCTCTTCTGCTGATAAGGCTGACGGAACGGAGGAGGAGGAAGCCAATACTTTTGCTGCTTAGCCACTTGAGTTGAGGAAGAAGGAGTCGCATCTCTGACTCGCTTCTTAGAAGCATCGCACTTGAGTTGAGCAGTCTCTTGCTTCATTGCCATATTGTAGAACTCATCGTACTTCTTCGGCTCAAAAAGGACGAGAGCAAGTTGGAGATCTTCTCTGAGGCCACCCCTGAACTGATAAATCATGCTCTTCTCATCAGGGACGTCCTGCTTGGCAAACGAGCGAGCCTTTGGAACAGAATGTTATACTGGTAAACAGACAAGCTGCCTTGCTTCAGGTTGCGGAATTCCTCACGCTTGCTTTCAACAACACTCTGAGGAATGTGATGAGCTTTGAAGTCTTGACGGAATTCATCCCAGGTAATCACACGGTCTCCTCTGGAATCTTTGTATTGCAAAAACCATTCCGCCGCTTGGTCTTTGAGTTGGAAGGAGGCAAACTTGAAAAAGTCCTCAGGCCTGACGTTACTGCACTCGAAATGCTTGCATATATCCACGAGCCAATCATCAGCGTGTGAGGCCTCGACACAGTTGCTGAAGGTCTTTGACTGGTTAGCAAGGAACTGGTTGAGTGTACAAACTGATTCTGATTGTTGCCACGGCCTTGGTTGTGCTCTTGAAGAATTTGCATGATCAAGTACGCATTTGCATTGGTAGTGGCCATCACAGCTTGCCATGCCTCCGGAGGTGGAGGTGGTGGTGGCGGATCCTGATTCTGATTCTGACCCTTAGCAGGAGCCAACCTGAAGAGGGTGACATCCGTTAGCATCTTGATAGAAAAATATTCAAGCTGAATCAAATGGATAGAAATTGCAACTTATAGTCTTCACATCCGAACAAAATGAACGAATGCATTTCAATTGAAATGGTCACATTTCCATAAATTGAGAAGCCACTTAGATAGAGGTAGAAGAATAACAACAAGGTACGGATAAGAACAAATACTTGGTGAGGACTACCAAATCTCAAACCAAATATCCGTGGAAGAAGAACTAGAGCTACAAGAATTCCCACCTATGAAACTCCCGAACCTTTCCGGTTATGCAATCAGGTGTTGGGGATACAGGGGAAGCATAATATCTCACCCAAAGCTAGCAAATCCTACATCCAGCTGTATCCATCCTTCAACACATAACCAAGAAACCTTCGGAAATCATTTACCTCAACCTTCGAAAAGCATCCGTTATACGAGTTATGGCAATACTCCTGAACTCCCGCCCCAGTACTGGGTGGCGTCGAGGTTATCTCACCAACAACTGCATAAAAGAGATTTTCGATGTCGGCGAAACTCAGGTATTCCAGAATCTCAACCATAAAATTGTGACGACAACACCTCGGAGCTCAACTCCCCGGGACACTGCCACAACCCCTAAATGTCAGGAGGCACCAAGAACAATGTTCTCGTCACAAAACCATCGGAACGATTCCAAGATACCCGCGTGATCCTAAATTTTTTTAGTGAAATTTGAGAAGAGAAGAGTCAAAACTCTACGTCAGGATGCCTCACCAGAGCGACGAAGGGACTGAGGAGTAAAAAGAATTCCTAACTCTCCGATATATATAATCCTAAATGACTCAAAACATTTTTCTAGACTCAACAACGCCAACGATTCGATCAAGCAGGGGGCTCCTAAGGTCGGGGAAGGCTCTGATTACCAACTTGTAACACCCTCGATGCGGCTATATCTCCCACGTGTCGAAGCACGACTTAGAGGCATAACCGCATTGAAAGCAATGTCGCAAGTGAGGTAATCTTCACAACAACCCATGTAAATAAATAAAGGGGAAAGGTACATAGTTGGCTTACACTCGCCACGTCACACAAATACATAAATAAGTCATTACAATCATCCAATACACTCAAGGTTCGACTACGGAACCAAAATGACGATAAACCCCAAATGCAACATAGTCCCCGATCGCCCCAACTGGGCACCACTACTGATCATCTGGGAAAGACACGTAGTAACGACGAGAGTCTTCATCGAACTCCCACTTGAGCTCGGTCATATCATCTGGAACGGTATCTTCGGTCCCTGCATCTGGTTTGGAAGTAATCTGTGAGTCACGGGGACTCAGCAATCTCATACCCTCGCGATCAAGACTATTTAAGCTTATAGGTAAGGTAAAGGTATGATGTGGAGCTGCAGCAAGCGACTAGCATATATGGTGGCTAACATACGCAAAAGAGAGCGAGAAGAGAAGGCGAAAGCACGGTTGAACAACTATGATCAAGAAGTGATCCTAGAACAACCTACGTCAAGCATTACTCCAACACCATGTTCACTTCCCGGACTCCGCCGAGAAGAGACCATTACGGTTACACACGCGGTTGGTACATTTTACTTAAGTTAAGTTTCATGTTATCTACAACCGGATATTAACAAATTCCCATCTGCCCATAACCGCGGGCATGGCTTTCGAAAGTTCAAATCCCTGCAGGGGAGTCCCAACTTAGCCCATCACAAGCTCTCACGGTCAACGAAGGATATTCCTTCTCCTAAGACATTCCGATCAGACTCGGCATCCCCGTTACAAGACATCCTCGACAATGGTAAAACAAGTCCAGCAACACCGCTTGAATGTGCCGACAAATCCCGATAGGAGATGCACATATCTCGTTCTTAGGGCACGCTTAGATTGTCCAAACTTCTGGTAGGCCAGCCCAGAGTTGCCCCTAGTGGCCACCGGCGGCTGACAAGGTGGACCAACACTTAGAGGAGCACTGGCCTAGGGGGGGGGGTTTAATAAAGATGACCCCTGGGCTTCGGAAACCCAAGAGAAAAAGAGGCTAGGTGGCAAATGGTAAAACCAAAGTTGGGCATTGCTGGAGGAGTTTTATTCAAGGCGAACTGTCAAGGGGTTCCCATTATAACCCAACCGTGTAAGGAACGCAAAATCCAGGAACATAACACCGATATGACGGAAACTAGGGCGGCAAGTGGAACAAAACACTAGGCATAAGGCCGAGCCTTCCACCCTTTACCAAGTATATAGGTGCATTAAGATAAACAAGATAATATGGAGATATCCCAACAATAAATAAGTTCCAACAAGGAACGATCTCCAATCTTCACCTGCAACTAGCAATGCTATAAGAGGGGCCGAGCAAAGCGGTAACATAGCCAAACAACGGTTTGCTAGGACAAGGTGGGTTAGAGGTTTGACATGGCAATTTGGGAGGCATGATAAGCAAGTGGTAGGTATCGTAGCATAGGCATAGCAAAAGAGCGAGCATCTAGCAAGCAAAGATAGAAGTGATTTCGAGGGTATGGTCATCTTGCCTGCAAAGTTCTCAGAGTTGCCTTGATCCTCGTAAGCGTACTCAACGGGCTCCTCGTTCACGTACTCGTCTCCCGGCTCTACCCAAGCAAGAACAACAAACAAAAAGGAACACAATCAACCACGTGCAATGCTCAAGCAACATGATGCAAACATGGTATGATATGTGGGATGCGATATGTGATGCATATGCAAGATTTGGAAAGGAAAGATTGAACCTAGCCTCATCTTGGAAATCCAAGAGTGCCACTGGAAAGGTGAGGTGATTTCGGTTGAAATCGATATAAAGATCACCGGAATCGGATGCACGGTTTGGAAATGGCAAGCAAAACAAATATGGCACCGGTCTGCGATAATCAGCAAGTGACCATCTAAATGCATCAAGATAAATATGCTACAGCACTCAAACATGGCAACCAAATACATGGCAGGGATCCACTCATGATGCTTGACAAAAGATGAACACTGAGCTACGCCTAATTCACTCATTAACAGGTTCAAACAAGCATGACAAAAGTGCAAATGATAACATGTTTCAGACTTGGGGAAATTAACAGCATGTCAGGAATTTATCTTCAGACTTAGTGAAAAACTGGAGCATGCAAACAGATTAACAAGTAGGCATGTTTACGAGCTCGATGCACTCACTACGAGGCATTGCATGACAAGCTAAGCATGCACCCAGCAAATAGACATGGCATAGAAGCTAGATATGGTAATAACAACAACATAGTATGCACGGATCAACTACAACAAGCTCGGCAAAATCGCTAAACATGTTAACAATCTGGCAGGAACAATTTATAGCAAAAGTAGAGCTCGATTGATTCAAGCTAGGGTGCTCCATAATTGCAAACAAAGACATGGGTGGATAGAGCACCACAATATCTACAAAACATCCTTACTGATCATGCCCAAAAGATGCACGGATCACTAGGAAACAACATGAATATATGGCATAAAAACAATATCAGGACAAGGACTTAGTGAAATTCTAAGTCCCTGAAATCAGCATTATTGAGTAAGCTACTTTGCATGCTTGTGCTAGTCACCACTAAGATCACAAAAATACATGACATACACCCCTATAAAGATGGCATGGCATTCTTCAGAACACATGTAGAGCTCAGGATCATAGCATGCACACATTAATCATGGCAAAAATGACAAAAGGCCATTTGCTGAAACAGATCTGAAATAATCATCACATAGCCCTTTTCCAACAGCATTTCGAGCATCAAGATGAGCTCAAATGAAAATGATGCAATGAGATGAAATGATGTGCTCGTCAAGACAAACATTTCGATATGCTACACGCACGAATCGAAGCTACGATGAGGAATTTATGGCATGTCAAAGTATGCATAAAATTACTAAGAGAGAGGGAAAAGTCAACCGAGAGGAGTTTTCAGATCTGAGATCCCGCTGCACTGTAGATGCACGCTGTTGACACCTGATTTTGGCAAGATATAGATTACAATGAAGATGGTCTCGAGTGAACGGGTTTTCAGCATGAAAAGATTCATGTCGCCGAGTGGAACAACTTTGATGTTTCAGTTATATTCATTCGACCTTATCTTACGGACCGAAACTATACTCCGAGTGTCATAATTCAGTGTTTCGAGTGGTTTTTGGCTAATCACGTCTTCAAGATAACCTCGGATGAAGGAGCACTCTTAAGGAATTGTCTTCGTCTCGTCGAGCCAATCGATTTTGATATATAAATCATCTCAATCCGAGTTCATATGCAAAAGTTAGAGGCAATACACTGTAGACCGAACCTCAACAGAAATATGGCGCGAGGTGCCACGCACTTGTCTGATAGGTTGCGCGAGTAATTCGGCCATCAAGGAGGTCTTGAATCGAAAAACCTTCAACACAAAAAAGTTTTGTCTCGTCGAGCCGATCATTTTTCATATAAAATTTGTCTCAGTCCAAGATCGTATGCAACCTGAAGAGGCAAATCAAGATCAGGTTGTGTTTTCAGTCGGGAAATCCGAGTGAAAAGTTTGCCATCCGAGTGAAAACCTACCGATCGAGTAAAAGGTCAAGTGAAAACTTATCGATCGAGTAAGAGATTGGCTTCCGAGTGAAAATATAGTAATCCGAGTGAAATTATCATTCGAGTGAAGTTATTCCGAGTGAAAAGATTACCGTCAGAATGAAAACTTGACGTTCGAGTAAGATATTGCCTTCCGAGTGAAATATAGTCTTTCGAGTGAAAGATTGTCTTCCGAGTGAAATTATAGTCATCCGAGTGAAAGATTGTCTTCCGAGTGAAATTATAGTCATCCGAGTGAAAGATTGTCTTCCGAGTGAAAGACTCTAACATCCGAGTGAAAAGGTCCAGTTGGACGAAAAACTCTAATATCCGAGTGGATGAGCTCGGATCCGAGTGAAACTGAAGATGTGCCCGAAAGGTAATCCAGATGACCTCGGATAGAAAAGTGATCAACATGGAAGTTGTGCACATCGTCAAAACGGTGAACTTTGGTATTGGAGTGATTATCATCTGTGATAGTATACGGCCTGTAAGTTCACTACGAGACTCGGACAATCTAGTTTGTTACATGACCGAGTCTGACTGGATATTAAAGATGGCTTCGTAGAATATTCAATATGGTCTTATTTGGAAAAGTGTTCAACATAAGGATTGTTCGCCTCATCGAGGCGCACAAGTTTCATATTTGGGCCGTCTTGATCGGAGGTCATATGCAAGCTCGGTGGCCCACGCAAGGAGGAAGACAGAAGTTGGGCCAGATTCAGACTGAATCCGAGTAGGAATAGAATTAGGACTCTAGGACGTGAATTGATGTAATTTTTTGTAAGGAAAGCCTAGATGAATCCTTTGCTTGTACGGGAAGTCCAGCCACCTCTTATATATGTTGGGGTGATGGCCGATTGAACAACACCAATCAAACCAATCAATCTATTACACTTTTGTGTTCATCTATCTTTATCCCCTACCCTTGTATCTTTCTTTCTCGTTATTCATTCGTTCTTCGCGTTGGAGGGCAGCGATCCACGAGGCTCTAGGGGCGAGTGAATCGACCTAGGGCAGCCTATAGCCGCCGCACTCCCTGACGGGGTCCCTCTCGGGCGTGTGGGGTTTTGGGTCTTCAAAAGCGCATGCTGACTGTCTTGCGTATCGCGCTGTCGGTTGGGTCTCCTTTGACGTGAGCTGCGGTGCATCACCCCCGGCGTCGAGGGTACACGTGACGTGTTCATGTGTCAACACACTTTTTGGCGACTCCGCTGGGGACGAAGCTTTGAACAGTCTCCAGCCTGTTCTTGCTACGAGGAGAGCGTCATCAAGCGGCTGTAATCTACAACAGTAACATGTATCATCAATCTCCTTGCGTAGATGCAAATAGCCATTATGTTGATGTTGCTAGATCTTTCAACGGACATCTGATGTCGGCCAGCCCTAATGAGCAAAGGCCGACTAGTTATTCCGTTGGAGAAACTTGGAATTTACAGAATCATGATATGCAACTTATGACTCTAAACTTTCGTGCATCGGCAACATCTTTCAATATGCCGGTGAACAACACAATTTGTTCGAGTGATCAATATATGACACCTCATGTGCAGGAGGGCATCTCACAGTTTTATCCATCGACAGCCAACTCGCAATATGCGGGTTTATCCCCAAACATGCCGATGGATGAGGCAATCGGCCATGCTTCCATTAGCTATTTGGCCGGTTATCCTCAGTCATCATATAATACACCTCATCAGCATCATATGCAATTAAAAGTATTCATGACTCGGCTCACTTTTATGGCCGAGTGAATGGAGATTCTACAGGAGTGTATGTGTCTAATATTGCAGGAGATGAGGTGACTTTGGCTGCGTTAAAAAGCTTAGCGCAAAATAAGAAGATTACCACTCTTTGCCTTGAGCAACATGATAAATGTTTGGTTCCTAATTATGAGGCAATAAAAGCTAGGGTTTTGAAAGAAGATGAAGTGTTACCGATTGATCAAATTGGCATGAGAAAATATTCAACAACAGTGCATATGTCTTCACCTATCATTGCAGCATGTTATACACCCCCTATACAATCGCAAAATTTCGGCAATATCAATTCATTGCTGAAAGATCATAAAAGTATTGGGGGGCAAGCTGATCCAAGCAGGGCCGAGTTTAAAGAAAAACATGTGGCCCAAGTGGACAAGATCAAGCCAAAGCTCACAGGGAATAGCGTCAACGAATTTACTACGCCAACTCTTGAGGAATTACCAGCAGAATATCGACATGCTTATGAAGCACTCAAGAAGAAATGTGGAGTGGAATATTTGTAAGAATACGTCAAGTGCCTTCCTCCATGTAGCAACCATGTTGGCTCCTTTGCAATTTTGGGGCAAGATAAAAAAGAAGCTTTGCAAGAAAATCGTCAAGAAAGGGTTCACTTGGCTAATACGGTTGATTCGGTTGAAACTGAGTCAAATATGACTAAGTCATCTAAAGCTGAGTTGAACAGTTCTTTTTGTGACAAGACAATGGTGGATTCAATTGAAACCAAATTGACCACTGAGACGTTTAAGGCCGAGTGCGTTGCATCGAGCCAGCCGAGTGCATCGTGTCAGCCGAGTGCATCACCGGCTAAAGCCGCTAGAGCTGAGTGCATCAAGCCAGTTATTGCTGCGTGTACCAAAATAGAAGATGCAAGCTTCACCGAGCAAAAGAACGGTAAACACAACAAATTGGTCGTGCTCGATTTTTCTGGATGTGAGGGAGCTTACATGCTGCCCTATGAGTTCCGTGCCAAAGAAATTGATGAGCATCAAGAGCAAAGTTATATGGCCAAACAAAGTTTGACTAGTGACGAAGACCAAGAACCAGAGCGTGCAGCTGAATGAAGTATAGCTGACGAAGAGCGGCCGAGTGGAATCCATTCGGGTAATCCGAGTGAAATCTACTCGGGAAATCCAAGTCAAATCTATTCAGGCAATCCGAGTGATGAGGCACGAGATCCAGAAAAAGAGGAAGATACATTCGAGAATTATTCAGAAGTGGAGCAAGGTATTGTTCCAGTGGTGCAACCATCTTCTCGTTCCAACGACTTCACAAAGGTACACCTAGCCGAGAGTTTACTCAGTTTTCGATTCGGTCAAAATCATATTGTTGATGCACCCGTTAGTAAGATTCTAATTAATTTTGAAAGACCGATCGAGATGAGTAATCTGTTTGTTTCGAATTATCTTGTTACTAATCATGCTGATCAACACATGGCACCATTCATAGAGGCTAATAGTGACAACTTATCGCAACCAAAGTTGTTCCCGTCATGCCGACTGAACTTTATATTCATATGGGCAACTTTGTTTGTTTCATGCCTGGCTAACATTTGGTCTCAGATGAGACGTATATTCTGTAATTATTTTGGTTGCAGGAGTATAAAGCCAGGTTCAAAGTTCTCCAGGATAGCCGATTCAAGAGCATCGGGAAAGGAGGACGAAAATCAATGCATAGACGAGTCGGATGATGTTAAACTGACACCGCTCGGTTGTTTTGTATCGAAGCCGGTATCACAATATCGGTTAATGGACCAGGAGTGTACGTCCAGTGCAGTCATAGTGGATCACATCATCGGTACATCGCTGACTAATCCTATTATTATAATTGATCACGACGTCGAGCCGTCAAGACAAGAGCCAACGCAATGTTCGTTCAAGCAAAATGTCAAAGATTGCAACATGATTCATCAAGTCAAGCAATCGGACAAGATAGGACGATTGGAGTTTGTTGAGGCACGATCATTTGGACAGTCGAATCATTTTGACGGCCATCAAATGTTGACTCGGCTATCTTCAGCTGATTTATCTAAAAGTGGACATGTACACGTCAGTGATGATGGGGTCAAGTCTTCGAGCAAGGATATTGTTAAGAAGTGCATCAAGAACAATCTTGAAGACGGAAATTCCATCAAAGCTACAATGGTAACATCTAGCACTAGGGGGCAACAAGAGAATTCAAAGACCGGTGCACGCACAACCAAAGAAAGCAAATGCCATGGTAAGCACAAAAGCAAAAAGCCGAAAGTCACTTTCGCACAGTTATTAGAAAAGTACCAAAAGATAAGTGAGGCAAAGAGTTCTTATCGGCCGAGTGAAGCAAAAGCATCGAAGTCACCCCCAAGGCATAAATCTGAAGACTTGGATTGGCAAAGGAAGACGTTGAGCAAGCAGACTTCATATCCTGCTTTTGGGCCGCCAATGCCAATGTCGTGGATGCCTCCCTACGCTCATGTAAATCCATATCCATCATGGGGCAGGTATGATACAAGGGAAAATTATCCATCTTATTTTAGATCATCTCGCCAACATTATGCAGCTCCAAAAAGATTAACATTTGATGAACAATCACACGTCAAAGACCATTTCAATCATAAGGAATCGGTCCAGAGCTCAAGGAACAAGAAAGAGGTGGTCAAGCAAGTGTACCAGGTCAAGAAAGATGGTCGTAAGTGTGCTACTTCAGATTTGTTCTCAAATAACAAAGAGCCAGTTAAAGTATTGACATTGGCTACAAAAGGCAACGAGGCAAGTCAATCAAGTGCCAAATCTGAAGGGAAGAAGTTGAGAGTGCACAAGGCCAAAAAAGAGTTGGCATTGGTTGAAACAGAATCACAGCTGAGGTGCCCACTCGGCTTAGCACATTGGCAAGAGAAGGAATTACAAAGACTTAGTGCACATGAGTTGAGAAAGAAGAACATGGCAGGGGTTCCCAAGAGGAGCAGTCAAAATAGAAATGATGTCCGACCTTCTATTGCAACAAGTGTTAAAAAAAGAAAACGAAAAGGATGGCCGCAAGAGTGCAATTTCAGATCTGACTCCAAATGACAAAAAGCCAGCCGAGCCTATGTTGGCTGCTAAGGACAAGAAAGTGAAGCAAGTAAATTTCAAGGATCCAATAGTCAGGAAGAATTTGCCAGTGCATAAACCAAAGTCCCAGCCGGGATGCCCACTCGGCTTACCAAATTCGCAACAGAAGAAACTAAAATGTCTTAGGGCCAAAGAGCTGGAGAAGAGGAACATGGCCTGGGTTCCTAAGGGAAATCCTCGAGTCAAGAGCGGCATCACATCTCCTGTTGCGAAGCCAGCAAAAATAAGGGAGTACAAGTGTAAAGCCCGTAGGCGAGGACGACAATTTTCATATAGGAGACTCTAGGAGGCGTCTCATCCATATTCTTCAATCGTACCATCAAAATCAACGCCATGGAATTTATCCTCAGCTGAAACATCTGACTTATTTCGGCTATTCACACTTTGGTGGACGGACTCCCGAGCACTTTTGAGATAAGAACGCATGGCCGATATTTGCATATCGCCCTCAGAATTCATTGTGTTGGCAAACCCGACATCTGGCTAACGGTGTTCACCATGGTTGATTTCCTACTCCTATAGCCGATGCTCAGTGTTTGCCAATACTGGCGAGGCCGACTTAATTATTGAGTCGACCACCAATCAAGGGTCTAGTGCATAAAAGAGCCCCGACTCCAAATGTTATTTATTTGCAGGATCCAAGTCAGGAGACAGACGTTGTTCGGCGGAGGCTTGATGGTGTACTTTGATAACGAGTTGAGTCGCCGAACAGTTGACGGTATTCCTTTGAGGTGCATGGTCATAATCGTTCGGCAACCGTCTTCGTTGAAGGGTTCTAATATTCCCAGGGAATGCCTGGACAAATGCAAGGTCCGGATTGACATAAGAAACTTACGTGGAAGCCTTTGTGACATCCAATTGTTGTTTTCAGACAACTATTATCCAAGAGGCTCTACCGAAGAAGCAACAAACATGAGCATATGGATGATTAAAATTATCATACTCAACATGCACAGCCGATGGAGTGTTGACATCGTGCTTAAACATTACCCTAAGCAAGGTATTTTCTGGCACGCAAGCTCTGCCAGAAAACAGGGGGGCATGTATTGACACCTGATTTTGGCAAGATATAGATTGCAATGAAGATGGTCTCAAGTGAACGGGTTTTCAGCATGAAAAGATTCACGTCGCCGAGTGGAACAACTTTGATGTTTCGGTTATATTCATTCGACCTTATCTTACAGACCGAAACTATACTCCGAGTGTCAGAATTCAATGTTTCGAGTGGTTTTTGGCCAATCACGTCTTCAAGGTGACCTCGGATGAAGGAGCACTCTTAAGGAATTGTCTTCGTCTCGTCGAGCCAATCGATTTTGATATATAAATCATCTCAATCTGAGTTCATATGCAAAAGTTAGAGGCAATACACTGCAGACCGAACCTCAACGGAAATATGGCGCGAGGTGCCAGACACTTGTCTGATAGGTTGTGCGAGTAATTCGGCCATCAAGGAGGCCTTGAATCGAAAAACCTTCAACACGAAAAAGTTTTGTCTCGTCGAGCCGATCGTTTTTCATATAAAATTTTTCCCAATCCGAGATCGTGTTTTCAGTCGGGGAATCCGAGTGAAAAGTTTACCATCCGAGTGAAAACCTACCGATCGAGTAAAAGGTCGAGTGAAAACTTATCGATCGAGTAAGAGATTGGCTTCCGAGTGAAAATATAGTAATCTGAGTGAAATTATCATTCGAGTGAAGTTATTCCGAGTGAAAAGATTACCGTCGGAATGAAAACTTGACGTTCGAGTAAGATATTGCCTTCCGAGTGAAATATAGTCTTTCGAGTGAAAGATTGTCTTCTGAGTGAAATTATAGTCATCCGAGTGAAAGATTGTCTTCCGAGTGAAATTATAGTCATCCGAGTGAAAGATTGTCTTCCGAGTGAAAGACTCTAACATCCGAGTGAAAAGGTCCATTTGGACGAAAAACTCTAATATCCGAGTGGATGAGCTCGGATCCGAGTGAAACTGAAGATGTGCCCGAAAGGTAATCCAGATGACCTCGGACGGAAAAGTGATCAACATGGAAGTTGTGCACATTGTCAAAACGGTGAACTTTGGTTTTGGAGTCATTATCATCTGTGATAGTATACGGCCTGTAAGTTCACTACGAGACTCGGACAATCTAGTTTGTTACATGACCGAGTCCGACTGGATATTAAAGATGGCTTCGTAGAATATTCAATATGGTCTTATTTGGATAAGTGTTCAACATAAGAATTGTTCGTCTCATCGAGGAGCACAAGTTTCATATTTGGGCCGTCTTGATCGGAGGTCATATGCAAGCTCGGTGGCCCACGCAAGGAGGAAGACATAAGTTGGGCCAGATTCAGACTGAATCCGAGTAGGAATAGAATTAGGACTCTAGGACATGAATTGATGTAATTTTTTGTAAGGAAAGCCTAGATGAATCCTTTGCTTGTACGGGAAGTCCAGCTGCCTCTTATATATGTTGGGGTGATGGCCGATTGAACGACACCAATCGAACCAATCAATCTATTACACTTTTGTGTTCATCTATCTTTATCCCCTACCCTTGTATCTTTCTTTCTTGTTATTCGTTCGTTCTTCGCGTTGGAGGGCAGTGATCCAAGAGGCTCTAGGGGCGAGCGAATCGACCTAGGGCAGCCCATAGCCGCCGCACTCCCTGACGGGGTCCCTCCCGGGCGTGTGGGGTTTCGAGTCTTCAAAAGCGCCCGCTGACTGTCTTGCGTATCGCGCTGTCGATCGGGTCTCCTTCGACGTGAGCTGCGGTGCATCACCCCCAACATCGAGGGTACACGTGACGTGTTTGTGTGTCAACACATGCAAACCAAAGTTCACCGGAAAAGAGCCGAGGTCGCCGGACTTGACGCGGGGGAGGCCGGAGGAGTCGGATCCGATCGGATCCAGGGCCGGACGGGTGCGGCGACGAGGCAGGGGACCGTGACGAGGGGCGGCGCGGTGGTGGAGGCGCGGTGGCGCGGCGAGGTCGTGGCTGCCGGAGCGAGGCAGCCCGGCGATGGTGCGCGGCGGCGTCGAGCGACGAGGGCGGCGGCCGGAGAAGGAGACAAGAGGCGCGGGGCGGCGGGGGACGATGGGCCTCGGGGGGGGGGGGGCTCGCGGCGGGCCGAGCGGGCCGGCGTGGCTGCGGGTGGCGGCACGCCATGTGGCAACCCCTGGTTGGCTGCGGGCGGCGGCGGGGAGGTGTCCGGCACGGCGCGAGGAGAATTCTAGGGTTAGGGGGAGAGGAGACCTATTTATAGAGGTAGAGGGAGCTAGGAAGCTCCAAATGAGGTGCGGTTTGCGGCCACGCGATCGTGATCGAATGCTCTAGATGATGGAGGAGGTTTAGGTGGGTTTTGGGGCAGTTTGGAAGGGTGTTGGGCTGCAACACACACGAGGCCTTTTCGGTCCCTCGGTTAATCGTTGGAGTATCAAACGAAGTCCAAATGGTATGAAACTTGACAGGCGGTCTACCGGTAGTAAACCAAGGCCGCATGACAAGTCTTGGTCCGATCCAAAAATGTATAACACCCGCACACGAAAAGAGGTAGAAAGGGACACCGGGGAACATAGGAGCGCCATAATGCAAAACGAACAACGGGGAAAATGCTCGGATGCATGAGACGAACACGTATGCAAATGCAATGCACATGATGGCATGATATGAGATGCATGACAAAGACAAAACACACGGAGACAAAAACCCGACAACGAGGAAAATATAGTAACTTAGAGCCGGAAACGGCAAGAGTTGGAGTACAAATAAGGTAAATTACATCCGGGGTGTTACAATAGTGACCCTTCTGCTGACATTTGTTGCACGTGACCTCTGAAAGCGGATGGTGATACGGAGCACTTGATATTGTAGCATGAGACGAAGCCTTGTTCTGAAAGCCTGGGTTGGGTGGGTGGGAAGATCCATTGCCACCTTTGCTCTTCTGCTGATACGGCTGACAGAATGGAGGAGGAGGAGGCAACCAATACTTTTGCTGCTTAGCTACCACTTGAGTTGAAGAAGAAGAAGGAGTTGCATCCCTGGCTCTCTTCTTGGAAGCATCGCACTTGAGCTGAGCAGTCTCTTACTTCAGTGCCATGTTGTAGAGCTCATCATACTTTTTCGGCTCAAAAAGCACAAGAGCTAGTTGCAGATCTTCTCTGAGGCCACCTCTGAACTGATAAATCAGGCTCTTCTCGTCCTGGACATCTTGCTTGGCGAAGCGAGCGAGCTTCTGGAACATGATGTTGTATTGGTAAACAGACAAACTGCCTTGCTTCAGATTGCAGAACTCCTCATGCTTGTTCTCAACAACACTCTGAGGAATCTGGTGAGCTCTGAAGTCTTGGCGGAATTCATCCCAAGTAATCACACGACCTCCTGTGGAATCTTTGTATTGTTGATACCACTCTGCAGCTTGGTCTTTGAGTTGGAACGAAGCAAACTTGACAAAGTCCTCAGGCCTGACGTTGCTGCACTCAAAATGTTTGCAGATATCCATGAGCCAATCATCAGCGTCTGTGGCCTCGACACAGTTACTGAAGGTCTTTGGCTGGTTTGCGAGGAACTGGTTGAGTGTAGCAAACTGATTTTGGTTGTTGCCATTGCCTTGATTTCTTTGGTTGCGCTCTTGCAAGAGTTGCATAATCAGCTGCGTGTTGGCGTTGGTAGCGGCCATTATAGCTTGCCATGCCTCCGGAGGTGGAGGTGGTGGCGGATCCAGATTCAGACGCGTTGGAGGAGCCATCCTGAAGAGGGTGCCATCCGTTAGCATCTTGAAAGACATATATTCAAGCTGAATCAAATGGATCGAAATTGCAACATATAGCCTTAACATTTGAACAAGAATGAACGAATGAATTCAAATTAAATGATCACACTTCCATAAATTGAGAAGCCACTAGATAGAGATAGATGAATAAATCAACAAGGTACAGACATGAACAAATACTTGGTAAGGATTACCCAATCACAAACCAAATATCTGCGGAAGAAAAAAACTAGAGCTACATGAATTCCCACCTATGAAACTCCCGAAATTTTCCGGTTATGCAATCAGATGTTGGGGATACACGGGAAGCATAATATCTCACCAAAAACTAGCAAATCCTACATCCAGCTGTATCCATCCTTCAACACATAACCAAGAAACCTTCGGAAATCATTTACCTCAACCTTCAAAAAGCATCCGTTATACTAGTTATGGCAATACTCCCGAACTCCCGCCCCAGTACTGGGTGGTGTCGAGGTTATCTCACCAACAACTGCATAAAAGAGATTTTCGATGTCGGCGAAACTCAGGTATTCCAGAACTGCAACGATAAAATTGTGACGACAACACCTCGGAGCTCAACTCCCCGGGACACTGCCACAACCCCTAAATGTCAGGAGGCACCAAGAACAATGTTCTCATCACAAAACCATCGAAACGATTCCAAGATATCCGCGTGATCCTAAATTTTTTTAGTAAAATTTGAGAAGAGAAGAGTCAAAACTCTACGTCAGGATGTCTCACCAGAGCGAAGAAGGGACCGAGGAGTAAAAAGAATCCTACTCTCCGATATATATAATCCTAAAAGACTCAAAACATTTTTCTAGACTCAACAACGCCAGCGATTCGATCAAGCAGGGGGCTCCTAAGTCGAGGAAGGCTCTGATACCCAAGTTGTAACACCCACGATGCGGCTATATCTCCCACGTGTCGGAGCACGACTTAGAGGCATAACCGCATTGTAGGCAATGTCGCAAGAGGGGTAATCTTTACACATCCCATGTACTGAATAAGAAAAGAGGTACATAGTTGGCTTACAATCGCCACTTCACACAATGCATAAATATAGCATTACAATCATCCAGATACAATCAAGGTCCGACTACGGAACCAAAATAAAGAGAACCCCAAATGCATAAGATCCCCGATCGCCCCAACTGGTCTCCACTACTGATCGTCTGGAAAGGAAACGTAGTATCGTCTTGAGTCCTCATCGAACTCCCACTTGATCTCAGTCGTATCTCCTAAAATGGTATCATCGGCACCTGCATCTGGTTTTGGAAGTAATCTGTGAGTCACGGGGACTCAGCAATCTCACACCCTCACGATCAAGACTACTTAAGCTTATGGGTAGGTAAAAGGTATGAGGTGGAGCTGCAGCAAGCACTAGCATATATGGTGGCTAACATACGCAAAATGGGAGCGAGAAGAGAAGGCGAAGCACATTCGAGAATCTATGATCAAGAAGTGATCCTAGACTACTTACGTTCAAGCATAACATGAGACCGTGTTCTCTTCCCGGACTCCGCCAAAAAGAGACCATCACGGCTACACACGCTGTTGATTCATTTTAATTAAGTTAAGTTTCAGGTTTCCTACAACCGGACATTAACAAATTCCCATCTACCCATAACCGTGGGCACGACTTTCGGAAGTTCAATTTCCTGCATGGGTGTCCCAACTTAGCCCATCACAAGCTCAACGAAGGATATTCCTTCTCCCAGGACGACCCGATCAGACTCGGAATCCCGGTTACAAGACATCTCGACAATGGTAAAACAAGTCCAGCAAAGCCGCCCGAATGTGCCAACAAATCCCGATAGGAGCTGCACATATCTTGTTCTCAGGGCACACCGGATGAACGCTCCTTACAACTAAAACCAAAACTCGGGTTTCCCTGAGGGGGCGCTGCAAAGGACTCTAGTTTGGACCAACACTTAGAGGAGCACTGACCCGGGGGTTTAAAATAAAGATGACCCTTGAGTCCTTGGAACCCAAGGGAAAAAGGCTAGGTGGCGAATGGTAAAACCAAGGTTGGGCCTTGCTGGAGGAGTTTTATTCAAGGCGAACTGTCAAGGGGTTCCCATTATAAGCCAACCGCGTAAGGAACGCAAAATCAAGGAACATAACACCGGCATGACGGAAACTAGGGCGGCAAGAGTGGAACAAAACACCAGGCATAAGGCCGAGCCTTCCACCCTTTACCAAGTACAAAGATGCATTAAAGTAGACAAGATATAATAGTGATATCCCAACAATAATCATGTTCCAACAAGGAACAAACTCCAATATTCACCTACAACTAGCAACGCTATAAGAGGGGCTGAGCAAAGCGGTAACATAGCCAAACAACGGTTTGCTAGGACAAGGTGGGTTAGAGTTTGACATGGAAATATGGGAGACATGATAAAGCATGTGGTAGGTATCGTAGCATAGGCATAGCAATAGAGCGAGCAACTAGCAAGCAAAGATAGAAGTGATTTCGAGGGTATGGTCATCTTGCCTGCAAAGTTCTCCGAGTTGACATAAGCTTGATCCTCGTAAGCGTACTAAACGGGTTCCTCGGTCGCGTACTCGTCTCCCGGCTATACCCAAAGCAAGAACACAAGCAAAAGGAACCACGATCAAACACGGTGCAATGCGCAAGCAACATGATGCAAAACATGGCAGGATATGCGGGATGTGATATGCAATGTATATGCGTGCTTCAGAAGGAAATGATTGAACCAGAACTCAACTTGGAAAACCAAGAGTGCGCTGGAAAGATGAGTTGATTTCGGTCGAAATCAATATAAGGATCACCTGAATCGGATGCACGGTTTGCAAAAGGCAAGCAAAACAATAATGGCACAAAGCTGCGATTAACAGCACGATGCCATCTAAATGCATCAAGAAAATGAATCTACTGCACTCTAACATAGCAACAAAGCACATGGCAGTGATCCACTCAAGATGCTTGACAAAAGATGAACACTGAGCTATAGCTAATTAACACAATAGCAGGTTCAAACAAGCATGACAAAAGTGCAAAAGATATTAGGTTCACAGACTTAGTGAAAATAACATGTCAGGATTTAACATCAGGAAGCAATGTTTTGAGCAAGAAAACAACATGCTACAAGAACATATCATGGCAAAACAAGGCATGAAATAAATCTACTCAAAGCATATAACAAAAGTCCCTTACTGACCATAAGCCAAAAGGGATCAGAAGATACAATGGCAACCATGTAAACATAGCAAGTTTCGTTAACAGATTCAGACTTTGCAGAAAACTGGACATGGCAGAAACAGAGTTACGTAGGCATGTTTGCGAGCTCGATGCACTCACCACAAGGCACTGCATGACAAACTAAGCAACACCCAGCAAGAAGACATGATCCAGTAGCTAACCATGGCAAGAACCGACTCATAGCATGCATGGATCAACTACAACAACCTCGGCAAAATTGCTTAACACGTAAACAATCTGCTAGGAACATTTTATAGCACATGTAGAGCAAGATTGAGTCATGCTAGGGGACTCCATAATTGCAACCAAAGACATGGATGGATAGAGCATAACAATATCTCAAAATCATCCTTACTGAACATGCTCAAAAGAGGCATGGATCACTCTATAGCAACAAGAATACATGGCATAAAAATAACATCAGGGAAATGACAGAAGAATTCTAAGCCCCTGAAATCAGCAACATCACGAGAGCTACTTTGCATGCTTGTGCTAGTCACCACAATGATCACAAAATACATGGCATACACCCCTGTAAAGATGGCATGACATAGCCCAAAACACATGTAGGGCTCAAGTTCATAGGAGGCACACATTAATCATGGCAAAAATGACAAATGTCCATAATCTGTTAAGAATCAGAAACTAACATTACATAGCACTCTTGCAACAGCATTTAGAGCATCAAGATGAACTCAAATGAACATGGTGTAATGGAATGAAATGAAGTACACATCCAGACGAACAATTTGATATGCTACACGCCCAAAACGGAGCTACAGATGCAAAGTTATGATGCGATGAAGTTAGCTAAAAATATTGGGGACTTGGGAAGAAAACGGAGTCAACCTCTCGGGTTTCTCTCAGATCTGGTTCGGGGCAACACGCTTTACGAGGTTCGTCGAAACAGTAGCGGTGGCGGCCGGAGTCGAAGGAGCTCGCCGACGCGAGGGTACTTGTCAGATCCGGCTCGTCGGACGGCGGCGCCGGAGTCGGTGAGGGGGCGCGGGCGCGGGCCTCGGGGAGGCGGAGGCGGCGACGAGGCGGTGGACGGCGAGCTGGGCGGTGGAGTCCTTCTAGCGGCAGCACGGCAAGGTCAACGTCGGCGCGCGCGAGCGGCGCGAGGAGGCGGGCGGTGCGGGCGAGCCGGGAGGGCCCCGCCTGGGCCCCGGCGGGCCGGCGCGCGGGCAGGCGCGACGATGTGGGTGCGCGTCTTGGCGACCAGCGGGCGACACGTGGTGGCGGACACGTCCGGCCGGTGGAGATTTTGTCCGGCGGCGGAGAGGGGAATTAGGTTAGGGTTTCATCTGCAAATTTTGGGGGGATGCACCTATTTATAGATAGAAGGAGCTAGGAGGCTCCAAATGAAGTGCGGTTTTCGGCCAAGCGATCGTGATCGAATGACCGAGAGGATGGAGGGGGTTTAGCTGGGCTTTGGGCCACTTTGGAGAGGTGTTGGGATGCAACACACACACACACGAGGCCTTTACGGTTCCTCGGTTAACCGTTGGAGTATCAAACGAAGTCCAAATGGTACGAAACTTGACAAGCGGTCTACCGGTAGTGAACCAAGTCCGCTTGGCAAGTCTCGGTCCAATCTGAGAACGTTTAACACCCGCACACGAAAAGAGGCAAAAGGGGACGCCGGAGGACATAGGAGTGCCGGAATGCAAAACGGACAATGGGGAAAATGGTCGGATGCATGAGACGAACACGTATGCAAATGCGATGAACATGATGACATGATATGAGATGCATGACATGGACAAAATGGAAAATGAAGACAAAACCCAACCATGAGGGAATATCATAACTTAGTGCCGAAAATGGCAAGAGTTGGAATACAAATATGGCAAGTTACATACGGGGCGTTACACACTAGCCCTAGCAAGTTGTTCATCCAGAAATTCACCAAGTGGCACAGTAGTATCAAGCATAGAAGTAGTTTCATCATAAGTATCATGCATATCAGAAGTGGCATCATCAATAACATGTGACACATCAGAATTAATAGCAGAAGCAGATTTAGGTGTCGCAAGCTTACTCAAAACAGAAGGTGAATCAAGTGCAGAGCTAGATGGTAGTTCCTTACCTCCCCTCGTAGTTGAGGGATAAATCTTGGTTCTTGGATCTTTCAAGTTCTTCATAATGATAAGAAGGTATAAATCCCAAGTGACTCAAAGAATAGAGCTATGCTCCCCGGCAACAGCGCCAGAAAATAGTCTTGATAACCCACAAGTATAGGGGATCACAACAGTTTCCGAGGGTAGAGTATTGATACGTCTCCAACGTATCTATAATTTTGATTGTTCCATGCTATATTATATTCCGTTTTGGACATTATTGGGCTTTATTATACACTTTCATATTATTTTTGGGACTAACCTATTAACCGGAGGCCTAGCCCAGAATTGCTGTTTTTTTGCCTATTTTAGGGTTTCGCAGAAAAAGAATATCAAACGGAGTCCAAACGGAATGAAACCTTCGGGAACGTGATCTCGGAACGAACATGATCTAGAGGACTTGGACCCTACATCAAGACATCAACCAGGAGGCCATGAGGTAGGGGGCACGCCTGCCCCCCCAGGCGCGCCCTCCACCCTCGTGGGCCCCCTGTTGCTCCACCGACGTACTCCTTCCTACCATATATACCTACGTATCCCCAAACTTCCAAATACGGAGCCAAAACCCTAATTCCACCGCCGTAACTTTTTGTATCCACGAGATCCCATCTTGGGGCCTGTTCCGGAGCTCTGCCGGAGGGGGCATCGATCATGGAGGGCTTCTACATCAACACCATAGCCCCTCCGATGAAGTCTGAGTAGTTTACCTCAGACCTACGGGTCCATAGTTATTAGCTAGATGGCTTCTTCTCTCTTTTTGGATCTCAATACAAAGTTCTCCCCCTCTCTTGTGGAGATCTATTCGATGTAATCTTCTTTTGCGGTGTGTGATACGTCTCCAACGTATCTATAATTTTTGATTGCTCCATGCTATATTATATTCTGTTTTGGACATTATTGGGCTTTATTATACACTTTTATATTATTTTTGGGACTAACCAATTAACCGGAGGCCCAACCCATAATTGCTATTTTTTTGCCTATTTTAGGGTTTTGCAGAAAAAGAATATCAAACGGAGTCCAAACGGAATGAAACCTTCGGGAACGTGATTTTCGGAACGAACATGATCCAGAGGACTTGGACCCTATGTCAAGACATCAACCAGGAGGCCACGAGGTAGGGGCGTGCCTACCCCCCAGGCGCGCCCTCCACCCTCGTGGGCCCCCTGTTGCTCCACCGACGTACTCCTTCCTCCTATATATACCTACGTACCCCCAAACTACTGGATACGGAGCCAAAACCCTAATTCCATTGCCGTAACTTTCTGTATCCACAAGATCCCATCTTGGGGCCTGTTCCGGAGCTCCGCCGGAGGGGGCATCGATCACGGAGGGCTTCTACATCAACACCATAGCCCCTCCGATGAATTGTGAGTAGTTTACCTCAGACCTACGGGTCCATAGTTATTAGCTAGATGGCTTCTTCTCTCTTTTTGGATCTCAATACAAAGTTCTCCCCCTCTCTTGTGGAGATCTATTTGATGTAATCTTCTTTTGCGGTGTGTTTGTTGAGACCGATGAATTGTGGGTTTATGATCAAGTTTATCTATGAACAATATTTGAATCTTCTCTGAATTCTTTTATGTATGATTGGTTATCTTTGCAAGTCTCTTCGAATTATTAGTTTGGTTTGGCCTACTAGATTGATCTTTCTTGCAATGGGAGAAGTGCTTAGCTTTGGGTTCAATCTTGCGGTGTCCTTTCCTAGTGACAATAGGGGCAGCAAGGCACGTATTGTATTGTTGCCATCGAGGATAACAAGATGGGGTTTTCATCATATTGCATGAGTTTATCCCTCTACATCATGTCATCTTGCTTAAAGCATTACTCTGTTCTTATGAACTTAATACTCTAGATGCATGTTGGATAGCGGTCGATGTGTGGAGTAATAGTAGTAGGTGCAGGCAGGAGTCGGTCTACTTGTCTCAGACGTGATGCCTATATGCATAATCATACCTAGATATTCTCATAACTATGCTCAATTCTGTCAATTGCTCAACAGTAATTTGTTTACCCACTGTGAATACTTATGCTCTTGAGAGAAGCCACTAGTGAAACCTATGGCCGCCGGGTCTATCTTCCATCATATTAAGATTCCAATACTTATTTATTTTCCTTTCCTTTTATTTTACTTTGCATCTTTATCGTAAAAATACCAAAAATATTATCTTATCATATCTATCAGATCTCACTCTCGTAAGTGACCATATAGGGATTGACAACCCCTTATCGCGTTGGTTGCGAGGATTTATTTGTTTGTGTAGGTGCGAGGGACTCGTGCGTGGCCTCCTACCGGATTGATACCTTGGTTCTCAAAAACTGAGGGAAATACTTACGCTACTTTGCTGCTTCACCCTTTCCTCTTCAAGGGAAAACCAACACAAGTGCTCAAGAGGTAGCAAGAAGGATTTTTGGCGCCGTTGCCGGGGAGGTTCGCGCAAAAGTCAACATACCAAGTACCCATCACAAACCCTTATCTTCCGCATTACATTATTTGCCATTTGCCTCTCGTTTTCCTCTCCCCCACTTCACCCTTTCCATTTTATTCGCCCTCTCTCTCCGTCCTCCCTCTCTTTCTCTATTTGCCTCTTTTTGCCCGTCTCTTGTTTGCTTGTGTGTTGGATTGCTTGCTTGTCACGATGGCTCAAGATAACACTAAATTGTGTGACTTTACCAATACCAACAACAATGATTTTATTAGCACTCCGATTACTCCTCTTACCGATGTTGAATCTTGTGAAATTAATGCTGCTTTGCTGAATCTTGTCAGGAAAGAACCGTTTTCCGACCTTCCTAGTGAAGATACCGCTACCCATCTAAATAGCTTCGTTGATTTGTGTGATATGCAAAAGAAGAAAGATGTGGACAATGATATTGTTAAATTGAAGCTATTTCCTTTTTCGCTTAGAGATTGTGCTAATGCTTGGTTTTCGTCTTTGCCTAAAAATAGTATTGATTCTTGGAATAAGTGCAAATATGCTTTTACCTCTTAAGTATTTTCCTCCCGCTAAGATTATCTCTCTTAGAAATGATATTATGAATTTTAAGCAACTTTATCATGAACATGTTGCACAAGCTTGGCAGAGGATGAAATTAATGATATGTAATTGCCCTACACATGGTTTGAATTTGTGGATGATTATACAATTTTTTATGCCGGATTGAATTTTGCCTCTAGAAATCTTTCAGATTCGGCCGCGGGAGGCACTTTTATGGAAATCACTTTAGGAGAAGCTACTAAACTCCTAGATAATAATATGGTTAATTATTCTCAATGGCACACTGAAAGATCTACTAATAAAAAAGTGCATGCGATAGAAGAAATTAATGTTTTGAGTGGAAAGATGGATGAACTTATGAAATTATTTGCTAATAAAAATGTTTCTGCTGATCCTAACGATATGCCTTTGTCTACTTTGATGGAGAATAATAATGAATCTATGGATGTGAATTTTATTGGTAGGAATAATTTTGGTAACAACGTGCATAGAGGAAACTTTAATCCTAGGCCGTATCCTAGTAATTCCTCTAATAATTATGGTAATTCCTACAACAATTCTTATGGAAAGTATAATAAGATGCCCTCTGATTTTGAAACTAATATTAAAGAATTTATTACTTCGCAAAAGAATTTCAATGCTTTGATTGAAGAAAAAATTGCTTAAGATTGATGAGTTGGCTAGGAACGTTGATAGAATTTCTCTTGATGTTGATTCTTTGAAACTTAGATCTATTCCACCTAAGCATGATATCAATGAGTCTCTCAAAGCCATGAGAATTTCCATTGATGAGTGCAAACAAAGAACCGCTAGGATGCGTGCTAAGAAAGATTGTTTTATAAAAGCATGTTCTTCTAGTTTCCATGATAATAAATATGAAGATATAAAAGTTATTGATGTGTCCCCTATTAAATCTTTGTTTTGCAATATGAATCTTGATAATGATGGGACTGAATATGATCCGCCTTTACCTAGACGGCGTTCCAAGAATTCGGAGTCTTTAAATCTTGATGCTAAAATTGTTAAAAGTGGGATTGAAGAAGTCAAAACTTTAAATATTAATGAACCCACTATTTTGGATTTCAAGGAATTTAATTATGATAATTTCTCTTTGATAGATTGTATTTCCTTGTTGCAATCCGTGCTAAATTCTCCTCATGCTTATAGTCAAAATAGAGCTTTCACTAAACATATCGTTGATGCTTTGATGCAATCTTATGAAGAAAAACTTGAGTTGGAAGTTTCTATCCCTAGAAAACTTTATGATGAGTGGGAACCTACTATTAAAATTAAAATTAAATATCATGAATGCTATGCTTTGTGTGATTTGGGTGCTAGTGTTTCCACGATTCCAAAGACTTTGTGTGATTTGTTAGGTTTCCGTGATTTTGATGATTGCTGTTTAAACTTGCACCTTGCGGATTCCACCATTAAGAAACCTATGGGAAGAATTAATGATATCTTATTGTTGCAAATAGGAATTATGTGCCCGTAGATTTTATTGTTCTTGACATAGATTGCAATCCTTCATGTCCTATTATTCTTGGTAGACCTTTCCTTAGAACGATTGGTGCAATTATTGATATGAAGGAAGGGAATATTAGATTCCAATTTCCGTTAAGGAAAGTCATGGAACACTTCCCTAAAAAGAAAATTAAATTACCATATGAATCTATTATGAGAGCCACTTATGGATTTCCTACCAAAGATGGCAACACCTAGATCTATCCTTGCTTTTTATGCCTAGCTAGGGGCGTTAAACGATAGCGCTTGTTGGGAGGCAACCCAATTTTATTTTTATTCCTTGCTTTTTGATCCTGTTTAGTAATAAATAAATAAATTATCTAGCCTCTGTTTTGGTTGTGTATTTTTGTGTTTAATTAGTGTTTGTGCCAAGTAGAACCGTTGGGAAGACTTGGGGAAATTCTTTTTAATCTTGCTGTAAAAAACAGAAACTTTAGCGCTCACGAGAATTGCTGCCATTTTTATTTGGAAAGTGATATTTAGTTAATTATTTTGTCATATGATTAATAAATAAATTCCTCACGTCGAGCAATTTATTTTAGAATTTTTAGGGTTCCAGATCTTGTGTTAGATACAGATTACTACAGACTATTCTGTTTTTGACAGATTCTGTTTTTCGTGTGTTGTTTGCTTATTTTGATGAATCTATGGCTAGTAAAATAGTTTATAAACCATAGAGAAGTTGGAATACAGTAGGTTTAACACAATTATAAATAAAGAATGAGTTCATTACAGTACCTTGAAGTGGTGTTTTGTTTTCTTTCGCTAATGGAGCTCACGAGATTTTCTACTTTAAGTTTTGTGTTGTGAAGTTTTCAAGTTTTGGGTGAAAGATTTGATGGATTATGGAACAAGGAGTGGCAAGAGCCTAAGCTTGGGGATGCCCATGGCACCCCAAGATAATCTAAGGACACCTAAAAGCCAAATCTTGGGGATGCCCCGGAAGGCATCCCCTCTTTTGTCTACTTCCATCGGTAACTTTACTTGGAGTTATATTTTTATTCGCCACATGATATGTGTTTTGCTTGGAGCGTCTTGTATGATTTGAGTATTTGCTTTTTAGTTTACCACAATCATACTTGCTGTACACACCTTTTGAGAGAGACACACATGATTCGGAAATTATTAGAATACTACATGTGCTTCACTTATATCTTTTGAGTTATATAGATTTTTCTCTAGTACTTCACTTATATCTTTTAGAGCACGGTGGTGGTTTTGTTTTATAGAAACTATTATTCTCTCATACTTCACTTAGATTATTTTGAGAGTCTTAAATAGCATGGTAATTTACTTAAATAATTCTAATATGCTAGGTATTCAAGACTAGTAAAAAACTTTCTTATGAGTGTGTTGAATACTAAGAGAAGTTTGATGCTTGATGATTGTTTTGACACATGGAGGTAGTGCTATCAAATTTGTGCTAGTTGAGTAGTTGTGAATTTGAAAAATACTTGTGTTGAAGTTTGCAAGTCCCGTAGCATGCATGTATGGTAAACGTTATGTAACAAATTTGAAACATGAGGTGTTCTTTGATTGTCCTCTGATAACCCACAAGTATAGGGGATCGCAACAGTTTTCGAGGGTAGAGTATTCAACCCAAATTTATTGATTTGACACAAGGGGAGCCAAAGAATATTCTCAAGTATTAGCAGCTGAGTTGTCAATTCAACCACACCTGGAAACTTAATATCTACAGCAAAGTATTTAGTATCAAGGTAATATGATAATAGTGGTAACGGTAGCAAAAGGTAATAGTAGTACAAGTAATGTTTTTGGTATAGTGATGATAGCAATAGCAACGGAAAAGTAAATAAGCGAAGAACAGTATATGGAAAGCTCGTAGGCAATGGATCGGCGATGGAGAATTATGCCGGATGCAGTTCATCATGTAACAGTCATAACCTAGGGTGACACAGAACTAGCTCTAGTTCATTGATATAATGTAGGCATGTATTCCGAATATAGTCATACGTGCTTATGGAAAAGAACTTGCATGTCATCTTTTGTCCTACCCTCCCGTGGCAGCGGGGTCCTTACGGAAACTAAGGGATATTAAGGCCTCCTTTTAATAGAGAACTGGAACAAAGCATTAACACATAGTGAATACATGAACTCCTCAAACTACGGTCCTCACCGGTGAGTATCCCGATTATTGTCACTTCGGGGTTAACGGATCATAACACATAATACGTGACTATAGACTTGCAAGATAGGATCAAGAACACTCATATATTGATGAAAACATAATAGGTTCAGATCTGAAATCATGGCACTCGGGCCCTAGTGACAAGCATTAAGCGTAGCAAAGTCATAACAACATCAATCTCGGAACATAGTGGACACTAGGGATCAAACCCTAACAAAACTAACTCGATTACATGATAGATCCCATCCAACCCATCACCGTCCAACAAGCCTACGATGGAATTACTCACACACGGCGGTGAGCAGCATGAAATTGGTGATGGAGGATGGTTGATGATGACGATGGCAACGAATTCCCCTCTCCGGAGCCCCGAACGGACTCTAGATAAGCCCTCCCGAGAGGTTTTAGGGCTTGGCGGCGGCTCCCTATCGTAAAACGCGATGATTTCTTCTCTCTGTTTTTTCTCCCTGAAACTCAATATATGGAGGTGGAGTTGGAGTCGGAGAGGCAACAGGGGGCCCACGAGGTAGGGGGCGCGGCCCCCACCCTCGTGGAGAGACGGTGGCCCCCCCTGGCCTTCATCTTTGGCAGGTATTTTTCTTATTTTCTGAAAAGTGGCTCCGTGAAGTTTCAGGTCATTCCGATAATGTTTGCTCCTGCACATAAATAACACCATGGTAATTCTGCTGAAAATAGCGTCAGTCTAGGTTAGTTCCATTCAAATCATGCAAGTTAGAGTCCAAAACAAGGGCAAAAGTGTTTGGAAAAGTAGATACGTTGGGGACGTATCAACTCCCCCAAGCTTAAACCTTTGCTTGTCCTCAAGAAATTCAGTTGACAAACTGAAAGTGATAAAGAAAAACTTTTACAAACTCTCTTTGCTCTTGTTGTTGTAAATATGTAAAGCCAGCATTCAAGTTTTCAGCAAAGATTATAACTAACCACATTCATAATAACGCATAGGTCTCAAGTTTACTCATATCAATAGCATAATCAACTAGCGATCCATAATAATAAATCTCGGATGACAACACTTTCTCAAAACAATCATAATATGATATAACAAGGTGGTATCTCGCTAGCCCTTTCTAAGACCGCAAAACATAAATGCAGAGCACCTTCAAAGACCAAGGACTGACTAGACATTGTAATTCATGGTAAAAGAGATCCAGTCAAGTCATACTCAATGTAAACTAACAGTAATGAATGCAAATGACAGCGGTGCTCCCCAACTAGTGCTTTTTAATAAGAGGATGATGACTCAGCATAAAAGTAAATAGATAGGCCCTTCGCAGAGGGAAGCAAGGATTTGTAGAGGTGCCAGAGCTCGATTTTCAAACAGAGGTGAATAATATTTTGAGCGGTATACTTTCATTGTCAACATAAAAACCAAGAGATGGCGATATCTTCCATGCTACACACATTATAGGTGGTTCCCAAACAGAATGGTAAAATTTATACTCCCCCTTCCATCACAAGCATCAATCCATGGCTTGCTCGAAACAATGAGTGCCTCCAACTAACAAGAGTCCCAGGGGGAGTTTTCTTTGCAATTATTTTGATTTAGTTTGCATAAAGCATGGGATTGGACATCCTGATGACCAGCCATTTATCTCGTGAGTGAGGAGCGGAGTCCACTCCTCTTGAGAATAACCTGCCTAACATGGAAGATACAGACAACCCTAATTGATACGTGAGCTTTTCGAGCATACAAAACAGGATATTTATTTGAAGGTTTAGAGTTTGGCACATACAAATTTACTTGGAACGGCAGGTAGATACCGTATATAGGTAGGTATAGTGTACTCATGTGGAATAACTTTGGGGTTTAAGGAGTTGGATGCACAAGCAGTATTCCCGCTTAGTACATGTGAAGGCTAGCAAAAGACTGGGAAGCGACCAGCTAGAGAGCGACAACAGTCATGAACATGCATTAAAATTAATCAACACCGAATGCAAGCATGAGT
Source organism: Triticum aestivum (assembly GCF_018294505.1). NCBI lineage: Eukaryota > Viridiplantae > Streptophyta > Magnoliopsida > Poales > Poaceae > Triticum > Triticum aestivum. The sequence continues at coordinate 546,062,426 of NC_057803.1, read as the reverse complement.
AGGATATAATCCACCATGAACATAAATATCGTGAAGGCTATGTTGATTTTGTTTCAACTACATGCGTAAACATGCGCCAAGTCAAGTCACTTAAATCATTCAGAGGAAAATACCACCCTATCATACCACATCATAACCATTTTAATAGCATGTTGGCACGCAAGGTAAACCATTATAACTCATAGCTAATCAAGCATGGCATGAGAAACTATGATCTCTAGTTGTCATTGCAAACATATTTATTCATAATAGGCTGAATCAGGAACGATGAACTAATCATATTTACAAAAACAAAAGAGGTTGAGTTCATACCAGCTTTTCTCATCTCATTCAGTCCATCATATATCATCATAATTGCCTTTCACTTGCACGATCAAACGATGTGAATAATAATAATAGTGCATGTGCATTGGACTAAGCTGGAATCTGCATGCATTCAATAAACAGGAGAAGACAAGGCAATATGGGCTCTTTTGTCAGATAAACAATAATGCATATAAGAGCCACTTCAACAATTTAATTATGGTCTTCTCCTATCGACCCCCAAAGGAAAGAAAAGAAATAAAATTATTTACACGGGAAAGCTCCCAACAAGCAAAAGAAGAACATGAAATGTGTTTGGGTTTTCTTTCTAATTACTACTACAAGCATGGAAATTTAACAAATTAAAAGCTACCACTAATTTTTTTTTTGTTTTTTTAAGTTTTATCAAACACACAAGAAGAAAGCATAAAAAGGAAAATAAACTAGCATGGATGATACAATGAAAAAGTATGAGCACTGACATCTAGCAATGAGTGTGTGAGCATAAATGTAATGTCGGTGGGAAATACGTACTCCCCCAAGCTTAGGCTTTTGGCCTAAGTTGGTCTATGGCCACGCCTGGCCTGGCTGATATCCATAATAGTAGTTGGGGTCGTACTGTGATGCAATAGCTATCGCCTGCTGAGCTGCAGCGTGGCGACAAGCGGCCTCCTCTCTCCTCCCGTACTCATCTGCCTCCTCTCTGGTAATAGTGTATCCTCCTCTTGCCTGATAATCAAAGAAGGCAGGAGCAGGGAGAGTAATACGGACATCACGGTGTCTGTCAAAGATTAGTCGATACTGGAGAGGTGATTCGTTCCTCTGAAAAATTCTGAAATTTTTTAGTAACTTCAAAATAAAAGTAAACCAAACTCAATAATATTGATAACAACTACTCTTACAAGTGCCTAGGGCCTATATCATGCATCAAAACTACTTGGAACCATATAAATTTGACATGCAAGATCAAGAACAGGGTCACCTAAGCAGGAAAAATTTGCAATGAATAAAGCACTAGAACAAAAACTAATTGGACCAAAGGAGGAGTCACATACCAAGGAACAATCTCCCCAAGCAGTTTTGTGAGAGGTGCTTTGAGAAAGGAGATCGAAAATGGCAGCAAAGTGAGCTAGAACTTGTGCTTGAGCTGGATATTCGTGTTTATGGGAGGAAGATGAAGTGTGTGGGTGCAGGAATAAGTGGAGGAGGGCCACCCTGGGCCCACGAGGTAGGGGGCGTGCCCTAGAGGGGTGGGCGCGCTCTCCACCCTCGTGGGCAGGTGGTTGACCCCCCTGGTGTGTTCTCAGTTCCATAAATCCTCAAATATTCTAGAAAAAATCATATTTAAATTTCAGGGCATTGGAGAACTTTTATTTTCAAGGTATTTTTATATTGCACGGATAATCAGATAACAGGCAGAGATATATTTATTTTTATTTTATTTAATATAAATAACATAAAGTAAAAGTGGGGTACAGAAGGTTGTGCCTTCTAGTTTCATCCATCTCATGATCATCAAAAGGAATCCACTAACAAGGTTGATCAAGTCTTGTTAGCGAACTCATTCCGAATAACATGGAACCGGAGAAATTTCGAATAACACTATGTTACCTCAACAGGGATATGCATATCCCCAATAATAAGAATATCATATTTCTTTTGGACAGTAGGAAGAGGAAATTCAAAACCTCCAAATATAATCGATGGAATTTTTCCAATAGAGTTGATACTATGAACTTGAGGTTGCTTCCTCAGAAAGTGTACCGTATGCTCATTACCATTAACATGAAAAGTGACATTGCCTTTAGTGCAATCAATAACAGCCCCTGCAGTATTCAAAAAGGGACTTCCAAGAATTATAGACATACTATCGTCCTCGGGAATATCAAGAATAACAAAGTCCATCAAAATAGTAACGTTTGCAACTACAACAGGCACATCCTCACAAATACCGACAGGTATAGCAGTTGATTTATCAGCCATTTGCAAAGATATTTCAGTAGATGACAACTTATTCAAATCAAGTCTACGATATAAAGAGAGAGGCATAACACTAACACCGTCTCCAAGATCACATAAAGCAGTTTTAACATAGTTTCTTTTAATAGAGCATGGTATAGTGGGTACTCCTGGATCTCCAAGTTTCTTTGGTATTCCACCCTTAAAGGTATAATTAGCAAGCATGGTGGAAATTCCAGCTTCCGGTATCTTTCTTTTCTTTGTAATAATATATTTCATATACTTAGCATAAGGATTGGTTTTGAGCATATCAGTTAATCGCATACGTAAAAAGATAGGTCTAATTATTTCAGCACAGCGCTCAAAATCCTCATCATCCTTTTTCTTGGATGGTTTGGGAGGAAAAGGCATGGGTTTCTGAACCCAGGGCTCTCTTTCTTTACCATGTTTCGTAGCAACAAAGTCTTTCTTATCATAACGTTGATTCTTTGATTGTGGGTTATCAAGATCAACAACAGGTTCAATTTCTATGTCATTATCATTACTAGGTTGAGCATTATCATGAACATTATTATTAGCATTATCACTAGTTTCAGGTTCATTTCCAGATTGTGTTTCAGCATCAGAAATAGAAATATCATTTGGATTCTCAGGTGTTTCAACAATAGGATCACTAGAAGCATGCAAAGTCCTATCATTTTTCTTTTTCGTCTTTTTGGAAGAACTAGGTGCATCTATATTATTTCTCTGAGAATCTTGCTCAATTCTCTTAGGATGGCCCTCAGGATATAGAGGTTCCTGAGTCATTCTACCACCTCTAGTCATAACTCTAACAACATGATCATTATTCTTATTATTCAATTCACTGAGCAAATCATTTTGAGCTTTAAGTACTTGTTCTACTTGAGTGGTAACCATCGAAGCATGTTTACTAATAAGTTTAACTTCACCTTTGACATTAGCCATATAATCACCCAAGTGTCCAAGCATATTTGAATCGTATTTTAATTGTCTACCAAAATAAGCATTAAAATCTTCTTGCTTAGCCATAAATTTATCAAACTCATCTAAGCATGGGCTAGCAATCTTAGTAAATGGGATTTTAGCTTTACCATATCTATAGAGAGAATTTACCTTTACTACTTGTGTCGGGTTATCAAGACCATGAGTTTCTTCAGGAGGAGATGGATTAAGATTATATGCTTCTTCAACAGGCGGTAAATTAAGACCCTATATTTCTTCAATTGGAGGTAAATTCTTAACATCTTCAGCTTTAATACCTTTTTCTTTCATAGATTTCTTTGCCTCTTGCATATCTTCAGGACTGAGAAATAGAATACCCCTCTTCTTCGGAGTTGGTTTAGGAATAGGCTCAGGAATTGACTCTGGAGGTATCCAATTATTTTCATTTGTCAACATATTATTCAATAGAATTTCAGCTTCATCTGGTGTTCTTTCCCTGAAAACAGAACCAGCACAACTATCGAGGTAATCTCTGGAGGCATCGGTTAGTCCATTATAAAAGATATCAAGTATTTCATTTTTCTTAAGAGGATGATCATGCAAAGCATTAAGTAATTGGAGAAGCCTCCCCCAAGATTGTGGGAGACTCTCTTCTTCAATTTGCACAAAATTATATATATCCCTTAAAGCAGCTTGTTTCTTATGAGCAGGGAAATATTTAGCAGAGAAGTAATAAATCATATCCTGGGGACTACGCACACAACCAGGATCAAGAGAATTAAACCATATCTTAGCATCACCCTTTAATGAGAATGGAAATATTTTAAGGATAAAAAAGTAGCAAGTTCTCTCATCTTTAGTGAACAGGGTGGCTATATCATTCAATTTAGTAAGATGTGCCACAACAGTTTCAGATTCATAACCATGAAAAGGATCAGATTCAACCAAAGTAATTATATCAGGATCAACAGAGAATTCATAATCCTTATCAGTAACACAATTTGGTGAAGCAGCAAAAGCAGGGTCAGTTTTCATTCTAGCATTTAGAGATTGCTTATTCCTTTAGCTAATAACCTTTTGAGTTCATATCTATCTTTGCAAGCTAAAATAGCTAAAGAAGCTTCTTGATCAAAAACATAACCCTCAGGAATAACAAGTGATTCTTCATCATCACTTTCATCAACATTATCAGATTCAATATTTTCATTTTCTCTAGCCCTAGCAAGTTGTTCATCAAGAAATTCACCAAGTGGCACAGTAGTATCAAGCATAGAAGTAGTTTCATCATAAGTATCATGTATAGCAGAAGTGGCATCATCAATAACATGCGACATATTAGAACGAATAGCAGAAGCAGGTTTAGGTGTCGCAAGCTTACTCAAAACAGAAGGTGAATCAAGTGCAGAGCTAGATGGTAGTTCCTTACCTCCCCTCATAGTTGAGGGATAGATCTTGGTTTTTGGATCTCTAAAGTTCTTCATAATGATAAGCAGATATATATCCCAAGTGACTCAAAGAATAGAGCTATGTTCCCCGGCAACGGCGCCAGAAAGTAGTCTTCATAACCCACAAGTATAGGGGATCACAACAGTTTTCGAGGGTAGAGTATTCAACCCAAATTTATTGATTCGACACAAGGGGAGCCAAAGAATATTCTCAACTATTAGCAGCTGAGTTGTTAATTCAACCACACCTGGAAACTTAATATCTGCAACAAAGTGTTTAGTAGCAAGGTAATATGATAATAGTGGTAACGGTAGCAAAAGGTAACAGTAGTAAAAGTAATGTTTTTGGTATTTTGTAGTGATGATAGCAATAGCAACGGAAAAGTAAATAAGCGAAGAACAGTATATGGAAAGCTCGTAGGCAATGGATCAGTGATGGAGAATTATGTCGGATGCGGTTCATCATGTAACCGTCATAACCTAGGGTGACACAGAACTAGCTCCAGCCCATTTATATAATGTAGGCATGTATTCCCAATATAGTCATACGTGCTTATGGAAAAGAACTTCCATGACATCTTTTGTCCTACCCTCCCGTGGCAGCGGGGTCCTTACGAAAACTAAGGGATATTAAGGCCTCCTTTTAATAGAGAACCGGAACAAAGCATTAACACATAGTGAATACATGAACTCCTCAAACTACGGTCATCACCGGTAAGTATCCCGATTATTGTCACTTCGGGGTTAACGGATCATAACACATAATACGTGACTATAGAATTGCAAGATAGGATCAAGAACACTCATATATTGATGAAAACATAATAGGTTCAGATCTAAAATCATGGCACTTGGGCCCTAGTGAAAAGCATTAATCATAGCAAAGTCATAGCAACATCAATCTCAGAACATAGTGGACACTAGGGATCAAACCCTAACAAAACTAACTCGATTACATGATAGATCCCATCCAACCCATCACCGTCCATCAAGTCTACGATGGAATTACTCACGCACGGCGGTGAGCATCATGAAATTGGTGATGGAGGATGGTTGATGATGACGATGCCGACAGATTCCCCTCTCCGGAGCCCCGGACGGACTCCAGATCAGCCCTCCCGAGAGGTTTTAGGGCTTGGCGGCGGCTCCGTATCGTACAACGTGATGATTTCTTCTCTCTGATTTTTTTCTCCCCGAAACTCAATATATGGAGGTGGAGTTGGAGTCGGAGAGGCACAGGGGCCCACGAGGTAGGGGGGCGCGCCCTAGAGGGGCAGGCGCGCCCCCACCCTCGTGGAGAGACGTTGGCCCCCTGGCATTCATCATTGGCAGGTATTTTTCTTATTTTCTGAAAAGTGGCCCCGTGAAGTTTCAGGTCATTCCGAGAACGTTTGCTCCCGCACATAAATAACACCATGGTAATTCTGCTAAAAACAGCGTCAGTCCGGGTTAGTTCCATTCAAATCATGCAAGTTAGAGTCCAAAACAAGGGCAAAAGTGTTTGGAAAAGTAGATACGTTGGAGACGTATCATCCTCCTTATGAGTGGCGGTCGGGGACGAGCGATGGTCTTTTCCTACCAATCTATCCTACTAGGAGCATGCGCGTAGCGCTTGGTTTTTGATGAATTGTAGATTTTTGCAATAAGTATGTGAGTTCTTTATGACTAATGTTGAGTCCATGGATTATACGCACTCTCACCCTTCCATCATTGCTAGCCTCTTTGGTACCGTGCATTGCCCTTTCTCACATTGAGAGTTGGTGCAAACTTCGCCGGTGCATCCAAACCCCGTGATATGATACGCTCTTTCACACATAAACCTCCTTATATCTTCATCAAAACAACCACCATACCTACCTATTATGGCATTTCCATAGCCATTCCGAGATATATTGCCATGCAACTTTCCACCGTTCCATTTATCATGACACGTTCATCATTGTCATATTGCTTTGCATGATCATGTAGTTGACATAGTATTTGTGGCAAAGCCACCATTCATAATCCTTTCATACATGTCACTCTTGGTTCATTGCATATCCCGGTACACCGCCGGAGGCATTCATATAGGGTCATACTTTGTTCTAGTATCGAGTTGTAAATAAATAGAAGTGTGATGATCATCATTTTCTAGAGCATTGTCCCAAGTGAGGAAAAAAAGAGAAAGGCCATAAAAAAAAGAAGGCCCAAAAAAAGAGAGAAAAAGAGAGAAGGGACAATGTTACTATCCTTGTTACCACACTTGTGCTTCAAAGTAGCACCATAATCTTCATGACAGAGAGTCTTTTGTTTTGTCACTTTCATATACTAGTGGGAATTTTTCATTATAGAACTTGGCTTGTATATTCCAACAATGGGCTTCCTCCAATGCCCTAGGTCTTCGTGAGCAAGCAAGTTGGATGCACACCCACTTAGTTTCTTTTGTTGAGCTTTCATATATTTATAGCTCTAGTGCATCCGTTGCATGGTAATCCCTACTCCTTGCATTAACATCAATTGATGGGCATCTCCATAGCTCATTGATTAGCCTTGTTGATGTGAGACGTTCTCCCCTTTTGTCTTATCCACATAACCCCCATCATTATATTCTATTCCACCCATAGTGCTATATCCACGGCTCACACTCATATATTGCGTGAAGGTTGAAAAAGTTTGAGATTACCAAAGTATGAAACAATTGCTTGGCTTGTCATCGGGGTTGTGCATGATGAGATCATTCTTGTGTGACGAAAATGGAGCATGACTAAACTATATGATTTTGTAGGGATGAACTTTCTTTGGCCATGTTATTTTGAGAGGACATAATTGCTTAGTTAGTATGCTTGAAGTATTATTATTTTTATGTCAATATTGAACTTTTATCTTAAATCTTTCGGATCTGAATATTCATACCACAATTAAGAAGAATTACATTGAAAATATGTCAAGTAGCATTCCACATCAAAAATTCTATTTTTATCATTTACCTACTCGAGGACGAGCATGAATTAAGCTTGGGGATGCTTGATATGTCTCCAACGTATCTATAATTTTTGATTGTTCCATGCTATATTATATTTTGTTTTGGACATTATTGGGATTTTATACACTTTTATATTATTTTTGGGACTAACCTATTAACCGGAGGCCCAGCCCAGAATTGCTGTTTTTTGCCTATTTTAGGGTTTCGCAGAAAAAGAATATCAAACGGAGTCCAAACGGAATGAAACCTTCGGGAACGTGATTTTCGGAACGAACATGATCCAGAGGACTTGGACCCTACGTCAAGATATCAACCAGGAGGCCACGAGGTAGGAAGCGTGCCTACCCCCTGGGCTCGCCCTCCACCCTCGTGGGTCCCGTGTTGCTCCACTGACGTACTTCTTCCTCCTATATATACCTACGTACCCCCAAACTACCAGATACGGAGCCAAAACCCCAATTCCACCGCCGTAACTTTCTGTATCCACGAGATCCCATCTTGGGGCCTGTTTCGGAGCACCGCCGGAGGGGGCATCGATCACGGAGGGCTTCTACATCAACACCATAGCCCCTCTGGTGAATTGTGAGTAGTTTACCTCAGACCTACGGGTCCATAGTTATTAGCTAGATGGCTTCTTCTCTCTTTTTGGATCTCAATACAAAGTTCTCCCCCTCTCTTGTGGAGATCTATTGGATGTAATCTTCTTTTGCGGTGTGTTTGTTGAGACCGATGAATTGTGAGTTTATGATCAAGTTTATCTATGAACAATATTTGAATCTTCTCTGAATTCTTTTATGTATGATTGGTTATCTTTGCAAGTCTCTTCGAATTATCAGTTTGGTTTGGCCTACCAGATTGATCTTTCTTGCAATGGGAGAAGTGCTTAGCTTTGGGTTCAATCTTGCGGTGTCCTTTCCCAGTGACAGCAGGGCAGCAAGGCACATATTGTATTGTTGCCATCAAGGATAACAAGATGGGGTTTTCATCATATTGCATGAGTTTATCCCTCTACATCATGTCATCTTGTTTAAAGAGTTACTCTGTTCTTATGAACTTAATACTCTAGATGCATGCTGGATAGCGGTCGATGTGTGGAGTAATAGTAGTAGATGCAGGCAGGAGTCGGTCTACTTGTCTCGGACGTGATGCCTATATACATGATCATACCTAGATATTCTCATAACTATGCTCAATTCTGTCAATTGCTCAACAGTAATTTGTTTACCCACCGTGAATACTTATGCTCTTGAGAGAAGCCACTAGTGAAACCTATGGCCCCCGGGTCTATCTTCCATCATATTAATCTTCCAATACTTATTTATTTTCCTTTGCCTTTTATTTTACTTTGCATCTTTATCATAAAAATACTAAAAATATTATCTTATCATATCTATCATATCTCACTCTCGTAAGTGACCGTGTAGGGATTGACAACCCCTTATCACGTTAGTTGCGACGATTTATTTGTTTGTGTAGGTGCGAGGGACTTGTGCGTCGCCTCCTACTGGATTGATACCTTGGTTCTCAAAAACTGAGGGAAATACTTATGCTACTTTGCTGCATCACCCTTTCCTCTTCAAGGGAAAACCAACACAAGTGCTCAAGAGGTACCAGTGTGTTTGTTGAGATCGATGATTTGTGGGTTTATGATCAAGTTTATCTATGAACAATATTTGAATCTTCTCTGAATTCTTTTATGTATGATTGGTTATCTTTGCAAGTCTCTTCGAATTATCAGTTTGGTTTGGCCTACTAGATTGATCTTTCTTGCAATGGGAGAAGTGCTTAGCTTTGGGTTCAATCTTGCGGTGTCCTTTCCCAGTGACAGTAGGGGCAGCAAGGCACATATTGTATTGTTGCCATCGAGGATAACAAGATGGGGTTTTCATCCCTCTACATCATGTCATCTTGCTTAAAGCGTTACTCTGTTCTTATGAACTTAATACTCTAGATGCATGCTGGATAGCGGTCGATGTGTGGAGTAATAGTAGTAGTAGATGCAGGCAGGAGTCGGTCTACTTGTCTCGGATGTGATGCCTATATACATGATCATACCTAGATATTCTCATAACTATGCTCAATTCTGTCAATTGCTCAACAGTAATTTGTTTACCCACCGTGAATACTTATGCTCTTGAGAGAATCCACTAGTGAAACCTATGGCCCCCGGGTCTATCTTCCATCATATTAATCTTCCAATACTTATTTATTTCCTTTGCCTTTTAATTTTACTTCGCATCTTTATCATAAAAATACCAAAAATATTATCTTATCATATCTATTAGATCTCACTCTTGTAAGTGACCGTGTAGGGATTGACAACCCCTTATCCCGTTGGTTGTGAGGATTTATTTGTTTGTTTAGGTGCGAGGACTCGTGCGTGGCCTCCTACTGGATTGATACCTTGGTTCTCGAAAACTGAGGGAAATACTGACGCTACTTTGCTGTATCACCCTTTCCTCTTCAAGGGAAAACCAACGCAAGTGCTTAAGAGGTAGCAAGTATTCAAACCAAATTTATTGATTCGACACAAGGGGAGCCAAAGAATATTCTCAAGTATTAGCGGCTGAGTTGTCAATTCAACCACACCTGGAAACTTAATATCTGCAGCAAGGTATTTAGTAGCAAAGTAATATGATAGTAGTGGTAACGGTAGTAAAAGGTAACGGTAGCAAAAGTAATATTTTTGGTGTTTTGTAGTGATGATAACAATAGCAACGGAAAAGTAAATAAGCGAAGAACAATATATGAAAGCTCGTAGACAATGGATCGGTGATAGAGAATTATGTCGGATGCGGTTCACATGTAACAGTCATAACATAGGGTGATACAGAACTAGCTCCAATTCATCAATGTAATGTAGGCATGTATTCCGAATATAGTCATACGTGCTTATGGAAAAGAACTTGCATGACATCTTTTGTCCTACCCTCCCATGGCAGCAGGGTTCTATTGGAAACTAAGGGATATTAAGGCCTCCTTTTAATAGAGTACCGGACCAAAGCAGTAACACATAGTGAATACATGAACTCCTCAAACTACGGTCATCACCGGGAGTGGTCCCGATTATTGTCAATTCGGGGTTGCCGGATCGTAACACATAGTAGGTGACTATAGACTTGCAAGATAGGATCAAGAACTCTCATATATTGATGAAAACATAATAGGTTCAGATCTTGGCACTCGGGCCCTAGTGACAAGCATTAAGCATAGCAAAGTTATAGCAACATCAATCTCAGAACATAGTGGATACTAGGGATCAAACCCTAACAAAACTAACTCGATTACATGATAAATCTCATCCAACCCATCACTGTCCAGCAAGCCTACGTTGGAATTACTCACGGACGGCGGCGAGCATCATGAAATTGGTGATGGAGGATGGTTGGTGATGACAATGGCGACGGATTCCCTTCTCTGGAGCCCTGAACGGACTCCAGATCAGCCCTCCCGAGAGAGTTTAGGGCTTGGCGACGGCTCCGTATCGTAAAACACGATGAATCGTCCTCCCTATTTTTTCTCTCCCTGAAAGTGAATATATGGAGTCAAGGTTGAGGTCGGTGGAGCGTCAGGGGGCCCACGAGGCAGGGGGTGCGCCCAGGGGGGTAGGGCGCGCCCCCACCCTCGTGGACAGGTGGAGGCCCCCCTGATGTGGATCTTCCTTCTAGTATTTTTTATATATTCCAAAATAATTCTCCGTTGATTTTCAGGTCATTCCGAGAAATTTTATTTCTGCACAAAAATAACACCATGGCAATTCTGCTGAAAACAACGTCAGTCCAGGTTAGTTCCATTCAAATCATGCAAGTTAGAGTCCAAAACAAGGGAAAAAGTGTTTGGAAAAGTAGATACGACGGAGACGTACCAGCGAGGCCGTCGATGAGGAGTTTCATGCGGCGGGCATATTCAGACACAGAGAGATCCCCTGTTTTAGTTTACAATACTGCCAGTTGAGGATCATAAACCAGGCAGTGTAATTGGCAAGGAAGAAATCTTTGATCTTCTTCCAGAGAGCGAAGGTGGTGGTGGCGCCGACCACGTGATCGACCATGGTATCTGAGAGGGTGGCATAGATCCAGAGAGCGATGTGGGCATCGAGCTCAATGTGGAGGGATTAGCATTGGGGGGAAGGGGATTCTGGATGAGAAACAGAACGCCGTAATGGATCAAAACCATGAGGAAGAAGGATTTCCACTTGTGGTAGTTGTGGTCAGCCAGATTGAGGAGAAACTTTATGTGATTGGTGATATGATCTCGATAGATGGGGTGGAGAGGGGCCGGCGACGCCGACGCCGAGGGGGTGGAGGTGAAGAGGGGGGCGAAGTGAGATCCAGAGGAAGGGGAGGTACCATGGAGGGTAGAGGGAGTGGTCTCGAAGATGAACGGCGGCGAGGTGGCCGCAGAGGAGGACAAGCCGGAGTTGGCGCCTGCCGCCGTGGAGGAGAGGGAGGCCGGCGACGTGCCGGAGCCCAGAGCAGCGGAGGACATGGAGGAGGAGGTGGGCTCGCCCATGGGTGTCCTGATATCTGATACCAAGTTGGAAAGTGATTTCCTTGATTGATAACTGTTGTACATATTACAAGAATATATAGAAGGGTGAGGAGAAGGAACCACACGTCCTACACTTGGGCATGCAGGCTAGACATGGTCCTGATCCTATAAACCCGGAACTACGGAACAATCTCTACTCCTAATGTCTCAGTTGGTAGTCTCTGTTCCGGGTTTATTTTCGTCCCACCTACCATGTTTTTTGGGTACCTCCTCCCACCTTCGCTGGTTTTTTTCGTAGATTTTTTTCGTCCCCTCCCCCCACTTCATCGGTTTATTTTCGCGTCACCCTCTCACACAACAAAAAAATTTGAACGGACCAGAACTTTCCATACTGACGCAAATTATTCAGTAATGTTTTTTATGTAAAAGAATCAATCACAATCAATCTCTAAAGATCAAATCTAAATTAATTAATCTTCATAACGTTTGTTTCCTTCCAAATCACGTCCATAACTTTCCTTCCTTGTTTGGGCAGAAACTGTTTGGTAGCAAAGATTAGAAAGCTTCCTATGAGCGTAGTAATAGGAAGTATTCTTTTTCTTGATGATTCGTTCCCATGCATGATGATAGTAAATTAGGCCAACATTCACCACTATTTATCAACATCATCAATCGTATCCATTCCTACCTTAAGGGAATCCGCTCGCTACGTCTTTTTTAGGGATCCGCTCGCTACGTCGTCGTCGCACGTTATTTTCACAAGCAACTCCCCTAAAAAACACAGCGCCCTACCTCGACTTCCCTACCTGGACGCCGCCGCCGCCGCCCACCGATCTCGCCTTCTCCCGGCGAGCCCCTCCTCCCTCCCGCAGCTCGAACAACCCACTTTTTTGGCCACAAGCATCGCCTGCCTCTTCACCCATGCGTCATCCCTCCTCTTCATCATAGCCACGAGCACCATCTGAGGCGGAGCCGCAGCGCCTCCACAGATGCGGCGGAGACACCATATCCAGTGGAGACAGCGGTGTAAATCTTCTCCCACTCTGCTCCTTCCCCTGGTTACCGGCCTGCTCCACCTCCCCTCTGCTTCGTGTGGATCTGCTCATGTACAACAGTAAACTTTATTTAGGTAGAACTATTCTTCTAGGCCTTTTTTGTTACTTACAAATTAACTTTTTGAGCCAATGCTTACGGCATGAAGTATTACCTAGAGTTCCTTAATCAATCTGCTTGTCCATCGTTTCATTTGGTTCAATTACTATCAGCAAGAACACATTGTGAAACCGTTAGCTTATGAATGTGTGCTCTTCCTACAATAATAACATTTGCAATGTAAGGGTCGAGGCACGCCCATGCATCAGGATGATGTGCACCACGTGGGAAGTAATACTAATATGGCCTAAGTGGATAATGAAATATCCAAAGATACACTTGACTGGATCAATTTTTTTCTCTGGAATTGTTCCTCATGATGCGCAGATGTAGATGCTATATTCTTAAAATTTCAAATCACCTATGCATGCCAATGTGATTCTTATCCTTTTCATTAGACAGTGTGTTCCCATCAATCCATCCATGCACCGAACCGATTTTTTTACTCTGTTCAGGTTGCAATTACGAACGAGTAGCATATGTATGCACTGAACTACTTGCATAAGACAGTGAAATACTTCTTACTCGCGTGAGTGGAATTTTGGAATAGAGAAAGAATATACAACAGAGATCACATAATTAATTGATTACATAAACTGATATCACGTAAAACAAGTTTGATAGGTCTGTTGCATCGCACAGGCATTTTTGCTATATGTACCAATAGGTTCTATTTATTTTGTTTGATCGGTCAACACTCCTATGTCCTATGTAGTAAGAAGGAAAGAAAACCTAACGATACAGTGGGCAAAACAGTCAACGGCAAGCTTCATCGCCGCGTACGCGTCGCAATACCTGGCCATCACCGGCTGGGGCATCGAGGACTTAACACTGGTGAAGAAGGCGTGGGTATTGGTAGAGCTCCAAGAAGCAGCCCTTGGTCCTGTCCGCCGTCTTCACCATCGGTCCCCGGGTGACCACCCTGGAACTCGATGATGCTACCAAGGCGACACGGTCCGGGTTGGTTCGGTCCCTCATCCAGCCACCATTTGGACCGGCCAACCACCACCGGCGTCAATGTGATGGGGCAGCGGCAAGGTGGGCTGCGTGTGCGGGTGCTATGGCGAGGTGGTGGACATGCGGGAGCGCCAGCGATGAGGTCGGTGATGTGCCGCGGCAAGTGTGCGGCTGTTAGCCATGAACCTTCCGTAGCTGTTTTTTTCATGAGCCCATGTTTTTTTGTGTTCGGGCCTTGCCAGCGGATTAACCATGAAAAAACATGCCGTTCAGTTTGTTGTCAAATGGTGCCATGATTTTCGGATCAGGCCATGTTTCTCATGTACTTCCTATTTCCTGTTCGACTGAATAGAAGTGCACAAAGTGAACACACCAACACGACTAAAAGCAGTCATATTCAGTTATAGAGGTATACATTTATACAAGATATTCAGAGGCAGGTGCGGCCAGTAACCCAACTAACTCCTGAGCTGACCTTGCTAATCCTTTACTCGCGGTAAAGACGCAGACGATAAGGAAAGGTTGTTACAGAGAGAGCAATGGGAGAGAGAGAATCACGTGGCGGCAAGTGGACCTGAACATATGCTTCAACAAAGAAAACGACACCATAGGATCATGGTGCGTGATTATAGGCGGAGGCTATTAAATCTCACGTGGAAATCACGGCTGAGCGATTCTCGCACGATCCGGAGTACACACCCAATCGACCTTTTCCCTAGTTGATGGCCTACATGTGTGATGTGCTAAAACGGTCGCTACCATGGCAGCGAAACCCGCAGCTAGAACGCTGCCAGCGCCAAGTTGAGAACTCGAGATCGTCAGTGGTGCATGCACGACAGCGGCGACGAGAGGCCATGGTGCATGGGGAGGAGAGAAAAGAAGGAGAGGGGAAGCTTGGGGACATGATAGTTTACCCGGGGGCTCCCGGTCGGCATGCTGAGAACGAATGGTGGCGGCAGTGACATTTTTTTCTCAGTCCTCTTGGTCAGATCGGTTGAAGACCAGACCGGATCGGACCGACAATTTTCCAGGCCGATTTTAGCAAACCAGATCGTCCATTTTCTCTAACAAGCTAGGACCGAGCGTGTCAAACACTGATTGAGCCATGAGCATTACGTCCAGCCCTGCCCACCATCGAAGCGAAGCTCCTACTCCATGTGAACTTGATCGCGCTGTTGCACTCATACAGTAGGAGCCACGGGCACGACATGCTGAAGGGCTAAAGGGCTGATCGAGGGTGAGACCCGGATGCTGGTGGTGCAGCTGACCGTGGACGAGATCTTCACCTGCACCAAAAAGTTCAAGCAAGAGGTGTTCAGCAGCGTGCAGAAGGAGCTGGACCAATTCGGCCTCTTCATCTACAATGCCACCGTGAAGCAGCTGGTGGACGTGCCGGGGCATGAGTACTTCTCCTACCTCGGCAAGAAGACACAACAGGAGGCAGTGAGTAGGGCCAAGGTGGATGTTTGTGGAGCGGGATGGCCTCACGTGCCAGAAAGCCGCCAAGGTGGACGCCGAGAACAAGGTGCTCTCTATGCGGCAGCAGGGCGAGGCACTCAAGGAGAAGGCCAAGGTCAAGGCGGAAGTGTGGGTGTTTGAGAACACTAGGAAGGCCGACAACGCCGCCTCAATGACCGACCTCGCCATGAAGTGGAAGGCTGGGACTGGCTGGCCAAGGTCGCCGAGGTTGAGGCCTCCAAGGCTGTCGGCATCCGCGATGCCGAGCAGTAGATGGAGGCTAAGATGAAGAACATGCTCTGCCAAACTGACAAGCTCAAGGTCGAGCAGCTCAGCAAGTCCACAGTACACTACGACACACAGGTTGGTTATGCAATAAGCATGTATAAAAATATAGTACCAGGGACAAGAGAAATTCATACTTATTGACCTTAGCATTTTATATTCTGTAGGTTCAAGAATCGAACACGCTCTTCTATAGCTGGCAGAAGGCAGAGGATACGACATTGTGTAAGGAGATGAAGGCGGCGGTGAGGTGAAGCGGTCGAGCAGAAACACATGCATGTCTCGATATGGGAGGAAAGTGAGGGAGATAAGGTGAGGGTTAGTGTTTCAACATGCCACACGAGGAAAGGGGTGAAGAGATGACCTTGAGGAGGGAAGTGAGCTCGTTCCATGGCATGGGTCAGAGTAGAGGAAGGTTGATTCATGATTTGGCCAAAGGGGTGATGACCGAGGGAGAAGTACAAGGCCCCCTCTCATATCTTGGTGCGCGAGCAAGTCTGTCGAGGTGGAAGAAGCCTGTCATTTCATGACGGCGTTGGTGACCTTGGCGTGATGTTGTTCGCCGGTTTGTGGGTGGATCAGGCAACTGTCTGGTCTCTCGATCCCCCCTTCACCAATTTTGGTGAGAAGAGGGGAGGGATGAAAGGGTGGAGGGGTGGGAGATGAGGTCGCCGATTCTGTTGGTTGTGGGGGCGAGGGCGGAGAGAGGAAAGTGAGTAACGCCGGTGAATTCTATGGATCTAGAGAGGAAGGGGAATGATACGTCTCCGTCATATATACTTTCCCAAACACTTTTGCTCTTGTTTTGGACTCTAACTTGCATGATTTGAATGGAACTAAACCGGACTGACGCTGTTTTCAGCAGAATTGCTACGGTGTTATTTATGTGCAGAAACAAACGTTCTCGGAATGACCTGAAACTTCACGGAGCAACTTTTCAGAAATAATAAAAAATCCTTGCAAAATATGAAGGCTAGGGGGGCCCATCACCTGTCCACGAGGGTGGGGGGCATGCCCCCTACCTCGTGGGCCCCCTGGAGCTCCTCCGACCTCAACTCCAACTCTATATATTTGGTTTTCGAGACAAAAAAACAGAGAGAAGGATTCATCATGTTTTACGATACGGAGCTGCTGCCAAGCCCTAAAACCTCTCGGGAGGGCTGATTTGGAGTCCGTTCGGGGCTCCGGAGAGGGGAATCCGTCGCCATCATCATCATCAACCATCCTCCATCACCATTTTCATGATGCTCACCGCCGTGCGTGAGTAATTCCATCGTAGGCTTGCTGGACGGTGATGTGTTGGATGAGATTTATCATGTAATCGAGTTAGTTTTGTTAGGGTTTGATCCCTAGTATCCACTATGTTCTGAGATTGATGTTGCTATGACTTTGCTATGCTTAATGCTTGTCACTAGGGCCCGAGTGCCATGATTTCAAATCTGATCCTATTATGTTTTCATCAATATATGAGAGTTCTTGATCCTATCTTGCAAGCCTATAGTCACCTATTATGTGTTATGATCCGTTAACCCTGAAGTGACAATAATCGGGATACTTCCCGGTGATGACCATAGTTTGAGGAGTTCATGTATTCACTATGTGCTAATGCTTTGTTCCGGTACTCTATTAAAAGGAGGCCTTAATATCCCTTAGTTTCCATTAGGACCCCGCTGCCACGGGAGGGTAGGACAAAAGATGTCATGCAAGTTCTTTCCATACGCACGTATGACTATATTCGGAATACAGGCCTACATTACATTGATGAACTGGAGCTAGTTCTGTGTCACCGTAGGTTATGACTGTTACATGATGAACTGCATCCGACATAATTCTCTATCACCGATCCATTGCCTACAAGCTTTCTATATATTGTTCTTCGCTTATTTACTTTTCCGTTGCTATTGCTATAATCACTACAAAATACCAAAAACATTACTTTTGCTATCATTACCTTTTGCTACCGTTACCACTACTATCATATTACTTTGCTACTAAATACTTTGTTGCAGATATTAAGTTTCCAGGTGTGGTTGAATTGACAACTTAGCTACTAATACTTGAGAATATTCTTTGGCTCCCCATGTGTCGATCCCCTATACTTGTGGGTTATCAAGACTATTTTCTGGCGCCGTTGCCGGGGAGCATAGCTCTATTCTTTGAGTCACTTGGGATTTATATCTGCTTATCATTATGAAGAACTTGAGAGATCCAAAAACCAAGATTTATCCCTCAACTACGGGGGGGGGGGGGGTAAGGAACTGCCATCTAGCTCTGCACTTGATTCACCTTCTGTTTTGAGTAAGCTTGCGACACCTAAACATGCTTTTTCTATTCGTTCTGATATGTCACATGTTATTGATGATGCCACTTCTGCTATACATGATACTTATGATGAAACTACTTCTATGCTTGATACTATTGTGCCACTTGGTGAATTTCTTGATGAACAACTTGCTAGGGCTAGAGAAAATGAAAATATTGAATCTGATAATACTGATAAAAGGTGATGATGAAGAATCACTTGTTATTCCTGAGGGTTATGTTTTTGATCAAGAAGCTTCTTTAGCTATTTTAGCTTGCAAAGATAGATATGAACTCAAAAGGTTATTAGCTAAATGGAATAAGCAATATCTAAATGCTACAATGAAACCTGACCCTGCTTTTGCTACTTCACCTATCTGTGTTACTGATAAGGATTATGAATTCTCTGTTGATCCTGATATAATTACTTTGGTTGAATCTGATCCTTTTCATGGCTATGAATCTGAAACTGTTGTGGCACATCTTACTAGATTAAATGATATAGCCACCCTATTCACAAATGATGAGAGAACTCGTTACTTTTATATCCTTAAAATATTTCCGTTCTCATTAAAGGGTGATGCTAAGATATTGTTTAACTCTCTTGATCCTGGTTGTGTGCGTAGTCCCCAGGATATGATTTATTACTTCTCTGCTAAATATTTCCCTGCTCATAAGAAACAAGCTGCTTTAAGGGATATATATATATAATTTTGTGCAAATTGAAGAAGAGAGTCTCCCACAAGCTTGGGGGAGGCTTCTCCAATTACTTAATGCTTTGCCTGATTATCCTCTTAAGAAAAATGAAATACTTGATTTCTTTTATAATGGACTAACCAATGCTTCTAGAGATTACCTGGATAGTTGTGCTGGTTCTGTTTTCAGGGAAAGAACGCTGGATGAAGCTGAAATTCTATTGAATAATATGCTGACAAATGAAAATAATTGGACACCTCCTGAGCCAGTTCTTGAGCCTATTCCTAAACCAACTCCGAAGAAGAGGGGTATTCTATTTCTCACTCCTGATGATATGTAGGAGGCAAAGAAATCTATGAAAGAAAAAGGTATTAAAGCTGAAGATGTTAAGAATTTACTTCCTATTGAAGAAATACATGGTCTTAATTTACCGCCTGTTGAAGAAACATATGATCTTAATCGATTACCTATTGAAGAAACTCATGGTCTTGATAACCCGACACAGGTAGTAAAGGTAAAAACTCTATAGATATGATAAAGCTGAAATCCCATTTACTAAGTTTGCTAGCCCATGCTTAGATGAGTTTGATAAATTTATGGCTAAGCAAGAAGATTTTAATGCTTATTTTGGTAGACAATTGAGATACAATTCAAATATGCTTTAACACTTGGGTGATTATATGGCTAATGTCAAAGGTGAACTTAAACTTGTTAGTAATTAAACATGCTTCTATGGTTACCACTCAAGTAGAACAAGTACTTAAAGCTCAAAATGATTTGCTCAATGAATTGAATAGAAAGAATAATGATAATGTTGTTAGAGTTATGACTAGAGGTGGTAGAATGACCCAGGAACATTTGTATCCTGAAGGCCATCCTAAGAGAATTGAGCAAGATTCTCAGAGAAATAATATAGATGCACCTAGTTCTTCTAAAAAGAAGAAAAAGAAAAATGATAGGACTTTGCATGCTTCTAGTGAACCTATTACTGAAACACCTGAGAGTCCAAATGATATCTCTATCTCTGATGCTGAAACACAATCTGGTAATGAACCTGAAACTAGTGATAATGTTCATGATGATGCTCAACCTAGTAAAGATAATGATACAGAAATTGAACCTGCTGTTGATCTTGATAACCCACAATCAAAGAATCAACATTATGATAAGAAAGACTTTGTTGCTAGGAAAAATGGTAAAGAAAGAGAACCATGGGTTCAGAAACCCATGCCTTTTCCTCCAAACCATCCAAGAAAAAGGATGATGAGGATTTTGAGCGCTTTGCTAAAATGATTAGACCTATCTTTTTGTGTATGCGATTAACTGATATGCTCAAAACCAATCCTTATGCTAAGTACATGAAAGATATTATTACAAATAAAAGAAAGATACCAGAAGCTGAAATTTCCACCATGCTTGCTAATTATACTTTTAAAGGTGGAATACCTAAGAAACTAGGAGATCCAGGAGTACCTACTATACCATGCTCCATTAAAAGAAACTATATTAAAACTGCTTTATGTGATCTTGGAGCTGGTGTTAGTGTTATGCCTCTGTCTTTATATCATAGACTTGATTTGAATAGGTTGACACTACTAAAATATCTTTGCAAATGGCTGATAAATCAACTACTATACCTGTCGGTATTTGTGAGGATGTGCCTGTTGTAGTTGCAAACGTTACTATTTTAACGGACTTTGTTATTCTTGATATCCCCGAGGACGATAGTATGTCTATTATTCTTGGAAGACCCTTTTTGAACACTGCAGGGGCTGTTATTGATTGCACTGAAGGCAACATCACTTTTCATGTTAATGGTAATGAGCATACGGTACACTTTCCGAGGAAACAACCTCAAGTTCATAGTATCAACTCTATTGGAAAAATTCCATCGATTATATTTGGAGGTTTTGAATTTCCTCTTCCTACTGTCAAGAAGAAATATGATATTCTTATTATTGGGTATGTGCATATCCCCGTTGAGGTAACATAGTGTTATTCGAAATTTCTCTGGTTCCATGTTATTCGGAATGAGTTCGTTAACAAGACTTGATCAACCTTGTTAGTGGATTCCTTTTGATGATCATGAGATGGATGAAACTAGAAGGCACAACCTTCCGTACCCTACTTTTACTTTCTGTTATTTATATTAAATAAAATAAAAATAATATTTTCCCGTATATTATCTGATTATCCGTGCAATATAAAAATACCCCGAAAATAAAAGTTCTCCAAATGCCCTGAAATTTAAATATGATTTTTTCTAGAATATTTGGGAATATTTGGCACCGAGAACACAGCAGGGGGGTCATCCACCTGGCCACGAGGGTGGAGGGCGCGCCCTACCCCCTGGGCACGCCCCCCTGCCTCGTGGGCCCATGGTGGCCCTCCTCCACTTATCCTTTCACCCACACACTCCTTCTTCCTCCCCCAAACACGAATATCCAGTTCTTACCCGAGTCCAAGCTCGTTTTGCTGCCATTTTTGATCTCCTTGCTCAAAGCACCTATCACAAAACTGCTTGGGGAGATTGTTCCTTGGTATGTGACTCCTCCTTTGGTCCAAT
The DNA here is from genome assembly GCF_018294505.1 of Triticum aestivum. Taxonomy (NCBI): domain Eukaryota; kingdom Viridiplantae; phylum Streptophyta; class Magnoliopsida; order Poales; family Poaceae; genus Triticum; species Triticum aestivum. Next base: position 546,040,888 of record NC_057803.1, on the reverse strand, counting down.
TAGTTTTTGTTCTAGTGCTTTATTCATTGCAAATTTTTGCTGCTTAGGTGACCATGTTCTTGAGCTTGCATCTCAGTCAAAAGTAGTTTTGATGCATGATATAGGCTCTAGGCACTTGTAGAAGTAGTTGCTATCAATATTATTGAGTTTGGTTTACTTTTATTTTGAAGTTACTAAAAATTTCAGAAATTTTTCAGAGGAGGAAATATGCTTAGGAAAATGTTCCAAGGTGGTTCTTCAAGGAAGCAAGGACCCAGGCTTGCAATGCGTGATGCTGATGAAGAGCCACCAAGAGACGCTCCGGTGCGTCCTTGTGAATGGCCTTCGGAAAATTTTATGGATCGAGCGGAAATTAAAGAAGAATTTAACGCATATTTGCGTAACGCTGATCTTGTGAGCTTCAAGGAAGAGAAGTGCAGCCAGTATCACTATCTCACTAGTTCCTTTGTGAGGAGGTTTGATCATCTTCACGTAATTCTCCAATTGGCATGTTTGATCTTTATGAAAATTCTTACACTATGGACTTAGGGGATTTCACCACTGCTTGCAAACTTCCACAATGGGGTAGTATCAGGGATCCTCGCAAATCTGAATTTAGAGACTTTCTTGCTAGTATAACTGTGGGAGAATCTAGAGATATAACGCAAGCTACCATAGGAAGCATTCACTTTCCTTCTATACATTATTTTGCTCTCTTCATAGGTAGATGCATTAATGGTAAAGATGAGGCATGTCACATGTGTGTCCCCGATCTCAGTATTCTTAGGAGTGCTGTGTTAGGAAATAAATCTTATAATTTGGGAGCCATTGTTGCACGTAGGTTGCATATTAATAGATTTAATGGAGATTTCTTTGGTGGAATTTATGCAACCCGCATAGCTAATTTTCTTGGTGTAGCCATACGCGAAGATGATATTGAATTACCCCCTACTTACCTAGACTTTAATGCTATGGTTCACCACTAGTTTGTCGATAGGAATGAATCACCTCACCAGTATCGTTTAATCTTTGACAGACGCCGTGCTGTCCATATTACTCTCCCTGCTCCTGCCTTCTTTGATTACCAAGCAAAAGGAAGATATGTTATTACCAGAGAGGAGGCAGATGAGTACAAGAGGAGGGCGGAGGCCGCTCGTCGCCACGCTGCAGCTCAGGAGGCGATAGCCGCTGCATCTCAGTACGACCCCAACTTCTACTACGGATATCAACCAGGCCAGCCATGGCCATAGACCAACTTAGGCCAAAAGCCTAAGCATGGGGGAGTACGCATTTCTCACCGACATTACATTCATGTTCACACACTCATTGCTAGATGTCGGTGCTCATACTTTTTCATTGTATCATCCATGGTAGTTTATTTTCCTTTTTATGCTTTCTTCTTGTGTGTTTGATAAACCTTAAGAAAAACCAAAAAAATTAGTTGTAGCTTTTAATCAGTTTAATTTCCATGCTTGTAGTAGTAACTAAAAAGAAAACCCAAAAAGATTTCCTGTTCTTCTTTTGCTTGTTGGGAGCTTTCCCGTGTAAATAGTTTTATTTCTTTTTTTTTCTTTGGGGGTCGATAGGAGAAGACCATAATTAAATTGTTGAAGTGGCTCTTATATGCATTATTGTTGATCTGACAAAAGAGCCCATATTTCCTTGTCTTCTCCTATTTATTGAATGCTTGCAGATTCCAGCTTAGTCCAATGCACGTGCACTATTATTATTATTCACATCATTCGGTCGTGCAAGTGAAAGGCAATTATGACGATATATGATGGACTGACTGAGATGAGAAAAGCTGGTATGAACTCGACCTCTCTTGATTTTGTAAATATGATTAGTTCATCGTTCCTGATTCAGCCTATTATGAATAAACATGTTTGCAATGACAACTAGAGATCATAGTTTCTTGTGCGATGCTTGATTAGCTAGGAGCTTGTAATGGTTTACCTTGCGTGCCAACATGCTATTAAAATGGTTATGATGCGGTATGATAGGGTGGTATCCTCCTCTGAATGATTTAAGTGACTTGACTTGGTGCATGTTCACGCATGTAGTTGAAACAAAATCAACATAGCCTTCACGATATTTATGTTCATGGTGGATTATATCCTACTCATGCTTGCATTCGGTGTCAATTAATTCTAATGCATGTTCATGACTGTTGTCGCTCTCTAGCTGGTCGCTACCCAGTCTTTTGCTAGCCTTCATCTGTACTAAGCGGGAATACTGCTTGTGCATCCAACTCCATAAACCCCAAAGTTATTCCATATGAGTCCACCATACCTACCTATATATGGTAACTACCTGCCGTTCCAAGTAAATTTGTATGTGCCAAACTCTAAACCTTCAAATAAATATCCTGTTTTGTATGCTCGAATAGCTCATGTATCAACTAGGGCTGTCCGTATCTTCCATGTTAGGCGGGTTATTCTCAAGAGGAGTGGACTCCGCTCCTCACTCACGAGATAAATGGCTGGTCACCGGGATGCCCAGTCCCATGCTTTATGCAAACTAAATCAAAATAATTGCAAACAAAACTCCCCCTGGGACTCTTGATAGTTGTAGGCACTCATTGTTTCGAGCAAGCCATGGATTGATGTTGTTGGTGGAAGGGGGAGTATAAACTTTACCATTCTGTTTGGGAACCGACTAAAATGTGTGTAGCATGGAAGATATTGCCATCTCTTGGTTGTTATGTTGACAATTAAAGTATACCTCTCAAAATATTATTCACCTTTGTTTCAAAACCGAGCTCTGGCACATTTACAAATCCCTGCTTCCCTATGCGAAGGGCCTATCTATTTACTTTTATGCTGAGTCATCATCCTCTAATTAAAAAGCACCAATTGGAGAGCACCACTATCATTTGCATTCATTACTGTTAGTTTACATTGAGTATGACTTGACTGGATCTCTTTTACCATGAATTACAATGTCTAGTCAGTCCTTGATCTTTAAAGGTGCTCTGCATTTATGTTTTGCAGTCTCAGAAAGGGCTAGCGAGATACCATCTTGTTATATCATATTATGATTGTTCTGAGAAAGTGTTGTCATCTGAGATTTATTATTATTGCTCGCTAGTTGATTATGCCATTGATATGAGTAAACTTGAGACCTATGCGTTATTGTGAATGTGGTTAGTTATAATCTTTGCTGAAAACTTGAATGCTGGCTTTACATATTTACAACAACAAGAGCAAATAGAGTTTGTAAAATTTTTTCTTTATCACTTTCAGTTTATCAACTGAATTGCTTGAGGACAAGCAAAGGTTTAAGCTTGGGTGAGTTGATACGTCTCCGTCGTATCTACTTTTCCAAACACTTTTGCCCTTATTTTGGACTCTAACTTGCATGATTTGAATGGAACTAACCCGGACTGATGCTGTTTTCAGCAGAATTGCTATGGTGTTATTTCTGTGCAGAAACAAACGTTCTCGGAATGACCTGAAACTTCACGGAGCAAATTTTCAGAAATAAAAAAAAATCCTTGCAAAATATGAAGGCCAGGGGGCCCACCACCTGTCCACGAGGGTGGGGGCGCGCCCCCTACCTCATGGGCCCCTGGAGCTCCTCCGACCTCAACTCCAACTCTATATATTTGGTTTCGGAGAGAAAAAAATCAGAGAGAAGGATTCATCGCGTTTTACGATACGGAGCTCCGGAGAGGGGAATCCGTCGCCATCGTCATCATCAACCATCCTCCATCACCAATTTCATGATGCTCACTGCCGTGCGTGAGTAATTCCATCGTAGGCTTGCTGGACGGTGATGGGTTGGATGAGATTTATCATGTAATCGAGTTAGTTTTGTTAGGGTTTGATCCCTAGTATCCACTATGTTCTGAGATTGATGTTGCTATAACTTTACTATGCTTAATGCTTGTCACTAGGGCCCGAGTGCCATGATTTCAGATCTGAACCTATTATGTTTTCATCAATATATGAGAGTTCTTGATCCTATCTTGCAAGTATATATTCACCTATTATGTGTTATGATCCATTAACCCCGAAGTGACAATAATCGGGATACTTACCGGTGATGACTATAGTTTGAGGAGTTCATGTATTCACTATGTGCTAATGCTTTGTTTCGGTACTCTATTAAAAGGAGGCCTTAATATCCCTTAGTTTCCATTAGGACCCCGCTGCCATGGGAGGGTAGGACAAAAGATGTCATGCAAGTTCTTTTCCATAAGCACGTATGACTATATTCGGAATACATGCCTACATTACATTGATGAACTGGAGCTAGTTCTGTGTCACCCTAGGTTATGACTGTTACATGATGAACCACATCCGGCATAATTCTCTATCACCGATCCATTGCCTACGAGCTTTCCATATATTGTTCTTCGCTTATTTACTTTTCCGTTGCTATTGCTATCATCACTACAAAATACCAAAAACATTACTTTTGCTATCATTACCTTTTGCTACCGTTACCACCACTATCATATTACTTTGCTACTAAATACTTTGCGATCCCCTATACTTGTGGGTTATCAGGGAACAAGAGAGTGAGTGGTGCAGAGAGGGAGTGGATAGAGTGCGGTCGTTCGGGAGAGGACAACAAGTCATATAGGAGGGGTATAATGGGAATATCATAAAAATAAAGCTTTATTTATAACTATACACTATATATATTTAGAATAACATAAAATATTTTCTCAATAAATTACTTAAAAATATCCAAGAAATTATGGATGATCGACTATCATTATATAAAGGGGGAATCCATTCTTTGCTCGTGGAGAAATGTAACCTAGTTTTTTATGGGCAATATACCACATACCCTAAATAGTAGATATCCATGAGAATAACCATCAACATGTGATTTAGAGGTGAGCCTAAAATTATTAAAATTGGGATGCCACTCAATCTACTAGAAACTGCTCATTTCTTGGATTTGTCCAATGAATATATATTTTCCATACCACCATCATAAAAAAATTATTCTAATCTTTGTTTATATTAGAATACCTTTGCAAGTCATAAAAACTGACGGTTTTGATTGTGCTTCGGAGATGTCTACATACAAAGACCCTGATGTAACGATGATGGAGGGGGCTAAGAATTCAACGAGTTTTACACAACCAAAAGAGGTGCATGCAAATAATTGTTCTTCTTTGTATGTATGTTGCACATGATATAATACTCAAAAGGTATATTTCTATATATATATATATTTAATTTTGTAGAATATGAGAGAGATGGAGATGGATTATGTCGGGGTTCAAAAAGAAACCCATTCAGAGGGTTTTTGGGGTGACGTCATTGGAAGGGGACAAAAATTTACCATGTTTTATACAACAAAAAGATGTGCAAGTGATGATATCCCACAACAACGACACATCAAAATAAAGCAAACCGGCTGGAATTATGATAAATGTTTATGGTAACATTTATTTCCATCCGGTATTCCGATGAGTAAATTCAGTGATGTTCACATAACTCAAGGAAAATATTTCAAAAGCCCGTAGGAACCCACGAGCATTCTACTAGTGTACATAATATTACAAATGTAATCTAGCAAAAAGGGCAAGATCAATGCACTAAGGCTATAATTACCAGTTCAGTTCCAAGCCTTATATTTTTGAAGAACGGGATAAAAAATAACTTAACCGCGACGTATCAGACGACAATACCAGGAGATATGCAGTCGATAAGCTTGGGAAAGAAAGGCATTTCCATAGATCCTTACGAGTGATCTACTTTCGAAGCTATTCTGTTTTATTTCTATAAATGTGCATAAGAGGATCAATTACTTTGGTTCTATTAGGTACCATGTTCCTTCTTCCGTTCACATAGAACAAAAGCCTACTAGTCAGCCTAATCATGACCACCTTTAGATTTTTATAAATGCACACAAGATCACTAAAAAAATATTTATATTCTTCACAACAGATAAAAGTACCGAGTTCTAATTTATACTGCTAGCCAACAAGCTAACCGGTGCTTCAGATTTGTAACTATGTGAGTATGTTGTTGTAATGCCCTGAGTCTGATGCGCCAGGTGTCTTCCAGTTATTCGCTGTCGTTGTCATGTCATTTGCTTGTGTGTTGCATTTTGGCATGTCATTATGTGCATTGCATCCTCATGTAATTAAAACCTGCATCTATTCAGGTCTCCCAGTTTCCTTCCGTTGTCCGTTCTGAGCCCAACCACACTCGCACGCGCCCGTGGCACGTCCGAAATATTATTTTATAAGTAGCCGGAAAATGTTCTCGAAATGGGATGAAAGTTGGTGTGCGGTGTTGTTATGTTGTCAGTAGGCCGCCTGCCAAGTTTCATCGCATTTGGAGTTCTTTTGATGCCCCAACGGATAACTATAGCGGCAATAAAGCCGGTCTTTTCGTCGGACATTTTCGGTCTTCGAAAATCGTTGTCGGGCTGCACTCTTTCCCTCTCATCTCAGCCCAACTGCTCTAGCGCAGCCCACTAACCCCACTTAGGCCCAACCTACCCCCTCACTTCCGGAACTGTTGGATCGTGATCCGAGGGTCCGAGATCGGAGCAAAACCCTCAAACCCTAGCCCCTTCCCTTTATAAACACCCCTTCCTTCCAAAAATGGGCTACCCTAGTCTTCCCCTACCCTCCTAGCCTCCTCCCACCACCTGCAGCCGCCTCTTCCTCGTTTTCTGCACTGACCGAACCCCTCTCCGCCACTTGTCACTGCTCCACATGCCAGCGCCGCCGCCAGCTCCCTAGCGCCGCCAATCAGAGGCGGCCACGCGCCTCCCTGCGCGTCCACGCCGCCGCGGCGCGGCAGGCCCGCACCCGGCCCGCCTCGGGTTGCCCTGGGCCTGATCGCCCCGCGCCTCCCACTCCCGCACTCCCGATCTGGATCGAGGGAGGAGCCCCTCGACTCCGATCCCGCCGGTCGCCGCCGAACCTCTCCGCCAACCGTGCCCCGAGCCACGTCCGCCTCGCTGGGGCCCCGTTTGTTTTCTTATACTAACGGAGCTCAGGAGATTTTCTGTTGAGTTTTGTGTTGTGAAGTTTTCAAGTTTTGGTTAAAGATTTGATAGATTTTGGAACAAGGAGTGGCAAGAGCCTAAGCTTGGGGATGCCCAAGGCACCCCAAGGTAAAATTTAGGAACAACCAAAAGCCTAAGCTTGGGGATGCCCCGGAAGGCATCCCCTCTTTCGTCTTCTTCCATCGGTAACTTTACTTGATGCTATATTTTTATTCACCACATGATATGTGTTTTGCTTGGAGCGTCTTGTATGATTTGAGTCTTTGATTTTTAGTTTTCCACAATCATCCTTGCCGTACACACCTTTTGGAGAGACACACATGAATCGGAATTTATAAGAATACTCTATGTGCTTCACTTATATCTTTTGAGCTAGATAATTTTGCTCTAGTGCTTCACTTATATATTTTAAGAGCACGGCGGTGGTTCTATTTTATAGAAGTTATTGATCTATCATGCTTCACTTATATCATTTTGAGAGTCTTTTAGAACAGCATGGTAATTTTCTTTGGCTATAAAATTAGTCCTAATATGATAGGCATCCAAGATGGGTATAATAAAAATTATCATAAAAAGTGCATTGAATACCATGAGAAGTTTGATACTTGATGGTTGTTTTGAGATATGAATATGGTGATATTAGAGTCATGCTAGTTGAGTAGTTGTGAATTGGAGAAATACTTCTTCTAAAGTTTGTGATTCCCGTAGCATGCACGTATGGTGAACCGTTATGTGAAGAAGTCGGAGCATGATTTATTTATGATTGTCTTCCTTATGAGTGGCGGTCGGGGATGAGCTATGGTCTTTTCCTACCAATCTATCCCCCTAGGAGCATGCACGTAGTACTTTGTTTCGATAACTAATCGATTTTTGCAATAAGTATGTGAGTTCTTTATGACTAATGTTGAGTCCATGGATTATACGCATTCTCACCCTTCCACCATTGCTAGCCTCTCTAGTACCGCGCAACTTCCATAGCTACCATATACCTTCCTCAAAACAGCCACCACACCTACCTATTATGGCATTTCCATAGCCATTCTGAGATATATTGCCATGCAACTTACCACCGTTCCGTTTGTTATGACACGCTTCATCATTGTAATATTTCTTTTCATGATCATGTAGTTGACATTGTATTTGTGGCAAAGCCACCGTTCATAATTCTTTCATACATGTCACTCATGAGTCACTGCACTTCCCGGTACACCACCGGAGGCATTCACATAGAGTCATATTTTGTTCTAGTATCGAGTTGTAATTCTTGAGTTGTAAATAAATAAAATGTGATGATCATCATTGTTAGAGCATTGTCCCAAGTGAGGAAAGGATGATGGAGACTATGATTCCCCCACAAGTCGGGATGAGACTCCGGACAAAAATAAAAAGGAGAGAAGAAATGCCATAAAAAAGAGAAGGCCCAAAAAAATGAGAGAAAAAGAGAGAAGAGACAATGTTATTATCCTTGGACCACACTTGTGCTTCAAAGTAGCACCATGATCTTCATGATAGAAGGTCTCCTATGTGGTCACTTTCATATACTAGTGAGAATTTTACATTATAGAACTTGGCTTGTATATTCCAATGATGGGCTTCCTCCAAATGACCTAGGTCTTCGTGAGCAAGCAAGTTGGATGCACATCCACTTTGTTTCTTTTGTTGAGCTTTCATACACTTATAGCTCTAGTGCATCCATTGCATGGCAATCCCTACTCACTCACATTGACATCTATTGATGGGCATCTCCATAGCCCATTGATACGCCTAGTTGATGTGAGACTATCTTCTCCTTTTTGTCTTCTCCACAACCACCATTGTATTCCACCTATAGTGCTATATCCCTGGCTCACGCTCATGTATTGCATGAAGATTGAAAAAGTTTGAGAACATCAAAAGTATGAAACAATTGCTTGGCTTGTCATTGGGGTTGTGCATGGTTTAAATATTTTGTGTGGTGAAGATGGAGCATAGCCAGACTATATGATTTTGTAGGGATAACTTTCTTTGGCCATGTTATTTTGAGAAGACATGATTGCTTTGCTAGTATGCTTGAAGTATTATTATTTTTATGTCAATATTAAAATTTTGTCTTGAATCTTTCAGATTTGAACATTCATGCCACAATAAAGAAAATTACATTAAGAATTATGCTAGGTAGCATTCCACATCAAAAATTATGTTTTTATCATTTACCTACTCGAGGACGAGCATGAATTAAGCTTGGGGATGCTTGATACGTCTCCAACGTATCTATAATTTTTTATTGTTCCATGTTACTATATTATCTGTTTTGGATTTTAATGGGCTTATTTATACACTTTTATATTATTTTTGGGACTAACCTACTAACCCAAGGCCCAGTGCAAATTGCTGTTTTTTTGGCCTATTTCAGTGTTTCGTAGAAAAGGAATATCAAACGGAATCCAAACGTAACGAAACCTTTGGGAGAGTTATTTTTGGAACAAACATGATCCAGGGGACTTTGAGTAGACATCAAGAAATCAACGAGGAGGCCACGAGGCGGGGAGGCGCGACTGCCCCCTGGGCTCGCCCCCACCCTCGTGGGCCCCTCATAGCTCCACCGACCTACTTCTTCCTCCTATATATGTCCATATACCCCGAAAACATCCAGGAGCACCACAAAACCCTATTTCCATCGCCGCAACCTTCTGTACCCGTGGGATCACATCTTGGTGCCTTTTCTGGCGCTCCGCCGGAGGGGGAATCGATTACGAAGGGCTTCTACATCAACACCATAGCCTCTCCGGTGATGTGTGAGTAGTTTACCACAGACCTTCGGGTCCATAGTTATTAGCTAGATGACTTCTTCTCTCTCTTTGGATCTCAATACAAAGTTCTCCTCGATTCTCTTGGAGATCTATTCGATGTAATTCTTTTTGTGGTGTGTTTGTCGAGATCCGATGAATTGTGGGTTTATGATCAAGATTATCTAGTGATTCTTCTCTGAAATCTCTTATGCATGATTTAATATCTTTGCAAGTTTCTTCGAATTATCAGTCTGGTTTGGCCTACTAGATTTATCTTTCTTGCAATGGGAGAAGTTCTTAGCTTTAAGTTCAATATTGCGGTGTCCTTTTTCAATGATAGCAGGGGCAGCAAGGCACGTATTGTATTGTTGCCATCGAGGATAAAAAGATGGGGGTTTATACCATATTGCTTGAGTTTATCCCTGTACATCATGTCATCTTGCCTAATGTGTTACTCTGTTCTTATGAACTTAATACTCTAAATACATGCTGCATAGCGGTCGATGTGTGGAGTAATAGTAGTAGATGCAGAATCGTTTCGGTCTACTTGTCGCGGACGTGATGCCTATATACATGATCATGCCTAGATATTCTCATAACTATGCGCTTTTCTATCAATTGCTCGACAGTAATTCGTTCACCCACCGTAGAATTTGCTATCTTGAGAGAAGCCACTAGTGAAACCTATGACCCCCGGGTCTATCTTCCATCATATTATTTTCCTATGAATTTGCTATTTCTATTTTGCAATCTTTATTTTCCAATCTATACAACAAAAATACCAAAAATATTTATCTTATTATCTCTATCAGATCTCACTTTCGTAAGTGACCGTGAAGGGATTGACAACCCCTTTATCGCGTTGGTTGCAAGGTTCTTGTTTGTTTGTGCAGGTACTAGGGGACTTGTGTGTTACCTCCTACTGGATTGATACCTTGGTTCTCAAAACTGAGGGAAATACTTATGCTACTGTGCTGCATCACCCTTTCCTCTTCAAGGGAAAACCAACGCAAACTCAAGAGGTAGCGGGAACGTGCTCGAATCGTGGAGGAAATCTCTCTGTTAGATGCGGAGGCAGACCGTCGCCCTTTTTCTGAGGGTGAGTGGGCCCATAGATATGCCTTGGAAAACCAAGTCACTGCGATCCTGCGTGCTGAGGAGGAGTACCGACGACGTAGGGGCGGAGTCAAATGGGTCACGAAAGGAGACGCAAACACCAGATATTTCCATGCTTATGCGAACGAGAGGAAGCGGAAATGCTCCATGCTGCGCCTCCAATCCGATCATGGTCTCCTGTTGTCGCAGGAGCAAATCGTGGCCCATATCTATGAGTTTTTCATAGGCCTTTTGGGGATGGCTGACCAAAAGCTCCTTAGTTTGGGCGACGATCTGTGGGATCAAGCGGATCGGGTCTCTCAGGAGGAGAATGGCATGCTTGCGCTGTCTTTCCAGCTTGAAGAGATAGACAAGGCCCTGGCAGACATGAAAACGGACACGGCGCCCGGGCCGGATGGGTGGCCTGTCGAGTTCTTCAAGAAGTTCTGGCCCTGCCTTAAGCATCTATTTTACGATATAGTTAACGACTTTGCGTTGGGCATGGTGGACTTATCTCGCCTCAATTATGGGTCCATTAGCTTAATTTCTAAGGTGAAAGGGGCGGATAACATCAAGTTGTTTAGACCTATCACCCTGATTAACGTACCTTTTAAAATTTGTGCGAAGGCATATGCCTCGCGTTTGGCACCGATCGCCCAACGTGTCATCAGTTCTAGTCAGACAAGTTTTCTTAAACGCTGTAACATTCTTGAGGGACCGATCGCGTTGCAAGAAATCATGCACGAGTTAAAACGCACCAGGGCATAGGGCGTGCTCCTTAAATTAGATTTCGAGAAAGCTTATGACCGCGTAAACTGGGAGTTTGTGCGAGAGGTCTTCATCAAAAAGGGTTTTGAGGCAGGATTTGTGCACTGCATCATGCACCTCGTGTGTAGTGGGCACACGGCGGTCACTATCAATGGCACAATGGGCAGTTATTTCCTCAACAAACGTGGTCTTCGGCAGGGAGATCAAAGCTCGCCTCTGATTTTCAACTTTGTTGCGGATGCCTTGGCGGCCATGATTAACAAAGCGCGAGCAGCGGGCCACATTAAAGGGCTAATACCTCACCTAATCCTTGGTGGGGTTACGCATCTGCAATACACGGATGATACGATGCTCATGTTCGAGCCCGACGACCACAACATAGCAACGATCAGGCTACTCCTGCTCGCGTTCGAGATCTTGTCGGGGCTTAAGATCAATTTCTTGAAGAGCGAAGTGATCACCATTGGGATGGATGATCAAGAAAGCTCCCCGATGGCCAACCTACTTAATTGTAAGCTAGGGAGCTTCTCGATTAAGTACCTTGGCCTCCCGATCTCAACCAAGAAACTAACCATTGCGGAATGGGAGCCTCTTTATGGCAAAGTCGCCCACCGATGAGCCCTTGGAGGGGCAGATTTATGTCCTCGGCCGCGCGGCTGATCCTAACTAACTCAAGCCTATCCTCCCTCCCACTGTTTACAATGGGAATGTTCCTTCTAGCGGATGGGGTTCACGCTAGACTAGATACACCGCGCTCTCGGTTCTTTTGGGAAGGAACCGGGAACAAACGCAAGTACCACTTAATGAAATGGGCTGCAGTCTGTAGACCTAAAAAATCCGGTAGCTTGGGTATTACGAACTCTAAGCTCATGAATGTGGCCTTGCTTACTAAGTGGTGGTGGCGCCTTGCCCAAAACGAGTCGGGACTCTGAGCGGACATCCTACGGGCCAAATACTTTCCGGACGGAAATCTGTTCAAGGCAAAAAACAACGGCTCGGCCTTTTGGAATGGGATCCAAGAGGTCCGGCCGGCTTTCTCTGTTGGGGCGCAGTTTGGTGTCAATGATGGCAAGTCCACACGGTTCTGGCTCAATCGTTGGTGGGGTCAGGAACCGCTATGGCAATCACATCCGGAGCTGTATCAATTGGCCACAGACACCAACATTATGGTGGCCGATGCTCTTAGAGTCCATCCGCCTGCGATCTCCTTCATTAGGACACTAGAGACTGCGGAGGCCACTAGATGGGACACTTTGGTGGCCGATTTTGTTGGTCGGACACGTAGTAGTGGAGCGGACACTATAACGTGGAATCTTACCTCCTCCAAGAAATTCACCGTCAAGTCCCTTTATGACAAATTGACCGAGGGCACAACGCTAGACATAGCTAGGGGGCTATGAAAGGCCGGTATATCTCTCAAAATCAAGATTTTTATGTGGCAAATGTTCTGCAACCGCTTACCAACCTCGGATAATGTGGCCAAACGTAACGGGCCAGCGGATGGAACGTGCACCACTTGTGGCTTAGGAGAAAACGCAAATCATGTGTTCTTGGGGTGTGTGCTGGCTAGATTTGCGTGGAGTGCGGTTAGAGATGCTTTCAAACAAAACTGGTACCCACAGTCTAGCCATGACTTTTTTACAATCCTATCGGCACAAAGAGGGGCTAATGCAAGGATAGTTTGGAGATGTGTTGGGGCGCTGCTTTGATCCCTTTGGACTGTTCGGAACAAAATTACGATTGAACACAAGTTCCCGGCCCGCCCTGCTGATATCATCTTCAAATGTCACATTTTCCTTCAGGTTTGGGCGCCGTTGGGGAAGACGCGTGACGCGGATCGCATGGACGAGATTATGAAGCAGATCAAGATGACTATGATGAAGGCGCGACAAGGCGGGACGACAGCTGGAGCCCGAGCCTTCTATGTTGCTATCTATCTATCTACTTATTGCTCCACTTTTGGGATCTTGAGCTACTTGTTGTTTCATCTTAGCTTTATCCTGGACATGGTGCCCGAAGACTTGTTTGGTTCGGTCTGTAAGACTTAAGTATGTGTGGATGCTGCCTGGTGGCTTTATTAATTTAAAGCCGGACGTTTCTAGCGTCTACGTTTCAAAAAAAAAGCAAGCTAGCAGCTTGACAAGATGCAAATAGTTTGATGCATCATGTTTTATTGACGATGAATACCTATTTTTTCAATAAAAATTAGAATCCATACTGCAGTTGCTATGTTGATGAAGAATATAGCTACGAACTACTATTGTTTTAGAACAAAACAAATATTGCAGGGTAATTAAGAAATGCACCTGGAAGCACATGCTCCTACGTAAAATCCAACGGTATTCCGAATATAAAAGAGTTCAGAAAACCTGTACAAATCTGAATTCTCTATTCCACTATATTTCCTAAAAAAATCAAAGAGATAAACATATATATTTGCTTGCTGTGTAGAAGTGGAAATTTAGTTTTGTAAAGAACATTTTTTAGAATACGAAATGTTTTCCTGACCATCTAATTTTTAGTTTTTTTTGCGGGTAACCGTCTAAATTTTCTAACATGGGTATTTACAAGAATATAACAGACTAAAATAATCAAATGTTCTATCTTGGCGGAAACCATATGTGCGCGCAAAGCATCTTATTAGAATCACCGAGAATGATAACCAGCACAGTAATGTAATTGATATGTAATTTCTTTACTAAAGACTATAAAGTTTGCTAGCTACTGCATGTTCCTGGTGCACATGCTGAGGCATGACTATCTGATTAGCATACATAAGCATTCCTATGTCGGACACTGACTTCAGGCCATCCAGCTGCAAACGACCAAGAAGCCTCGCAAGCTATCGTCATTCCTGCAAGACAGCAACCCGCAGGATTATGCAGAATCCCGATCCCTCGCAATCCCAGAGACAAAATGAGCATTTGAAGCATCAGTATAACATCGTATATCCAATAGCTGCTAATCTCCAACTATACAGACGACAGTGCCGCCCGCTCCTATGCAATTCGCTTCTCATTGCAGGGGTCCTCACGACCCTTTATTTTTGTATATAGGTGCTGCACGACAAAAGGATTAAAGCCATCATTTATTTACATGTACTTCAAACTGGTAGCAGCTCAAAGGAACTGGACGACCCTTTAGTTTGATACATGTATGGTCTAAAAAGAAAAAAAAAAAAGTGTCTCGATAAATGGTGACTAAATTTGGCTTATGTGCATCGCTCCGGTCATTCTCGACAACTCCATATTTATTTGCAACTTTGCGCTCATGATCTTACCATATGGGCCAGGTCCAATTTCAGTGATGCCAAACTGCAATTCCACCTGGCCTGCGAGGTGATACTGCGGCTGGACGTTGCACAGGAAAAGCGTGCCCTCACTCCAGGTGAATTCAGCCTGCGGAAGCAGCTTAAGCAAAGAACCCTTGGTTTGGCTACGATCGAGAGAGCTCGCAAGAGGCAGGCCTCCCGGATCACCTGGCTCAAGGAGGGGGACGTTCGCTCTGCATTCTTTCAAGCAAAAATCAACTCATGCAAGCGGAAAAACTTCATTCACTCCCTGGAAGTGGACAATGCTGTGATCACCGCGCACGACGAAAAGGCTTCTATTGCTCACTCACATTTCTCCAACCTGCTGGGAAGAAAAGATGATAGAAAATGGACGTTCAATTGGGAGGAGCTGGACATGCCCACAGTTCAAAATGAGGGGCTTGACAACCCCTTCTCTGAAGCCGAAGTTTGGGCAGCAATCCTGGCGTCCCCGGCGGACCGAGCTCCTGGCCCAGACGGATTCTCGGGTATGTTTTTCAGATCGTGCTGGGGCACGATAAAGGAGGACGCCATGGCTTTGTTTCACCATCTTTACAGCCTCGCGGGTGGGAACTTCGCTGATTTGAACACGGCTATGATTGCCCTGCTCTCAAAGAAGGATGGTGCTGTCAAAATGGGCGATTTCCGGCCGATCAGCTTCATCCATTCTGTCGCCAAGCTGTTCTCAAAAGTCCTGTCCATTCGGCTAGCCAACGTCATCGACAAGCTCATCAGCCCAGCGCAAACAACATTTCAGAGGAGGAAGTGCATCCAAGACAGTTTTCTTTATGTGCAAAACACGGTCAGAAAATTGCAACGCAGCAAAACCCTGGCACTCTTGCTGAAGCTTGACATAGCCAAGGCTTTCGATTGCGTTTCTTGGGAATATTTGTTAGAATTGTTAGAGGTGCTGGGATTTCCTCCGCGATGGAGGGATTGGATTGCTCTCCTGTTATCGACGTCGTCCTCATCCTGCCTCCTAAACGGGGTGCCGGGGGACTGCATTGATCATCTTCGAGGGCTTAGGCAGGGAGATCCACTGTCGCCTCTGCTGTTTATCTTATGCATCGACACTCTCCACCGGCTACTAGAGGCGGCCACTTCGTCTGGTCTGCTGGCGGCGCCGCCGGCGGCAGCAGCTAGGATGCGCACAAGCTTGTACGCCGATGATGCTGTCATCTTCATCAACCCAGTGCGTGAAGACATTGACACCCTGCTAGGCCTACTGCGACAGTTCGGCGATGCTACGGGCCTGCTGGTCAATCTCTCCAAGTCCTCCGCGATCCCAATCCGCTGCAGCGACATCGACCTGGCCACGATTCTGGTGAACTTTGGAGGGACTACGGCCACGTTCCCGATCACATACCTAGGCCTGCCCATTACGATCGGAAGAATTAGGCTAGTTCAACTGCAGTTCATCCTTGATAGAATTAGGGCTAGGCTAGCCGGCTGGAAGGGTAGGCTAATGCCGCTGGCGGGTCGCCGCGTCCTAGTGCGCTGCGTTCTGTCAGCAATCCCAACCTTCGCGCTCACGGCTCTACGCGCACTGAAGAAGCTCTTCAAGGAAATCGACAAGTCGAGGAGGCGATTCCTCTGGGCACAGGACGACGAGATCTCAGGGGCAAAGTGCAAGGTGGGCTGGAAGACGGTGGCGACGCCGGAGCAGCAAGGCGGCCTGGGCATCCACGACCTATCCAGGTTCGCCCACGCGCTGCGTCTGCGGTGGCTATGGCTCGCCTGGCAACAGCCCAACCGACCTTGGGTCGGCACCGACACGCCTTGCGACAGCGGGGACGTGGCCCTGTTCGCGGCATGCACATCCGTTTCCATTGGAAATGGAACTTCTTCTTCCTTCTGGTCCTCTTCCTGGCTGGGAGGCCGGCAGCTTTGCTCGGCTTTCCCGGCGCTCTATGCTGCATCCATCAGGAAGAACCGATCGGTCCATGAGGCCTTGCAGGGTGACCGCTGGGTCCTCGATCTAAGGCATGCCAACAGTGGCAACATCGCCTGCCAAGTCGTCCAACTCGCTAGAGAGATCAGAAGCGTCGGCCTTGTCTTGGATGCACAGATGCCTGATTCAATTCGCTGGACGCAGCACAGCTCAGGGATGTTCTCCACCAAATCGGCCTACACCGCGCAATTCGCAGAGGGGCAGCTCGGTAGCTTTAGATGCCTGATTTGGAAGATCTGGGCACCGGGGAAGATCAAGATGTTCCTCTGGTTCCTCCACCAAGACAAGCTATGGTGCAATGACAGGCTGCAACGAAGGGGATGGACCAATTGTTATTTCTGCCCTCTGTGCATGAGAAACCTCGAGTCATCTTTCCACCTCTTCTGGGAGTGCCCAATCTCCCTGAAGGTTTGGAACCAAGCTGCGGCCTGGGCTGGTTGCCAGGCTCTAAACCCTGATGGATGGTGCAGCGAGACTACGTCGACGGGCTGTGCCGAAAGGATCATCACCACTGCAGCCCCGGGAAACCGCAAGGGCACCAAGTCGATGCTGGCTCTCATTGCGTGGCACATATGGTTGGAGAGAAACTCCTGTGTCTTCAGAGGGAAACAAGTTGACGAGCGGCACATCGTCGAGGCATGCCGCCGGGACATAGAGCAATGGCGCTTGGCAGGGGCCAAATGCATAGAGCAGTCCTTCGGGGACATGACGTGAAATATCGCCATAGCCACACCCTACTGGGAGCTCAGCGTTCCTAGTCACTGATTGTAATTTTCTCCCATTCACACAATCACTTGATCGGAACCCCTTTGTCGCTCCCTCCTGCTAAATCAATAAAACACCAGCCGCTAAAGCTGGTTTCTTCAAAAAAAAATTAGCAACTTTGCTAGAGGTCTCCACACGAGTAGCGACTCAATAAACCCCAAGCAGTTTGATACATGTATGCACTACAAATATAAATATAGACCTACAGTTTAGACCTCCAACGATGAACATTCCATTCAAAACAAAACTTGGATTTTGATTTTGTGCGACTTTCAGGGAAGTAGTGTGCATTTTACGTGCATTCGTTAGAGACTAGATATGAGTGTTTAATTTGTAGCAGATACTAGCATGTGGTAGAGCACGCAGTAGCAAATTGAGGAGATTCACCCTTGCAATTGAAAAAATCGAAAAGTAAAATTCTAAAATAAATCACCAAAGAAAATTAGAAAAACAATCCGTTCATTAACATGAAAAAAAATACATGTAGAAATTCAGGAATGGTCAAATAAATCTTGCATTCGGAAAAAAATCTAGACTAGGAAACAAATTATTCACGAGTGATGATGATAACGAAAGGGATTTGGAGAATTAATTAGACCTTTTTAGCGAGTATTAAAACACAATCAATCTTGATAGGGCAATACGCTTGAATCCAATGTTCTGTCACTTTCGTCGGCGCACATGCATCTCCGTTATTCAGTTAATGGAAAGGGGTTATGCCCGGTTCAAAAAAAAAAGCCCACATGCATTAGGAAGGACATTTCGATGTACCGGGAAGTATATTTCCTTGCAATCAGAAGAAAACTTCTTCACCATTTATTTTGATTTAGGAACCAAATTGTTCAATCAAAATGCTCTTAATTTCCATGTGTTAGGAAGCATATTCATGCAGTGTGTGGAATTTTTTAGAACAAAAATAAGTTTACATGGATCTGCCGGAATCAGTGTAGGAACGTTAAATGTGGGGATTACCGTCCATCTCGCTGTATTCGCTCCCAGCCGTGCGTTCAGTTCACCACCGCCACATCTCGTTTCCTTTCCTTTCTTCTTCACTACTAGACAATTTGATTCGTCGTTCCCTTGTTGTGTTCCTCCTAATTAAGGACAGCAAGGTTTGTATCTTCTCTCAGTTACGGGAGGTTTTGGATTGTTCAATCTTGTTTGAAGAAGTACTATCTTTGATCAATTGTAGTAGTTGCAGGGGAAGAAAGCAGAGAGGGGGGACAAATGGTGAAGATCTGCTGCATCGGCGCGGGCTACGTGGGTGGCCCGACGATGGCGGTGATCGCGCTCAAGTGCCCGGACGTGGAGGTGGTGGTGGTGGACATCTCCGAGGCGCGCATCGCCGGCTGGAACAGCGACCGCCTCCCCATCTACGAGCCCGGCCTGGACGACGTCGTCAAGCGCTGCCGCGGCCGCAACCTCTTCTTCAGCACCGACGTGGAGCGGTACGTGGGCGAGGCGGACGTCGTCTTCGTCTCCGTCAACACCCCCACCAAGACCCGCGGCCTCGGCGCCGGCAAGGCCGCCGACCTCACCTACTGGGAGAGCGCCGCGCGCATGATCGCCGACGTCTCCCGCTCCGACAAGATCGTGGTCGAGAAGTCCACCGTGCCCGTCAAGACCGCGGAGGCCATCGAGAAGATCCTCGCCCACAACGGCCGCGGCGTCCGCTACCAGATCCTGTCCAACCCGGAGTTCCTCGCCGAGGGCACCGCCGTGCGGGACCTCTTCGCGCCCGACCGCGTCCTCATCGGCGGCCGCGAGACCCCCGAGGGCCAGGCCGCCGTGAAGGTCCTCAAGGGCGTGTACGCGCGCTGGGTCCCCGAGGACCGCATCATCACCACCAACCTCTGGTCGGCCGAGCTGTCCAAGCTCGCCGCCAACGCCTTCCTCGCGCAGCGCATCTCCTCCGTCAACGCCATCTCCGCGCTGTGCGAGGCCACCGGCGCTGACGTCGCCGAGGTGGCCTGCTCCATCGGCAAGGACTCGCGCATCGGCCCGCGCTTCCTCTCCGCCAGCGTCGGCTTCGGCGGCTCCTGCTTCCAGAAGGACATCCTCAACCTCGTCTACATCTGCGAGTGCTACGGCCTCCCCGAGGTGGCAGAGTACTGGCGGCAGGTCATCGGCATCAACGACTACCAGAAGAGCCGCTTCGTCAACCGCGTCGTCTCCTCCATGTTCAACACCGTCGCGGGGAAGAAGGTGGCCGTGCTGGGGTTCGCCTTCAAGAAGGACACGGGCGACACGCGCGAGACGCCGGCCATCGACGTGTGCCGGGGCCTGCTCGGGGACAAGGCCGTCGTCAGCATCTACGACCCGCAGGTGACGGAGGAGCAGGTGCGGCGCGACCTCGCCATGAGAAAGTTCGACTGGGACCACCCGCGGCACCTGCAGCCCGTGGGCGAACCCGGCGATCAGCAGCCGGTCGCCGTCACGACGGACGCGTACGAGGCCGCCCGCGACGCGCACGCCGTCTGCATCCTGACCGAGTGGGAGGACTTCAGGAGCCTCGACTACAGGCGCATGTACGACGTCATGCAGAAGCCGGCTTTCGTCTTCGACGGCCGCAACATCGTCGACCCGGAGAAGCTCCGGGACATCGGATTCATCGTCTACGCCATTGGCAAGCCGCTTGATCAGTGGCTCAAGGACATGCCAGCCGTCGCCTGAAAGCCAATGCACACTCAAAGCCGCGCGTCGGCGAGCGTTCTTCTTGATTAATATAGAGTTTTGTAGTCCTCGTAAGCCACGTCAAAAGGAGTAGAATACTGGTTTTGCTATTGAGTAACTTGAGTTGTTTATATCCGGGAACTAAGCCTACTCCCTCCTTCCATCTATATAGGGCCTAATGCGTTTTTCAAGGCTAACTTTGACCAAATATTAGAGCTATAATATATGACATGCAACTTACACAAAGCACACCGTTAAATTCGTGTGTGAAAGGAGCTTTCAATGGTATAATTTTCACATTGTGCATGTCATGTACTATTAATCATGTCAATAGTCAAAGGCGGTCTTAAAAAATGCATTAGGCCCTATATAGATGGAAGGAGGGAGTAGCTTAGATGGTTAGATTCGTTGCGTATTTCTAAAAGAAAGTTTTTATATCTAACCCTTTTGTCTTTGTGTTGAAATTCAAATACGAAAGAAATATTACTCTTTTTGTTCTTAAATTTAAGTCTTTGTAGAAAATTCACTATTAACTACATACGAAATAAAATGTTTGAATCTACACTTTAAAATGCATCTACATACATTCGTATGTGGTTCATAATGAAACTCTACAAAGACTTATATATATTTAGAAACGGAGGGAGTATATTAGACCGTGCACATGAGGACCTTTATCTACATTTTTACTCGAACCCCATAGTGCCCGTGTGGAGGCGGCATGTTTTCATTTTGTTGGGCTTTTCTTGGGTCATGGTTTTTTTTTCCACGTGGTTTCTGGACTGCTACCCGTTTTTGCCAATGTGATCACTGTGCCATTGAATTCCTGACGAGCAGTGATAGAAATGTGGTGGGCGGGGAGGCGATGGAGGGAGGCGAGCTGCTGGCAAACAACATGGAGGAGAAGGGGCGAGCTGTTAGCGAAGAGGTGAGGAATGGGAGAAGGGAGATGGAGGGATGGAAAGGAGGCCACTAATGGAGCGATGGTCCCTGGGGACGAAACCAACTGCCATCCCCGGCCGCGAGTAAGGTAGGGAGAGCTCGCCCTCTCTTCCCAGCCTGCTCAACACATATATGTTCTTCTCCGCCGGTCTTGTTCCGCGCCGCCGCGTACTGATTTCTTTTCCAATCACCTGTACTTGGTAATCCCCACCCCTGATGCTGTCGGGGATGAAACCATTTGGGGCAAAAGAATCACCACATCACCACCGTTGATGAGTTGCCCGAAGTCAAAGACGTGGAGGCCTAGTTGGGGTTGAACTGCCTCTCATCTGACTCACCAACCGACATGAATAGCCGGAGTTGACAATTCCATACCAGAGAATACAAGTATTTTGTGTGAAAGGCCGCTGCCAGCTGCCAAAAAGAGATCCTTCCGAAGCAAGGGGCACTCAGGGGGAGCCAAGGCTTCAGCACTCAGGGGGGCTCTCGAAGTCTTCATCTTCTGCCTTTCCACCTGTCCTCTTCTTCCACTACAACTAGAGAACCAAATCAACTAAATATGGGAATTCCAGATCTGAGATGGTGGCAAGTAGTGTCTCGGATCCCGCAAGAAAGCCAACTCCGGCTACCAATACTTGAGATCTGAACCAAAAACTACTTTATTTGAGAAGCTATCTAATCCAATATCCACACTATCAAGATCAAACCTCTCTCCCCGACCTCCTCGGCCATTGGAGGTGCCGAAAACAGGAGGGAGAGAGGTCGGGAGGGAAGAGAGTAGGGGAGGCTCAGAAGAAGCAGAACTGTAAACGCTCGCCCGGGCCAGTCTCTAGTCTCAAATGATTCTAAAATAGCACTCCCATTAAATGTCACTCGTTTCCTGCTAGTCAAAATGTGAATAGCTTGTAAGTTTTTTTGTATTCCCAAAATCACCCCCGTCAAAACTATCCATTGCCCAGCTGAAAAAAACTACCCCTAGCTCTGTCCCAGTCCGACCAGACCAATGTCCTTCTAGTCACCCCCTGCCAACCACAGCGGCGCGCGGAACCTCGTGGCGCTTGCGCTGGCCGGCTTGTGATTTTGTGAATGTAGGCTATAGGTCAAAAAATAATGAAAAAATACAAAAATATTTATTTTTGCAGGAATGCGTCTTATTAATCCATCTAATACAAAAAATGACATATACAGACACTTAACAACTGTTTTTAGAGTAGGAAAACATGTGTTCTTCATCAACATGATGACATGTAACAAAATATATTGTTTGGGAGCAAAAATGTGTCTAGTTGGGGCTTATTCGGCTAGAGTATATGTGGACAGAGGAAAACTTTACGTCTTTTGTACTACGATATCTACAAAAATAAAGGGCCACCAAGACCTTGCATAGCCATGAGAAGTGAATCTTATGACAATATATAGCTAGAGAATGTGATACATATATGAAACTCAATATTTGCATGAATGATAAGGTATTGATGTGTGGTGTTTGTGTATGATTAGTGGATATGATTGGTGTTATGCTCGAAATGATCACCTGGCTCCAGGGTTGAAGGTATTGAGATTTTGCGTAGTGTTAAAGAGTATAGGGCCCTTCCTCCTAGCTTTTCTACCGCTAAAATGACAATGGATAGGGGAACTATTTGGTTGGATGTAGCACGACTCCCTTAGATAATGGTCTATCCCATCAACTGTTATCCGTGCAGATGTGATGAAGTGTCATGGGTGATGGCTGTGGGATGCTCTCAAACTAGCACCAGCCAACACAGTGCAGCTTTGCCCACATCTAGTGGACGTTTCTGATCAGTTTAAGTTATCCCTCATGTATTTGACGGTAGATGGATTTGGTTTGCACTTACAACACCTTGGTTTAACACTTTAGCAAATAGCAACCACCCCGAACACACTCCACATACTCTCTCTCAGTCGTCGGCGCCCGTGCTCGGGATTTGGGACCTTCACCGAACAACTATAGTGATTCCTACTCAAGTCTCTGCTTCCCGGGCACATATCCGACGATGCCTCCTATAGGAGTTGTGTAGGGCCACCATGAAGCTTTCCGATGTCATTTCTTTTCAGGAAAAGTCAAAATTGAGCATGCACACACCTACACCCTTATTCCAACGTGGCTTCCTATGGATGCCTCCTATCTCTTTCTATTTCTTCTGTAAATTTTTTGTTGGTTTTATGTTCATGATGCCTTGTTGATCCGAAAACATGTTCAATGTTCTTGCTCCACTGGGATTCTATTTTGACTGTTGTTCACATATCAGGTCAATTTTTTCCTTGAAATCGCATAACACTTTTATCTTCCCCATCCCTCCCTCAATCTCTCAATCTGTTTTGCTTGTTACATACTTTGGATTCTCACTCTCCCTTTTCCACACACTGCATGAAGATATGCATTCTAACATATGGAAATTAAATTAAAAGCAATTTGCTTCCTAAATCATAATAAATGGTGAATAATTTTGCTTCCGGTTGCAAGGAAATATGCTTCCTGAATACATTGAAATTTCATTCCTAATGCATGTGCACTCATGGAAGTGACGAAATATTGGATTCAAGCGTATTGCTTTATGAAGTTTGATAATTCTTAGATCAATTTTCTTTTTAGATCTAAAAATGTAATTAATTCTCCAAATCCCTTTCTTTGTCATACCATCCGTGAGTAATTTTTTTGGTAGTCTCAAAAATTCCCTAAGGCAAGAGTTTAATTAATTTTTCCTAAATCCCCACATGGGTTTTGTTCAATTTGCTTCATGTTCATGTATGCCAATGAACAAATATGTTTGGTTGATAATTTCAGAGGGAGAGAGAGAGAGAGAGAGAGAGAGAGAGAGATGTTCATGTTCATCAACAAATTCTTTTGCTAAAATTCTTTGGCGAATTCTTTTAAAAAATTTATTTTCAATTTTATTAGTTGCAAGGGCAAATCCCCTCAATCTTGTACTACGTGCTCTACTACATGCTAGTACTACAAACACTCATATCTAGTCTCCTCACGCATGCACGTACAATGCAGACTACTTCCTTGAACGTTGCACAAAATCAAATCCAAGTTTTGTTTTGAACGGAATAGTCATTGATTGATGGTCTAGAAAACAGACCTATATTTTTAGTGCATAAATGAGGCAAACTACTTGGGGTTTATTGAGTTGCTACTCATGTGGAGATCAAGTTATCCTGAATGGCCTAGGTCTTTATGAACACTCTCCGTGAGGGAGATGTGGTTATTCATGCGGGGAGCGATGCTGATGCACATGGCGAGAACCTTGGCCACAATCTTCGCACTGGTATTTGCAACCGATGTCAGATAAAGTGGTGTCTTCTGTCTGTCTTTCAGTTTTAGGAAGCAGAAGCCAGATTTAGCCACTAAACTTTCATTTCTACACAACAAGCAAATGTATATGTTTTTATCTCCATGAAAAAAATGCAAGTATAGTGGAATAGAGAATTCACATTTGTGCACATTTTCGGAACCTTTTATATTCAGAATACAGTTGGTTTTACGTAGGAGCATGTGCTTCTAGGTGCATTTCTTAATCACCATGCTTTTTTTTTTGTTCTAACACAATAGTTAGTAGCCATATACTTCATCAATATAGCAACTACATTATGGCCTCTATTTTAATTGAAAAATAGGTATTTTCATCAATATAACAACATGTATCAAACTACCTGCGCCTTATTGAGCTGCTAAAAATGCTAGACGAACGTAATGGGCTACGGAAAAACTACGTGCCTCTCCCTCCTCAACTGAATTTCATGGGGTGGGGCCCGGACCTTTTCTTCTTCCAACCATATCGTGCCAAGTCAGCTCACATGTACGCTACTTTAGGATATGCATGTAGATATAGCAAAGCTCTTGAGCTACTAGCCTGCTAGCTACTATCAGTGTGGAATAAATGTAAATAAAGAAAAAGCTTCAAGTCCTATGTACTACAGTACCTATGGAAATAAAGGGCCATGAAGACCCCTGCATAGCCATGCGAAGCATATAAGTGTCAATATATAGAGTGTGAGACATTTTTTTTCGAAAAGGGGGGACTCCCCGGCCTCTGCATCAGAATGATGCATACGTCCATCTTATTAACCACCAAAATAGTGTCAACATAGTCCCAAGGTCTCCAAACAAAATGAAAACAAAGAAAGCTCGCACAGAGCCATAAAGGCTAGAAACATCGACTAGCCA
Organism: Triticum aestivum; assembly: GCF_018294505.1. Taxonomy (NCBI): domain Eukaryota; kingdom Viridiplantae; phylum Streptophyta; class Magnoliopsida; order Poales; family Poaceae; genus Triticum; species Triticum aestivum. Next base: position 546,015,458 of record NC_057803.1, on the reverse strand, counting down.
AGATAAGATGCCACAACCGGCTGGCTATAAATAGATAGATAAACTAGATGCCTATCCTATTACACGATCGCCATCCAAACCGGTTGAAGATATCCCTAACTACCATCTCCCAGCGGAAAGATCCAGTAACCAAATGCTCCCTGGCCTCCGTCTGAGTGAGTAGCGACCACGAACGGATCAGAGCCATAGTGCGGAATATAACCTGCAAAAAATGAATACATGATATTCTGTTAAAGACCAAATCATTTCTGCAAGTCCAGATAGTCCACAACAAAGCGCAAACCCCAACCCGAATGTGTTTCGCTAAGTCAGGCGGAATCCCATTCAGCCATGTCCCAAATAACGCGTTAACAGAATTCGGTGGTTTGATATTGAAAGCAATGTGAACCGTCTGCCAAAGGACTTTGGCCAACGGGCAATCAAAAAAGAGGTGTTTTATAGTCTCATCCCGATCACAGAAACTACACCTAGTAGGCCCTGTCCAATTACGCCTTTTCAAATTGTCCTTGGTTAAAATAACTTGTTTATGGACAAACCACATAAACACTTTTGTTTTCAAAGGTACTTTGACATCCCAAACAAGCTTGGATGTAGGAATGGAGTTCGAATTAATAACATCAATGTACATTGATTTAACTGTGAATACTCCAGACTTAGTCAACTTCCAGCGTAATTCATCGGGTTGTTGGGAAAGTTGGACCTCCATCAGTCTCCTAACTAGACGGAGCCACTCCTCCCAACGATTGCCCGCCAGCGTCCGTCGGAACTGAATATTAAGGGGGATAGATTGAAATACCGAAGCTATGAACACCTCACGTCGTTGAACAATACGATACAAAGACGGATATTGGACGGCCAAGGGTATCTCGCCGAGCCAAGTATCCTCCCAGAAACGTGTACTAGTGTCGTTGGCAATAACAAACTTCGTCCTATTGAATATAGATTGTTTGACTTTAATCAGTCCTTTCCAGAAAGGTGAATCAGTCGGCCTGACTGTAACCTGGGACAAAGTTTTTGTCTGAAGGTACTTGCTGCGTAGGATTTGAGCCCACATGGCATCATTCTCCGAAGAGAGCTTCCACAGCCACTTGCTAAGAAGGCATCTGTTTTTAACTTTAAGGTTCTCTATACCAAGACCCCCTTGGTCTTTCGGTCTACAGATGATATCCCATTTAGCAAGTCGGTATTTTCTTTTAAGCTCATCACTCTGCCAAAAGAACCGTGATCGATAGAAGTCCAGTCTCTTTCAAACACCAACTGGGACCTCAAAGAACGATAGGAGAAACATAGGCATACTCATGAGCACCGAATTAATCAGGATTAATCGGCCTCCGTATGACATGAGTTTACCCTTCCAGCAACTCAGTTTCTTCTCAAATCGGTCCTCGATGCACTTGCATTCTCGGTTTGTTAACCTACGATGGTGGATTGGAATACCTAGGTAAGAAAAAGGTAATTCTCTCAACTCACACCCGAACAATTGCCTATACGCCTCCTGTTCGTCTTTGGCTCTACCAAAACAGAACAGCTCGCTCTTATTAAAGTTAATCTTTAACCTGGTCAATTGTTCAAATAGGCATAACACCAGCTTCATGTTTATCGCCTTGGCCAAGTCATGCTCCATAAAGATGATTGTATCATCAGTGTACTGAAGTATGGACACACCTCCATCAACAAGATGAGGTACCAATCCATCTATTTGACCATTTTCCTTAGCCCTTCCTATCAGAATTGCTAACATATCCACCATAATGTTAAACAGGATAGGTGACATCGGATCTCCTTGTCGTAGGCCTTTATGTATCTGGAAATAATGACCTATATCGTCATTCACTTTAATTCCCATACTACCTTTTTGCGTAAATGATTCAACCTGTCTGCGCCAGGCTTCATCAAAACCTTTCATACGCAATGACTATTGGAGAAATGGCCATTTGATCTTATCGTACGCTTTCTCGAAATCCACTTTAAAAATTACTCCATCTAATTTTTTGGAATGGATTTCATGGAGCGTTTCATGCAGGACTACCACCCCTTCAAGGATATTTCTGTCCGGCATGAAAGCAGTTTGAGACTTTTGCACCACAGAGTGTGCAATCTGTGTGAGCCTATTAGTCCCAACTTTGGTGAAGATTTTGAAACTAACATTGAGGAGGCATATCGGTCTGAATTGCTCAATCCTCACAGCATCCGTTTTCTTAGGAAGCAATGTGATAGTTCCAAAATTCAAGTGGAATAAGTGAAGCTGTCCCGAGAACAGATCATTGAACATAGGTAGCAAACCCCCCTTAATAATATGCCAGCACTTTTTATAGAACTCGGCCGGGAATCCATCCGGTCCGGGAGCCTTATTGTTTTTCATCTGTGCAATAGCATCAAACACCTCCTTCTCAGAGAACGGTGCAACCAGAATATCATTTTCAGCAGCCGATAACTGAGGCACATCCTCAGTCCTAGACTCGTCGAGGGACACACAATTATCCTCCGGTGGTCCAAATAACTGCTTGTAATACTCGGTAATATATGTTTTTAGGTTATCCTGACCTAAAATCGTGCCCTCATCTTGTTCAAGTTGAAAAATACGTTTCTTTCGGTGCTTGCCATTAGCTATTAGATGAAAGAATTGAGTGTTCGCGTCCCTTTGGACCACTTTGCGGACTTTAGCATGCAAAGCCCACTTCAATTCTTCTTCACGGAGCAATTCTTTCAACCTCGTCTCAGCCTCAGTTTTAACCTGTAGCTCAGCTGGCAACAAGATCGAAGATTCGGCCTTGATATCTAGGGCCTGTATAAGAGAAAGGAGTCTATCCTTTTCAATCTTATAGACACCACTGAGGTGCTTAGCCCAACCCCGTAAAAAGCTTCTCAAGTGCCGAATCTTATTCTGCCAACGCTCGATCGCAGTCTTACCTCCTACGCCTTTATCCCATTCCCTGGCAATCAGGTCAAAAAACCCCTCTCGTTCGAACCAAGACATCTCGAAAGAGAAGGTGTTTTTGTTACCCACGTGGTTCGGCTCCCCAGAATCCACGAATAAGGGCGTGTGATCGGATATTCCCCTCGAGAGAGATTGCATCGTAACCAGAGGGAACTTTTGTTCCCACTCCACGCTTGCAGAACTCGATCAAGTTTTTCATAAGTTGGGTTTGGCAGAGCATTGTCCCAGGTAAACTTCCTACCAGAAAGCTCTATCTCCCTCAGATCCAAGCTTTCAATAATGGTATTGAACATAAACGACCATCTGCCGTCAAAGTTACCATTATTTTTCTCCTCTCTCCTCCCAATGATATTGAAATCACCTCCAACTAAAAGTGGAAGCTGTTCCGATCCACAGATTCGAACAAGGTCCGCCAGAAACTCTGGTTTAAGCTCAGGCTGTGCGGCACCATACACTGCCACCAAAGCCCAGTTGAAACCATCTACTTTAGATCGGACTCGAAATTTCACCGCGAAGTCGCCCATCACTACACTTCGGACTTCAAGCGAATCGCATCTCACACCAAGTAAGATACCACCCGATCTTCCTCGCGGGGGGAGGCAATGCCAATCGAAATCAATACCACCCACAAGAGCAGACAGGAACTGGGGCGCAAGTTTTTTCTACCAGTCTCCGATAGAGCAATAAAGTCCAGACGCTGCTCTAAAGCTGCCTCAGCAAGAAACCTTCTTTTAGCCAAGTCCTTTAGACCTCTGCTATTCCAAAAGATTCCTTTCATAATTCATCATGAAATTTTTTAGTAGTACGAATTCTAGCACTCCTACGGACTGCGGAATCGGGATAGATCTTCCGTTTTCACTTGCGTTTTGGTTTACTAGGTTCTGACGCCCGATCCTCATAACCGGGTTCAACTGTAATACCAGCATCATTCTATATGGGCATATCATCGTCCCCAGACTCATGAATGGGGGGTGCTAGATCCGCACACCGATTATGGAGCACTCGAACCCCTAACGCATCAATCTCTACATCATTCATCGGTTTAACCGCTGCGAGATTCCGAATAGTCTCTAAAACACGCTCCGCCTCCAAATCTAATATATCATTGACCAAATTGGTAATCTCACTAATAGTAGCTCCTAATGACACTCCTAATTGGTTTGCATTATTTATAATCTCTTTATTAGAAAAATGCAATAAAGAATTAATAGAGTGTGAGACATAATATCAAACTCAATATTTGAGTGAATAACAAGGCGCTAGTGCGTCGTGTGTACGATTAATGGACATGATATTATCCTCCAAATGGTCATATGGCTCTGGGATTGGGAGTGATCGGGATTCTGCATAGTAATGCAGAGTGTAAGGATCTCCCTTCTAGCTACGTTACTGCAGGAATGCCAATGGATAGAGGAGCTGATCGTCCTACTGTCGGGGTTAGCAGCCCAACAGTCGCACGACGATCTCGGATCAGGGTCCGACCCAACAAGGTACCTCGCCGTGGGTGTACTCTGTATTTTACAGCTCGCCGCAGGCACGATGGACCGGCATGGGTGGTGGCTGCTGGATGCTGTTGAAATTGGCACCTTCTTGAATGGTGGCACGAGCAGATATCTGTTATGCTCTTGCCCTAGAAGAAGGGCGGTCTATGTAGTGTGGCTTTGGGGTCCGGTTAATGCCATTCGGGTTGACATGTCCCAAGCGCGAACCAACTTGTGGTTGAGACGGTTAGGTGGACAGTGGTATCTCCAACCTATCAGGGTTCAAATCTTGATGCTCGCATTATTCCTGGATTTATTTCAGGATTTTCGGTGATGCGCTTTCAGTGGGAGGAGACGTTCCTGTCGACGACGAGGCGCCTACGATGACTTCGTAAATATCAAGATGATACGCCGGCTCAGCCTCTCGGAGGTGCTCATAGGGGTAGGGTGTGCGTGTGTGCGTTCATAGAGATGAGTGTATGCGCGTGTATATGAACGCTTGTGTCTGTACTGATGCTAAAAGAAAACATGTCCCAAGCGAAGCAAATTACCAAACGAGAAAGGAAAGAAGAGTACAACTGGACATTTACAACAGAAAATACTACTGTGGCATAACATTGTGTTCTTGAGAATATGTGCCGGTCAATATTTTGCCTCCAATCCCCAACACACACAATAGTCCCTGCAAATATTTAATTTAAATACATATAGACAATTATTTTAGGTTCTTCAGTTGACAGTCCTACTGCCATTCTAGAAGTTGGCACAACAATTTCAGTTAAGTTGGACCTGCTCCGACGTAACAAGTGCAGAAAGGGTGGCATGGCAATATGGCCATCCTGTCGTCAGGGCAACTCCAACGCTAGACACCAAATGGATATCCGTTTTGTCCGGATTTCACTCGTATCGGGTGGCGATGGGCAGTGGCAGTGCCAAGATTTTGATATGTGGAGTCAACTCAATGTTGTGTAGTCAACATATATGTATTTTTATGAATTTTTTATTATTATTTGCATGGTTTGTGCTTATATATGATGCTTTTCCACAAACCCGTGTAGTCAATCGGCTACACAGACAACATGTGGCTTCGCCACTGGCGATGAGTGCCAAAACGGACATGTGCGTCCGGCTTCGTTTGAGGCGCCCAACACGGCGACCAACCCCAAAATGTCCGTTGCTCCCGCGCTCGTCGTGGCATCTCGTCGCCGCGCCCGCGCCCGTCGTGGCCGCTCGTGCTCTCTGGCCGGGGCTGCCCGCCCGCGCCCTGCTCTGGTCCTGCCGCTGCGCCCGTGCGGCTGCAGCCACGCAGCAGCCGTCGCCGTGCAACAGCCGCGCCCTGCCACCCATATCCTCGCCGCACGCAGCCGTGCCCCGCCGCCCGTCGCCACGCCTCACCGCACGCAGCCACGCCTCGCTCCGCGCCTTGTCGTTTTCAGCGTTCTAGGACCCGGGGTACCCAGACCCGTCTGCCTACGGCCCAGCGCGTGGCTCCACCGATGGCCCGGCGCAGCCCAGCACCAAGACTTCGCTAGCAAGACCCTCGCGAGGGCCCCACCTCATGAAGCGAACAACATCAAGGCCTTCCGAGGAGCGGCCTCCCGTGGAATGGACATCTCTAGGCTCGCACCCGCCTCGCAAGGCGCATTGTGACGCGAGCCATGACGGTCGGAGCCAGGAGGACGCCAGCGGGCGCAGGCAGGGACAATTTCCTCTTTGTTGCTAGAAGGACAAGGCCGACACGCGGGGTCCTAAGGAATCCCCAAAGCTTACCTCTTTGGTGCAACAAGACCAAGACCACTGGCTCGGCAGGATGGAGGTCATCACCGAGCCCACCAGCGCGTCACGACCAGAAGGTTTGCAGGCGAAGACAACCTTTAGTCAGGATAGGGTGCACTCCTGTCCCCCTTTGAATTTGTCCGCTGTGGTATCCCTTCCCACCTAAACCATGAGGGAAGAGGACCGGGGCCAGTATAAATATAGGCTAGACTCCACCAAAGAGGAGGATCGAATCCATTGACCCTCGAGAGCCCTCGCGAGGCAGCTCACTCATCATCCTCATCCTCCTCGTGAGGCAATCCACCACAAAGCAGGAGTAGGCTTTTACACCGCAAGGTGGCCCGAACCTGGGTAAACCATCGTGTCCCATCCTTCTTCCATCTCGCCCGAGCACGTCGGAGCATCGTCATGAGATAGTGAGCGGCAAGCAGTAGCGTAGCAAAGTTCTTCGTGCACACTCCAGAGTTCGAGCCTTTCTTTGGGTCTGTGGAGCCCCGATTCCGACAGCCTTACGTCGCCGCGCCCCGCCACCCGCCCACACTGCTCACCTGCGCCACGCCCGACACCTGCGGCTTGAACGGCGATGCGGGGCCGCGGCCCCCACTCGGTGGCTACCACGGGATCGATCTCGCGAGGCGGCGAATAGGAGGAGGTACAAGCGACTTGATGACGGGCTAGCCTCGCCGGCAGCGGCATCCATGGTCGGCATGGTGGTGGGAGAGAATAAAGAAAAGTAGGAGAGAGGGATGTGAGGGCTGGTGAAGGTGGGTGGGTGGCTGACAGCTAGGTCAGGCCCGGACAAGAGCACATGCGGAGGACGCTTTCCTACGTCCGTTCGACCGCAAAGTGGGATCAATTTTGCGCCTGAGATGGGGTGAGTCGGACTAGAAACGAACACTTTTTGCAGATGGGGTTGCGCATTGGGCCGGGTCGTGTGTCCGTCTGAACCCAAACGTACATGGGCGTAAAGGAGGGGTCTAGCGTTGGAGTTGGCCCCAGTTCGAGTTTGGTGGCCATCGCACCCGGCGCCACTGGGGAGATCCAGTGGGCCTCGTGCCCTGTTTTCGGTGGTGGTCAGCACCTTGCTACGATTGTGAATCTTGGGCAGTGTGAAGAGCTTCACATATGCCTTCAGCTGCTTTTGGATAGTCGTTTTGGACTGCTATGGCTTCCACTTTGCCCGCGTTGCTTTGGATGTTGGGCGGCGTGAAGAGGTTCGCAGGTATTTGGTTGTCTGCATTAGGTCCAACCAAACCCGCGCGGGAAGAATTCATTCTGTCTGGTTGCCCGCATACACTATTGGGCCTACATCACACGAACATTAAAGCACATTTGGACCTGTCTCGCTGGAACGCTTAGATCGGTAGTTTCCAGCGAGCTAGGCCAAACTGAACCACATCGAGCGCATATGGGTGGGCACCTTGCATGAGAGGAGGCTAAAGGAACGCAAGCTATGTACGTGCTTCTTCCTAATCTCCTTTCTTCCTTCTCCCCTGAAAGAACATGCGGTGCCCCCATGTTTGGTTTTGGTAATTGATGACAATCTCTATGGACTAATGGTTGCCTTGAGTTATATTTGAAGGTTTTGTCCATGGGCTTTTCTTGGAGTACATGTGTTGGTTTCAAGGAGAGTTTTTGTCGACCAAGGTGCTATTCAAGGAATTACCTAAAGATTGGTCTTGTGAGAGGTTGATCAAGACTAAGTCAAAGAGTGAATCAAGTTGATCGACACACAAAGCGTAGAAGATGTACCAAGAGGGATCAAGTGATCCCATCGTATGGTAAGCATTGTCAATTATGCTTTGTATACTAACCCATGGTCTTCGTGAGAGTTCTTTGTGGGGTTAGGTTGCTGTGTGCAAGTTCAAGTGATGCATCACGAAGAGATCAAGTGCTTAAAGCTTGCCGTCCATTGTGGTGACAATGGACTTGTGAAGATGTGTCGAAGAGTGGCTCACCCATAGTGGAGTATGCGGGAGCAATCTACTAGTCTTCACCAAGCCAACGCAATCAAGAAAGGTGGTCCAACTTGAGGAAGTCAATATCGTCTACATCTAGCTCAAGTGGACTTTGTGGAAGGCAAAGGTTTGCCCTTGATAGGTTTTCTATTTTACCGGTCTCATGGTGGTAGTTGGAAGACCGGGTTATAGGATCGATTGCCGTACTATCAAGGGGGCTCTTGATGAGTAGGTTGATCGTATCGTTCGCAGAGAGCTCAAACCATTGCATCCTTGAATCATCTTTCTTGGTTCTTGTTTGATTCTCTTTGTGACTCTTAGAGCTTATGGTCATCTTGATGACAAGCTTGAGTTCATAAAAAATGGAGTTCTCATGCTTCTTCTATTGCGTTTTCGGTGTTGGAGGTTTTACCGATCTTATTCAAGGAAGGGTTATCACTATTGTCTCTTGTCCCTTTTATAATTTCCTTCTTATTGTTATTTCTATCAATATTGTGTTAGCCCTTGTCGCTAGCTTTCCAGCAAACTTGGTTTCGTTCAATTCGGAGTCTGTTTGCAGAAGTTGTGTCGGTTTTGGTGTCCTTAAAAAGGTTACAGCGGTACTACCGCCCATGGGAGCAGTACTACCGCTTGGAGGGGATCTAATTTTTTACTACCTCTTGGAGCGATACTACCGCAGCTACTTCTGTGGCTACTTCCGCTCCGGACCAAAAACTCGTCATAAGTCCAGCGATGGTAGGCACGTATGTATTTTTTTAGTACCGCTGTGTGCGGGCTATGAGCATAACGGTTGGATTTTTCCCACCTATAAAAGGGGGTCTTCTACCCCAATGAACCTTATCCTTGAGGTCGTGTTCTTCCCATATTGTTGAGCTTCTTCGAGCTTGCTATCTCTCAACCCCTCCATGGATTCTTGCTAGTTTTGGGGGGAAAAGAGAGAGGAGATCTAGATCCACATTTCCACCAATCACTTTCTCCTCTATGTGAGGGGAACCCCTTGGATCTAGATCTTGGAGTTCTTGGTGTTCTCCTTCTTTTTCTTCCTCTCATTTTCCTCCCTAGCATTAGTTGCTTTGGTGGGATTTGGGAGAGAAGGACTTGGGCACTCCGTGTGCCCTTGCAATTGCATTTGGTGCATCGGTTTGAGTTCTCCACGGTGATACGTGGAAGTTACAAGTTCAGAAGCTTATTACTCTTGGGTGCTTGGTACCCTTGAGCTTGTTCCTCTTGGGTCTTGGGCGCCCTAGATGGTTGGTGCTGTTCGGAGCTCAATCATTATGGTGTAAAGCTCCGGGCAAGCGTCGGGGTCTCCAATTAGGTTGTGGAGACCGCCCTGAGCAATTTGACGGGTACTAGTGACCGCCCCCAAGGGTTGCCAAAGTGTATGGGTTCGGTGACCGTCCCCAAGGGTTGCCATTTGTACGGGTTCGTTGACCTCCCTCAAGGGTCCCTTAGTGGAATCACGACATCTTGCATTGTGCGAGGGTGTGAGGAGATTACGGTGGCCCTAGTGGATTCTTGGGGAGCATTGTGCCTCCACACCGCTGCAAACGGATATTAGCATCTGCAAGGGTGTGAACTTCGGGATGCATCGTCGTCTCCGTGTGCCTTGGTTATCTCTTACCCGAGCCCTTTACTTATGCACTTTAATTTGTGCTTGCCATATAGTTTCTTGTCATATATCTTGCTATCACATAGTTGTTTATCTTGCTTAGTATAAGTTGTTAGTGCACATAGGTGAGTCTAGTTGTTGTAGGTTTTGTGCTTGACAAATTAACTGTTAGGTTTATTCCGCATTTGTTCAAGCCTAAACCGTAATTATTTTAAATCACCTGTTCACCCCCTTTAGGCGACATCCATGATCTTTCAATTGGTATAAGAGCATCATCTCTCTTTGTCAGGCTTAACCGCCTAGAGAGTAAAGATGTCGACTAGGGGATTAGGATTCTCTGACACTCTTAGTTTCGATGGCATAAATTTTGATGTTTGGGTAATTCACATGCTTAATCTCTTTAGGGTCATGGACCCAAATTTAGAGCGAATTGTAGATATGGGTTTTTCTCCTCCAAAGGATCCCAAAGGATTATCTTTAGAGGATGAGAAAAATTCTTATCTCAATGCTCAAGCTTCTAATGTGCTTTTCGATTCTTTGAGCAATGTAGTTATATTTCAACTCATGTCGTTCCGGGATGCTCATGAGTTGTGGACAAAGCTTCAAGATAAATATGGTGTGTCCAAGATTTGTGGGGATGATTGTTCTCCCTCCACCTCCGGCCGTGTTGCCTTCTCAACTTCTTCTACTTCACCTACATGTGGATTGCCACAAGTAATGCTAGGTGAGTAGTGTTGGTCATTGCAATGATGATAGTGTGCTTGTTCTTGGTGATTCTTCATCACTATCTTATTGCAATGGTCCTTCTTTGGACTTTAACACTTCGAGCACCTTACCTGTTTAACATGCTTGTGTTGGTAGTCCTTCCATATCATGTAGAAATTGCTTTCTCAAATCTCATGATGATATGCTTTCTATGTCTTGTTGCCATGATAAAAATGTATCTATTTCCTCGAGTTGTTGTGCTAACAATGTAGAGGAAACTCAACACTCCATGGAACAAGATGTGGTCTTAAATGGTGCTTCAAGGGATCCTACATCATCATCTATTGCTTTTTGCCTTATGGCTAAGGCTTCAAAGGTATGTCCTATTTTGAACCCCAATATGTCTCTTGATGATGATGTTAATGCTAATGATGGTGAGGATAAAGATGAAGAGAATGATAATGTTGCTTCCTTAAAAATCAAGGGACAAATGATTTTTAAAGCTCTTCATAAGAATAAAATTGCTCATTCCAACTTCATGGAAATCATGTCTATTGCCATTGAGGGCAAGAAATACATTGAGGAGTTGGAATAACATCTCGAGGAGCATGAGGTCACCATTGATAAAATGGAAGGTCATGAGCATGATTACACTAATGAGATCGAGGACCTCTCTCAAGCTCTTGAACTTGAACAAACCACCAAGGAATCTCTTGAGGAGACCTTTGCTCTAGAATTATCTAGAATAAAGGAATCTGATGATAGAGCACTTAAGGTGGCAAATGATTTTGAAACTAAAAATGCTAAGCTTGAAGTTGCTCATGGTAAACTCCTCGAGGATTTTGAGCACCTCGAAAATGGCTCAAGGGTCATCAAGGGTGAGATCATCAAACTCACCGAGTCTCATGCTCAACTTGAAGCTTCTTATTTAAAAGAGCTTGCCAAGTTGTCCTCTCCTCTTGTTGTTAATGATGATGCTTGTGCTACTAACTCTGTTACTTGTGAAGCATCCATTTTGAAGGAGAATGTTGAGCTATGGGCTCAACTTGAGTTGCTATCTAGCACTTATGGGAAATTGGAAGAAAACCATGAAAAGCTCTCAAGCTCTCATGATGATCTTCTAGTATCCCATAATGTTCTAAATATAGCTCATGAGCCATGATTGCTAAGGTAACATCTAGTGAGCGTCATGTGGATACTAACACTACTTCAAGTCAAAATGCTATATTGCCATGTGCTAGTCCTTGTAATCCATATACTCATAATGTTAGTACATATTGTGATGAATTGCTCTCCTTGCCTTGTTGCTCTAACGATGAAGTTTATACATCCTCTAGTACTTGTGTTGAGACTAACCATGTAGAGGAAATCAAATAGCTCAAGGCCCAACTCACTTCATTAAAGAAAGACTTGGAAATGTGTCATGAAGGGAAGTCCACACTCAACAATATCTTGAGTTTGCAAAAATCCCCCAATGACAAAGGTGGACTTGGATTCAACTCCAATAAGAAGAATAAGTCCAAGATGAATAAGAAGAAGGTCCAAAAACAAGTCAAGAATTCGGCCAAGATTATTTGCTTCAAGTGCAAGATTGAAGGGCATCATGTTAGATATTGCCCATTGAAGAAGAAGGCCATTAGTGACAAGGAACAAGGGAAGCGGCCACAAGTTCATTCTCATGCTCAACCTCAAGTTGAAGAAAGGCCTCTTCTCAAGAAAACTCAAGTTAATGCTTCTCAAGTTGAGAAATCAAGTGAGAATAAAGTGAAGAGTAGACGTTGCTACCTATGTCGTGAGAAAGGTCACCTTGCTTCCTCATGCACTAGTTGTAACTTATCCAACCCAATTATTATTGATGATATCTATTCTCTTGGGAAGGATAAGTTGGCAATGTGTTTGCCAAGTTTCTTGGTACTCAAAGTGGTTTCAAGCAAAGAACCATTTGGGTTGCCAAGCCTATTGTGACTAACCTCTTAGGACCCAACTTGGTTGGGGACCAACAAGCTCAAACTTGATCAATAGGTGTTGTTGGAGGGCATTGGAGACTTGGCTACATTGTGAAGAATTAAGGGGACTTCATCATTCTTATTGTCTCAAGCCAAGTCAATTGGGTTATCAAGTTTCTATACTATATCCAATGTGCCTCCTTCCGGTAACTTGTACTTAAATTGTTTACATTGAAAGTTACTTGCCCCTTTGCATGTTTTGGTTTTGTTCCTTGCATGTGTTTGTATATGTTGTGTCTCCAAATTGATTATATGTTGGTTTGCACATTATGTACATGTGTGTCGTACGTTGAGCCTTTGTGCATCTTGTTTGTATTTTAGTTGGCTCTTGTGAGAGATTAATGGAATATCCCATTATGGGGGAGTGATGTGCTTTGTGCACCTCACAATCCTATAAATGTGTGTACATGAGGAATATCATCTAGTATTGATATTACAAGATTATCTAGTTGCTATGCGGTATGTCTTCTCATGAGAAATTCAAATTCTAAATAGTCCATTAATTATCTCTTGTTGGATCCTCTTATTGCCTCTTGTTAAGTTTTTATTGGTATCACATTATGGGGGAGTAATATGCTATGTGCATATGACAAGCCTAGAAAATGTGTACATTTGAGATATTGTCACCTAGAATTGATATTGTAAATTATCTTGTTCCTAGGTGGCATGTTAGCTCTATAAGTTGCAATTTTCTTGTGTTTGGTGCGAAGATGATGTTGGATATCCTTGCTATCTACCAACAGGAATTATTTCCAAATACTTCTTGTCTTTTGACAATTGGTACTCACTTATGTGTGGTAGAAATTATTGATCATCTTTACATTGGCCTTTGCTTTTATTTGCCTTATCTCTTGCCTAGGATTGTGTCAACTCCCATTGTATTCCATACCACTTGTGGATCTTGTTATTTCCTTGAGCTTCTCTAGTGTTTGTATAGATATAGTGAAAAGTGGTGATCCCATCTTGTGCCTTTTGTATTCAAATGCAAATTTTCTATAATGCACAATGCTTGGGGGATCTATCCTATTTTTCTTATAATGCTCACCTTGTGATCATTATCAAGTGTGTGTTGGTGGAATGCAAATGGTTTCTTTTTGGTACTTTGTGCCATCCTGAAACTTTGTAGAGCACTTGGTTTGTTTGGAACCATTCTCTCTTTTGGGAGTTTGACATCTTTCTTTTTGCGTGTATCAATGGATATCTCATTCCTTGATGTATCTTTTAGTTGATATCCTCCAAGTGTTGATTTATTCATTCAGTATCTTTTCTTCACATGGTATTTCTTTGTCAATTGGCATCAATTCTTGAAAGTCTTGATCATGCATATTAACTTCATGTAGTTTCTTTGGCATGCTTTCTTTCTTTGACCCAATATATAGGGGGAACTCCGCCAAGTCTCAAATTGGATGAGATGTGCATGAAATTCTTTTTCATATCTATATGCACATATTTATGTGGAGTTTGTCCTGTATATTGTTGGTTCTCTAACTCTTTGGTCCCAATGAGTTTGGGTACCATTTTGTTTGTGTTGTTATTCTAGGAACAATTGGAGATGCATTGGATGCTCGGCTCACTCACAAGGAAGAGGTGTTGTCATGATGTGCTTACTGGAGTCAAGCTAGGATGATCAATGAACTACTATCTACATTCAATTAGTATCTACTACATCCTTCCAATGTTAACTCGGTAACAAGTATCTTCATATACTTCATTCACACATTTCTTGCATCAACCTTGTGTAGGTTGTATCATGGCATGTTATTCATTCTTTCTTGTGATACTTGTTTCCCTTCTCAAAGCATACCAACAATGATCTCTTGTTGCTAGTTGTGATTTCTTTGATGTTCGTGTGGTTGGAATTCATTTATATACAATAAGACCATATCTATCCATGTGCTATGCTCTCAAGCAAATTTCTTATTGGTATATTTATGACTTCCTTGTGGATATCTCGTTCTTTCCTTTTTGTAACTATTTCGTGTGTATATCCTTCTTTGTGGATTGATATCATCATGATGTTCATCTACCTAGAATCTTATACACTTGAGAGAAGTTACATCTATAGTTGATATCCTTATTCTTTTACGTCCACCTTTCCTTGGTGGTTATGTGAAAGAATTTATCTTGAGTGCGGATCTTATATCATTGCATCTTGATGCACTCTGTTGTGGTGAAGATACTTTTTCTCTTGCTTGTCTTGATGAGGCTCGATTGATATCCCTCCTCTTGACAAAGATATCTTTTTCTTTCTTCACCATGGGTTGTCACAAGTGTTGGTTATTCATTGTGCATATTTAGTGTGCTTGTGAACCCATTTTCTTGGTGTGTGTGGGAAGTACATGGCATGCACCTTGTATCTCCACTATTCAAGACTAGGTTGATGCTTAATGCTCACCCTTACATTAGTCTTCTCAAGTGCTTTGCCATGACCCATACACATCATTTTGGTTGAGCCTACTCTTAAGTTGCCTCTTTTATTCTTGTGGCTCGTAGGATCTTTGGTCTAGTTGGTTCAATTGGTATCTTTTATAGCTTGCTTCAATTGATATCTTTTGATTGCTTGTTTCTCTCTTTGTTATGTCTTTGTGGCATATCATTATTTAGCAATCTTTGTGCCTCAATATAGTTTGTCTTCCTCCAAGTAATTACCTTTGGATATGTGTATTGCATTCCACTCTCTTGTTGAGAAATACACAATTTATGGAGGACCACAATTTATATTGGCCTTCTAAGCTTTTCGCCCATTTTGGCAATGGATGCCAATGGGGGAGAAGTTTCAGAGAGTTTTGTGGAGAAGTTTAGAGAGTTATTTCTTCTTTTCTTGCTTTGGTTGTGTTCCTAAGCATTTGCACCTCTGATGTCACTTGAAGCAACTTCGGTATTTCCCCAAAGAGGAAGGGATGATGCAGCACAACAGCGGTAGGTATTTCCCTCAGAAATGAAACCAAGGTTATCAAACCAGTAGGAGAACCAAGCAACACAACATAAACAGCCCCTGCACACAAATAACAACACCTCGCAACCCGACATGTTAAAGGGGTTGTCAATCCCTTTCGGGGTACGACGCCAGAAATTGCGTGTTGACGGGAGAATGTTGTAACAGATTGAATAAATAGATCGCAAATAAAATAAAGTGCAGCAAAGTATTTTTGGGATTTTGGTTTAATGGATCTGAATAAAAAGTGCAAATAAAATAGATCGCAAAGCAAATATATGAGAAAGAAGAGCCATGGGCCGTATGTTTCACTAGTGGCTTCTCTCGAGAAAGATAGCAAATGATGGGTAAACAAATTACTGTTGGGCAGTTGATAGAACTTCAAATAATTATGACAATATACAAGCAATGATCATTACATAGGCATCACGTCCAAGATTAGTAGACCGACTCCTGCCTGCATCTACTACTATTACTCCACACATCGACTGCTATCCAGCATGCATCTAGTGTATTAAGTTCATGGAAAAATGGAGTAATGCAATAAGAATGATGACATGATGTAGACAAGATCCCTTTATCTATATGGCGGTAGATATAGATCTCGTATTTTTATCCTTAGTAGCAACGATACATACGTATCGGTTCCCTTTCGGTCACTGGGATCGAGCATCGTAAGATCGAACCCACTATCGGGCACCTCTTCGCATTGCAAGATAAATAGATCAAGTTGGCCAAACAAAACCCAAATATCGGAGAAGAAATACGAGGCTATAAGAGATCATGCATATAAGAGATCAAAGAAACTCAAATAACTTTCATGGATATAAAAAGATATGACTGATCATAAACTCAAAGTTCATCAGATCCCAAAAAACACACCACAAAAAGAGTTACATCATATGGATCTCCAAGAGACCATTGTATTGAGAATTCAGCGAGAGAGAGAGAGAGAGAAAGCCATCTAGCTACTAACTACAGACCCGAAGGTCTACAAGGAACTACTCACGCATCATCAGAGAGGCACCAATGGAGGTGGTGAACCCCATCCGAGATGGTGTCTAGATTGGATCTGGTGGTTCTGGACTCTGCGGCGGCTGGATGAATATTCTGTCGACTCACCTAGGGTTATGGTATTATTGGGGTATTTATAGAGCAAAGAGGCGGTCCGGGGGGCACCCGAGGTGGGCATAACCCACCAGGGCATGCATGGGCTTCCTGGCGTGCCCTGGTGGGTTGTGCCCCCTCGGGGCACCCCCCAGGTGCAACCAGGGCCCATTGCCTTCCTTCTGACCCATAAAAAATCATCATGGAGTTTCGTGGCATTTGGACTTCGTCTGATATTGATTTCCTGTGATGTAAAAAACAGCAACTGGCACTTGGCACTATGCTAATAGGTTAGTACCAAAAAATGATATAAAATGACTATAAAATGATTATAAAACATCCAAGAATGATAATAAAACAACATGGAACAATAAGAAATTATAGATACATTTCATGCATTATTGGTTGTTGCATTGCATGGTGATGCATAATTCCTTGTATAAACTCTCTTCAAAGTGATTGTCATCAATTACCAAAATGGGGGAGATTGAAAGAACATGTTGTGCCCCCATGTTTGGTTTTGGTAATTGATGACAATCTCTATGGACTAATGGTTGCCTTGAGATATATTTGAAGGTTTTGTCCATAGGCTTTTCTTGGAGTACATGTGTTGGTTTCAAGGAGAGTTTGTGTCGACCAAGGTGCTATTCAAGGAATTACCTAAAGATTGGTCTTGTGAGAGGTTGATCAAGACTAAGTCAAAGAGTGAATCAAGTTGATCGACACACAAAGCGTAGAAGATGTACCGAGAGGGAATAAGTGATCCCATGGTATGGTAAGCATTATCAATTACGCTTTGTGTACTAACCCATGATCTTCGTGAGAGTTCTTTGTGGGGTTAGGTTGCCGTGTGCAAGTTCAAGTGATGCATCACGAAGAGATCAAGCGTTTAAAGCTTGCCGTCCATTGTGGTGGCAATGGACTTGTGAAGATGTGCCGAAAAGTGGCTCACCCATACTAGAGTATGGGGGAGCAATCTACTAGTCTTCACCCAGCCAACACAATCAAGAAAGGTGGTCCAACTAGAGGAAGTCAAGATTGTCTACATCTAGCTCAAGTGGACTTTGTGCAAGGCAAAGGTTTTCTCTTGATAGGTTTTCTATTTTACCGGTATCATGGTGGTAGTTGGGAGACTGGGTTATAGGAGCGATTGCCGTACTATCAAGGGGGGCTCTTGATGAGTAGGTTGATCATATCGTTCATAGAGAGCTCAAACCATTGCATCCTTGAATCATATTTCTTGGTTCTTGTTTGGTTCTCTTTGTGAGTCTTAGAGCTTATGGTCATCTTGATGTCAAGCTCGAGTCCATCAAAAACGGAGTTCTCATGCTTCTTCTATTGCGTTTTCGGTGTTGGAGGTTTTACCGGTCTTATTCAAGGAAGGGTTATCACCATTTGTTGGGGAACGCAGTAATTTCAAAAAAAATCCTACGCACACGCAAGATCTATCATGATGATGCATAGCAATGAGAGGGGAAGAGTGTTGTCCACAAACCCTCCTAGACCATAAGCGGAAGCGTTATGACAACGCGGTTGATGTAGTTGAACGTCTTCACGATCCGACCGATCCTAGTACCGAAGGTATGGCACCTCTGCGATCTGCACACGTTCAGCTCGGTGACGTCCCGCGAATCCTAGATCCATCTGAGTGTTGAGAGAGAGTTTCGTCAACACGACGGTGTGATGACGGTGATGATGAAGCTACCAGAACAGGGCTTTGCCTAAGCACCGCAACGATATGACCGAGGTGGATTATGGTGGAGGGGGGCACCGCACACGGCTAAGACAATGATCAACTTGTGTGTCGATGGGGTGCCCCCCTCCACCGTATATAAAGGAGTGGAGGAGGGGGAGGGCCGACCTCTATGGCACGCCCTAGGGGAGTCCTACTCCCACCGGGAGTAGGATTCCCCCTTTCCATGTAGGAGTAGGAGAGGAAGGAAGGAGGAGAGAGAGGAAGGAAAGGGGCCCGGCCCCCCTTCCCAATTCGGATTGGGCTTGGGGGGCACTCCCACTCCTAGGCCGCCTCCTCCTCTCTCCCACTAAGGCCCAATAAGGCCCATACACTCCCCGGTGGGTTCCGGTAACCTCCCGGTACTCCGGTAAATGCCTGAACTCACCCGGAACCATTCCGATGTTCAAACATAGTCATCCAATATATCGATATTTATGTCTCGACCATTTCGAGACTCCTAGTCATGTCCGTGATCATATCCGGGACTCCGAACTACCTTCGGTACATCAAAACACATAAACTCATAATACCGATCGTCACCGAACGTTAAGCGTGCGGACCCTACTGGTTCAAGAAATATGTAGACATGACCGAGATTCATTTCCCGTCAATAATCAATAGTGGAACCTGGATGCTCATATTGGTTCCTACATATTCTATGAAGATCTTTATCGGTTAAACCGCATAACAACATACGTTGTTCCCTTTGTCATTGGTATGTTACTTGCCCGAGATTCGATCATCGGTATCATCATACCTAGTTCAATATCGTTACCGACAAGTCTGTTTACTCATTCTGTAATGCTACATCCCATAACTAACTCATTAGTTACATTGCTTGCAAGGCTTATAGTGATTTACATTACCGAGAGGGCCCAGAGATACCTCTCCGATGCTCACAGTGACAAATCCTAATCTCGATCTATGCCAACTCAACAAACACCATCAGAGGCACCTGTAGAGCATCTTTATAGTCACCCAGTTACGTTGTGACGTTTGATAGCACACTAAGTGTTCCTCTCATATTCGGGAGTTGCATGATCTCATAGTCATAGGAACATGTATAAGTTATGGAGAAAGCAATAGCAGTAAACTAAACGATCATCGTGCTAAGCTAACGGATGGGTCAAGTCAATCACATCATTCTCTAATGATGTGATCCCGTTTATCAAATGACAACTCTTTGTCTCTGACTAGGAAACTTAACCATCTTTGATCAACAAGCTAGTCAAGTAGAGGCATACTAGTGACACTCTGTTTGTCTATGTATTCACACATGTACTAAGTTTCCGGTTAATACAATTCTAGCATGAATAATAAACACTTATCATGATATAAGGAAATATAAATAACAACTTTATTATTGCCTGTAGGGCATATTTCCTTCACCATTGTCTCTTGGTCCTTTTATAATTTCCTTTTTTATTGTTATTTCTATCAAGAGTGTGTTAGCCCTTGTTGCTAGCTTTCCAACAAACTTGGTCCCGTTGAATTCGGAGTCCGTTTGCAGAAGTTGTGTCAGTTTTGGTGTCCTTAAAAAGGCTGTAGCGGTACTACCACCCATGGGAGCGGTACTACCACTTGGAGGGGATGTAATTTTTTTACTACCGCTTGGAGCGGTACTACCGCGACTACTTCCGCTCCGGACCAAAAACTCATCATAAGTCTAGCGGTGGTAGGCACAAATGTATTTTTTTAGTACCGCTCTATGCGGGCTGTGAGCATAACGGTTGGATTTTTCCCCACCTATAAAAGGGGGTCTTCTTCCCCAATGAACCTTATCCTTGAGCTCGTGTTCTTCCCCCATTGTTGACCTTCTCCGAGCTTGCTATCTCTCAATCCCTCCATGGATTCTTGCTAGTTTTGGGGGGAAAAGAGAGCGGAGATAGATCCACATTTCCACCAAACAGTTTCTCCTCTATGTGAGGGGAACCCCTTGGATCTAGATCTTGGAGTTCTTGGTGTTCTCCTTCTTTTTCTTCCTCTCATTTTCCTCCCTAGCATCAGTTGCTTTGGTGGGATTTGAGAGAGAAGGACTTGGGCACTCCGTGTGCCCTTGCCATTGCATTTGGTGCATCGGTTTGAGTTCTCCATGGTGATACGTGGAAGTTACAAGTTCAGAAGCTTATTACTCTTGGGTGCTTGGTACCCTTGAGTTTGTTCCTGTTGGGTGCTTGGGCGCCCTAGATGGTTGGTGGTGTTCGGAGCTCAATCATTATGGTGTAAATCTCCGGGCAAGCATCGGGGTCTCCAATTAGGTTGTGGAGACCGCCCCGAGCAATTTGACGGGTACCGGTGACCGCCCCCAAGGGTCACCAAAGTGTACGGGTTCGGTGACCGCCCCCAAGGGTTGCCATTTGTATGGGTTCGGTGACCACCCTCAAGGGTCCCTTAGTGGAATCACGACATCTTGCATTGTGCGAGGGCGTGAGGAGATTACGGTGGCCCTAGTGGCTTCTTAGGGAGCATTGTGCCTCCACACCGCTCCAAACGGAGATTAGCATCCGCAAGGGTGTGAACTTCGGGATACATCATCGTCTCCGCGTGCCTCGGTTATCTCTTACCTGAGCCCTTTACTTATGCACTTTACTTTGTGATAGCCATATTGTTTCTTGTCATATATCTTGCTATCACATAGTTGTTTATCTTGCTTAGTATAAGTTGTTGGTGCACATAGGTGAGCCTAGTTGTTGTAGGTTTTGTGCTTGACAAATTAACCGCTAGGTTTATTCCGCATTTGTTCAAGCCTAAACCGTAATTATTTTAAATCGCCTATTCACCCCCCCTCTAGGCGACATCCATGATCTTTCATCCCCTCTAATCTACACAACGATGCTTCGATTCGAGATAAGCTCTGCACGAGAAAGATGGTTATGGTTTCATTTAGGCGATCGGTTCGTAGTTTCGTCAACCGTTAATGCTCAATTTTGTGTTCACGTTTGGAGCTATTTTGGAAAAAAAATTCAAATTCGCCACGCACGATCGACCGTTTGAAATTCTCTTTGACCAGTAGCCTAATATCGCAGTTCCTCACGACATTTGTGTTGCAAGTTTTCTGTTTTGATGATTGTTCATCTCGGCCTTCCCTCCTTGATATGCCATGACGTGGACACTCTATTTCTTCTGTTACGTCTTCTGCTTCAGAGCCCTCCTATTCGTCCATCTCGATGGCAGCGGCGTTCCTCTTGACCTTCTTGCCCGCGTCCTAATACACTGGAGTCGTTTCAGACATCCTTCATCTCGGCCTCCTCTCTCTCGTCCTACCGCACTGACGCTGCCATGGCACACACACTGCATTTCCCCTCATTTGTCCTCTGTCTTTGTGCGGACTTTCTTTGCGGCGACATGGCTAGCAACTAGTTTGCCGCGCCGCCGATAGGGTTACTCGCACACGACTCTGTGCTCGTCATGTCGGACGCAGAGCCATGACCACCGTCCACCGCAGTAGCCATGGTCTGGCACACACTGCATTTCTCCTCCCCATTCCTCCGCCTCAGCGCTCCCTCGGCACAGACTTTCTCTGCATCGGTGATGCTAGCAACTAGTTCGTCGTGGCACCGACAAGAACACTTGCCCGAGACTCCATGCTCATCGTGTCGGACGCAGTGCCACAGTCGTCGTCCACTACAGTCGCGAGGCACAGTGTGTGTTAAGTGTAAGTGTTAGCTCTTAATCACATCCCATGTATACAAACAAACACCGTATAGTTGCGTGAGCCTAAACAATGCAGGCAACCAAATTCTATGCCAAAGTTGCTCCCATAATGTGAGAGGCCTAGATGTGGGCAAGCAAACAATGTGCAGAAGTCGATTTTTTGCCTGTTTCCTTTCAACTAGGCTCTGTTGAGCCAGGCTAAGCTAGCCAGGCCCGGCTCCTATGGCTACCAAACACGTCCATATGCCTTGAGCTGCAGTGTGACAGGTATGCTTTGGCTTTGGTCGGAGGCATCTACAATTTGGGTCGATGCTCACCTTCGTGGAAGTGTCATGGTGGTCATGCTATCATATCCTCCTATCTGTGTCGAAGGTTGACAAAAGCTTTAAGCATAAGCGAGGTGGTAGGCCTTCGCCTAGCACTCAGGTGGCACTTAAGCGCCTAGGCACAACCTAGGCGGACATACAACTTTGACCACAAGGGTGTATTTGGGGTGTTACATGTGTGCCGATATTGATTTAGAGCATATAGGTGAGTAAACAAGCAGCTATTGCCATTGGAATATGGGCCATTTGGACTATCTATGCAATACGACATGATATCTTGATTGAGTGGACAACTTCTTGCTTGCACTACCTAGAGCTCCGCTTATGCCCTAGGCAAGGCGTTTGGCCATTTCCTATCCTTAAGCATGCCTAAACACCTCTTAGGTGTTGTCTTTTCCAATAGAGTTTGTGTCTAAGCTTTGGTTGGAATCCTCGTATCCGAGCCCACCCCGCGCTATGGTGGTTGCCATGTTGGAGGTGTAGTTTTAGAGTTAATACTACCAACCGAAGGGACAAGTGTTTGATACGTCTCCAATGTATCTATAATTTTTTATCGTTCCATGCCATTATAGTATCAATCTTGGATGTTTTATATACAATTATATGCAATTTTATATCATTTTCTGGGACTAACCTATTAACCCAATGCCGAGTGCGAGTTGCTGTTTTTTGGCCTATTTTTGGTTTTCCGGGAAATCGATAGCAAACGGAGTCCAAATGCTACGGAAGTTTTTGATGTTTTTTTATGGACAAGAGAGACCCTAGAAGCTCCGGGAGGAGATGACAAGGCAAACAAGGAGACGACAAGGAAACAGGGCGCGCCCAGGGGTTAGGCGTTCCCTGATGCCTTGTGGGCCCCTCGTGGCTCTGTCTGACCTAATTCCACTTCTATAAATTCTCAAATATTGGGAATCTAATAGAGAGCCACCCGAAACACTTTTTTTGCCACCGCAAGTCTTTGTTCTTCCATGATCCCATCTGGAGGCCTTTCTCGGTACTCTGCTGAAGGGGAAATCAATCACGGAGGGCTTCTACATCAACCTTATTACCCTACCGATGATGCACGAGTAGTTCACCATCACTACAAAAAACACACATCCGTGACATTTTGGGTAGAACGAATTTTTTTCTTTCATACTTATGATACTTCCATGATGATGATTGTGACAAAACCCGGCATCATCATAGATGTGGTGGGGTCCTACTTCTATGACAAAAAATCATGACAGAAAATGGGATTTTCATCCTGGGCGGGCCGGAGACGCAGCTACATGACATTCTTTGGGCCGTCCATGACGGAAAAAATCGTGGTAGAAGCGAGGGCGAGGAAAATATCGGGGAGTTCTCGGTTACGGTGGGTGGTCAGGGGCCGAGCGATGCGCGTTTCTCTCGTACGTACGCGCGTGTGTGTGAGGCGTTGCGTTCTAACTGAACCAGAGCGAGGCGCTGGGCTCTAACCAAACCCGAGCGATTGCACGACAGGCTACGGGTTACTGAACCCGGGCGATCGATCGATCCCTTGCTGTTAACTGAACCCGAGTGATTCCTTTGCTACTGCTGCTAACTGAAGCCAATCGATGCTGCCTCTAGATGAACAATGAGCGTTGTTGGGGAGGGTTTGGATGAATAGTTCCCGGTGGGGGTTGGATGAACAGGACCCCATGGTAGTAGAGGTCGTTGCCGCTGGATGAATAGTACCCCGATCGATCGAGCCAGTGGATGAATAGGACCTCGCGGAGGGCTGGATGAACATGACCCCGTGGAGGGCTGGATGAATAGGACCCCGTGGAGGGATGGTTGAACAGTAGCCGGTGGAGGGCTGGATGAACAGTAGCCCGTGGAGGGGTGGTTGAACAGGACCCCGTGGAGAGGGCTGGTTGAACAGTAGCCGGTAGAGGAGCGCGCGATGGAGGCTGGATGAACAGGAGCCCGTGGATGAACAGTCGCATGTGGAGGCTGGAGGAGGTTGACGGTGGATGAACAGTAGCCCGTGGAGGTAGTCGACGGTGGAGATGAACAGTATCCCGTGGAGTCCCGTTTTGCAGTACGCACAGCCCTCCCGATGAACATGACCCCCGTTTCGACCGTAGCGCTCCAACACAAGTCCGTTTCCTCTGTTTTGCGGTACACCACACCCCTCTCGATCAACAAGACCCTGTTTCGACCGTAGGAGGTCCGTTTTCTCCGTTTTGCGGTACGCCAGACCCCTCCCGATGAACATGATCCCGTTTTGACCGTGACCGGTTGAACACAAGGCTATTTCCTCCGTTCTGCGGTACGTCAGGCCTCGTTTCCATTGGTTGTTCCGTCCAAGTCTGTTGGCTCCCGATGAACACAACGACGCATTCCGGTCCGACCCAGCCGGTTGCCTCCCCATGAACACGACGACAGCGCATCTTCTCCGTTCCGACCCAACCATGTACACGAGCCCTGGTCGTACGTATGCGCGAGTAGGCGTTTGAGACCCCGCCCGTATGTACGCACGTGGCCATATTTTCTTTCTTTCACCCTGGCCACTGTACGTACATGTACATTCTACGTGCACGCCTCTACTACGACACGTGCGCGCCTCTACATCAACCAGTATGTACGTACACGTTCGCGACCAGAATGACAACGCTACGTACGTATCGACCAGGTGGGTCCCGACTGTGAGGCACTTCCTTGCGTGCGAAGATGTAGCTGGTGGGTCCCAGCAGTCAGGGGGCGAATCGTTTTTTTGCCCGTAATATGGACGCACTTCCTTGTGTGCGAAGATGTAGCTGGTGGGTCCCAATAGTCACGGGGAACTTTTTTCGCCAAATACGTTGGCCTGTCCGGTGGGTCCCTGCCGTCAGGTGGACGAATCATTATTTTCCGCGTAATAAGGAGCACTTCCTTGCTGCGGCCATGGACCCAGCTGTCAGCCTCTTCATGTACAGTACTCTTCCGATGGAAGTTGTTCCTTGACCACGTTGACCACGCTGCGCCGAGAGCACCAGGGCAGTGGACGACGACGAGGCCTAGGAAGGGGACGACGCAGAGTCGGGGAAGACGCGACAGTGGTTGCCCATGCGGAGAGGAGTACGAGGGTTCACTGGTTTGGCTGCGGTGTGAGGCTGCCTCGCCGCAGAATAATAAGGGGTGTGGGTGAGTAGAGGGATGGCCAGGCCAACGATGGGAGTAGTAGGGGGCGGTAAGGCCTCCGCGGCATCACAGCCGGCCATGGGAGGCAGGAGCTCGCGGCATGACCGGTGCTGGTTTGGGCGGCTGGAGCAAGAAGACAAGAGGTTGAAGAAGCACTAGGGCCGTTGGATGAACATCGTATGGTCACTGGAGCAAGAATCGTTCATATTGACTAAGTTGACAAATCCCTTCGTCCCCGTCAACTTGGTAGGCCCACAAGTCAGCCTCCCACTATGGTGGGTCCCAGCTAGCAGGGGTATTCATTTTTTGTGTGTAATAAGGAGGCATTTCCTTGCGTGAGAACATATAGCTGGTGGGTCTGACCTGTCAGCGGGGGGAACGTTTTTTTTTTCACGAAATACAGAGGACCTTCCGGTTGGTCCCAGCTGTCAGGTGGAGGAATCATTATTTTGTGCGTAATAAGGAGGCATTTCCTTGCGTGCAGCCGTGGACCCAACTGTCAGCCTTTCCACGCATAGTCTACTTCTGATGGATGTTGTTCGTTGACCACGTTGACCACTCCGCGCCGAGCGCATCCAAGGTGGTGGACGACGGTGAGGCCCCGGACAGCAACGAGCTGGAGATGGGAAGACACAGGAGTAGAGTCGCAGATGGAGAGGTGTAAGAGGGTTAACTGGTTCTGGTGCGGTGTGGTTCGGCAGTCGGTGGAGAAGAACAGGAGGTGTGGAGGTGTGGAGGGGTGGAGGTTCGACAGTCGGTGGAGAAGCCAACGGTGGGGTAGCGCTTCACGCGAAGCGTGCTAAGCAGAGCTGCTGGCAGTAGGAGGCGGGAGCAGGTGGTCCCGGCGGCGCTGAAGGAAGAAGACGAGAGATTGAAGATGGATGCCGGTCGTTGGATGTAAATACAACGACTAACAATGTCAGAATAATTTGTTGACTAAATTGACAATGACTTGCGTTGGCTTCGACCTATTGGCCCACATTCTAGCCTTCAAAAATGTGGCACATATTCAACCCATTTTTTCAGAATTTACAGTTAATTTGATCTTTTTTAGAATTACAGGTCATTTGCTGGGCTGGGTGAACAAATAATGTAGCATCCATGCGGCCCATTTATTTTTTCCTAAAAAATTACAGGCCATTTGCACTTTCTCGAAATATACGATTTTGCTGGGCTGATTCTAATTATAATGTTGGGTTGGGCGCATCAATGTTATCAAAAAATAAACAGAGGCTGAGCATTTTGCCATAAATGTATTTAAATAATAAGTGATTTATTATTACACTAGCACATATGCTCGTGCGTTGCAACGGGAATGAAAATTAGCGTATTCACCAGTGTGGCATGATTGCATCCATAAGGTATCATACGACAGAGAGACGCACATCAAGCTCTTAAAGAAATGCATATCAGTCAGGCATTAACCATCCAACAACCCTGAACACGGGTACTAAGAATTAATTCTCCTTGTAATCCTATCATCTACACTTAGTGAGCTTTACACCTCCACACATCCAACTTGTAACATGCTGAATGACCTCGCTACAACACGTGTCCGACTTGTGGCAGTGGTGGTCATCCTTGTTGTGTCCATGTGGTCGGCTTTGCTACGTTGTCCGTATGACATGTTGTCTTGGCATCATTTATGTAACTGATTTTGCAGCAGCGCGGTCCAACTTCCCAATAGAAAAATAATAACGACGACTGGTGTTATATTGGTGTGTTTTCGAATGTAGCAAGCAATTGGTCTTTCAACGTTGTGTTCTACTTTGAGCAACATCAGCGGGCCTAAAATTGTTGTGTGTGCCGTTTGTAGCAACAATGTACATTCAAAAGTTGCACGTAGAAACCAGGTATTTTTTTCAAAAAAGTAAAATTTAATAACAACAAAAACACCGAGAAATAAAAACATTCCCTTGCACATTGAAAAGGTTAACATGCCGCCCAAAAATCAAAGCTGACGGCGAGTCATTTGTTTCTTTTTTCGTCTTTGAGTAGTTCACGAGCGAGACCCGATTGATCCCATGAAAAGAAGGCAGCAGCATCTCTCATATTGCACACATTTCGGGGGTTGTTTTGTTAGTGCATATTAAGACTCAATCACCACTCACCAGCTATATATACCACTCCAACCAGGTATCTTATATCTTTTGTTAGATTCAGCCATACCATACACTCCATGGGACATGCAAGCACATCCCAAGCCTACAATCCAGCCATACTTCCCACATTTCCGTTTAAAGCCATAATTAATTCTTTCGTCAGGCTCTATTCCAACAATTTCATTTAATTAGAGGCAACATTAATTCTTTCAGTCCCGCACCATACCTTTTTTTGGGCTTGATGATTACTCGACAACTATCCAGCATATATAAACTCGTGGATTTTTGAGGATCAAAGTGAGGTGGGATAAATATTCAAGCGAACCCTCTCTATCTAAAAAAAATGTTCACGCTTTTTAAATTAAAAAAATGGTTGTGTTTTCATATTTGTACATAGACTAAAAAATATTCTGGATTTTCAAAAAATGTTCGTGTTTTCAAAGTTGTTCGGAATGGTTTTGTTCTATTTTTTCACAAGTTTTCAAAAATGCTCAGAATTTCAGAAAATGTTCCCGTTTTCAGAGATTGTTCATAAATATTGAAAATGTTCATGTTTTCATTTTCAGGAGTTTCAAATAATGTTCCCGTTTCTAAAATTGTTTGAAAATGTGTTAAAAACGTGTTTCAAAATTTTGTTTGGTTTTTAAAAAAATTGTTTGGAATTTTTTTGTTCAAAATTTTCACAAGTTTTCAGAATTATCATTGGAATTTCAAAAAATATGTTCCCCTATCCACAAATTGGTCAATTTTCTAAAAAGTTCATATTTCAATTTCTTTTCTGGAGTTTCAATTTTTCTTTTGTGTTTCCACGTTTCCACATTTTGTTTTGGAATTAAAGAAATGTTCCTGTTTGAAAAAAGTATTCAAGATTTTAAGAAAATGTCATGTTTTTAAAAAATGTTTACAAATTTGTAAAGTGTTTGCGCTTCGCAAAAAATTCTGATTTTTTTTCAAAAATAGTTGATATATCAAAATTTTAAAATTATTCGTATCTGCGCTGACGATTGATTATTAGTAATTTTCACTGCTTTACAACCATTGAAGCTCGGTAGATCAACTGGTAGGAGTGCTATGTTTGTAACAAGACATCCTGGGTTCGATCGCCATAAGCGCAACTTTTTTTGAGCTACAGTATATATCATCGCAGCCTATCATTATCTTCATGGGCCGGCCCATATGTTCAAAAAAATCAGAGACAAACCTACAAATTAACACCAGCGGCCCATGATGGACGAAAATTAGGTAGATCCCACCATAAAGTAAAAAAAATACAACAGGACAAACAATATCATGACCAAACTAAGAATATCTATTCCCTTTAATAGTAGGTATATAGATTGGTCCTTAAATCTTACCAAGCTTTTATACACAGTCATCAGGATTTTCGTTGCCAAAAAAATCCAGGATTTTATTGTTAAGAAATTATTTTTATAAGTTAATAAGATGTGGGATATTGTTTTCTTACATATGTAAATATCTGTTAAATATGTGATGACAATAAAAATAATATATAATAACATATAAAATAATTTTAATATATATAATATAGTTAGAAGGGAAACATAAGTTAGACCAGGCGTTCCTATTCTTATATAGAAAAATGGAATAGACCTCCGCATTTTCTTAAAAAAATACATAAATTGGGCTGCCGATGTTTCAGGAAAAATAAAACCTTGGATGGGAGGTCAATAGGCCGGTCGATAGATGACGGCCCTTAAAAAATACAAACCGGCAGGTCGTGGGCTGCGCATGTTAAAAAAGAAAGCCTAGACATGGCAGCCCAAAACCCAGCAGATACTTGCTGCCCCAGTGATAATAAATGATACCTGCCAGCTCCCCGGTTTCCTTGCGAATTTATCTCCTATACTAACTACGTTGAAGCACCTAAAAAATGTAACTATGTTGACAAACTCGTGGGCCCCAACATCAGTATAGCATTATGAGGAAGTATTTTTTCGATGAGGCACTTGCTTGCGTACGGCCATAGACCTGGTGGGTCCCGACTGTCCGCCTCTTCACATACAGTCCTCTCCAGATTCCTAGCATGTTCACAACGGCACACAGCGGCGCCACGGCGAGCACACAAAGGCGCAGGAGGAGATCAGACCACCTGAGGAAGTGCCTTATTTCTAACTATATTTTTCGCACACTCGACATTGTGTGGGCATTTTGAAAATAGCATACCTTTTTGACTGTGCATCATATGAAGATGTGCTATGCAAGAATGTTGATCAGCATGATATTAACTGGCTGGTAGTTCCATTTTCAACCATGAATAAAACTTCCAACATGGTGTTAACCCTGTTTGAAAAGGCCGTGTTAATATAAATGCTCTACCTCTGAAAGTTGCAGTTTCTGATCTGAAACTGAACTTGCAGTTTCTTATCTGAAACTGAAACTTGCAGTTTCTTTTCTGAAAATCACATTGTCTGCACTTTTATACTCCTTTGAAACTACATTTTTAAGTGCTAAAAATAGATCTCTAGAATTGATAAAATACTTCATATGCTCAATACTGCAAATTTGAAATTCAAAAGACATTTATATTTGAAAGTACTCTCAAAATACACAACACAAAACACAATTCACAACCTGCAAATACTGACAACCCTAAGCTCCTCTACCTCTTCTCCATTGCAAAACCAGCTCCTCTCCTTTCCATCATCTTCATTCCAAAACCACCGCCTCACCTCTCCCTCTTCTCCATTGCAAAACAACTTTCTCTCTCCTCGGACAAGGATCCCCTGACGTAGCCCATCCTGCCATTGAGACACTGACACATGGGTCCCAGCAAGCGCGGGGCCCACCTATCAGTGACCGAAAGGCAGAGAAACCTCTCCTCTTCATCATCTCCATTCCAAAACCACCGTCTCGCCTCTCCCTCTTCTCCATTGCAAAACCACCCCTGTCCTCTCCATCATCTCCATTCCAAAATCACCATCATGCCTCTCCCTCTTCTCTATTGCAAGACCACTATCTCTCCTCCCATCTTCCAAAGCTAGCACCGGACCACTCAGAAGGACATCTATGGAGAGGATGCAACAACGAATCAGGCAGATCGCTGGCGGCGACCAGGCAAAGTTAGCCAGGTTGAAGGAGATCCTTACTTGGTTTGACAATGAGTGGGAGATTTCGAGGAGGCTGAAGGCCATGTGGCAATTTATGCGAAAAAGCGAGACAACGGCGATGAGGGCCGCGATGTACTCCTCGGCGGCAGTCACGCCACAGTCCTTCGAGTTCATCGAGTATCTCCTCTGGGTGATGGAGTAGACAGATTCGCCCGAGGCGAAAGTTAGGCAGAGGTGGTAGGCCTATAGGTCGAAGGTCGAGCACACAGAGGATAGCGAATCGATGGAGTACGGTGTGCCGTTCGTGAGGATGCAGAGCCAGCCGGAGCCACATCAGTATTCGTTCTACCACCGCAAGAGGAGGCCGGATGGCGCGACGTCACTTCCCCGTCATTCTCCACGGTTCCATCGACGCTCGCCTCGTTTCAACGGCATCGGTAGGGTTTAAGGTAAGCTTCGCACTAACCTAATCTTCCATCTGCTCATGCTTACAATCAGTGTGACAACTAATAAAAATAATGCTTACAATCAGTCTCCGAGTACTACGCCAATCACCCTAAAATAGCTCTGGACATTTGGGTCAAAGTTGTGACACTGTGTACAAATAAATAAAAATAGATTGGTGCTTCTTTCAGAAAAGAGTACTCCCTAGAAAACTGCCAATATAAGCTACTGGTATTTTTTTTGAAGTCTAAGCTACTAGTATTTGGTTAGAGGATTTGCTGTCGAGAAAGATCCATCTACAGTGAGCGCCACACATCCCACTAGTGGTGGTGGATGCCAATGCTTAGATGGAGCAGGGTTGGTGTCGGTAATTTTTACTTGGCACCTCGCACTCTGCATATATGCCAGTTTCATCCGTACATTTGTGCAGTTCCACCAAAATGCAGCTGAATAACCCTGTTTGCACAGATAATGAAAAAGCGTGATTACATTATAGTGGCACTAGTTGATGAAACATACACTAATAAATAGAAGAAAATATTGCGATAGTATCATAGTATGCCATGCTGCGAAGGCGAGATGGTCCCTGCGACATCTCATACCGTACGCCTCATACTGGAAATCGACCCAAGTCTCCCCGATACACCATCTGCCAGTGATGAACATCAGTGTACAACGGTAGTACAAGGAGGGGCCTTGAGACATTCCAATCTTTATTTTTGTGCAGATCAACTAAAATTAAGCACCCCAGTTTGCAAAAACGCTTAAACATTAACAATGGGACTAGTTGATGAAACATATACTAACAAAGAGAAGCACTTTCTTTATCTACATTGGAAATGAAATGATAGAGAGGACACTCGCTCTATTTTTACTGTATTATTATTATTTCATTTTATCAGTGGCACTAGGGTCGAGCAGGTGGCAAACGAGGTGTACCGTGCGTCGCAAGGATGGAGGCCGGGGGTGCTTAGACTGGGATGTTGAAGCTGGCTCTATCTCCCCCTGATGTTTCTGTGGTAGCATTTGGGTTGTAATCCAAACTTGGTCGAGCTGGTGCTGCGTCCCCCTACCTGCCTAGCTTATGTGGAGAACTTGTCTCCTGCTAGTACTCAATCTGGTCTAGTACTAGTTGCATAACTGCCCGTTTACACTAAGATGTTGTCGGATAAGGGTTCTCTATGGTAGGGTTTCTTTAATGAAATCGGAGGAAACCCCCTCTTTAGATATATAAAAAATCAGTGGCACTAGCGGTGCCAAAACATTGCCTCAAATTAATAGTGCCACTAGATTAAGGTGCAAAATAATAACATTACTGCTTTATCATGGCAGTGCCAAAACAGTAGCACAAGAGCAGACTCAACATGCAGGATCTTTGGCAAACGGTCAGACCAAAAATCCACATACCTCGTGATGGGAACCATATCTGTAGTCAACGCCATCGTAGAAGGGATGACACCAGTCACCAACATGGATGATTCTATTCATGGGACCTTTTGGTCCAGTTCTCCTAAAATGAAGCACTGTCCCATGAGCTACCAGCTTCTTCATTTTTTAAGAAAAGGGCTTCAACCCCGGTTCCATTTCCATCAGAAAACGAAACCCACAGAGCTTCTTCTTCATTAGTTGCAATAAAATTGAGCAACATCAAGGTTGGTTGTGAAGCTCCTGGAATGTTCAACTATAATTTGGATATCATTTGTGCAGTTCAACTAAGATCAAGCGTGAAATGTATGTCTCTGTTGCACAAAAAAGGTGGAAAGGAGGGTGACAAACAAGTGATGAAACATAAATCAAATGAAAAGAAGCATGTTCCTTATCTGAATGGCAATCCTACAAGGATAGTAGCAATTTCTAAAGGAGCAGCATTGCTAGATATTAGTGTGGGCATTAGGATTAACTATGACAACCGTTAAATACGACATTACTTTAATGGTGCCATTGCTTCATTACCAGCAACATTACATTAACAACTGCTACATAGTCGGTATTTGGGCACGTGAGAGTAGGTGGACCAGGACGGTTGCATTTCTAATGAAAAGAAGCAACTTATCTTAATGGGAAATTTAGCAGGACATGAAAAAAGTGCTATTGATTCATATTACTGGAGGCATTACATTGAAAATAACATTGGTTTAACGTATCCTTACTTTTAACAGCGCGACTGCTACATTTTACAGTTGCATTACATAAGAGTGGCTCGGGGCAACAAACATCAGAACATGATATCTAGGTTGGTCCCATTTTTGTTCGGTATAGCCACCTTATACTGTGTGAGGCTAGCAAATCTAGTGCTGGACTAACTCTATTGACTTGTCCCCCAGTCCCCACTTTCTTTTCTTTTCAACCAATAGATCGGGTTTATATTGAGTTTGTACTACGTTTCCCTTTATTTCCCTATTAGACCAAGAGACTAGTTGGATAGCTAGTCTCTGCTACTTTTCACCCCCATTATTTCCTATTTCGACCAAGTCCTAGATTCAGGTAACAGATCTTCCCCCACCCCACCCCCTTTCTTCCTTGTTTGAACCAAGTAGTACTAGATTCGAGTGCATGAACTACTTTTCCCACTTAACAGTCAAAATTTAGGTGGCTTTCGAACAGCCGATCGATCCTATCTACGAGGGGGCCTGGGAAATAGTAAAAGATACAAATTTAGCGACGTCAGGAGCTCTAGAAGTAGAGCAAGGCCGGTTTCGAAGGAACTTATACCTGAGGGTCGCCGGGATGTCGCTAGGTGGGCGGCGGGAGGCCGGATCTGCCCACACTATGGCAGCGAGGAAGAAGGGGTCGAAGGCCCTCCCTAGCCAGCGGTGCTTGGGAGAGAATGGCAAGGCACGCTGATCGAGACGCGCAGGCAGTGGGTAAGATCCGTCACCAAGGACGACCACGTGAACGTTGCACCTTCTCACCTTCCCCAGCAGAGAGGATCCGGCTGGATCTGTGACCAGTGGTGAGCAGAGAGAGAGAGAGAGAGTGTGGCCACCGCTGTCGTGTTTACATCTGGAGAGGATGAGACAGTGTGAAGAGAGCAACACTAGCAAGCAAGCGCGGAGGCTCCTGCCTATATAGTGGAGTACTAGTTTTCTTTTGTCTACCGGAGCCGGCTTGACCCCGTCAATGACTATCGAGAAGTCTTCATGCACGTGCCCCGTGCCCCGGAGGCGCAGTTGTCGTCATTTTGATCTGAAGCACCGGATTATAACATAAAACACGAAAAAAATGCCGCATGACAAGAAACCATAACATCACTACCCAAAGGATGCAACATGAATCCCGACGGACAAACTAGACGAGGATCAAAGCTCAAATTAAAGATAAACTCGTAGAAAAGGGGCCCATCGATATATGTCCTAATTAACATAGCCGGCTTTGACCTAGATGGCAGCCGAGTAGTCTTCGTGCATGTGCCCCCAATGACCAGCGCCTTGGAGGAACTTAGCTATCGCTGTTTAACCCTCACAGTGATCCAAAGCACATGACACCTAATATTGCAAGATGACAAGAACCCTTTTTTAGATTTCTCATCAGAACTACAGCCCTGTACAATACAACTTGCATGATATGTAGGCGATAGCCAAACCAGGCGTGTCTGCTGGAGTCTGGTCACATGCATGGATGAACTGATCTTTCGTGTCATGCTGGGATCGTCCAGGTACCAGCGTCTGTACAACACTTCTCTAGTACTATCGCTCGTCTCTCTCTTCTATTAACTCACCCGACTTGCAGGGTCGGGGAGTGTGCCTATGTTTGGTTCTCGATTGCGGTCCCACATGTGTGTGCAAACGCAATATGACGCGTGTTCCATTCGGAGAGAGGCGTGCCAGACCGATCGACCAATCGTCTAGGGTGGACGCGAACGCGATGGGCGTGCTGTATACTCGGTACATGTGTACCGTTGTTTTCTTGAGGCTTTGCTCCATGGCGCAATCCATGGATACAAAATTAGTATACTGTACTATTTAAAAGTCGAGGGCGGGGATTTTCCCGCGTGGTAGGCGGGGCAGTTCCGCCTAGTCAGTTAGACAGAGACGCGAGAAGATTAGGGACTAGGCTGCTGCAAACGTAGGGCTGTGTGATTTGACAGCGAGTTATTGCTGGACAGGTGGGGCCCGTGATTTGACTTGCCATTTTATTATTTTAACTGTGGCGCTACGACTGGCGTGAGTCTCCCAATTCCTGACCACCTCCATGGTATACAGGTGCCTCTCCCAATGCTCCACCATGTAGAGGCTGGCTCTTGCATGAGAGCCCACTCCTCCACTTTTTCCTTGCCTCTTTCCTCCACATATGCAAAAATACCATGTAAGCGGGCTTATAGCCCACTATTGTACTTGCTCGTACAGGTGCTAAGCCTGCCATATAGGCATGAAGTCCGATGTGGCAAGTTAATTACTCCCTCCGTCTAGGTGTGCAAGTCATCTTACGAAAAACAAATAATCCCAAAACACTTTGGCGTGGTGCATACATCGTTTCTTGTTTCTTGACATATCAACCAATAAGAGATGTGGGGTGTGCATGCTTTTAATGACTTGAGACTACCATTTCATTGGAAGAGGTCACTCCTTGGCAAATGCAATAAATACTATGAAGAAAGAGATAGAGAGAAGTGAAAAACACTCTTATAGCCAACCTTATAGCTAACCTTGTAGTATGAGTGACTAAGTGATGACTATGTATGACATGCCAACGTCAGATAGCCTAATGCACCGTGTTAAATCTCCAAGGGCGCGACCACACGAGCGAGGCGACGATCATGGTAGGCGCAACCATGATACGGGCTGCTGGCAGCCCTTGGATCTGAGATCAAACGGCCGCATGCTAAGTTGCTGAAAATTTGCAGAATAACCCTCCATGATAGGATATTCACCCATAGGTCTAGAATCACGCCATGCAACCGTTCAATCTCAGATCCAAGGGCTCTCGGAAGCCAGTATCATTGGAGAATGGAAAGCTTCGTATCACCTGTAATTTTCCCGATGCTTGACATGACATCAAAAGCCATTTAATTGGGCGTCGAGTAGACATGACATCTAATTGGGCCCCCATAGTACTGTGCATGAATCCATTTATCTACCCGGCAAGCCACACCCTGCCATTCGCAGGCCCCACTCAGCAATTTCACAGTCGAAAAACCGCTGGCAGTTCGCTCCTACTCGTCCTCGGACGTCCTTTAACATTACGGCAGTTTGCTCCTAGTCGTCCCGTCCTTTCACATTACAGTAGTTCCACTAATCCTAACCCTCCTCCCAAATACATGGCGTCCCAAATCTCCATGATCGGCAGTGAGTACAAGGTTAGAACCATCACCGGCAATGAGTTCGACGTTATCTACACCTGTTCTTCCACGACGGTGAAAGGATGCCTTGTTCGCTTCAGACGCATGTTCGAAAACTCAAATGATGAGTGGGTCGCTGGGCTAGATGTTGAGTACACCACAGTCCTGGGAAGCGAGAAGAATCTAAAGGAGGCATAGAAGAAGAAGCCAGCCGTGATCCAGGTTTGCGTGCATGACTTATGCTTGGTCTACCACATATGCCATGCTAATGTTGAGTGCGAGGAATTTAAGAAGTTCCTCAAGGGCGGCCGAGTCAAAGTCATTACTGTAGACTTTAGGAACAACAAGGAAATCCTGAGTTGGATAGGCCTCGTTGTAGGCAACCCCTTCGACCTCCGGAAGGAAGGGTTGGTGCCCTCCCGTGATCAGCCTTCAATGCTGACCCTGGCAGGAGCCATGGTTCATCCTTCATACGGTACACTAAAGAAACCTCCATTCAAGTTTCATCATGCATGGGAGTGGAATGTACTAGATATAGACCACATCCACTACGCTGCAATGGATGGCTACCTTTGATTCAATATCTACAAGGGTTGGATGAAGAGCAAGAGCTAGGTGTGCATTTCAAGCAAAGAAGTATCGCCCAAGAGGAAGAGGGACAAGGACGAAGTCGAGCACATGGACGAGGAGTCCGAGTAAGGTGGCAGTGTCATTCCTCATGGTGGTTCTAATGCAGTGTCTACCGGATTAGTTGCTTAGTTTAATTTCAGGTGTGCTTAGTTTTATTTGAGGGGTGTGTTGTGCTGAGCCCCCAGCAGAACTATGTTATGTTCCTTCTTGTTACTTTAACTCTTTAGTACGTACATACTAGTATTTCTTACAGTTCATCTTTTAGTTGGTATAGCACTACCACTCGTTTCTTCACATTATATTCGTATAATATATATGGCCAACATCATATAGCCAGAAGTTTAGTTATCAAATAATTTCAGGGTGCTTAGTTTTATTTGAGGGGTGTGTTGTGCTGGACACCATTATTGTGACTCAAATCTCTTTGGCCATGTTATAATGACATAAATACTGATGGACCAACATGCCAACTCTCCCTCCATCTCACTACAGTAAAATAAAGTGTGGGGCCTATTTGATCCCAATAGCGTTCTTATTTTCCTGTAAAATTATTCGCTTGGTTACTCTTGACAAGTGGGGCCACACTTATCATTGTGAGAATCGGCTTATTTTTGTCATATAACATGGTCAATGGGTTTGACGTGAAAATAACAATGTCTAATGTCATTTTGAGAAAACATCTAACTTAACGATGGCATTTTTGAGATATCTAATTGCATTTTGAGCAGGCATCTCACGGATCGATGGCATTTTTGAGTAGTTGTAACTTCTAATGGCAAAACTGAGTAGTGATACACAACTAGTGGCATAAATAATAAGAACCCAAGGATTAAATAGGTATGCTAATTTCTTTAATATAATTTAGCACCCCATTTAAGCACGTACTAGCTTTTTTAATAGTACTATATGCATAATTTGGCGATGAGCACTCTCTATGTATCACTTTTTTTC
The DNA here is from genome assembly GCF_018294505.1 of Triticum aestivum. NCBI lineage: Eukaryota > Viridiplantae > Streptophyta > Magnoliopsida > Poales > Poaceae > Triticum > Triticum aestivum. The sequence continues at coordinate 545,977,626 of NC_057803.1, read as the reverse complement.
TTTAATTCCATCTTGTTAGTTTTGCTCCATGGTGCAATCCATCGATACTACTATTGTACGAAAGTATACATTTTTAAAAGGCTAGAGGGCGAGGCAGTCTAGCTTGGTCGGTTTCAAGAGAGGCGAGGGCCTTTGTGATTTGACAGCTCATTACTGCTGGAAGGTGGGGCCTTGTGATTTGACTGCTCGTATAAATGTGCTGACGACCTGAGGAGGAGCAAAGAACCGTGCGGTATACTCAAGTTTTCCACTGGAGTAGTACGGCGGAGGAGCACGAAACACCACAGCCCAATGCCATATGGCGATAAAAAATGATCTAATTTGCTAGTCATCTCATTGTTAGCATTGTTCTATTCATGCCTCGCAGAGAACATGACACGTGCGGTGAAACACCCGAAGCAAAAGAAGAAACACAGGAGCAAAAGAAGAAGGAAGATTATCACCCCAAAAGAAGAAGGAAGACGCACACACAAGTCTGGGGCGCTACTCTCTACTACATGAAGGGTTGCTGGCCGTTGTCGGATCACGGGTTCCGGCAGACCCTCAAGGTTTGAACACTGGGGTGCGCACGAAGGTTTTCTCCCTATCGATCCTCGCCCTAGCTCTCTAAGATCTCGCGGACGAACTCGACGAACTCGCAACACAAAGACACAAGATTCATACTGGTTCGGGCCACCGTTGTGGTGTAATACCCTACTCCAATGTGGTGGTAGTGGATTGCCTCTTGGGCTGATGATGAAAAATACAAGGGGAAGAACAACCTCCTGAGGTTGAGGTGTTCTTGTGCTTGGCGTACTTGTGTGGGTGAGATGATCTTGGATCCGTTCTCTACTTGTGATGAGGTCCTTCCTCCTGTCCCCTCTACTGTGGTGGCTAGTTCTACTTATATAGGCCCTGGTCCTCTCCCCAAATGTTGAGCAGGAAGGGAGCCAACAACGGCCAATTTGAAAGGACACAACTAGTACAGCTTATCCTGACAAAAGTGGTCTTCGCCTGCCAAAGGCTCTGGTGGTGACGCCGTCCTGGGCTCCATGGTGACCTCTGTCTTGCCGTCCTTCTGGTCTTGGTCTCGTTGCACCAATATGGAAACCTTTGCTTGATGCCTCGGTACTCCGCGCCTGCGCTTGCCCCCTTGGCACCAAAGAGGAAGCAAGGACACTGCGCGCTGGCGCCTGCCTGGCACCCGCATGGTCTCGATCGTCATGGCTCACGTCACGAGGACCTCACGAGGTTTGCCTTGCCTTGATGTCTCCGCCCCTCGTGAGCCTGCCTGGCGAGGCCGCTCCTGAGGAGGTCTTGCGTCATCTGCCTCACGAGGCTTGGCCCCTCGCGAGGGTATTGAATCCCTTGTCGATGAAGATGGGCCGTACAAACCTGCCAGCCCAGCCACGCCGTGGGCCGCAGGCAGGCAAGTCTGGGGACCCCCATTCCCAGAACGCTGACAGTAGCCCCCGGGCCCAAGGCGCGCTCGGGCTTGGCTTCGAGGCGAAGCCAAAGGTCAAGCACGGAGCAGCGCGGGCCCCAAAAGCCTGCAGCCTCGGTTGACGTGTGGCGGTTGATTGGACGTGGGCGTCTCCACTTCCCCACGCTGCCTTTGAATCCGCCTGGCTATGTGGCCCTCGCAGCCTACACAGTTATTCTCCCATCGCTCATGCTTTGCTTCCATAGTCCTTCTGCTTCCTCGAGACTCTGCTCCTCCTCTCCAATCTGACCTGCACTCCGCCTGCTTCTTCGCCATGGCGCCGAAACAAGCAGATAAGGGGAAGAAGCTTCTGTCTTCACCAAGTGCGCCTCCAGTAGCCGAGCCTGTAGTCGGCCGATCCTTGGTGTTTAACGACAAGGCCATGGACAAGGTGCATCCCATGCTCGCCACCAGTTTCAACGAGTGGGGGGAGACGACGGCTTGGCCTGCGTCACGCGCTCGCATTGCTCGGGCAGTCACCGAGGTCCCTATCTTCATTGATGCCCTTTGGGCAGGCCTGATCCCCCTTTCTCCGCCTTCTTCAACGCAGTGCTTGAACATTACCATATCCATATGCTGCATCTCGACCCCCAATCCATGACTCTTCTCACCGTCTTCGCCTTCTTGTGTGAAGCCATGGTGGGCATCGCTCCTTCTGTGGCCCTTCTCCGTCATTTCTTCTCATTGCATCTAACTGATCCCCAGCAAAGCTCGGGTTGCGTGAGCTTCCAGGCCATGGCGGCGATGGTGGGCACGGGGATCGACTTCGAGCTTCCTCCATCCACGAGCGAGTTTCAGACACGGTGGGTATTTGTCGACGCCGGTGCACTCAGCCCTCTGCTTCACGCCCCGTTAGAGCCTGCCATTTCCCACTCTGGCTGGGGCCATGAGAGGATCGCGAGCCCCCGTCTTGCCTCTGTCTGGCTCAGGCTAAGAATGCTGAAGGGCTGCGGCGTGACCGCGCTGATGGTGGTGAAGGAGTTTATCAAGCGTCGGGTTGCCCCGCTTCAACGCCATTCTCGCCCGATGTTGACCTTACTCAGTAGTCAGGACCACATGAGGTTTCAGGAGTCCGGGCTCCCCCTTGGGGCGCGGCAAACGGTGCTCAAGGTCCTGATAGGTGTCCCTTCGCCGGACGACTTTCCTGGGAAGAACTGTCTACTATACCGATTCAGGAACAAGGCTGAATTCGCAGGGGGCATGCCTCTCTTTGACGAGTGGGGTCTGCATCCAGACGTCCTGGTGAGGTCCTGCGAGAATCCTGTCAGCGTGGTTCCCCTCTTCGTCGCTGGCGCCGAGCTCGTCCCGAATGTGGGTGCAGGGGGACGAGTGCCACCGGAGGCTGGCAGCACGAGTGCTGATGTGCGGACGCCGCCTGGGGCTCCTGAGGCGTCGTCCTCAGGATCCCTTGATTCTGGGCCTCCGGTCGCTGAGGCGATGCAGCATGCGGCTCCCGAGGCCGAAACTCTGGAGGCCTCAGGAGGTCGCGGTGAGACGGCGGCCAACTATTCTCCGCAGCCAGGCACCCCTAAAGTTGTTCCCCCGAGCACTTCTCCGGCTACACCCCGTACTGGCCGCCACGTTCAGCACTTCGGTCGGCTTTGCATGGACTTCGAGGAGCTCCGCAAGAGGAAAGGATCTCCGAGCGGCAGCGGTATCTTCGGGCCATTGAAGCGATGAAAGTACATCACTGTTGATGAGTAAGTACCTTATCTTGGTGATCTTCTGTGTGCCGCCTTCCTTTCCTGACGATTGTCCCCTAGGGACCCCTTCTGCTAAGGCCGTGTAATCTCCTGAGAAGCAGCTCCCTCTCGTCCCGTCACACTTGCCAAGCTCCAGCGCTGCAGGCTCGAGCGCTGCCCACGGCGCGGGGTCAGCCGTGGGAGTTGGTCGATCATCAGGGCGCCCCGAGCTTGCGCCTTCGCCGTCCTTTCTTCGCGGCCTTGCTCGGAGCGCAGCAAGCATGCCAACGGCTCCTCCCATAGTCACGGTCGGCAGCTGGCTGGCCTCGACCCTGGGGTCTTCTTCAAGCAGCGGGCCTTGTTCGGTTCAGGCCCCTCACGAGGGCCGGCCGGGGCCTGGGGCGGCGCCAGCCCCCTGCCAAGAGTGGGCACGCCGCGCCGGGCATCGCCCACTGCCCCCGTAGCCGAGGGCGAGATGGGCCGTGCATTCGAGTTCAAACACGGGCGGAGCATCGTTCGTCATGAGATCTTCCAGGAAGCGGTGGGCGCGGTGAACCGACTCGGCGAAGAACTTGTGGGCATCGACGCGCGCCTTGAGGCCAAGGGTCTTCGGTTGGCGGAGGAGTGGCACAACCTGAAAGTGGCCCTCAACCTCGGGCGCCACCAGCGCGAGCTAGATAACCTGAAGGCCGAGGGTCTCCCTTGCGGCCTCTCGTGAGGCCTGCTCCCGAGCTCTGTAGGAGGCTCGCGAAGCTGACCGCCGTCGTGAGGTTGCGGAGAAGCGCGCGTGGGAGCTCCGTGCCTGGAGTGCGTCCCTCGAGCAGCAAGTGGAGGCGCGTGAAGCCTCCCTCGCATCGCTGAGGAGGACGCCTGCCAAGGAAGAGGAGGTCCGGAAGCGCGAGGAGGCGTCGGCTCTGGAAGCTGTGGAGCGTAGCCTCGAGCTCGAGCAACTCGAGACGAGGGAGCGTCAAGTTACCCAAGCAGAAGATGCCGTAGGGGCTCGTGAGGCCAAGGTCTAGGAGGAAGTCGACCGTTGGGTGGCCGAGGTTTGCGTGGATCTTGAAGGTCGGCACGTCCTGAAGCTGAAGCTTGCGGGAACTGAGGCAGCGGGCAGGACAGCTGCTCTCCGGCCCAGGTTAGATGAGGCGGAGAGGCGTGAGGAGGCCACGGCCGCTGCCCTAGTCACGTCGCAGGGGGACATGGCCTCCGCCCTCGCCGAGCTGCTTTCTCTTTAGAGACGGGTTGATGACGTCGAGGCCGTCGCGCGACAAAACAGGGAGGAAGTGCTTCAACGGCGGACGCTGGAGCGAAAACACGCCCCCATGCTTCAGGGCCTCCTGAATAGGGCTAATACCGCCCTGGGCTTCATCTGTGACGAGAATGCACCCCCACTCGAATGACTACGCCAGTCACCTAACCTTCTTCACCAACGTGGTGACACGCCTAGAAGCCCGGTCTAATAGGGCTCGCCAGCTTGTGGAAGAGAGAAGTCGCAGTCTGCTTGGGCGCACGTTCTCCTGCATCTTTAGCAACCTCCGGAACATTGATCTCAACTTTGATTTTGATGCCGCTATTACTCCCGTGCCGGAAGCTATCCGAGGCGACTTGGCGCGATGGGTTGAAGACCACGTGGATGCGCTGGTCAGGGCCTTCGCTTATGACGATGCCGGGGTTGTGGTTGCGGCGGACGGAGGCGACGTGGTTGATGATGGCGACGTCAACGCCGGCTAAGGTGGAGGCAACACCAACGATGGTGACAGCGACACCAGCGGCACGTCTGAAGATGACATGGGGGACGCGGCAAGCGACATATCCGGCTGATTCCTTGTTTCCCTGTTATTTACCCTGTAAAAACTTGGGCGTGGCCCTGGAAGACTGTAAGAGCATTTTGAGATGGGGAGCCCCTCATGTAAACAATCGCAGCTTTTATCCTTCCGTGCTAAATTGAGTACACGTCTTTACGAGATTACGCATGCCGGAACAAGGTCGTTGTTGCGGCTTACCTTAGCTTGGACGAGCCCAGAACCGGCCCGGGAGATTGCGGGTTTTTGAGGAGCTCGTGATGAGTTCATCGACATGCCCGAGGGGGCCGCGTGATAAGCAAGCGCCAGCCACGGCTTGGTGAGCGCGTGGCTCGTGTGCTTCATGCCCAGCCCGACTCGCGAGGGGCCCGCGAGGGGGGAGCGACTGGCGCGAACTCCGAAATAAGGCGAGAACGAGACTGCGAGAAATAACTCGAACGAGAAAAGGCATCCCCTCGCGCGCATCAAATGAAAATTCAACTTCAACTTAAATCCAAATCCAGAAGGCAGGGTTTACAGAAAAGAGATCCAAAGCAAATGGCCGCGTCCGGTGCCTAGTCTAGTCTTCGATGTCTTCTCACCAGCGCGGAGCTAAGTGCTGCCACTAGGCGTGGGAGGGAGCCCCCGAGGCCCGAGGGCGGCTCTCCGGAGACTCGGGGGTGTGTACAGCCCCACTCATTATTACGTGAGAGTGTCACGGGCGGCGATCTTCATAGGTACCGGCTTTGCTTCCTATCGCCAGGCAAGGGCCCCGCCTTGCGCCGCCCTCGACCACCTTTGAGCCGACCAGCTACCAAGACAACACAAAGGGGGGAAAGGAGACGCCAGCGGCGCCCTCGGCGGCCACGGGTCCTCTGCCGGGGGAAAGGTCATCGTCGCCACCCCGGCAGAGGGCCTACCTCCAGGCGTTGCCTTGCTCCATGTGACACAGGGAGGGGCCTTGCTCCTGGCCCCGTCCACGCATCCCCCAGCGGGTCTCTCCTGTCGGAGCGGGCTTTGCCTTGCCGGAACCATCGTTTGGCGCCATGACCTGGTTCATCTGTGACTCATGGTTAGCGTAAGCTTGCTCCTGAGGGACTAGCGGTACCATGTATCTATTGTCGATGGCGCGGTTGGTGGGGCTCTCCGGCGGCTCCTGGAAGGCTTCAGCTCCTAATACCTCCTCCTCCCAACCTGGCCCGAGAAACGAGCCAGGGTCATCCTCCGGCGTGTACTCCTGGTCCATCATGCGGGGCACATAGGGTTCCGGGGCTGTCACCCCGAACACCTCGCCGTAGTGCCCCACACTCCACGTTGCCTGGCCCAGCACGGCATCCTGAGGATAATAGCGCGATGCCTTGCTGGGGCCATGGGGGGTAACGCTCGCGCCCATGCTCATCAGAGGCGGCGTGGGGGCAACGGGGTCCTCGGCGCCGCCGGCCGTCCTGGTGTCGATGAAGCCCCTAGGCGCACCCGAGGACGCGTGGTTGCGGCGAGGCCCGTCGTGAGGTCCAGTAGCGGCTCGGGAAGGGAGCAGATAGCAGAAAGGCGGTGCTCCTAACGCCGCCGCGTCCAACAGCTCAGCGACACATTCCAGCAGTGTGTCGTGGCCGCTCTCCATCAGCTGGCACCGCAGCAACTCCCGTGCTACCATGAGCGCGGCCCGCATGTTTGCCTGCTCCTGCCGGGTGTGTGGCATCGTTGCTACAGTGTGGCTTGCAGCCCTTGCAGCGGCTCACGCTTGTCGTGGAGTGAGGGTGGACGACGCCTGGCCACGCCGCCCGTGCCCCACAATGTTAGGGGGTGCTCGTGCCGCCTGGAGCACGGGGTTGAGGTCTTCATGGGTAGGTGGCGCCGCCCGGGCTGGCCAGGCTGCCCATCGGTCGGAGTCGGCCCTTGGGTCACCGGACATCAGGGCCGCGGAGCGTCGGCGGGTCGATTGACGGGGAAGAGACTCCGGCAATGTCGGATCACGGATTCCAGCAGACCCTCAAGGTTCGAACACTGGGGTGCGCGCGAAGGTTTTCTCCCTATCAATCCTCGCCCTAGCTCTCTAAGATCTCACAGACGAACTCGACGAACTCACAACACAAAGACACAAGATTTATACTGGTTCGGGCCACCGTTGTGGTGTAATACCCTACTCCAATGTGGTGGTGGTGGATTGCCTCTTGGTTTGATGATGAACAATACAAGGGGAAGAACAGCCTCCTGAGGTTGAGGTGTTCTTGTGCTCGGCGTACTTGTGCGGGTGAGATGATCTTGGATCCGTTCTCGACTTGTGATGAGGTCCATCCTCTCGTCCCCTCTACTGTGGTGGCTAGTTCTACTTATATAGGCCCTGGTCCTCTCCCCAAATGTTGAGTGGGAAGGGAGCCAACAATGGCCAATTCGAAAGGGGACAACTAGTACAACTTATCCTGACAAAAGTGGTCTTCGCCTGCCAAAGGCTCTGGTGGTGACGCCGTCCTGGGCTCCATGGTGACCTCCATCTTGCCGTCCTTCTGGTCTTGGTCTCGTTGCACCAATATGGAAACCTTTGCTTGATACCTCGGTACTCCACGCCTGCGCTTGCCCCCTTGGCACCAAAGAGGAAGCAAGGACACTGCATGCGCTGGCGCCCGCATGGTCTCGATTGTCATGGCTCACGTCATGAGGACCTCGCGAGGTTTGCCTTGCCATGATCTCTCCGCCCCTTGTGAGCCTGCCTGGCGAGGCCGCTCCTGAGGAGGTCTTGCATCGTCCACCCTGCGAGGCTTGGCCCCTCACAAGGGTCTTGAATCCCTTGTCGATGAAGATGGGCCATACAGACTTGCCAGCCCAGCCACGCCGTGGGCTACAGGCAGGAAAGTCTGGGGACCCCCGTTCCTAGAACGCCGACAGCCGCGGAGTCGTAACTGCTTCTTCATCGCCTCAACGACCTCCATCTCCTTGCCCGTCTGCTCTGCCATCTTCTTCGTTCTGTCCATGACGCGAGGTTTCTCGACGCGAGCCTTCATCATCTGTTCCACGACCGCATTACGTACCTTGAAAGCAGTCGGGTGCTCGATGCGGAGCTTCGCCAACTCCTCCTTCTATTCCATGACGAGGGCCTGCAGCATCTTCATCAAGGAACTACTATTCCCATGCAGCTTCTTCCAGCTGACGTTCTCCTCCTTCAGCAGGCCAAGCTCATGGCAGAGCTTTGCCTTGTCCTCCTGAAGTTGCAGGATTTCGCCGGTCGCCTTCTTCTCCGTGGCAATGCTCTTCTTCAGCAGCATAGCCAAGCCGGCGGTCAACCCCCCTGCTCATTGAGCTCAGCGGGCATGTTGTTGAGGCTCTCCTTTAGTAGCTCCACCAAGCCGTGGATGAACTCCTTCTACTTATTGAGCTGATCGGGCATGCCGGCATGTTCGCCTCCCTGCTACCTCTTGAGCATTGCGTTGGTTTTCCCCGAAGAGGAAGGGATGATGCAGCAAAGTGGCGTAAGTATTTCCCTCAGTTTTTGAGAACCAAGGTATCAATCCAGTAGGAGGCTACGCGCGAGTCCCTCGTACCTACACAAAACAAATAAATCCTCGCAACCAACGCGAATAGGGGTTGTCAATCCCTACACGGCCACTTACGAGAGTGAGATCTGATAGATATGATAAGATAATATTTTTGGTATTTTGTGATAAAGATGCAAAGTAAAATAAAGGCAAAGTAAAAAAGCAAAGGAAATAACTAAGTAGTAGGAGATTAATATGATGAAGATAGACCTGGGGGCCATAGGTTTCACTAGTGGCTTCTCTCGAGAGCATAAGTATTCTATGGTGGGTTAACAAATTACTGTTGAGCAATTGACAGAATTGAGCATAGTTATGAGAATATCTAGGCATGATCATGTATATAGGCATCACGTCCGAGACAAGTAGACCGACTCCTGCCTGCATCTACTACTATTACTCCACTCATCGACCGCTATCCAGCATGCATCTAGAGTATTAAGTTAAAAACAGAGTAACGCCTTAAGTAAGATGACATGATGTAGAGGGATAGAGTCATGCAATATGATGAAAACACCATCTTGTTATCCTCGATGGCAACAATACAATACGTGCCTTGCTGCCCCTACTGTCACTAGGAAAGGACACCGCAAGATTGAGCCCAAAGCTAAGCACTTCTCCCATTGCAAGAAAGATCAATCTAGTAGGCCAAACCAAACTGATAATTCGAAGAGACTTGCAAAGATAACCAATCATACATAGAAGAATTCAGAGAAGATTCAAATATTGTTCATAGATAGACTTGATCATAAACCCACAATTCATCGGTCTCAACAAACACACCGCAAAAAGAAGATTACATTGAATAGTTCTCCACAAGAGAGGGGGAGAACATTGTATTGAGATCCAAAAAGAGAGAAGAATCCATCTAATAACTATGGACCTGTAGGTCTGAGGTAAATTACTCACACTTCATCAGAGAGGCTATGGTGATGATGTAGAAGCCCTCCGTGATCGATGCCCCCTCCGGCGGAGCTCCGGAACAGGCCCCAAGATGGGATCTCATGGATACATAAAGTTGCGGCAGTGGAATTAGGTTTTTGGCTCCATATCTGATCATTTGGGGGTACGTAGGTATATATAGGAGGAAGGAGTACGTCGGTGGAGCAACAGGGGGCCCACGAGGGTGGAGGGCGCGCCTGGGGGGGGGGGGTAGGCGCGCCCCCTACCTCGTGGCCTCCTCTTTTGTGTCTTGACATAGGGTCCAAGTCTCCCGGGTCTTGTTTGTTGAGAAAATCACGTTCCCGAAGGTTTCATTCCGTTTGGACTCCGTTTGATATTCCTTTTCTTTGAAACCCTAAAACAGGCAAAAAAAGCAATTCTGGGCTGGGCCTCCGGTTAATAGCTTAGTCCCAAAAATAATATAATAGTGGAAAATAAAGCCCAATAATGTCCAAAACAGTAGGTAATGTAGCATGGAGCAATCAAAAATTATAGATACTTGGAGACGTATCACTCCCCGGCAAGGGCGCTCATGGGAGCCATCGCCTGCCCGTGAGAGATCTTTCAAGGTCTCTGCGAGGCGGCGCACCCTCTTTTTTCCGCGGCCTTGGTGGCCGCTCCCTTGTTACGAGTAGTTTGGATACTTCTCAACCTAGAGCTCTGCACACTGGCCATGGCAAGGACGGACGAACAAGAAAGACTTATGAGGAGGAAGAGGTAGAGTGATTTTCGGCTAGGTACTAGTTCCCCTTTTTATAACCTAGTACTGCTACTAGTACTTGATACGTCTCTAACGTATCTATAATTTTTTACTGTTCCATGTTGTTTTATTATCAATATTGGATGTTTTATAATCATTTTATAGTCATTTTATATTATTTTCTGGTACTGACCTATTGACATAGTGCCAAGTGCCAGTTCCTGTTTTCCCATGTTTTTTACATTGCAGGAAATGAATATCAAACGGAGTCCAAATGGCATGAAACTTTACGATGATTTTTTACGGGCCAGAAGAAAGGCAATGTGCCCTGGTTGCACCTGGGGGGTGTCCCGAGGGGGGCACAACCCACCAGGGCACGACAGTAGGCCCTAGCATGCCCAGGTGGGTTGTGCCCACCTCGGGTGCCCCCTGGACTGCCTCTTTGCTCTATAAATACCCAAATATTCCCAAAACCCTAGGGGAGGCGAAGAAATATTCATCCAGCCGCCGCAGAGTCCAGAAACACCAGATCCAATCTAAACACCATCTCGGATGGGGTTCACCACCTCCATTGGTGCCTCTCTGATGATGCGTGAGTAGTTATTTGTAGACCTTAGGGTCCGTAGTTAGTAGCTAGATGTCTTCATCTCTCTCTCTTGATTCTCAATACAATGGTCTCTTGGAGATCCATATGATGTAACTCTTTTGCGGTGTGTTTGTTGGGATCCGATGAACTTTGAGCTTATGATAAGATCTATCTTTTTATATCCATGAAAGTATTTGAGTTTCTTTGATCTCTTTTATGCATGATCTCTTATAGCCTCGTATTTCTTCTCCGATATTTGGGTTTTGTTTGGCCAACTTGATCTATTTATCTTGCAATGGGAAGAGGTGCCCGGTAGTGGGTTCGATCTTACGGTGCTTGATCCCAGTGACAGAAGGGGAACTAACACATATGTATCGTTACTACTAAGGATAAAAAGACGAGATCTATATCTACCGCCATATAGATAAATGGATCTTGTCTACATCATGTCATCGTTCTTATTGCATTACTCCATTTTCCCATGAACTTAATACACTAGATGCATGCTGGATAGCGGTCGATGTGTGCAGTAATAGTAGTAGATGCAGGCAGAAGTCGGTCTACTAATCTTGGACGTGATGCATGTGTAATGATCATTGCCTGGATATCTTCATGAGTATTTGAAGTTCTATCAATTGCCCAACAGTAATTTGTTTACCCACTGTTTGCTATTTTTCTCGAGAGAAGCCACTAGTGAAACCTACAGCCCCTGGGTCTTATTTCTCATATATTTGCCTTTGCGATCTACTTTTCCTTGCTTTTACTTTTAGATCTATTAAACCAAAAATACAAAAATATCTCGCTGCACTTTATTTATTTGTGATCTATTATTTCAACCTATTACAATTTATCTCACGTCCGCTTGCCAATTTCTGGCGCCGTTACCCGAAACGGATTGACAACCCTTTTAACTCGTCGGGTTGCAAGGTGTTGTTATTTGTGTGCAGGTGCTATTTACATTGTAGAAGTTCCTTGGTTCTCCTACTGGTTCGATACTTTGGTTTCATAACTGAGATAAATACTCTACTGTCACTGTGCTACATCATCCCTCCCTCTCCGGGAAAATACCGACGTAGTTCTAGCTGCCATCGGTACTAAAACATGCATAGTGGGGACACGTTCAGGTTTGACACATACTAGTTGTGAGCAGGTTTGGAATTAATTATACTACTCCCTCCGTCTAGGTGAATAAGTCATCTTAGGTTGTGCATCGTGACCAAGAAGGATGGGAGAACGAGAGAACTTAATGTTTATTTGCTAATTAATAGCATTGCATGCAATGAACTAACCACTGCATGTCATGTTTGGTAGTCTTGAGTCATTGAAAACATGCACGCCCCACATCTCTTATTGGTTGATATGTTAAGAAACAAGAAACGAGGTGGGAGCATTTGTATGAACTTTTGGAATGTGATGGGAACAAGCTAAAGATTAATTGATGGTTTTGGTTTCGAGGCTCGGAACAGCTCCCGATGAGTTTAGTGGAACATAAATTTCAAGTACCCCCCCCCCCCCGTCTCCAGTTTACAAGGCTTGCACGTGTATCTAGGTCGTCAATGTAACTTATATAAAATAAATTGTTTAACATAAAAAGTACTCTGAATATTTGAAGTTTGTAATGATTTTTTGTAATGTATGCCTGTTATTAAGTTGGTCAAATTAACGACTTAGGTACACGTGCAAGACTTGTAAACTGAGATAGAGGGAGTACTACACTGCTCAAATGTGGTTGCACAAGTCAGTGATGTAACTGGTCGTACATGTCAGACCAAGCCGATGCGTGTCCCTTCAGTGAGACGCGGGTCTGACCGACCGTCTGTTGGTGCGACCGACCGTAAAGTATTACCCGATGGAGACTTCTCGTTGTGGCTTCGGTTGATTGTGAAGACCAAGCATTCTAAAACTAGTGATAAATCAATTACCATCTTTTTCCAAATGACCACGTATTTTCACAGGAATACAATACATATAGATGGAGTTATTGTCAAGGTTGCAAACCGACATGGCGTTGCAAGTTCACTGCAGCAGCAACCGACTAGGTCACTGCATTGCTGGCGGGGAAGGAGGGTAGCTCACCTCGCCTATGACGCATGCCCAGCGGCGCCGCCGCAACTGGTCCCAGGATTTGGCTTCTCCTACCGCCCATTTGAACAATTGCACCGGCTGCTCATGGCATTACGCAGGCATGCGCATTCATTCCTCCGCAGTCGACTTTGTGAATATGATCTCTGCCTTTAGCCCTAGCTCGAAATCAACACGACGCTGCCAAATTTTGACATCCCTCAGCATCTCTCCCCTGAGATCGACTTGCGCCTCCGCCTTGTGTTGCGGCAGGCGCAACTCCTTGGAACTTCTCTCCAATCGATGCGACGCTTCCTCGATCCGATTTGCCCTTGCTGCCCACCACCTGAAATGCAGCCCTGGCATGTCCTCCGGCACCACCGATTTGTGATTCCAGAGCAACGGATCCCCTCTAAAACACATGTGGGTTGCGCTCAAAGGCGGCAGTGCTGCGGGCCGCAGCGAGAGGGCAGACCGCAGGATCCTAGGATCTAAGGGATTATCCATGGCGGGATCCTCCATGGCGGGATCCGGTGGGCGAGGCGGGGAGGCGAGCCTAGGCGCTGGGAGAGCCCTACGAGGCTAATATAAAGATAGTACTACTCCACTCCATCCATATTTAAATACAAAGGCCACCAACAGTAGCCCTGGCAAAAATTGATCATGCTGCCTGCGTCCTGGTTTATTGGCCCCCTTTTTTGTGCCACTTTTTATGACATGCATAAATATTATGTTACTTAAAAATATGGTCAAAAATTGGCACAAAATACGAAGGAGACCTATGGAAGTAGCAACCCATGATTTAACTACTCGCATGCACGCAGTGGAGTAGTAATGTCTTTCTTCCTCCCTCACGTCCACTCAATTTGCATGCGCTGTATTAATTGACCATCAATGAAGTGAAGGACTTTACACACGTCAAAGTATCACATGGGGTGGATCTTCGTAAAAAATGCGCCCCCCGTGTACTCGCGTGTGCGTGCGAGGGAATGAGTGCGTGCATGGCGTGCATGCACATCTTCGCTTCATGCATGTACCGCCAGTGTGCCTCAGAGAGGACGAGTACATTCTTCGGGAACCAGCAACACGTCACTATGATCAATCCACACAAGGAGGCTGCGACAATGCCTCCACATGTGCCATGTGGCTTCATGAACTGTAAGACAGACACTGTGTAGCGTGCCATTGGAATTCTAATTTACGTGTTTTGCACATACTCGAAGTACTAGTAAGGTACACGTGCATTGCACGCATCAGATTTGGCAACCAAATTATGAATAAATACCACACTGTAGCATGTAAGTTTTGAGTCATATATGCCTGATGTAGACGTTCGTTTAATTCTTATAGTTCAACTCATTCAAAATCAATTAGTTTTTATAAAAAGCTAGGTCCTCTTTGACTCGTCGGATTTCCAAAACGCGGGAATAGGAAAAACATGGGATTATAGTGGAATGTCGTCTTGAATCCTATAGGATTGTACGAGTGTTTCATTGTGCATAGAAAAACCGCAGGATTCTTTCAAACAAGTTTGAGTATGGATGGGATGTTTCCTATGAAATCTAGTGCAAATGAATCCTATGGAAAAATTCCTATGGTTTACAATCCTTCGAATCAAACAACCAAGATAGAAAAAATACGGTGGGGGGCTAGAAGATGGTGCGAGGGTCCAAGTGGAGGGAGACTATGAAGGAGTGCACATGTGCGAGATCGATATTTAAAGAGAGGGGGCAAGAACGTGTGTTGTTGCGCGCAGTGGTGGAGTCATGAAAAATAAATGAGCTAGGGGGCCAAGCATTGCTAATCCTTTACGAGGAGGGCCAATTCATCAACTTAAACCATTTAGAGGAACATCGATCGTTGCGCATGCACGTGAGAGATAAAGAATTCCAGATATGATGGAGAGGGGGAGGTGTGTGTGTGCATGCATGGGAGACCGACCTGAAGAAAAAGATTGCTTGTGTGCGATGGATAATGCCGACTGGTAGTGTGTGTGCATGCATGCACTTGAGAAAGTTAGTAGTACAATTATAAAGAGAAGACGACTGTGTGGGTGTAAAAGACTAGGTGAGGTCATAATCAACGTAAAGTTGAATTCAAATATTTGAATAAGAGATCATGATGTTTGAAACCCATGCATGCATGAATATAACTGAGATATGCGCGGTATGGTTTGGAAACGAGCATGTTGTACTGTATACACATTGAACAAGGGCAGACTAATTTGAATTTGAGATACCGATGGCAGACATCGTTTGGCCAGATTGCATCCGTGCATGGACATACTATTCTAACTGGAGATGATGGTTGGCTTTCGCATCACATATCTATATCTATACCCCTATTTTTTATTTTTTTATTTTTTATATAGTGTGCGGATAACTTTAACTTTGAAAGATGGTCGTTGGATGAAGCCAATCCGATGGTGCAGAGATGGAAAATTTGAGCACTACTGGCCGTTGGATATCATCTAGATTCCACCAGATTTTGCCACATGTACAATGTAGAAGACTCCATGGTTGAACTTAAGCATAATGCACAAACCTCAAAACACAAGCACTTCTTCTTTGTTCTAGAATCTTCCGTATCGGAATTGCCCAAATGTTTTTTACATGATTTGCCATTATTTGTTTTTACTTTATGCTTTACAATGCACAATTCCATGAATCTTAAAATAGATTAGCTTTCTTATAAAAACTAGATGATTTTGAATGAAATGAACTATAAGAATTAAATGAACATCTACATCATGCATATATGACTCAAAGCTTACATGCTATAATGTGGTATTTATTCATAATTTGGTTGCCAAATCTCATGCATGCAATGCACGTGTACCTTACCAGTCTAAATGGTGTTTGTGTGTGTGTGTGTGTTGTGCGTGTTAAACACATTGCACGTAGTGTCATACATGGTTTATATTCCGAACATATTGCTAGAGCATACATGTACTATGATTTGAATTCGACGTAAAATGGATACATATATTTGAATTTGAGATTGTATGTACATGTAGTTCGTATTTATATAGGAATTTACTTCTCCTATATTCATGTCATGTGTTGTGAAGATAATATTTAGATGGTTGTATAACTAACCCGAGTGCAATCCCATTCAAACAGGGAAAATGTACTAAAATTTAGTCCATATGCTAGACAACACACATTGTTTTTTATTATTGAGGGAAGTGCAAATTGTTTTGGTATTGTACATGTTATGTTTGTTGTCCCGATTCTTTTAGTTTTTGTTGTTGTATTTGAATGCATTTCTAGTAATATAGTAAAAACGGGACATGGGTCTCTCTAGTGATGAGGTGCGAATTGTTTTTTTGGTACACATTAAGCTTGTTCTCCCAAAATTTCAAGGTGCACCTTGTTATGCCGAAATTTCAAGCTAGCATCTCTGTCTATCATGCTGCAAAACTCCCGCCTCTTCAACACGCGCCTTGTTACCCCGAAATTTTTAAGATATATCTTTGTCTCATTGTCCTCCGAAAACTCCCTCCATCTCAACCCGTGCCTTGCTATCCCAAAATTACAACATGCGCGAAAACTCCCACCTCCTGCGAAATCCCGACAAGCGAAATGCCCGTGATACCCCTGAACCGAAAGAATCACCTAGCTCAAATCGGTGGGGGTACTTTCGTAACTTACCCCACATTTCGGACAAGCGCGTCCCTAAGCCATGGTTCCCCCCTCCCATCGCCTCCTTTTCGCCATTCGAAATCCCAGTCTGCCATAACCTCTCTGCTCTAGCCGCGAAACCCCACCCTCCTCCGTTCGCAACCTCACCGCTGCCTTGCTAGAGCCTCTTCCCTAACGACATTGTCCACAGCAACACCTTGACTTCCCTCATCCACCGTACCGGATGAGGATCCGTTGTCGATCTCGTCATCCCGCCGGTTTAGCCACCCCGTCCTCCACCTCCAAGGAGCTGCCCCAATGTTCCCCTCGTCTTTTGCGCCACCTCAATTCCCACACCGTCGTCTTCACCTGCACCACCGAAAGATAATCATCATCACCGCTTCCTCAGATGAAGCTGAGGCCTAATCGGCGCCACCAAAGAGGTTGTACACTAATCGCCGCATTTTCTTCATCATTCGATCTCACGGTGCTGCCGGCGCTCGGTCCTAAGCCGACATGGCGCAGCTCCATCCACGGCGGCGTTGCCAGCCACTTCCTCCACGGCGTCGCTCCCTCGGCGGCGACATCCACATCAGTAGGAGCTGCTACTGCTTTAGCTCTTGCTCGCGCTACTACTCTGCTCTTGCTCTTAGACCCCTGCCTGGTCTGCTCTTGCTATTGCTCTTGCTCTTGCTATTGCTCGCTCTTGCTCTTGCTTGCGATGCTGCTCGATTTGGCTACACTTCAGTCGGTTGTATCAACTTTTG